>NC_143385.1:69264269-69925698 GCF_980474605.1 Leiobunum rupestre | reverse complement strand
TGGTTTCGCGAAACAAATTCTGAAATTTCCAGTCGGCGCACTCAGCCGTCAACTCTATCATAATACGGGTGGCGCCATCTATAACTTCCAAAGTACATTAGTACCATTAATTCAATTGTATAGTATATAGTTCCCGCCGCTAACAGCGGATGGCGCCACCGATTATAATTTTAATGAAACATTTAAATTGAAATCTACCGTAACAATCCAAACTTAGACGACTTGACAAACTTTGGTTTTTACTTGGCAAATTTCACTTACCTCCCCCTCCCAAACGTACACTCTTCGGTACGCCCCTGAGGATTAGACACGCTGCGATGTTGGCGGGCAGACGGATGGCGAGTGTAATGGGTTGGATCACATTTCTTATTACTTTAATTAAAGTAATGAAAGATATTGAATCAATTGGTGTATTATTAGGCAATATATGGGGGTTGTCCTATTTATGTTATTTAGTCATCCAATAATTATGATAGTAACTAAAATAGGTAGGGCTAAATTTTCAGTGGCTATTTTCAGAAGACTTCGAATAATAGCCGTGAACGTGAACGGAAATAGCCCTAGTAAATTATTAATTAAAAATATTCATATTAAAGCGGTAATTATTAGAGCTATTTCTTGTATTAAGGAAAGGCTTAGAAGAATTTAAGAACTTGATTAAAATATTCTATGAGATTATTCATAAAAATGTGAAGGGATTAACATAATTGGTCTAAAATCTCTAATTCATTTAATAGAAAAAAAGTGCGGGGATCAAAATTAGGAAATAGATTAATGATCACATGTATTATGTTATTTGCTAACTTGCTTCTGTAAAAAGGTTTGGGCTAAGTAATTTCTAAAATATTTGCGAAAATTTAATAAAATTAAAGTCAATCTTAGTAAGATTACAGGGAGTACCCGTGAAATGGTTTAAGAGACCAACGCTAAAAATTCGGACATTTGATATTTAAATTTAATCTAACTGTCCTTCTCCTCACCCCTCATTTCGTTGATTAATACGTCCTAGTTCTGCACCAGGTCGGAATTACATCAGTGGTTGTAACTAAAAGATGAATGTTGATATTGTTTGGAAAAATTATTCGATTATTAACTTCTAAAAGACGAAAACTAACTTCCAAAAATCAAAAGTAGGCGTTATATTGGAATCAAAAGCAATATTTTGGAAATCAGCAAATGCGTAGGAACCATATCATTGACTCCACAAAATAAAAGTCTATTTGAGTATCTGTTATTTAAAGGGCTGGTTATTATTATATAAATATGGTTATTAAAATTAAAATGTCACGGAAAAAGATTATTTAGTTGCACATAAGTATGTCTTATTAAGGGATGCTCATGAGCTCATTCGATAGACGTCGGTATAATTATAGAAGCTGCCATAAAGTAAGCACGGGTATCAACATCTTTCCCTACAGTAAATATATGACGAGCTCGATCTAAAAAGCCTAAGATCCCCAAAAGCTTGTATTGCTTATATTTTACCTAACGTTTCAAACGGTTATAAAAATGTGTGAAACTATTCCAAATCCTGGTAAAATTAAAATGTAAACTTCTATTTTGAATATTTGAGCACCCACGCGTTGGAACCCGGCTACCTGAATTTATTGCTTTATAAGTCGCTTCATGACTTAGGCTTAAAGCGTTGCTGATTATTATTATTTTTATTATTATGTTAATATAAAATTTGATGCCCCATAATAGCTAAATCGAAAGAAGAAGTATTATAATTTCTGTTAAAAGGAAAAAGGTAATCAAAGAAGGAGAAAAATTACAGTAATTTCGATTGACCACGCAAATAAAGGTTATTGTTCAAAGGTGATCCCTGAAGTCCATATAATAATAACAATCGTTATGACGTTACCAGCCAGATAATTGAAAAGATACCTGCTAAGTGTAACGAAAAAAATTTAAATCATAAAGAAGGCCCTGATGGTGCTAAATTTCTTGATAAGAGGGGTAAACTGGTCATCCGCTGGCGGCTTCACTTTCTACCATGTTAGAGCCTAATAGTAATAGGAATGAGGGGAAGTAAACAGAATCATAATAAATTTAAACGTGGGAAGGCGTTAATAGAGGCCCCTAGAATCAATGGTACTAAAGTCAATTACCAAAGCTTCTTATTACAATTGGTTTATCTATAAAAAAATTCAAGAAAATGCATGTGAAGTTACAATTATGTTATAGACTTGTTCATTTTATAATTAATGAACATGGTACAATGGTTGCACATGCCTTAAAAATTAGGTACATTTTTCAATATTCTATGATTTGAAATGCCTTAAAACTTAGGTACATTGTCCCAATATTGTTATTCTCATCGCTGTAAATTTCTTGAAGATATAAGAGGTAATTTTTAAATTTACTATTGGACTTTTTTTAATTTTTATTTGGTAAAAATGTTTTATTAATAATTTAAGATCAATTTAAAATTTGAAAGGTTTTACCAGCCATGGCTTTAGAATTTAAAATAAAATGAAATTACGTAATAAAAAGACTGGATACTTCATGGCTAAATGTAAATAAAAATATATAAATTTTAGCCATGAAGTATCCAGTCTTTTTATTACGTAATTTCATTTTATTTTAAAATTTAAGATCAGTTTTTGATTAATTTAAAATTGAAAGTTTTTTAGTTTATTGAAGAAGATAAAAATTAGTTAAAGTAAGTCTTAATTCTTAAAGTAGTACTCTGGACGTTTTTTAAGAATCATTTTATTAATTGAATAAAAGTTATAAATACTAAATTAATTCATCAAAATTACAAATATAATTGAATAAAATAAAAATTAGGTTAGATTTTAATTTTTTTTTGATAACAATAAGAAGCCATGATAAATGAGAGATAAAAGAAAAAGCAAAACTTTTAGTGGAAGTTGGGTTGAAACCAATTGAGGTCACAAATGCTTCTGAGGTGATAATGTAGAATAAAAGGCCCGCTCTTTTTGCTAGTGTAACTAAAAGAAGACTAGAAGAGGTTTTAATTTTTGTAATGTTAAACTAATAAAAGTAATTGACTAATCTATTGCCTCCAAAAGATTTGCAACTCAAAAATGTATATTGGCTCGCCTGTTTATTTGTTATTAAATCTAATCAAGAATAACAAAAAGGACAAACCCCGGAACGAAAAAATGCTTTATCACCGACTCAGATCTTCCAATATTATTTTTGTTTATAATTAAAGGGAGTAAGCCAATTAAGTTTATTTTCAAACAAAAACAAACTAAAAATTACGAAGTTGCTTAAAGTGCTGTACCAAGTTAATATAATTTTTCGTATTGGAATGAGTTATATGCTTAGCTTTTAATTTTAACAAAATTAGCTACTTACGTATATGGAAATATAATGTTAATCTACTTCTAGGTTGTCTGGTTTTTTTTAAAAAAATTTGGTATTTTATGTCTTAGTATTATGATAATAGAAAGTTTATTAGGGTGAAGCTTTATATCCTATTATGATATTTATTAATTACCGGGGTATTGGAGGTTTAAAAATTAATTATTTTGTTACAGCCAAATGTTTTTCTTATATACAGGGTCTTTTTTTTTGCTCGGAAAAGTGTTTTTTTTCAAAAACTATTTATAGTACCGATTTCAAATTTGGAAGGTCAATTCTCTATACCGGGGGACATGAGTTTGAGAAATTTGAGCGTTTTCGGTAATGTTTTTCACCAATTTTGAAAAATTATTTTTCGACCACTAGGTGCGAGATAAAAATTTTCTATTATAAAGTTGTAGGCCGTCATCGAAAACCCTTAAAAATTGTTCACTCGACGAAAAACAACTTATTTATCAGTGAAAATTCGAGCTTGAAAAATTTACAAGTTGGTGAAGCCAAATTACGATTGTTTGAAACGATAATTGAAAAGGGAACAAGTCTAATACAAACGTAGTAGAGTTTTCACACTTGAAAAAATGTACACGTTTGGTTTTTAAATGCAGATATTTTATTCACATAAATTTTTACAAAACATTTTCAATAATATCACCATTGGCTGCAACACAGGTTTGTGCGCGGACAATTAAGTTCTCAAACGCTTTCTCTACCATTTCTGGTGTGACGTCTCGGCAAGCACTGATTATTCGTCTAATGAGTTCCTCCCTAGTTTCAATGGGCGTGGCGTATACCTTTGCTTTAACGAATCCCCAGAGAAAATAATCCAGCGGTGTTAGGTCAGGTGACCTTGCTGGCCAATGCACTGGACCATTTCTCCCTATCCACCTTTCAGGAAACTCGTTGTTGAGGTGCTCAGTTACTTGCCGGGAAAAATGCGGAGGGGCGCCATCTTGCTGAAACCACAACTGACGTCTTTCAGCCAATGGAAGGTCGTCGATTGCGTCACTCAGTTCGTTCTGTAGAAAATGTAAATACCTTTGGCCGTTGAGGTTCGTCGGCAGGAAAAAGGGACCAATCAAACGGTTTCCAACAAGTCCAACCCAAACATTGACCCGTTCAAATTGAACCTGGTGATGATATTCAAAACCCCAATGTGGGTTGATGTCAGACCAAAGATGGCTGTTTTGATGATTAAAGGGCCCATCTCTAGAAAATGACGCTTCGTCGGAGAACAAAACATGGCGCAAAAATTGTCTATCTTCTTGGACAGCATTTAGTAACCAGTTGCTAAATTCATAACGTCTTTGATGGTCTCCGTCAATTAGTCCTTGGTGGAGCGTAGCTCTGTATGGGTGATAGCGATTCTTACGAAGAATTTTCCACACACGATTTGCAGAACAACCCAAATCAGCAGCGGCGTTAGCGCAACTGTGACGAGGATATGCCACAAAGTACGCGAGTACATTGTTCTCGAAGTCTAAATCCGGTTGACCCAATCCGCGAAACCTAGGTTGCAAGTTACCAAATTGATTGAAATCGTGAATTGCTCGTCTTACTGTATTTACAGATGGTGCTCCATTTGGATGTCTTTCTGCGAAGATTTCAGTCACTCTTCTAAGGTTTTGCGCTGCTTCTCCATAGTAAATGGCAACTATCTCGGTACGCTCAGCTACTGAATAACGAGGCATTGTTCGAAATATTATCTAACACTGATAATAATCTCCCAAAGTTGTCCTTTAAATACCCAATGCATGTTTAGGATTGACCTATAGCCTCGTGTTTTTTAAATCCGGTCGTTTTTTTAACCAAAGTTTCAACTGGATTAGGTAATTCGGTTTCAATTATCGTTTCAAACAATCGTAATTTGGCTTCACCAACTTGTAAATTTTTCAAGCTCAAATTTTCACTGATAAATAAATTGTTTTTCGTCGAGTGAACAATTTTTAAGGGTTTTCGATGACGGCCTACAACTTTATAATAGAAACTTTTTATCTAGCACCTAGTGGTCGAAAAATAATTTTTCAAAATTGGTGAAAAACATTACCGAAAACGCTCAAATTTCTCAAACTGATGTCCCCCGGTATAGAGAATTGACCTTCCAAATTTGAAATCGGTACTATAAATAGTTTTTGAAAAAAAAACACTTTTCCGAGCAAAAAAAAAGACCCTGTATAAATTATTAATTAAAATAATAGGAAAATAGGTAAAATTATAGGAATTTATAGGAAGGCATCGAAAATATAGGAAATATAGGTCTGGTCACCCTGCGAAGGGTATATTTTTTAAAGTAATAATTAATTATTTTATTAGAAGAATTGAAATTTAGTCAATTTATGAATAATAAAGGTGTTCTTAGAGTTATTGTAGTTCACGATTTAAATTGGTATTTGGTAAAAACATTGTTGACTTTTAATCAAAGAGATTTCAATGATGAATTGGGCCTAAGGTGGTGCCTTGGGTATTAGACTAGCTGATTATTATTATTATTATTATTATTATTATTACTATTTAACGTTAATTATGCACCCTGTTTTTATTTAAGGGCTGCAGTAGCCTGACTCTGCTAAGGTAGCATAATCATTAGGACTACTGTTTTTTAAATATTTTGAATTTAAGCATGGGGACGAAAAGACCCTATAAAGCCTAAATATTTTACTTAATGAAAGGTGTTTAAACTTGCTTAATGATCCAATGAAGAATAAGTTACTCTTGTGAGAGCAGTATAATATAATCTTGAAATTATAACCGAAAAGTATGTATATTACCTCTTGGTTGAATTAATTAAATTGCTAGGTGGAGAAGCTTTATAAGTTGGTCTGTTTGACTACTTAAGGATGTAATGAACAAGTGATTCCATCTAGGGAGATAATCAAAATTAAGGGAGTATAGGTAGTGCGGCTAGTAAACAGGCAAGTCATGTTTCAAATGCTCTTATTAAAATATTAATATTCGTTTCATAAATGTGTCTTTATTCACCAGCTATCATAATCACAAAAGATTACATAATTTGAGTTAGGTTGCTTTCTATCTATAGAATAGAGTTTCTTAGTACGGAAAGACCAAAGACTATAATTAATTTTAAATTTAAGAATAGAATTTGAAGTTAATTTATTTTAAGCTTCATTTAAAGAAGGATCAAGGCTATATTCAGGTTCGGAAGAGTCCTAAAAGGTCTGGATTCTTTGGTTTGTTACAGAAGTTTTTTTATAGATGTAATTATGTTTTTACCTCTCCGATTGGACTATGTCCCCTAGGAGGGGTTTTAAAATCACCTTTTCTGTCTGTCAGTGGGTCTGAGCTGCGAACGCATTTTCGGGGCAAAGTGTAATCACTATGTACGCAGTTTCTTGGAATTAGGGAAAAGCTTCTCCAAAAGAGCATCCCTTTTGTCACTAACGTCGTAAGTGTAGTAAAACTTCTTTCAATTTGCCTTAGTATCGCGCGGGACTCGAACCCGAGCCCTCCTGCACGACAGGTGAGCGTTCTACCATGGATTAATGTTACGCTTCTCTGAAAATTAGAAACTCTTCCGAGTAGAGGTGTATTTTGGCTTGCCAACTTGATATTAGTATGTTATAATATTCTAATTCCCTACGTTAGTTCGTTTATATTTGGCTTTAGCTTGTTTATTCCTATTAAGTTTAGACAGTGTAAATTGTTTGGTATATTTCTTAGTTTAATCTAGATGAAGTTTTAATGTAATTATTGGGCTGGATGGAGCTCAAATAATATCTACAGATTATCGGTCGTTATTAAGCTGGGTTTTAAACTACTTCTATCTGTCATTTTGATAATAGTTAGTCAGTTGGTTGGTGATTATAACATGTGTTAAAAATTGATATTTTGTTACTTTCATTGGGTGTATGATTTTTATCCTGTTTAGCTGAGACTAATCGTAGCCCTTTTGACTTTAGCGGAAAGATAATCTGAAGTGGTTTCTGTCTTTTATATTGAATTTGGATCTGGTGGTTTTGCTTTAATAAAGTTGTTATTTATTTTTGGTATGCATTTTTGCTTTCCTAATTTTATTGATATTTTTGTTTTCCCCGATCTCGTTATGACAAGTTAATGAAGTTGGCTAGGAAGGGAATTCTCACTCTTTGGTTGCATGGTTGGGTAATAATTTAGGTGAATTGCGTGATAACGTTGTCAGAAGGAATTAGTTCAAACAATATATCTTATAATCGCGTAATTTAGGTGATTAAGGGTTGATATGCCCTAAGCCGTGTAAAACAAAATTTTCAATAAAGGATAATATCTTATTTATTAACAATTTTAAATATTTTTCAGCCAATCTTTAAAATATTGAACAATAAGTCTATTTCAAATGCAAAGTTTTTATTATACGAGTTTATTTTTCACTCCAGTGAAAGGTAATTTTCTTTTAATGTGTTGCTTTTAGTTCTTTAATACGCTGTCCCACAATCATCTTTCTACAATTTTTTATTAAATTATTGCTCTATTTCACAATAAGAAAAAGCATAAAACAACTAGATCGGAATATATCTTCTTTATTTTTTATTATTTTATTATTACATATATTTAACTGTAAAATTTCTTAACATTTTTTAAAGAAACTGAAAATAACTAATTCAAAAATAACATTCATATTAACAGCATAATAATTGGATATAAAATGTAAATATCCTGAAACCAATCTAATTTAATCCAATTGAAGTGACTTTTATTGTCAATTACTCTCTTTTCCTATAAGTTTAATCTCATTAAAATTGTATTTACATTAACATTGATGTGTTTATTTCAGAGTAAAAATATTCACGAATACTGATTGGCAAACGAAAGCTAAAATTGTAAGAAAAACTTGTCTTTTTATATGGGCTTTGCACAAATGTTTCTGCATAAATTATTACTTAGTCAATTTAAAATAATTAAAGCACAACAGATTCAAGATGTAGAGTACAAAACTATATTTAAAACACGCAACGCTTGTCTCTTTATTGGTTCTTAAAAAAATTAATTATTTATTACTTTAAATGATCTCCAACAGGAAAAACTATTTTGGTTGGAAATTTCGATTTTAGATAATTTAGATTTTTAGATATCTAAAAGCTACCAATTGAATAGTTTTTCTATTTGATTTTGGTTTACGTTTGATTACAATTTCTAAAGAACTGTCAGAAAAGGGGAATGTTCGCAAAAAGTTTGATGAACAATTACAGGGGAAAAAACGACGGAAGAAAAACGAGAGGCGACGGAACTAGACATCAAATGATTGCGAACAAACCTCAACCCGACAACCAAAAAACCGTCTTCGTTCGAAAAAAACGACAGCCGAGCAATGTCGAACGCGGGCGGGAAAAACACGAAGTCGGGATGACCGCAAAAAACACAACAATACCCCCTAAAAAAACGAAGTAACCTAGCTAAGAACAATACCAAGTAGTTTAAAAACAATCGAAATTCCATTAATTTTAGTTTTATAATACTTATTTTATATTTTAGTTTGTTAGTCAAAATTACCTCAAATTTCACTTCATTTAAAAAAAAATTTGTGATATCAATTGAATGGTGATTAATTAAAAAAGAAATTAAAGCCATTTATTTAAAATAAACTTTTAGTTAACAAGTTGGCAAGCCAAAATATACCTCTCCTCGGAAGAGTTTTCCCTTGGGCGTATTAATTTCTGGACACGGCACTCACCGATGCACCGCCATATACGGAACGTCCTCTTAATAACGTGATTCCGGTCCTATTTTATTACAATAAAAATAAAAATTACAAATGTTATTGCCTTAAACGAATTTCAATATCAATAGAGCAATAAACCAACTTTAGATCTATAACGTTATTAAATTAATTAGGCAACAAAAACGAATAATAGAAAATACAAAATTAACAATTATTAGAACGCTCAAGAAACGCAAAATATATACGTGAGAGAAACTATTTTAAAGACAAAACCCCGCATATTGTATTAAAGCTCTTCAACAATCAAATATAAACGGAAAACAAAAGTTAAAGCGAAAACAAAAACTATAAGTGAAAGCATTAATTGAAACTGCGTGGGCTCACCTTGACCAAACAACGAAGCCGGTAAAATTCAATGCAAATAAATAAAAACTGTAGACAAGAATTATCCCTCACATCATCAACAATTTCGAGAAACGAAAGAAAAATATAGAATAACTCAACCAAGCAACAAGTTAATTCAAATAAGTAGGAGAGATAAGTGAGTGTGTATACCGATAAGGGGGCACCTGCGGGCGGGGGAAACGGGGGTGAAACGGGCCCCTATAGGGGCCCCCTTTTGCGGCAATATTCGGCGGGGTCAAAAGGTTAGCTGATTTACGATGTTAGGTCAATAGGTTATCTGCCCCTATGGACACGATGCAAACAGCCGTTAAATAAGGGTGAAACGGGCCCCTATAGGGCCCCCATTTTGCGTACATTTTCGGCGGGGTCAAAAGGTTTGCTGATTTACGATGTTAGGTCAATAGGTTATCTGCCCCTATGGACACGATGCAAACAGCCGTTAAATAGGTGTGAAACGGACCCCCTATAGGGGCCCCCATTTTGCGTACATTTTCGGCAGGTCAATAGGGCAATAGCTGGAGGCACCCCATTTTAGGGTCAATAGATGATTTACGGGGTTGATTTACGATGTTAGGTCAATAGGTTATCTGCCCCTATGGTGGTGACACGATGTTATGCAAACAGCCGGCCAGTCATAGTTAATAGCTGGAGGCACCCCCATTTTAGGTCAAAAGGTTAGCTGATTTACGATGTTATAGCCCATAAAACCCAGGTGCTAACCCATTTTAGGTCAATAGGTTATCTGCCCCTATGGCGGTGAAACGATGTTATGCAAACAGCCTACCCGTCATAGTTAATGTCGGGCACAATTCGAGTTGGTTTTCGCCGACAAACACTTTCGGGGCCCCTAAGGGTAGCGTAAAATAGCGGGCGGTCATCGGTAAAAGTGTTTTGGAAAAAAAGAGCAGAGTGTATACAAATTATACGGTTTTATTTATATATTTTTCGAGTAGAGGCTGTATAATACGATTTACATTGAAAATACGTCTTTGGAAATGTATTTTATTTATATCATGGTAATTACGTCGATCTTCGTAGGGTATATACCAAAGTTCACTCAAAGGGTTGAAACGAACCATCTGAAATTAGCGTTTTTACGAGCATTTTCATTAAATGTTCTACCTCGAGGCGTTTGATGGTAAGAGTTACGATTACGTTGTCGCCGGGTCCCTCGGGGGTGGTTGTGGTTCCGCCGGAGATGTATTTTTCGGATGGCGGGATATCTTGGCCCTTCAAAGCGGCGGGTGACGGACAGTTGGGATAAAATTTGTCGTGTTCCGTTTGGGGTACGTCGCCGGATTCCCAACTGCCTAACTGTCCGTGGCAGAGGTAACATTCGACTATGCCGTCCGAGTCTACGGCGAAAAGTCCTGCGTGGGCCAAGTCTTCCTTGTTCACGTGTACGTTGTCCCATTGCTTGAACGTTTCTAGCCGACCGGTTACGGTGGTGAGATCCTCGTGACTAGCCATCCCGATTCTATTTGAGCTACGGAATAATATTTCTGGGTCTAAACCCCAAAATGACGTAATCTATAAAAATGACGTAATCTATAAAAATGACGTAATCTATAAAAATGACGTAATCTATAAAAATGACTCACTAAAGATGACGTAATCTACACCATGAAACGTAAAGATTACGTAGATGCGTTGTGGTTTTCATAAGCCAGCCGCTATGGGAAAGAGGAAGATGTCTCCGCTTAGAGTACCGAAGAAATGCTGGATATGCGCGGAAATATACCGGTCCGTGAGAGGTTTCAAACAACATTTAATGACACATTTATCGTGTAATACAATGAAAGAAGATTCGGATCTGGCGTGTGATTGTGATGCGAGTGAATCGCTCCATTACACGGAGGCCGAGGAAATGTCAGATGATAAAATTATCGATTATCTTAACGAACTTATTGTGGCATGTAAAAAGCGCGGTGCCACAATGGAATCAACCGAACCAACTACATCTAACCTGCCAGCCGAATTAAAAATGCCGACTGAAAAGGAAATGGCTGCTCTGATTTATTTTCAAGAATATTGTAAAACTAATCAAAGTCATAATATTAAAACCGCTGTAAAGAAAATGTGAATAAACGTTTTTATATTGAATACATTGTTATTTTTAAAGGTGACCGTATAAAGTAATTTTTACATGGGTAAATTGACACTTAATATTTTTAAAATACGTTTATAATATTTTTCCAACGTGGGCGAATGAATGGACACAATGAACTATTAATTACGTAATCTAAAAAATGACGCGCTGACATGATGTTATGCAAACAGCCAGTAGCTATAAATAAATCCAAATAGTTTAATGGGTCGAGCCTTTTGTGTTTTCGCCGACAAACACTTTCCCCCGTGTAACATTATTTTCAAACACTTTCACGATGCGCAAAGCTACCCGTCTTACGGAATATCGGCCCTAGGGGGGTAAAGGGTAGCTAGAGAATGGCCCTTACCCTCAGCGCGTAAAATAGACACAGCGGGTGTACCCTCTCGCTAGCTAAAAGTGTCGTTTTGGTAAAAAAGAGCCGAGTGTATTATAAAAACGGTTTATTATTCTACGACATTCTATGATTTGTAGAGACCATGGCGAATAAATTGAAAAAGTGGCCCCCAACTTTTTACATCAGGTGTGGATTCTTAGCGCTAAAATCGTTATAACAAACGAGTGGTCCCACCAAAAATGTTTTTTTGGCGCGTAGAATTTTATGGAGGCCCATAAACTAGTAGCGGGAATAGAACCTCTTAACTATTTCAGTTTAAACTACGAGGGATTCTCATAGATTGTTGTTTTTACATCCCAAATGGCCCCTACATAGGGGGGTGCCCCCTCAAAGTGTGTATTTGGGGGTCCTTTTGGGTATAAAAACCCAGGGATTGGGTCCCTAAGACATCACAACTCTGGTCTTTTTTGTATCCAACCAAGTCCACTAGAAATCCATCTCCGCTGTTCTCGGATGAGGACGTAGCCATGTAAGTTTTTATCAATTTTTATATTTTTAGCTTGGTGATCTATTCCAAAATTAAATGGTAACCCTGTATGCGTAACAATTTCAATATGCATTATACTCGAGAATGGTAAAATAGTCTATATTTAAAGATAAAGTGCGAAAACTATATTTGTATAGTCGAAATGTATTTTAACGTATTAAAAGCAGAATTCACCTTTCTGACAAGAGTCTTACCCATCATACATACACCATCTAATCTGGAATCTATGTTTAACAATTGGATGAATTCATGTTTACGAAAGGTTCTTTTTAAACGTAACTTAGTATTAAAAGTAGAGTTAAGATGCTTTTATAGTATTTTCGATGTATTTGCATATCTGAACTGGCGGTTCAATTTTGGGTACACGGACCACTTACACGCTAATGATATTAAAATGAAGTTTAAAAATATTTCCATTTAAACGAGTCCCTCTTTTTATATCCGCAAAGTACTGAACGATTCTATCTTATGGATTTAAATAGTTCTAACAATAGTACAATTACAACATTTGAGAAAGACACTTTTCCCATTGTGAAAGTGGAATCCAAAATAAGAATCACTGTAAATTTAAATATAGACTATTTTACCCTTCTCGAGTAACTCTTTTTTTCTTTAAAAGCTGAAGAAATATTAGAAACGACATCAGTGATCAATTAATTGTTTCCGAGTATGACAGACGATTTTTGATATTAAAGAGTCATTTCTCAAAAGTAAGATTGTTTTAGGTTATTTTTTTAAAGCTACCTTAGAAATCACATTATTTTTATATATAATTATTTAGTTGTAATGTTAATTCTTAATTACTGGTAGCCTTCCCTAGAAACTATTATACGAAATATATATGAATTTATAACCAAGCGTGTATTTACCACTAGTGAATGCAATATCAGTCGAAGAATTGAAGAAAGACGGAATCACGTCATTATTAAGAACTGGTGACTACTTCTGTATATATTGTGACGGTTCAGTTTTTCATGTTCCAACTGTCGGAGGGCTAGCATGGTACTGTGACGGATACTCAATCTGTTTGAAGTACCGTAAAGCTGTTTATTTCCAATCTAAAAGAATTCTAAGTATAAGAATTCCACCAGGTGTATTAAAAGCGTTACCACACATATATTTGTGTTTAAATTGTGATATGTTAGGGACTAAGAGAGCAGCCAATTTGTCATATTGCGAAGTAACTGGTGGATGTTGTGTATTTCCAAAAATTAAAAAATAATAATAGTATGTTTGTTTTCTATTATTTTTCCACCTATATTTGGCGTATTGAAAGCTATTTTAACGTATTGAACGTAGAGTCAGGGGTTTTTATAGTATTTTACTACCTATATTTACATTTTGGAAAGCTATTTAAACGTATTGAACGTAAAGAGTATTTTTGCAATATTTATAAAGGGTAATTATTGTAGAAAATAAAAGATATTTTAATTAAAACATTTCGGTGATCTATTCCAAAATTAAATGGCACCCCTGTATGCGTAACAATTTCAATATGCAAGATACTCGAGAATGGTAAAATAGTCAATATTTAAAGTTAAAATGCGAAAACTACATTTGTAGTGTTCAATTTAAAAGAAAATTACTTCAGCTTTTAAATAAGATTTTTTTTGTATCTACCCTATATCATTTACATATTATTTTTTTTATTCTAATTTAACAATCACTTTAAAAACTTAGCACGTCTGAATAGCTGTGTAGAGTACTATTAACAGAGATAAATATTTCTGGGTTCAGTTAATGTGATGATTCGAGCGAAAAATTTGCATATGTTAAAGTTATTGGATTGAAGGAAACTTCAGTGTTTTCAGAGTGATAATTAAGGGAAGTTGCATTACAATATAGTTGAAAATTATCTTTTTAAGTCTGTGTCCACCCATTGATTATGTTAGGAAGTGAAAAAATTTAATTTAGCAAGCTTTTCTGAAATTTCGGTATCCACCCTGTATCATTTAAAAGCTCAACCATTGTTTTTATCAAGTTAATTTTAAACTTATCTTAAAACAAGCTTCCCTAAGTCTGACTAGCTTTGTATGGGTAATAATAAAATAGCTAAATATTTTTTGGGTTTAATAATTGTGCTTCTTAGTGAAAATTTTGCATATATTACAGTATTAGGTTGGGTAATTATTTTTTTCACCTGCTACCATTCTCAACGGGTGAACATAGAATAACAAAGATAATTTTCCACTATATTTAAAGCCAACTTTCCTTACATTTCACTATGAAAACACTGAAGCTTCTTTCAATGCGATAACTTTATTACATGCAATTTGTTCCACCCCAGAATTACATTTATTGAATCGAAAAAAATATGTAACCCCCCTTAGAATTAACCAACACAGGTATTCAGAAGAGATGGTGTTCAATTCAAAAACGGACGGGAAGACTACAACAGCCTAGGAGCCATCGCGAATTATATAAAAGAACAAGGGTTAAAGTTTTTTTTGGAAAGGTTTAGTAAAGGCCAAAGTTTTATCGGATTTCATAGGAGTTAACGTCAAGAACGTCGAGGATTTTGACTGTCCTAAATTATCTACCATTCTTTGTATAAGTGCTCCTAAACATTGTCATTTTCACCGTGACCCTAATAATTTCGCCGTTGTGAAATCTCACAAAATCGCTGTGTGGTACCGAAAAATCGTGTGTAAGAAAATATAAGTCGTTTTAAGATTATTTTTGCTACTTTTTCATCACATTGGTTTTACGTTATGTCTGTTTTCTAAAATTACGTTTCTTAAATAGCGTAACGTATTAAAGTTGAATAAAGAGTTTTTCATTTAATTTTAATTTTAGTGTTTTTATAATATCTTTCTGACTACATGTGTATTGTTTAATTTCTTTCATTTTTAAAAATGTAATTACTTGATTTAAATAAAGCGTGAAAATTATTAGTTTCGAAATGATATTTACAAATCTTATCCAATCTAAAGTCCATCGTTCGGGTATTAGTAAGTATTTCATACAAACTAACTTAATTAAGTATTTTTAGAAGTGAAGAGAAAACACATTGTGAAAAACCAAATGAAAAGAGACTTTAAACGGTTTTAAAAATCTTAATATATATATTTAAAAAATCCAACGTTTCGGCAGTGTAGCATATGAAAGTATTAAGTTTCAAAAAGTGCATTTAAATTGAAGTGAGGCCTATTTTGGGATTCCCCTTGTTCCTCCTTCTTTCATCTCAGCATGTTTCCCCTTTTATCATGTTTTCTCTCCAAAAAATAGCCAAAAATCTTAAATCAGTAGGTCTCGATCCTATTTATCACCCACCGCCCAAATTGTCAGCTTTATTATGTAATAACAAAGAACCAACAAGGCCCTCATTTATAAAATCTCCTGTGATTGTGGTGATTATTACATGGGGGGGGGGGGGCAATGCCGTAGCCCATTTCTTCAAGGGCGTAAAGAGCCCCAAAAATATAAACAACCCGTACAATAATTCTCCCCTTAACGAACACCTTCGTGTTTTTGGTGCCATAATGCTAGATGGGACTCAATAGACATACTAGCTCAACCCAAAATTACATAAAACTCATTTCAATGTACGCGAATCCATCGAAATTTAAAAAAATAAATCTGCGCAATGTTTAAACCGTGACGATGGTTCCCTTTAACGTAGCCCCGTTTTCTCCACTTTTTAAATGTTTTATGGACCTCACCCCCTCACACAGACAACAAACCAATTCCTCCTCTCGCAGAATCCACCCATTCAGACCATAGTAGCCTCGAGCGCGAACGAAGATATCGAGCCCATATAACACTTCGACGGGGGTCGACTCGCCTTTGAGAAAAAAAAACGCTCGCGGCTAAAGAACAGTGGCATCCACTATATGTATGCATAAATATTTTTTCGTCCCAAAGTGTTACCATCGTACTGTCAGACTTGTAAAAATCCCATGAAGAAGGAGGAACAGTTCCTCCGAAACGTTCGATTTTTTAAATAAATATATTGTGAATTTTAAGAACGGTTAAAGTCTCTTTTCACTAAGTATTTTATATATTTGAATATCGGAATTGTATTTCGTTGCGTTAAAAGTAGAGTTTAGATGTATAGTCTTTTTAAGTAATACTCGTGATATAGGGTCAAGTACCAAGCATATTTAAGTACTACAATGATATTAAATTAAAGTTTAAAAATATTTCCATTCTACGTTACTTTAACAACGAATATTCTATGACGTCAAAACACTCAAATCCATGTTTCAAATTCAAATTAACCGCGCAAAACACTTAAATCTATGTTTTCATTTGATTTTTAAATTAACCGCGACGCGCCCCCAGACCGCGTCCCCCCGAGAAATCCGCGCCCCAGACCGCGCCCCCCAGGGGAAATCAGCGCACGCGCGCCGCCCCTGGCTACGGCGAGGTGGGGAGGGCTTCGTATATCAACATATTGTGTTCAGGCCAACTTGTTCACTATGTTATATTGTTTTACTAATTTACGCGCACTGTGATTTTCGCAACTTACCATTAATATATTAGCATCTCTGTATAATGTGTATAAACAAGGTATTTAACAATGCGTCGGTTAACGCCATGCAGTTACATTAACATCGCTGCAAAATATCGCGTTAATCATTCAATCAATCAGCTAAAGCACATATCGTGATGACTACATGTAAGTCGTTCCGGCTTCGTAGGTATGTCTCTTAAATAAATAACTAAATAAATAAATAAATCTAACCGTCATAAGAACATTTGTACCTACACATATTGCACTTTCATTACTTGAAACTTCAGATTAGTTAGATTGTATCGCTAATTAATCCACTGAATATTTTAGTATCCCGTTTTTGTGAATAATTCCAAACCGAGTTAGTTTTGTTTGAAGTTACGAGCAGACCTGTTTCAATAAAGTTTTAAAACGGAATTTATTTTTCCTGAGTGGCAGAGAAAAGATTCGTTCATACCAAAAAAAAGGTAACGTCGTCCATCGTAAGTTAATGCGAACTTGTCGTATTGTCGAAAACGTATACCGTTAAATTGTTAAAGCTCTCGTGGAGGTTTACGATAATAATATGTAATGACTAACGTAGCTAAACGATAATAGTAAGTTATGACTAACGTAGTTTATTGATAATAGTAAGTAATGACTAAACGCAAAATTTAACCATGGTTAATTTAAACTAGTAAATAGTAAGTAATATACTATAGAGACAGATACTTCATGGTTTAAAATACACTTTTATTAAAAAGAATATTGGGGAAGCTTTTTCGAGCCCACTCGTTCCTTTTCAACCCTGATAGAAATGGCTAAAAAATCCAAATACAAACAGATAGAGCGCGTAAAAAGTCATAACCTGAGCGGTGCGCGTAATCGGATAATACAGAAATATAAATTACTTGATCAAAAAATTTTACGAATAATTTTGAGAGCTTTATCTAGTGAATAAAAGTTAACCATCCCCGACCTCAAGGGTGGTATCGAATTAGATAGAAGACCCTATATGTTCGCGAATTCCGACAACGACCCTAATTTCAACCTATGTTTTTTATATTTTTTATTTCTTTCTTTTATTTTGTTTAATTATATATATTTAAAAATGAAGCTGAAACAAATTTTAAAATGACTTTGGTTTCCCATAAGACATGCTGAACACATATCAGTCGACTATAGCTATCTCAACAAGCTATACAGATGTTTCAACTCACACAGTTAACGTAACTTCAAGGCGGTGCGCGTGCGCTGATTTCCCCTGGGGGGCGCGGTCTGGGGCGCGGATTTCTCGGGGGGACGCGGTCTGGGGGCGCGTCGCGGTTAATTTAAAAATCAAATGAAAACATAGATTTAAGTGTTTTGCGCGGTTAATTTGAATTTGAAACATGGATTTGAGTGTTTTGACGTCATAGAATATTCGTTGTTAAAGTAACGTAGAATGGAAATATTTTTAAACTTTAATTTAATATCATTGTAGTACTTAAATATGCTTGGTACTTGACCCTATATCACGAGTATTACTTAAAAAGACTATACATCTAAACTCTACTTTTAACGCAACGAAATACAATTCCGATATTCAAATATATAAAATACTTAGTGAAAAGAGACTTTAACCGTTTTTAAAATTCACAATATATTTATTTAAAAAATCGAACGTTTCGGAGGAACTGTTCCTCCTTCTTCATGGGATTTTTACAAGTCTGACAGTACGATGGTAACACTTTGGGACGAAAAAATATTTATGCATACATATAGTGGATGCCACTGTTCTTTAGCCGCGAGCGTTTTTTTTTCTCAAAGGCGAGTCGACCCCCGTCGAAGTGTTATATGGGCTCGATATCTTCGTTCGCGCTCGAGGCTACTATGGTCTGAATGGGTGGATTCTGCGAGAGGAGGAATTGGTTTGTTGTCTGTGTGAGGGGGTGAGGTCCATAAAACATTTAAAAAGTGGAGAAAACGGGGCTACGTTAAAGGGAACCATCGTCACGGTTTAAACATTGCGCAGATTTATTTTTTTAAATTTCGATGGATTCGCGTACATTGAAATGAGTTTTATGTAATTTTGGGTTGAGCTAGTATGTCTATTGAGTCCCATCTAGCATTATGGCACCAAAAACACGAAGGTGTTCGTTAAGGGGAGAATTATTGTACGGGTTGTTTATATTTTTGGGGCTCTTTACGCCCTTGAAGAAATGGGCTACGGCATTGCCCCCCCCCCCCCCATGTAATAATCACCACAATCACAGGAGATTTTATAAATGAGGGCCTTGTTGGTTCTTTGTTATTACATAATAAAGCTGACAATTTGGGCGGTGGGTGATAAATAGGATCGAGACCTACTGATTTAAGATTTTTGGCTATTTTTTGGAGAGAAAACATGATAAAAGGGGAAACATGCTGAGATGAAAGAAGGAGGAACAAGGGGAATCCCAAAATAGGCCTCACTTCAATTTAAATGCACTTTTTGAAACTTAATACTTTCATATGCTACACTGCCGAAACGTTGGATTTTTTAAATATATATATTAAGATTTTTAAAACCGTTTAAAGTCTCTTTTCATTTGGTTTTTCACAATGTGTTTTCTCTTCACTTCTAAAAATACTTAATTAAGTTAGTTTGTATGAAATACTTACTAATACCCGAACGATGGACTTTAGATTGGATAAGATTTGTAAATATCATTTCGAAACTAATAATTTTCACGCTTTATTTAAATCAAGTAATTACATTTTTAAAAATGAAAGAAATTAAACAATACACATGTAGTCAGAAAGATATTATAAAAACACTAAAATTAAAATTAAATGAAAAACTCTTTATTCAACTTTAATACGTTACGCTATTTAAGAAACGTAATTTTAGAAAACAGACATAACGTAAAACCAATGTGATGAAAAAGTAGCAAAAATAATCTTAAAACGACTTATATTTTCTTACACACGATTTTTCGGTACCACACAGCGATTTTGTGAGATTTCACAACGGCGAAATTATTAGGGTCACGGTGAAAATGACAATGTTTAGGAGCACTTATACAAAGAATGGTAGATAATTTAGGACAGTCAAAATCCTCGACGTTCTTGACGTTAACTCCTATGAAATCCGATAAAACTTTGGCCTTTACTAAACCTTTCCAAAAAAAACTTTAACCCTTGTTCTTTTATATAATTCGCGATGGCTCCTAGGCTGTTGTAGTCTTCCCGTCCGTTTTTGAATTGAACACCATCTCTTCTGAATACCTGTGTTGGTTAATTCTAAGGGGGGTTACATATTTTTTTCGATTCAATAAATGTAATTCTGGGGTGGAACAAATTGCATGTAATAAAGTTATCGCATTGAAAGAAGCTTCAGTGTTTTCATAGTGAAATGTAAGGAAAGTTGGCTTTAAATATAGTGGAAAATTATCTTTGTTATTCTATGTTCACCCGTTGAGAATGGTAGCAGGTGAAAAAAATAATTACCCAACCTAATACTGTAATATATGCAAAATTTTCACTAAGAAGCACAATTATTAAACCCAAAAAATATTTAGCTATTTTATTATTACCCATACAAAGCTAGTCAGACTTAGGGAAGCTTGTTTTAAGATAAGTTTAAAATTAACTTGATAAAAACAATGGTTGAGCTTTTAAATGATACAGGGTGGATACCGAAATTTCAGAAAAGCTTGCTAAATTAAATTTTTTCACTTCCTAACATAATCAATGGGTGGACACAGACTTAAAAAGATAATTTTCAACTATATTGTAATGCAACTTCCCTTAATTATCACTCTGAAAACACTGAAGTTTCCTTCAATCCAATAACTTTAACATATGCAAATTTTTCGCTCGAATCATCACATTAACTGAACCCAGAAATATTTATCTCTGTTAATAGTACTCTACACAGCTATTCAGACGTGCTAAGTTTTTAAAGTGATTGTTAAATTAGAATAAAAAAAATAATATGTAAATGATATAGGGTAGATACAAAAAAAATCTTATTTAAAAGCTGAAGTAATTTTCTTTTAAATTGAACACTACAAATGTAGTTTTCGCATTTTAACTTTAAATATTGACTATTTTACCATTCTCGAGTATCTTGCATATTGAAATTGTTACGCATACAGGGGTGCCATTTAATTTTGGAATAGATCACCGAAATGTTTTAATTAAAATATCTTTTATTTTCTACAATAATTACCCTTTATAAATATTGCAAAAATACTCTTTACGTTCAATACGTTTAAATAGCTTTCCAAAATGTAAATATAGGTAGTAAAATACTATAAAAACCCCTGACTCTACGTTCAATACGTTAAAATAGCTTTCAATACGCCAAATATAGGTGGAAAAATAATAGAAAACAAACATACTATTATTATTTTTTAATTTTTGGAAATACACAACATCCACCAGTTACTTCGCAATATGACAAATTGGCTGCTCTCTTAGTCCCTAACATATCACAATTTAAACACAAATATATGTGTGGTAACGCTTTTAATACACCTGGTGGAATTCTTATACTTAGAATTCTTTTAGATTGGAAATAAACAGCTTTACGGTACTTCAAACAGATTGAGTATCCGTCACAGTACCATGCTAGCCCTCCGACAGTTGGAACATGAAAAACTGAACCGTCACAATATATACAGAAGTAGTCACCAGTTCTTAATAATGACGTGATTCCGTCTTTCTTCAATTCTTCGACTGATATTGCATTCACTAGTGGTAAATACACGCTTGGTTATAAATTCATATATATTTCGTATAATAGTTTCTAGGGAAGGCTACCAGTAATTAAGAATTAACATTACAACTAAATAATTATATATAAAAATAATGTGATTTCTAAGGTAGCTTTAAAAAAATAACCTAAAACAATCTTACTTTTGAGAAATGACTCTTTAATATCAAAAATCGTCTGTCATACTCGGAAACAATTAATTGATCACTGATGTCGTTTCTAATATTTCTTCAGCTTTTAAAGAAAAAAAGAGTTACTCGAGAAGGGTAAAATAGTCTATATTTAAATTTACAGTGATTCTTATTTTGGATTCCACTTTCACAATGGGAAAAGTGTCTTTCTCAAATGTTGTAATTGTACTATTGTTAGAACTATTTAAATCCATAAGATAGAATCGTTCAGTACTTTGCGGATATAAAAAGAGGGACTCGTTTAAATGGAAATATTTTTAAACTTCATTTTAATATCATTAGCGTGTAAGTGGTCCGTGTACCCAAAATTGAACCGCCAGTTCAGATATGCAAATACATCGAAAATACTATAAAAGCATCTTAACTCTACTTTTAATACTAAGTTACGTTTAAAAAGAACCTTTCGTAAACATGAATTCATCCAATTGTTAAACATAGATTCCAGATTAGATGGTGTATGTATGATGGGTAAGACTCTTGTCAGAAAGGTGAATTCTGCTTTTAATACGTTAAAATACATTTCGACTATACAAATATAGTTTTCGCACTTTATCTTTAAATATAGACTATTTTACCATTCTCGAGTATAATGCATATTGAAATTGTTACGCATACAGGGTTACCATTTAATTTTGGAATAGATCACCAAGCTAAAAATATAAAAATTGATAAAAACTTACATGGCTACGTCCTCATCCGAGAACAGCGGAGATGGATTTCTAGTGGACTTGGTTGGATACAAAAAAGACCAGAGTTGTGATGTCTTAGGGACCCAATCCCTGGGTTTTTATACCCAAAAGGACCCCCAAATACACACTTTGAGGGGGCACCCCCCTATGTAGGGGCCATTTGGGATGTAAAAACAACAATCTATGAGAATCCCTCGTAGTTTAAACTGAAATAGTTAAGAGGTTCTATTCCCGCTACTAGTTTATGGGCCTCCATAAAATTCTACGCGCCAAAAAAACATTTTTGGTGGGACCACTCGTTTGTTATAACGATTTTAGCGCTAAGAATCCACACCTGATGTAAAAAGTTGGGGGCCACTTTTTCAATTTATTCGCCATGGTCTCTACAAATCATAGAATGTCGTAGAATAATAAACCGTTTTTATAATACACTCGGCTCTTTTTTACCAAAACGACACTTTTAGCTAGCGAGAGGGGACACCCGCTGTGTCTATTTTACGCGCTGAGGGTAAGGGCCATTCTCTAGCTACCCTTTACCCCCCTAGGGCCGATATTCCGTAAGACGGGTAGCTTTGCGCATCGTGAAAGTGTTTGAAAATAATGTTACACGGGTGAAAGTGTTTGTCGGCGAAAACACAAAAGGCTCGACCCATTAAACTATTTGGATTTATTTATAGCTACTGGCTGTTTGCATAACATCATGTCAGCGCGTCATTTTTTAGATTACGTAATTAATAGTTCATTGTGTCCATTCATTCGCCCACGTTGGAAAAATATTATAAACGTATTTTAAAAATATTAAGTGTCAATTTACCCATGTAAAAATTACTTTATACGGTCACCTTTAAAAATAACAATGTATTCAATATAAAAACGTTTATTCACATTTTCTTTACAGCGGTTTTAATATTATGACTTTGATTAGTTTTACAATATTCTTGAAAATAAATCAGAGCAGCCATTTCCTTTTCAGTCGGCATTTTTAATTCGGCTGGCAGGTTAGATGTAGTTGGTTCGGTTGATTCCATTGTGGCACCGCGCTTTTTACATGCCACAATAAGTTCGTTAAGATAATCGATAATTTTATCATCTGACATTTCCTCGGCCTCCGTGTAATGGAGCGATTCACTCGCATCACAATCACACGCCAGATCCGAATCTTCTTTCATTGTATTACACGATAAATGTGTCATTAAATGTTGTTTGAAACCTCTCACGGACCGGTATATTTCCGCGCATATCCAGCATTTCTTCGGTACTCTAAGCGGAGACATCTTCCTCTTTCCCATAGCGGCTGGCTTATGAAAACCACAACGCATCTACGTAATCTTTACGTTTCATGGTGTAGATTACGTCATCTTTAGTGAGTCATTTTTATAGATTACGTCATTTTTATAGATTACGTCATTTTTATAGATTACGTCATTTTTATAGATTACGTCATTTTGGGGTTTAGACCCAGAAATATTATTCCGTAGCTCAAATAGAATCGGGATGGCTAGTCACGAGGATCTCACCACCGTAACCGGTCGGCTAGAAACGTTCAAGCAATGGGACAACGTACACGTGAACAAGGAAGACTTGGCCCACGCAGGACTTTTCGCCGTAGACTCGGACGGCATAGTCGAATGTTACCTCTGCCACGGACAGTTAGGCAGTTGGGAATCCGGCGACGTACCCCAAACGGAACACGACAAATTTTATCCCAACTGTCCGTCACCCGCCGCTTTGAAGGGCCAAGATATCCCGCCATCCGAAAAATACATCTCCGGCGGAACCACAACCACCCCCGAGGGACCCGGCGACAACGTAATCGTAACTCTTACCATCAAACGCCTCGAGGTAGAACATTTAATGAAAATGCTCGTAAAAACGCTAATTTCAGATGGTTCGTTTCAACCCTTTGAGTGAACTTTGGTATATACCCTACGAAGATCGACGTAATTACCATGATATAAATAAAATACATTTCCAAAGACGTATTTTCAATGTAAATCGTATTATACAGCCTCTACTCGAAAAATATATAAATAAAACCGTATAATTTGTATACACTCTGCTCTTTTTTTCCAAAACACTTTTACCGATGACCGCCCGCTATTTTACGCTACCCTTAGGGGCCCCGAAAGTGTTTGTCGGCGAAAACCAACTCGAATTGTGCCCGACATTAACTATGACGGGTAGGCTGTTTGCATAACATCGTTTCACCGCCATAGGGGCAGATAACCTATTGACCTAAAATGGGTTAGCACCTGGGTTTTATGGGCTATAACATCGTAAATCAGCTAACCTTTTGACCTAAAATGGGGGTGCCTCCAGCTATTAACTATGACTGGCCGGCTGTTTGCATAACATCGTGTCACCACCATAGGGGCAGATAACCTATTGACCTAACATCGTAAATCAACCCCGTAAATCATCTATTGACCCTAAAATGGGGTGCCTCCAGCTATTGCCCTATTGACCTGCCGAAAATGTACGCAAAATGGGGGCCCCTATAGGGGGTCCGTTTCACACCTATTTAACGGCTGTTTGCATCGTGTCCATAGGGGCAGATAACCTATTGACCTAACATCGTAAATCAGCAAACCTTTTGACCCCGCCGAAAATGTACGCAAAATGGGGGCCCTATAGGGGCCCGTTTCACCCTTATTTAACGGCTGTTTGCATCGTGTCCATAGGGGCAGATAACCTATTGACCTAACATCGTAAATCAGCTAACCTTTTGACCCCGCCGAATATTGCCGCAAAAGGGGGCCCCTATAGGGGCCCGTTTCACCCCCGTTTCCCCCGCCCGCAGGTGCCCCCTTATCGGTATACACACTCACTTATCTCTAGTAGGAATCAAGAAAGTGTTAATCCAAATACCCAACGTGATACAAATTGTAATAGCAGAAATTAGCCATATACAAATATATAATAATAACCCAATCAATCAACAAGGTAATTCAAATACTTAGAAATCCAGAAATGGTCAATCCATATAACCAAGGTAATGGAAATTGCAATAGAAAAACCAAAAACCCCTTACCGTTAACAATTCCCGGCTTATAACACACACCAAAAACCTTTAACTGAATAGTGAAGGCTAAACAACAGCGCGTATCACAATATAAATAAAACCAACGTAACCACATTAATCAAATTGTATCACACATATAAAGCCGATAAGAAAACACGTAAAATACATTACGAAGTTACGAGTAAGGTAAGCAAAACAAAAAGGCATAAGAGCGCGTTGACCCAATTCCCTTGAAAAGTAAATACCGATTCTAAGAAACTGCGATTACGCTTTGCTCCGAAAATGCGAACGCGTTCGTAGCGCAGAAAGACAGAAACAGACGCACGCACCGGAGTGGTATAAATACCGCCAACCTCTTGGCTAAAACATTATTTTAAAAGCAATATAATTACTAATTATTTTATGTAAAACCAATTTTGAAGCTCTCAGCAAAAGACACAAAAATTGTTATAAATGTTACAATTTCTGACGTGAAAGATAAATAGGACCGAAACTAACTATTAGAGAAATGTCATGTGCCAGTTATAAAGCATTTTTAAGAAATACAATAAATTGAAAGGCTTCAACTATAGTTTTAGAGATGTTCTTGTTAAATTATCTAAAGCTTTATTTCATATGACGTCTAGAAACCAGACATGAAGTTCTACCATAAACCTATATGTAAAGATGATTATAAAAGTGGGTTATACACGCATCCATTTCATTCCGAACCTTTTCACCTTTTTTCAAAATATTGTGTCAAAGAAGTGGTTTCTTTGGATGTTTGTCTAGAAATTATTTCCAAAAATGTAAGTAATAAGTAGTGCTCGGAATTGGTTAATTATATTCATGAGTTATTCGTTGAAATTTTTACAATTTATTCACGGATGATTATCCGATAAACAAAGTACCTCTATCTTTCATTTCAGCTAACGAACAAACGAATATATTTTTAAATGTGTCACATTTTTAGGTTCTTTAAAATAGTTTTATCCGTTTGGATAAACGCCCTTTGAGTTCTAATATCTATAAATAATGTATATTAAAATAACAACAGATACGTATTTACGGATAAAAAAAACATCGCTTATAACTTATCGTCTTTCATCCGAGAAAGCCACGCCAAAAATACCTTATCTATCAGATAAGTCGATATTTTTTATAAAATAATATTTTCTACATTGCACATTTTAACTTAAAAGAATAATGAAACTTATCCATTTGAATATGTTTAGCCGCGTCGGATTATTCATCGACAAAATGCGATTAACCACAGATAAAGTTCATAGGTCTCTTATTGCAATCGGATACACCATTCAAACTATTTCGCTAGTTGAGAGCCAAGTTCAAGCGAATCTAAAAACTTTTATTTAAAATTAACATATTTTTATTTTAAATCTATTTATTATTACAATTAAAGTACTGTAAAAAGAAGTTAAAATATTTAGAACTATTATGTAATATGCCAGCCTTATGTAACACGTGCACTCGGGAAATCTTAATTGGAATTTCCAAAGCCAGGTATTTCGTTTTGCCTGACGTCACTTTAAATTTACCATACGTGTTGCGGACCCAGATAAACAGTCACCGAGGCAAGGGTATAGCGGTGGTGCAGTAGACCCCGCAACTGAGGGGGAAGGGGGGCTTGAAGTTAGGGGGCCCTTTTCGTTTCGAGTTTCATTGCATTAAACACCAGATTAACAAATTTCTGACATTCATAAAGTTACTCTACTCTATCAAGGGAATTCAAAAAAAGTTATTTTAGCTTGCCCAACTTGTCATTTTTTCAAGTCGTATTTTAACAGTGAAAAAGACGTCTATTTTTTTCGCGCCAACGCTATTTGTCCGTTTTCGGTGACGCTCATTGACAATTTTCTTATAGCACCTAGCGGTTAAAATTTAAATTTAAAAAAACGTGAAAAAAATTTTCGATTTAGTTGCAATTTTGTAAGAAAGTGTCCCGGCACGTATAATTTTCAGTACAAATTTCAACTTTCTAGAAAACATAGTGTTTGAAAAAAAAATCACTTTTTCGAGCAAAAAAACACCCTCTATAAGAGAACGATGTATTAGCCGCTACCTATTTAGATAGATAGATAGATAGATAATTATTATTTATTTCGTGCAGAACAATATACAGACGAACCTTTTATAGTACCACACGACTAAATTATGTCATAATTTACATTATAAATACTATACACATTTCAAATACTATATACACACACTTTTATATGTAAAATATAGAATAAAATAAAATAATTTTTTTTTTCTTTTTCAAGATTAGATCCTAAAAACACGCAATTAGGATTAAAATACATCAATAATCTTGTTTGGTTATAGTATTTCATTTAAGCAATTTATAAATTTTGTCCTATTTGGCTCGCAAAAGTCAACATATTCTGCTAGACGATTACAGTGTACCCGCATTTTACCAAAACATGTTTTATCTCTCGTTCTTGGATAGAACAAATCTTTACTACGTTCGTTTTTACGTGGAATTTTAACATTTATGTTCATTAACAAAACAGAGCAATCAATTTGGTTATTTATTATTTTATTAATTAAAAGCGCATCTGATCTTAGAAACCGGTTATAATAATAATAATAATAGTTTGTAGTTTGATAGCATTTAAATTATTTATGTAGTCAAAGGAACCCGTCTTTATAAAGTAATTATGATATAAATGGGTAAATTTACGCTGAATACGTTCTACCATTATGAGCAAGTAATTGCTAGATCCCGTATATATTTGTGAACAATATTCTATTTTGCTACGTACTAAATCGTATACAGTTTGACAAATGAGCTGGCAACTTTTCAAACTTTTCAGAGTGCGGTATATATATATATATACAGGGGCGTATTAACCATTAGGCAAAGTAGGCACGTGCCTAGGGCGCCATTGTTCTAGGGGCGCCAAAACTCCGATAAAGCCCCATGGTCCATGTACTTGGCTTGCCCCTACTCAAAATAACGCCGAAAAGGTTTGGGGAAACGAAAATATATTATTTAGTTATTAAAAACCGATACGCCCCTCCTTAGCTGACCAATGCTAAGGGGCGTCAAATTTTTTGTGCCTAAAGGTGCCGAAAGGGTTAATCCAGGGGCGGCTGAAGGGCCGGGCAACCCGGGCAACTGCCCGGGGCGCCGGTTTGAGAGGGGCGCCGAAATTTAGTTGCGCGCCTTTTTGGTTTATCAAGAATTGGATTAGTTTATAAAAATTTTAATGAAAGCATAACATAATTAGAAATACAAATCGTTTTCCCAAAAAAATGTCCACCATCGTCGATGAACGTTTTTTCGCTACTATTTACTTTACAATAGTAAATAAACCATAAAATTGCAGTGGATAGTACATCTTAGAGACGACGTTGTCTCCAATGGCATTGATGTAGATGATGAAGAGGAGAGGTCCCAGGACCGAGCCCTGTGGGACTCCAGACGATGCTGGGAGCCAATCGGAAGTGGCACAGGGCAGAACAACCCGAAACTCCCTATTTTCAAGGTAAGCAGAGAGCTATTTTAGCGTGCGACCCCGGACCCCATAAGAGTGGAGCTTGGCCTTGAAAAGCTCGTGGGGGACCGAATCAAATGCTTTGCGGAAGTCAAGTACACGGCCAGCCTGCTCAAGGCCAGAGGTCCAATCCTCGACGCAGCATAGGAGCTGGGTTTTGGTGCTGAAGACACTCCTGAAGCCGTGCTGGAACGGGTTCATCAGATTGTGCTGGATGAAATGCGTAGAAATGGCAGACGCACACACATGCTCATCGGCTTTCAGAATTTGGGACATAGGAGAGCAATTGGGTGGTACTCAGTAGGATCGGATTTACCTCCACCCTTGGGTATCGGCGTGACGTTAGCCCGACTCCAATCACACGGAATAGCACCGGCGTCATAAGACAGCTGGAAGATGGTCGTAAGTGGAGCCGCTAATGCATCGGCGCATTGGCTCAATACAATTGACTGGATGCCGTCAGGGCCAGCGACTTTATGCGGTTTGACTTTGGTCAACAGCTGGTGTATTCCTTTGACTGAGAAGATGTGCAAGAGGCGCCAAGGGCGGAACTACGGCTACATCATACGCCAGAAAAGTACGTCGGAAAGTAGACGCCAGGAGATTGGCTTTGTCAACTGCTGTGGTGAACGTCGTTCCAGAGCTGGAGAGATCGGGAACTCCCGCTGACTTCGCCTTCTTGGAGACTATCTGGTAGAACTTTTTCATGTGGGTTGTGATATCCGACGCTACTTGGTCAACATGATGGGTGCGCGCAGCTCGGAGTGCAAATTTGACCATAGCACGATGCCAACTGAAGGCTTGTACATTGGCAGCAGAAGGGTACTTCCAGGAACGGTTGTACCTACGCTTTGTGATGCGCATCAGACGTCTGAGGGAAGAGCCTACCCACGGGAGATTATGCCTGGAGGATAGATGCTTTGTGGGAACATGATCCGTCACCACTTGACTGACGGCCGAGGTGAAAGTGCTCCACATCTCTTCAATAGAAGTGGCATCGGGGAGGTGGATATCAGAGAGCGAGCGTGCCATAGACGCGAAGTCGGCCTTGTTGAAGTCAGGAACCGATCTAGGAGGATTATTCGGTAGATGCGGACCCCACGAATATTGAGCAGGAGAAAATCATGGTCACTGATGCCCGGAAGATGGGAGACAGTTTCAAGAATGTTGTCATCGGAAACCAGAACCAGATCAAGGATGTTGGCAGCTGAATCACGTACCCTGGTGGGCTCAGTGACACGTTGGTTGAGGTGAGAGGCCAAGAGAGTATGTAGAAAGCTCGTTGCCACTGACGAAGAACGTGTCCGCATAACCCAGTTAATACTGGGAAAGTTAAAATCGCCGGTGATGATGAGATCGGACTTACCCCCGGCAAGACATACAAGTAGGGAATTAAATCTCTTGGTGTACGTGAGGGTGGCCGACGGTGGCCGATAAACGTAGCAGAGACGGAGACATGAGGAGCCAATTGTCACCCGGGCCGCGACCGCTTCGACTTCAGTCTTCAGGTCCTATGGGTAGGACTTGAGGTCCTTGTGGACGGCCAGGCAAACACGACCTCCGTGTAAGTTCCTGTCTTTCCGGTAGCATCTAGTTTGGTTTCGGTGACGGCTATGGAGGGAGGACGATGTGTATCAATATAGGAACGGGGTGCGTGGCACTTCGTCTTAAGCGAGTCGATGTTGGTGTACAGGAGGGAGAGGACGATGGTGGAGTATCCCGCTGCTCTGTCGCGCAGGACGAGTGAGGTTGTTGAGCAGGGGAACGATAGAAGTCCACGGTGATTCCTTTGGTCCAACGTTCTGGCGCAAAAGCCAGGGAGCGTCTTGCGCAGGAAGGGAGACGATGAACGAAGAATAGTTCCGGCGATCAGCTCGAGTTTCAGTCAGGACAGAAATGGGATGAAGACCCAAGTCAACGAGGTGGCCCTCAATCTGAGCCGCCGTAACGGAGGTAAGCACCTTTGAGGCGCGGAGAGCTTTGGTAGTCTTGGCCGCTAGCCCGCAGTCGACAGCAGCCGGTGAGTTGGTGCCCCATTGTACTTGCTTACTATTTCGTGGTCGTTTTTCCAGCTTTATGATAAATAAACTAGCAGGCCATCTTCTATTTGTTTTTTTTAGGCTCTTACGAACCTGCATTCAATATTCTAAAATGCATTTAAATTGTTTTCGATGGCTAGTTCCAAAGCAGTCTATCGGTGCGATTTCATCTGTCGTGTGTCCGTGGTTACAGTTAGTCTCTTCCATTTTACGCGCACGCGCAGAAAGCCTTTTATTAGTTTTAGTTAGATAGATATTAATTGGAGTCACGTTGAATTGAATTAAGATGTCCGAGAAAAAGAAGCATTCTGGTTCTTTTTATAAAAAAAAAGGAAATGAAGAGAAGCCGTTGAAGCAGAAAAGCAAGTGACAGCTTTTAAAATGTTTTTAAGTGTAGTCCTTAAAAAATCCCGCAAAATAGTGTTTTAATTAAGTTGTTAAGGCAATTAATGTGAGGAATAAAAGAATTAAGTTTACTAAGAACAACCCTTGAGTTAAAAATCTTTAACTCAAGGGTTCTTTGTAAACTTAATTATTTTATTTCACATATATTAACCGTGATACTATTCAGTATGGACATTATAATCTATGTACTTAAGGTATACAAGTCTTGCCACCTTACGTAGTGTTTTAAGCTCCATGTAAAATGACCATGTACCATAAAAAGTTATTAAATATGTTTACACAAAGTATTTAAAAAGTGATCATAGGGATTATTTATTGTTATGAAAACGGTAAATTTATAACATCGACATGGTAATGTTTTTTACGGGGGGGGGGGGGATAGTTAAATCATGGACTGTAAATTTTAGAGGACGAGTAAAGCGTAGCCTTCCCCTGTAGAATTTTGGTTTCCCCGAGCATCAATCACTTCGAACTAGAGAGAGAGAGAGTCCGTCAAGGTCATTTGTACCACGCATAGAGATAGACCCCCCCCCGCATGTTTTCTGGAAATCGGGCCGACCGAATGACACGCGCTTTAGTTTTTTTTACGACCTTGAGCGACTCCCGTCAGCCTGATCGGTGAACGGGGCGTAAAATACCTCGGGAAAAAATTTACAGTCCGTGGTTAAATTTCGGCTACGTTCAGTGAAGCTTAACGGTCTTATACCGTTTTACGTTTGCGTTGATTCCGTTGAGACTTTTTATCCTGTCTTGTTGAACGCTTTTTTAAGATTGTTGTAATTTTTATAAAATATCGTCTGCTGTGCCGTCCGCAGCTAGCCTTCCCGCGTGCTGTGACGTCACGATTCCGTTAAACAACGAAGAAACCGGCTGGAAGAGCAGGTTCAAATGTTTCAGCAACGGTTCAGCAACGCTACGTCACACCGGAAATGGAAAAAAGCGTACAGTAGAAAACCGGTTCCGAAATACTACAACGCTTAATTTGTTGCAAGCTACTGAACGTAGCCTTCGTTTCATAGTAAGAAGGGCGCCAAAAATCTCCCTTGCCCGGGTGAATAAAATTTCTTGAGCCGGCCCTGGGTTAATATATAAATATATATATACCACCTTTCAAATATATATAAAGAGAGATATATATATATCTATATATATATCTCTCTTTATATATATTTGAAAGGTGGTATATATATATTTATTTATATATTAGTTAGATAAATTTTATTTCGACGTTTTATTTTTCGGCTTTGAAATTACACGATTATTGAAATCCGGATTTTCCCAACAATAGACGGTTATTACTTCGACTTCATCAAATTTCAGATATAAAAATAACAAACAATAGACCCTAATTAATTCGGGTTCCATTTTTTTCGAGACGTTTATAAAATTATAATTTTCTAATTAAATATATTTCATATTTGATAAATATAACATTTTTTGATGAAGGCACTTCCAGAATCGCGATTTCTTTACTCAAGATTAATTGTAAATTTATAATTTTCAAATTAAGGTGTGGTTGACAATGATATGTACGTATTTTTTTTACTATCAATGTATGTAATACTAAATTTGGAGAAGATAAGCAGCTCATCTATTTTAAATCGTCTATGGGAAGGAATTTTACTACTGCTTAATGGTAAGAGATCACGGTTTTGAGATAAATTTTTAAATCAATTATAAAACTAGCTTATTTGAACCATAAATTGAGATATTAAATTCTTATGAGCGTGCTCATATAAGAAAGTAAAATGATCGGTTCGTATCTATGTTATACTGCGTCATATTTGGAAATCAGTAATAGTATGTGAAGTCACACTTTTAATCAATTTGAAATTTCTTTAAGCCGTTTAAACTAATACAAGTGGTTTGTTCCCTGATGTTTTAGTTGAACTAATAGAAAAATAAAATTTACACTATGGATATTCGTTGTGGAAGACTTAAACCCTCTATTCTGAAGTTGAAATGAGGTGACGCGGACGACATTTTATCCACTCCTCTGGATAGTTTTTCAAATATGGCGACGCGAAAGACTGTAACTTTTTCTTCGGGATAGTACTTAAATAGGGTGACGTGGAAGCAATACAGGGTGTTAACTAAAAAACGATACATATCCAATTACTCAAAATGTGTTTTATGCAAGAATTCGAAATTTGCAGGTTACATAGAGGGTGCAGGGGGACAAATGACAATGACAATTTCAATGACCTTGAACCAGGTCTTCAAGGTCATTCAAATTTTATCTCGAGAACTGTTAGGATTAGAAGAATGGTTCCAATTAAAAATTTGTTCTACGTTTAATTTTAGGTCTAAACGGCTTGAACCCGATCTAAATTGACTAATGGGAAGCCAAGAAATGTTAGACCAAAAACCATCAGGTTGTGTGTCGTATTCTAATCAAGACACGACATTTAAGGGCTTATCGTTTTTTAGTAAACACCCTGTATATGCCGCTAATTACACTTTGTTGTTTCATTTTTAAGAAAGGTAATTTGCGAAACGAATTTTAGTTTTAACTTTTCGAAGAGTTAAGTAAAAATAGGTTCATTTACGTGAATTATTGCTGATATAAGAGTTTTTATATTAAAGTTTTCTGGATTGTTATAAAAATCCCGAAGCTAACCATTTGATTAAAATTTATCTGGCAATTTCATTTAGGATTTTAGATTCACTAATTAAAAATTGATGTTTGAGATCATTTTGGGCACGGTTTAATTTTAAACTTGAGTTGCTTAAGTCCCCGTTTTCAGAAATGACGTCACTTTTTAAAAATAAACAGTTTCGGTTTTAGTTTTCAGCCTCAATGGATCAGCCAAGCGAGCGATGGAGTTTTGAAAATTTAAAACCTTTTTTTATCGGTAACAGTTTTTCGGACCCACGAACCCCGTTTAGAACCATCTCACAAACTTCATTTATCAACCATTGGATTATTTACACTCTTAAATTACCTTTTTAGATTTTCTTGGATACTTATTAAATGTTTTATTAGGTCTACCTTGTAATTTCGAATTTAGGGTTTTAGTAAAAATGTTACTAAACATAAATGTAGTAGTAGTTTTGAAGATTTAAAACTTGAGATAGTTTAGTATAATTTCTATTCTTGTTGCCATGAAGCAGAAATGAAGTTTAGAAATATGTTGTGAATGTTAACACGTGTAAAAGATATTCTATTGAAACGTTGTTATCTTTAACTACGTGTCTTACTTTTTATTAGGGTGGTCCGAAATTTCGAAGTTTTAAAAAGTTAAAGTGGCACCCACTAGTTTTTTTCCTTTATACAAGAGAGGAAATTTCAAAGGATTTGGGCTAGATTTAGAAGTAGCTCAACGAGGTTGAAAGTAAGCTATAATATCTATTCTTTCCTGCTCAAGTGTGAATGTTACTAATATCCACAACGACTCTTTCCATTTAGATTGCAACGTTTTTGAATAAGATATGGCTACAAGAGCTAAAACCCAAGTTTACCTAGTTGGTTCTTATGTCTCTGAATTGGCAGGTGGCAAACTTCCTTCTCTACGTATGGTACTGGGCTTTTTTCTTTATCGTTACTACGAACTCAAAGCAACTATACGCGAGTCCTCAACAATTACAATAATTGAAACTGCCAAATTTTGGGAAAAAGCTAGAATTCCAATGAAAACATTTAAGAATTCTCTAGGCAAACTGGAAAAGGTGTTCGAAGAGAGGAGACTTCTGAAGAAAAATAAAGGGCGACAGTCAAAAACGCAAAAAGCTAAAGAGAATAGTTTTAAATCTAAGTTAGATGACATCTTTGATATCGCACACGCTAATGCATTAAGTTTGATGACCATTGCCGAAGACAATAGAATTTTTACTTGCTCACAGGAAAAAGGAAGGAGAGGGACTATGGCAGGTGTAGATTAAACCCTTTCTGCAAGGGAGAAGAGGACAGCCCTTAGACATAACCAAGAAGCTAACCGTCGTTTGGAAGAATCTCGAAAGAGAAAACATGCAATTCCAATGTCGGATCTGGTTTCATCTTCCAGTTCGAGCACTGAAGACAGTGAAAATGATGGAGAAAAAATACAATTGCAGATATACCATCCTCTTCGTCTAAAGTTAAGTGTGGACGGGAACGTTGGAAAACCAATCTTACTCCACATTTGGCTGCAGCATTAGATAGATCAAATGTCTCCGATCGAAAAGCAACATTTGTAATTGCTGAAACTGCTAAGAGCTTAGGTGAAAATGTGGAGGACGTCACTCTGAGCCGGAGTTCAATTCGCAGACAGCGAATGAAATACAGATCTGAAATGGCGGCGAAACTGAAAGCAGAATTCAAAGGGGATGTTTCTCTAGTTGTTATTGGGATGGAAAACTGCTTTGTGATTTAACTGGAAAGGAAAAAGTCTTGGTATCAGGAAAAGGGACTTCGCAGTTGCTGGGAGTCGCTAAGCTTTCTTCTGGAACCGGTGAAGCTCAAGCAAGTGCAGTTTACGAAACTTTAAAAGACTGGAACATTGAAAAACAAATTCAGGCTCTTTGTTTTGATACAACAAGTTCAAATACAGGAAAATACAATGGCACTTGTGTATTACTGGAAAAGAAACTTGAAAAGAAACTGCTTCATTTGGCATGCCGACACCATATTATGGAGCTCATATTTGAAACAGCCGTTAAAATTTGCATGGGACCTTCATCTGGTCCTGATGTCCTTCTCTTCAAACGGTTTCAGAACAAATGGTAGAAAGGTATGAACCAAACCAAATTCGATACTTCAATTAGCGATGTAAATGTCACAAGTTCACTACTAGATGTCAAAGAGTACACTGTAAAAATAATGGTTTTCAAATGGTCTGCTAAGGGTTTAAAAAATATGAAAATATCATATAGGGTTTCATTGTAACAGTTCAATGGTTTAAAAGGGGTTTATACTTTTTCAGAAACCCCTAATGGTATTTATTTTTTTCTCGCTATTCCATTTATGGTTTTAAAATTTATAAATAGGCTAAATGGTATTTAAACGGAGTAAATGTACACCGTTAAGGACACTTTTTCTATTTTAATTAAAACAAAAATTAAAGTCCATTTATTTCACAAAAATATCTATTTAAATAATATAACGTGATATGTTTTATTGGGGTCATAAACAAGTTGATAAAAATCGTTGAATTAGTATTTTAATTTAAATTCCTTTAGGGATTTTGTGTAAAAATAGCAATTAACGGTCTTGGAACAGTTTAGTCAAATTTAAAAAAAGAAAATAATATTTTTATTTATAAAAAAATTAAAATAAGTTTGCATTCCTGATGAAAAATGTAAATTAATAATAACTTTTTTAAAAAACGTTATAATTTTTATTTTTAAATTAGCTTAAAAAATGACTTTTTAGAATGTAGTGCGCAACGAGATGGCGTTGTGGTCGGAACACAAGTTACCGTTTCATATTATTATGTAGTGTAATATTAAATATTTAACGTTTTAAATGTAACTGCTAGATGGCAGTTGTCGAAAAAGATGACTGTATTACAGGGAAGGTGGGATAATGGGTTTAGAAAATTTTTTAAACACTTTTTCGCGCATTTTTTCACCAGTCAAATCTGACCCTCTTGCTTCCGCATAGTTCGGAGCCATGCTGGGGTCCAAGGACGAGGTTGAGAATGGGAGTTAAGGGGAAAACCAAACTTAGACTGGCCCAGCGAAATTCCGAGAAACACACGTTTTTATCTAAGCAGAATCGAAAATAGGAAGCTATTTCTTTTGGAATTTAGAGTTTCACATTTCGGATAGATCTCGAAAAATTCTTATTTTATATTCTAAGTCACAATATTTTAGCACGTTTAAAACTAATCCTCGTTATATATCGTACACCCTCGGGTTTAATCTTAGAGAGGCTTGCAAATATCCAAAATTTCAAACAAACAAATACACATAAAAAATTTATTAAATACGTATTAATTATTACAAATTCATGTAATTTCATTTTAATTCACTTTATTGAATATTTATACTGCAATCGTACAATTTAATTTTCATAGCTTACAGATTTTGACCTAAGGGTAATATAATCGGTCTGATCGATATTATATGCGTCTAATAACTCGTAGTGCTTTTCACTTCCAGCTTTAATGAATTCCCATTTTTCTGCCATTTCTTTAACAACGTAAGCATGTAATATTTTAGAAAAATTTATAGCCTCGTATATAACACCAGCCATTATTGGTGACATATTCAAATAGAAAATAAACTTAATTTTAAAAAATGATTTAATTTCGTTTTTATCAGTTTCATAAACTAGAAAACTTCCCGTTGAATAGTATACATTATCAAACGTAACATTGGACGTGGAATAAATTTTATCTGGGAATTCACCACCAAGAACTAGTTTTAATGTGGCAGGTAAATCATCTCTTGAAATGAATTTCCCAGCTGATGGGCTTTGCATACGACTAGACTGTTCGGATAATGTATTATAACACTGCAAATATTGATGTCGTGAGGACAAAGTCTTAGTTATATTTATGGAATTATTAGACGCTTTTACAATTTTTTTAAAATAACCGTGCTTACTTTCAAAACGAATACACGAAATTGACTTTAGAGGACCAAATTTTTTAAACGCTTTCGGATAATGAATTAAGTAGTGAAATTTTGGTGTCATAATTTCACTACCAATTACTGTAACAACTGAATGTAAAAACATTTCTATTAGGTTTTGTAGTTTTGGTAAAAAATTTAGATGTAGGTGTGAAGCGTATATGTAATCTACAATTTCTCTAAGTTTCAGGTAAATATCCCAATGCAAGTCATTCGCCGTCGGCAAGTGTTCAAATAACATAAATGGCAAAAGACGAAATAAACAAAATATCTCACTGGCTGAGCCCTTTAAATGTCCATTTCCCGAAATTGCCGGTCTAATTTGAGTTTCCAGGCGACTTGACTCTGTCTTACCATATCGGAAAGTTTTAATAATTTCGTTTAATTTGTCTAAAGTTAGGTTTGTATTTCGAAACATATAATTAAGAATGTGTTTTAATATTTTTGGTATAACGCCTTCGTTCAAATCGTGCATTGGATCAGGGGGTAGTTGTTGCGTAATATCGAATCCCACAATGTTCATGAGCGCACTCTCGTTCTTCACGCCATATAATGATTTTTCATTGGGATCTCGCGCGATACTTCGTAAGTGGTACAAGTGTCGATCCAGTGTTCGCAATTGTAACTGGTTCGCTTTAATTTTAGTTGGTATTTTTTCATAAGTTATCATGCAAGTTCTGCATATCCTACCAGAACTAAAACAAGCGTTAAAGCCGCCAAGTTTTGCAAGACCTAAATTGTCTCCGGAAAACATAGCAACTGTGACCGTTAAATGGATTCCCTGACTTTCAATGTATATTCCATCTCTCGCCATATGATTTAAATCATAAATAAGAGGCTCAAGAACTTCGTGAAAGCCATAATTATCAACGTCAATTGACTTCGCTAAAAAAACTAAATTTATGTCACTCAACTTTGATCTGTATTTGGCTTCCAAGTTCAATACTGAAAAATAGCATCCCAGTAATTTTAATTTTCCGCGTTTTGAGCCCAAAGGATTAGCAGTTTCGAAATCATCCAGATATATTTGTAGTTGAATCGTGTCTAACGAGAAACTAGAGTTTTTCTCTATACTGGTTTTGTAAATGTTACTCTGCAGAAAATGTCCCACACACTGATCTGGTATTTTTGAAAGATCGGCATGTTTTTCTAACTGAAGATCTGACGAATAAAGTTTTTTTATAACTTTCGAAATTGGAACGTAATGAAAATGACATTTATTTTCCTTGTTCATTGTTTCGGTGAAAGTGTATTGTATAGGCTCAATTAATCCATATTCTGACTTGCAGACTTCTTTTATTTTATAGTTTGAATTAAGATTCTCAAATGCTTCACCAACTTCTACACTTTTTGAAAACAATTCAGTTTCTTCTATATTTACGTTATTTGAACGCAATACGGTAAGTAAATTTTCCTTACTTGTTGATAGAATGTTCTGACAAAATTCAAGAAGATCACTAACAAGTGATTGTACTACAGTACGAGGAAGATTGTGAGCTTCGCGATATTTCAGGATAATTTTTAATAACGTCTCTCGAACTTCAGGCAGTTTTATCTCTTTTTCGCTTCTCACCTCTTCAGATTCATTTGAATTAATTTCAAGCTCTTCTCCTGTTTCTTCATTATCAATAATATCATCATTTTGCAACAGCTGATTATCACTATAGCGGGGAGGATTCGTTTCTAAGGCAGATCTGTGTTTATGTTTTACGTGTCGATGATAAGTTTTAATTTTTGTAAAAGATCTTCCGCAATTTTCTAGTCCACAAACTATACTAAAATTCCGGTCGTGGGAATGCCTGTTTAACATGTGAGTTAAAAGTGTCAAAAATCTTTTTGTGTAGTAAGTACACCTTACACAGCTGTATAATCCGGACGACGCCATATTTTCACGAACGTTTGCTTGTAAAAGAGAAAACGAAGAACCTGGTCGACGAAAACGCTATTTGGTTTTTATTTCGTTGCCCCAGTGCACAGGGGGGGTACCAAAATTTTGGAATTGGGACCTGGGCGCCGCCGCTCCCATCGTGGAACGACGGTTAACGGTCACGGCCCGGTGACGGGGGGGGGGTAAAAAACGCCCCCATCGGCCAGGATCAGCGAGTAGCTTTTATAGTATTCTACCTTGTTCGTGAACTGTGGAGCGAGGGCAAGCGGGTGCGGAAAATATGTGGACAGCTCCGGCTCGCTATTTTGGTTGAGATTCGTTGGACCATTTTTCCGAAAGGCACGGCGAATACACTCTTTTTTGAGAATTTTGCTGGGCGCGTTCTAGTTGAATTTACCCCCCTTAACCCCCATTCTCCATATCCTCGGACGAAAGGCCCGAGCCTAGACCCTTCACCGGTGGTTCCAGGTAATGGCCGACTAGCGGGCGGCCAAAAAGAGGGGTCGAAAAGACCGCGAAAAAGAGTGTACAGATTTTGTAGAATTTAAACGTTCGCGAACTGCGGAGCGAGGGCCTTACTGATAAAACAATTAAACGCCGTATTGATGTTACCCGTTGTTAGGCTTAACTTACATTTCAAGTGATAATATAACACTTAATTGACGGATTTTGAAATGACGTTTAGCGCGCGACACTACAGGTACATGTCTTGGACACACAGCCTTCTTTGCGTGCTTTTTTGACCATAACATGTAGAGGTATTTTCACGCGCAAAATGAATTTTAAAGCCGTCAATATTGAAAGCCTGTTTTTAAACTTAATTTCCAGACCACGCGCTTTAATTAAGACATTATAAACCGATCGTATTTTAGTAACCACAATTTCCTAGTACAGTTTATCGTAAGAGTAGAAGGGTCTGGAGGGGTCTGGACATCACTTTTGATTTAACTAGATTTCCATAACGAAAATACCTTCCAGTTTTCCGGTCAATTCCAATAACTACGGTTCATTTACTTCTGGTAACACGAAAACATGTAGGTTACATTATTAAGAAAATATGAGTCTACCGTCCAACTATATCTTTAAGTGTCGCACTTATATGACAAATTTCGGACAGATATCTTACTAATTAATGATTTTATGCTGTTTAAATGTAATACGGGCAAGGAAATAATAATTTCGCCTTCTTGGCGAACTGGTTGTAGTATTAGAAGTGGGTCACTGGAACAGTTTTGGGGTCGTAAAGCGCCGTACGATTCTTCTTGACAGTGAAGGCTCTACTGAACAAGGTCAAAAATAAAGAGTTTTCCATGTAAACCCAATTCAGAAATTGAAAACATTCCACTGGTCATTGTTGGCGACCGAGCTCAAAAGTTGGTGGGGGGGGGGGGGTTTCACCCGCGATGCTATTTCGCATGTATGAGAGAGATAGTGGGGATTGTTGAAAGGAAACTTTCCCAATACAAGGCAATATCATGTACCGGCTTATATTTCTTCGCGCGAACCACGGGGGAAACCCAAAACGTTTCGCTTCCGGGTAAACAGACGGCCTATCGTTTTTACTCTTCAGGCTCGTATCATGCTAACGCGTTATTTTACAGTTCAATCGTAAAGTTACTTTTTGGATATTCGTGATTATAAGTGCTCTATCCATTTTTCTACTATGAGTGAGTGTGCAGTTTTATTATTGTTGTGCTATGGCGAACAAAAAAGGAAAATTTGGGTTAAAGACGAAACAGTGTCATCATTTTTGGAGCACCTGAAAAGTGATGAAACTTTGTCGGACTTTACTGGACCAAATATAATTTATCAGGTAAATGTTTTTTTTAATAAAAGGAAAAAGTATCATAACTCTTGATTCGCAAGATAAAAAGTACAAAATTATTACAAATTGTGCAGTCTTCCAACGAATATCCCGGAGGAAACGTGCTTCGAATAGAATCAATAACTATTAATTGATAATATTTATTACCAGATTTACGATGCAGATTTTGAAGAGTATGTGGACTTAAATCAAGCAAGCATTTTAACAAACAAATCAAAAGTTAAAGTCGTTTTAAAGATGAATAAAATTTTCAATTGTTGTGAATTATTTAAAAAAGATATCAAATGTGAAAATAGTTTTATTTTCCTTCTTGAAATTGGGTTACCATAGAAAGAAATACAAAGGCGCTTCTCTCTAAAACTCCTTAATCACTATATAGTCGTATCTCCGCCCATAATAACAAGTTTAATAAATTGGTTTTAGTGTTTACAAATTTAATATAAACTGTTATTTTAGACTTCTGGTAATATCCAGCATTCAATGGGTCTAGAGATAGGAAGCAGAAACGCAGTATCTTCAGAGATTAGTCAATTTTTCTCTACTATATTGGTTACTCTCCCTCCACTAGTCATATTATCAGTAGTAAAATTAAATTTTACATTATTTAAAATAGTGAGGCCTTTTGTCTAATAATTCTAATGGGAACGCAATATTCAATTTTGAATATAACAAATTCATATTTGTACTTGTACTTTATTGTTCTAAATAGAACAAAAGATCAAATGACAACTCTGAATTGCCTGCTGAAAAAAGAGGTAAAACTCTTGAAACTCAACAATTAGATGAAGTTTCTACGTCAGAGGAGCATTCGGTACGTTTAGCAAACCTTACATCAATCTATCCCATTATTAAAATTAAAACTATTTTCAGATGAATGGAGCAACGCTTTATGTAGATGAAAATGATAAAGAACCTGAAATGATTGCCTGGTAAATAAAATATAAATGGATTAGTTATCGTTTTATTATCTAACTTATAACTAAATATATGGTTTATAAATATTTTAGGGTTGCAGAAAATTTGAAAGACGGTATTAGCATATTTCGTTAGTGCTGAGAAATACAAGGGACTGGCTCCTAAGGTTAAAATCACAATGAATAAAGAGCTTCTGAGAATTTTGTTTAGTGATATAATTAAGAGATTTGGTTTGTAAGTACCGTAAAAAATTTCAGTTTACAAAATTAAAATTTTTGACGTAATAAATATCACTTCAGGTATCCTTATCACGTTTTTGTTGCCATACAGCTCGTTATGAAGTACCCTCATTTAAAATCCGAACCAGGAGAAGGACATGTATACATCTTTAAACAGCAAAATATCTCAAAATGAATATTAATTTATTTTATTTAATAGGAAATCTGGCTGCAGTCCTTGAAATCTAAATTCAAAAATTTCAGGAAAGATTTGAAAGGTATAGCGATTGTTGAGGAACACAAATTAAAATTCGGAAAGGCTTCATATAAAAAAGTACAGGAAAACGTCGCAGCTTCAGAAAACGACTGTATAGTTAACGTTGAAAGGGTTCAGGTAGATACAATTTTTAATATTTTGTTTCTATTTTAACTTAATTTTCATTAGTTAATTTCTTTATTTTTTAAGCTTTATGATATGGAATCTTACGAAGACGAGGACAGTATTGCTGTTCATAAATCAGTAATGATGATTGAGCTAAAAAAAATCAAATCGACTGGGAGCTAGTTGATACAAAAATGGACAAAACAATGTCTGATAGAAGGCAATTGTTGAAAGAGGAAGCCGTTGACAAGGTATTAAGAGAATACCCAGCGCTTGCAGTTGCACGACAGGTATAAGAAATTACAATATTTAAATTTTTTTACATTAATTTTCTTTTTAAAGCTAAATTTGGAGTTCGAAAGAGTATCGAAAATAAATATTGAAGAAAAACTAGATGAGGCATTAAAAAAATACTCCGAAAAAATTTGGTGCTTCGCTAAAAAAGAAGTGGCTAATTTGAAAGCTGATATATTAACAGAAGTTAAAAAGGAGGTAGACCCTGAAAAGATGCAAAGTAAACTTTTAATATTTTTTATTTTAATAGTCACATAATTTTAATAATATTAATTAACCTTCCCTAGGCCTCAAGAGGTCACTTTCTATTTTGCTTATTCCAATCAGATTTAAAGAAAACCACGAAAAGTTTTTTTTTCCCAACGGTGATCCTTTACGGCTTCCCAAAGTGCCGGTTCTTGTTTATTCAGGAAGTAAAATACTTGCAAATGGAAATTACGAACTCTTTATAGATCGAATAAAAGTGGCCGATGCTTCTGGATTTCCCACAGCAATTACCATCCTCATCGCTAGCTATTGGATTTTCAATATACAGTACCCGACGGAGTTATTTAAAACTTATAGTTTTATTGAATCGTGTTACCTTGATTTAAATTTCACAAAATGTGTCGCGCAGGTGAAAAAACTCATTACGACTTGTAAAAAGTAATTGATTAATCTAAGCCTGTTTCATAAAAGTACATATTCAACATAAATGAATTGTCTTATTATTAAACCTACAATAACAAAAAGCGCGCCATTAATGGTTTGTTTTCATGCCGTAGTCTATTTCATACGAATCCCATTTTAGCCGGTTATTAAACCCACAGTAGAAAAAATCGCACCATTGAGGGACTTAATTCACACCATAGACGGTTTCATATCAATCCAATTTGAGTGGAATATGTAACCCACAATAGCCTAACACCCTGCATATAGGGACTGAATTAACACCGTAAACGGTTTCATATGAATATGATTTAAGTAGGTTATTAAACCCACAGTAGAAAAAATTGCACCATTCAGGGAATTAATTCACACCATAGACGGTTTCATATCAATCCAATTTGAGTAAAATATTAAACCCAGTACAGCAAAAAAACGGCATTTAAGGTTTGAATTAACGCTTTAAAGGGCCTAGATATTTACTCTTATTGGTTTGTAAGGGGTATGTATTGAAACCGGAAGGGGTTTTTAAGACCCATTATGGCAAATATTCATACCAATTCGTTTCCAAATTTAAACCCTTTATGGTCTTAAGAAAAAAATTACAACACCCATAAGGGTCGAGTACTAAACCCTTAAAGGAGTGATTTTCGGACAAAACTGACCAAACCTTTTAGGGTATGAACACATACCATTATTTTTTACTGTGTATCTTGAATTTTTCCATTAAAAATTTGAGTTGCAAAGATACTCTCCTAAGAGACGATTACAGAGAATTTCTGGAATTGGCCATAATTTTTCTCGGAGATGTTCCTCCTCAAGGAATTCGTTTCAATGCCCCTGGAGCGATGCATCACGCAAGATGGATGTCAAAAGTACTTTATTCTCTGAAAATATGGATGTTCCGTTGTCAGTTCAAGCTTACCAAGAGAGAAGAGAATGGTTTGCGAGATATTTGCATATTTGCTGTTCGAGTGTATATAAAGGCTTAGATCACGGCTCCACTACCAGCAGAGGCACCTTACAGTGATTTGGAACTTCTTAAGTCTCTCCTAGACTACTCAATAATAAATTCTTCTATATCCAAAGCTACCTCGAAAACGTTTGCTGGACATCTCTGGTATTTATCGGAAGAACTCGTTGGGTTGGCACTTTTTGATAGTCGAGTCCCTACTTCGACAAAACGACTGATGGTGAATAATATACAAAATAAAGATAATGCCGGTGAACGTTTTAAGAGAATAACTGTAGATTTAAAGCCATTTAAGGAAAAGAACTTGGAAGATTTTAACACAAAGAGGTCCGGAATATTGTTTGAACGAATGGCTATTCCGGATGTATTTCTTCAAGAAGACCCGGATAATTGGAATAATTGTATGGATTATAAAGAAGGCTTAAAAATAGTTCGAGCCATGAATGTAGTGAACGATAATGCTCAAAGAGGTGTTGCTCTCATTGAACAATTCAATGGTAAATTAACTAAGAATGAACAGTTACAATACCTGCTACAAGTCGTCCAGGAACATCGCCGATTATATCCAGACGGTCGTAAACAAACTCTCAGTTCAAGTTAATCTTTAAAAATTATCTTTTTGATTTACTGAATATGGAATTATTGATGTAAATTATTTTTAAATTTTCATTAATTATAAAATATTCATATTAGTTAAATTTGGTTTTCTTCATTAATCATTATCGTAGTCATTTCACATGTTAATTTGTTAACGTAAAACACAAATACTTCAGACGATTTGAGCTACCACTTAATATCGCATGATAAAGCTAAAACGTTTTAGGACATAAACTAAACCACAAAGGAACATTTTGAGAGGTTGCCATTTACACATTTAATAAAAAAAAATAAACCCTCTGACATTTGGACCACCCTACTTTTTATCTCGTTAGTAAGTGTCATATCTTTACGTTTCAAAGCCGAATTCCCTATCGTAAATGTTTCAGTTAGCCTTACTAGCAAAATAAATGAACTAGTAGTAATACTTCAAGAAAGTTAACTAAGTTCTACAATCAAATAGGTGTTTGCCTTTTGAAGAACCAGACTAGTTTATCGCATCGTTAAAAACGACAAATCAACAAAACATACACTTTCATTTCATTATTATATTAATTGGTTTTGACCTTTCAAATTTTCTTGAGAAGGAAAGAATATGAAAGCCTTAACCGTAAAGGCTCCTTTTTCTGAAATTCCTTAACCCTCCCCACATGGGAATGAATTCGTTTGAGCAATCGGTACGCCACTAGAAACGTTTGACAATTCAGTTTTAATTTAAAAGTAAATTTCATATTTTACCTAAAAATGTACCGATAAAATTTTAGAATTATTATAGTTTTTAATGAATAGAGCTAAATAAAGTGTTTTCTCTTTTTGTAGATAAGCAACTTACACCGATAAATTGTTCTACTTCGATTTTATTAATGTTTATGTCCACTGTTGGAATAAAAGTGGTTTTGGTGCACTTTGAAGCAAGGTTTTCGGCATCATTGATATCAATCGAACAATGCAATATTGAATCGTTTAACGACGGCTTAAAAAGGAGAAATGAAACAATTTATTTTGATCCTTCTGACTATGCAGACTATATTGCTCCGGTAAATGAACTCAGTGTTCTGAACCAAAGAATGACGCGCACATGAGAAATTCTAACAATACATGTAGTTTAACACAATTATAACATTCTTATTTACGTTTTTTTAATACGAAAGTTTTACCCATTTTAAATAGCTATTACCTAAATATTTCAGAATTGAAGTGGTTTATAAAATAAATTTACTTCTGTAGAGCTTTAAAAAAGAATAAACTGTTTACGTTTTATAATTAAAATTGGAAATTAATGAAAATTGAAAAAATAAGGAAAAATAATTTACTTACCGTTGAATGTTCTTTATGGATTTCCAAGGTTAATTGGAAGAAGTAAATTATTAAAAGAAAAAAATATGCCCGATACACGATGCTGTTTTAATAAAGTTTAATTTTAACCGAAGCTTTAAGACGTGTGCTAATAGTTGGTTTTTCTGGATTTAACCATGATTTAACCAATCTGTGACAAATGAAGTAAATCCCGACGTTTTAGCATTTGAACGTCATTTAAGTCCATTTGGAATTAACCTAGACACGAACTTTTTCATTAACTTGGAATCAGGGTCTTATAGTTCGGCCGTTTGCTTCCGTCTGGGAACTGATGTTTTAAATCTGTCCATTTGTTTCAATCCGCGGACGACCAGGTTCTTGTTGTCCGATAATCCTGTTTTGCTTTTGTTTTTTTATTTAAGAAGAAAATTGTAGTTTTCAGTTAAAAATAACAGTAGCCAAATTATATTGCATAAGGAGGCTAATCCTATTACGAAGAATTATATTGAGAATCGTTTAGGATACAATTTTAAACACGGTGAGGCACCTTTTTAAGGTTTAACAGTGTCTCATTTTGAGATAAAAGCAACATAATTAAAAAGGCTTGCTCAGGTTTGTACGACAAAATGTGCTTTTATTATCCAAGATGATTAATTTTATACTGATCTTGAAAAATATAATTCAATTCATTTCATTTTCGATATATGTCGGATCAGCAACTTATGTCGAAAGACTTCCGGTACTTTTTTGGTTTAAGTTTTAATTACTTATCAAAAAATTAATTCTTTATCAAAATTCAATTATTTTGTTTTTTTCTGTGAAATGCCTATTATTAAACAGAAACAAATTTATTTCGCAGCGTTTTCTTTATAGTAACTAAAACCTTATTTTGACAGATAGTTGTTTAACGCTAAATTTATTAAAGTGGTCGTTAGTTCAGTGTCATATAATCAAACGGATTTAAAATTATTTAAAAAAATGGGCTCTATTGAAGGCTCAGAAATATTAAAATTTATTATAAATGCTTTTTTTAAAGTTACTGGAAAAACGTTAATTGAAGTAGTACATCATACGTTTGTCGTCAGAAATGATCAATCAAATTATTTATTGTTTTCAGGTAATTCCACTTAAACTCTTAGGTGATATTAACATTCTTTCTAAAGAAGATATATCATTGTCGCACGAAGAAATATTTGCTTCCAGACGAAGTAAATTGAAAAAAAAAAACATGTAATGGATCAGTTAAAACATTTGATTAACACTATGTATATGTCAAAAGAACCATTTCGAGTTCTCTATTTTGGTTTCTGGATATGTAAAATTAAATCGCATATCTTTCCAAAATTTGAACTAATGAACAAAAGGTATATTAACAATTAAAATTCAATAAGATAATTTTAGTTTATAGTTGACAATTATCGTCCCCTTAAATTGATTCTTTATTAACAAAGCTTATTTCCAAGATTTTATGAAAAGATAAAATGAAATTCGGATAATAATCTGTCATATTCACACATAATCTAATTTTTGACTTTTGAAACAAGTAAGAGCTCAAATGATGCATGTTTAAATGAAAATACTGAGTTTTTTTAAAACCAACACAGGTTAAAGAACCCTTAAGATGCAAAATATTATATATAAATTTTAGGATAATGGTCAAAAGCGTATTTAAAATTGGTGTTATTCAATATTCCCTCTTAGAATTCTGGCCTTCACTGAAACTGGACACAATACACCCTTTAAAAATGGTTGCCAGCGACTTTTGAAACAATCTGAAGTGGTTAATAAATAGAAACCAGTTGCTTTGGATAAAATTTCATTGATATTTAAATATTACTCATATACTTGACTCTTTTCAATTTTGCTTCAACTTCTCGAGAATTTGCTACATTTATTATTTTTAAAAAGTGAATAATATTGCAACAATTTAATTTCAACAAGCCTAAAATGTTGTGGATATTTTTAAAAACATTTAGCTTTTATGTATATACTATATCTATAATATCAAGGAAGACGTTAACATTTTTTTTAAATTTGGCCCTTATATTTAAGTAAAAACGTTAATGAACAATAAAATAAATATTTAGAATTACTAAGTGTGCTCTTGTTAGGCCATATATTATCATTAAAAGCTTTATCAGACGTCAATCATGAAATGAATTAATGATTAAATTTAAAAAGGACTTTAAAAATTAAGCACGACTTTCAACCCAACTGGTTTACAAGTAAATAACAGATGTGTGTATATATTTTTTGAGAATTAGAGTAAGCTAAGGTGAGTAAATAATTATCAATTCGTTATTTCAATTACTTATCATCGAATTCAGAGCTTAAAATAGCAAGGGTATTTTAGTTAGAGTGTCTTAGGAACGTAGGATAGTTAATATGTTACCATTTTGCATTGTTACTAACTAAAATAGGAGTAAAAACGGTCTATGTTTATTCAAGTGAATAAAAGAATGTCGACGATTAAATGATACTTTGCTTAATACATTTTATATGAATACCAGGATTTCTTAAAAATAACATTTTGTAACTATTTATAGCGGAAAGCTCTACCAAATTATATTGAACATATTTGTGCTTAGGTACTATTTTGAGTTTTACGTCGATAACATTGTAAGCATTGTATTTACCTTAAAATTATTCAACTAAATAAAAACAACAATTTGTTGGTTAAATCTTCAAGATCTGATTATTGTGGCTATAAACTTACACATTTAGCCTTCCTCTTAAAGCACACAATGTTATAATATATATAGTAAACATTTAACATTCTTTATCCGAAAATATTGCAAACATTTAGCAGATAACATATTTGGTGAATAATAATGAACACTTTTAGCATTTAACATTAAATAATGGTATAAAGCGATAATGTTTATAATTTGAAAGTACGCTTATGTCCTTTTACGTTTTTAAACTCATATAAGTCCTGGTCACTTGTACAATTTTATTTCGAAAAAATGAATTATGTATATATATAAAAACACCATGACCTTTTCGAGACGTCTAGTGTACAATGAACGAAACCCTTTGAAATCGCGGTGAGAAACTAACAATAATGTGTTTACACTTTTATTTATAAAATAAAGGGTAGGTGTAAGCAAACAATAGAAACGCCCAAATACAGAACAGTCTGTACAAGGTGTCACGGTCATTTAAGTTCACATAATCCACCCAATGTATTAGGTATATTTTGAATATTAAAATAAAATTTGAAATTTTTTCCAATCATCTTGTACATCAACTTAATAAACGCCATAGGAATTTACAAACGGAGATATTAGCCTAAACTCATTATTGTGCGTCTATTTCTCGCAATCAAATGATGGGGACTTCATACGTTTTTTATAATATGACTAAATAAAGGTGCCTACAGCTATTCAGCCCGGTAGAAATGTTTCTGTAGTTAAGCCCTTAAGTTACTGAACTTTAAGTATTGTGTGCAAAAACAATAAGTGGGGGAATATTACATTTTGTATAGGGCCATAGCACCGGCATCTTTGAAAAGGAACATCAATTTACAGCCGGAAGTAGTGGCGTACTCCTGTAATCCCAAGCGTCTGGGAGGCAGAGTTTGTGTATAGGGCTATCTTCATAAAAGATGTCAAACTACAGAGCAGTCTAGAAATTCGGTGAGTAAGGTATTTACAGAATGTGGAATCTGCATGATTAATTATTAGATTAAGTTCGGTTATTTCTTTTGATAACCTTTAATTATTTTTATGCACGATATTTGAATTCATTAGCAGTTTCACCAAAGGATATTAGTATATGCACAATGAAATCTGTGAGATTTGAAAGTAACGAAATTTTGTTTCGGAACATTAATTATATTTAAAATTTTGTTTCGGAACATTAATTATATTTAAAATGTTGTTTAATTTACAACAAACTAAATGTGATTAATTTTAATTTTAAAAATAAATTTTAATTTTATTTGAAAAACCCAGCACAGTGAAAAGGATATCGGCCAATTAAAATACACCTTTAGAATTTGAAGAAATTTAAAAACTTACTAATAGCTCGTACCGATAGGTCTTCGAGCAAACAAAAAGACGCGAAACTCGGACCAAATAGATCTTCGAGTGAAAAATTATATAAAATACTTATTCGCTAATTTTATCATCCTTTTATAAGTAATATTGTCCCATTTTAGAGTTTCTCTTAGCTGTAACTGTGGTGATAACGTACTTCCTAAATTATTATTAGAAAAGTTTTTGCGCCCCTTAATAAACTATTATGCTAAAGATGTATCTGATAGGAATGAGAGAATTTAAAAAATTAACTCGAAACCATTATCGGGAAAGGTTTTAAAGATTTAGATATTCCGTGCTATGAAAAGTACCTGATCTTATAATTGATTAGCTTTGTTTGAAAAACTAAATTGATGGCATTGTTCCAGCATGTGAACATGCAAACTACATTCTGTGATAAAATTATGCTTTTAAAGTATTTAAAAAAAATGTAAATGTAGTTCCTATTTTGCAAAATATGCAAAAAACGTATATCAATAATATTGTTACGGTAGGATGAGACGACAACAAGTTATTCAATACAAAATATACTTTATTTATAAACATACAACAATAGCTTGAAGCGCGAACTGGTAGACGGGTCGATCGACGAAGGGCCAGCCGAGGGAGTTAGATTCCACGCCGTAGGAGGCTTTTCACGAGAAGCTGCGTTTGTTCAGCGTTAGTCCTCTCGCTATTGCCTAGACGACTGGAGCGAGCTTTTGCAGCAGGCGGTCCAGTCGTCCCGTCAGAGAAGGCTCAGCCTATTCGGCTTATGAGGACAACCTCATCAAGGCCCACAACCGATTTACCAAATTAACCAAAGGCTTTGAAGCACTCATCCCAGAAGAAAGAAACAGACGTTTGCGCCTTGATTCCCCTCTTGTTCGCCACGCCATCAATGACATAGTCCAAATTTGGAACATCTACACAAAGCAGTCAGCGCTATCACCAACCAATTTATTTACCTTTGACGCGCTCCGTGGGACCCGTGGTCACGGCGCGAAGATCTACAAACCCAGGGTGAATACCCGCCAGAGACAGTGGCATCTGACTTACCGATCCATTACCTGCTAGAACTCTTTACCGCAAGCCGTAATCAACTGTGCAACCCGTCGATCGTTTAGAAAACATGCATGGGCATACCTCTACTCTCAATTATAATGTCTTAATACCGCTTAAAAATTTTTAAAAATTATTCGTCCTTTATATGTTCAGTCTATTCTTTGGTTTGAAACTCTAACTTTATGTACTCATCTGTTGCTCACCCTGCTGGCTGCACACAAGCTAATATAAGCTTAGTAGCTGTATTTCTGAAATAAATAAATAAATAAATGTCACTTCTCTTCGGCCTACACCGAGAAACGTCGCCCTGACTTCGGAGAGACCCGGCCTTTTATAGTGGCCGGTGACCTTCGGCCCCTTTGTTATGAAGGACTATAAAGGCTACGTCTTATCGATGATGCTTAGTCGGTCCGTCTACCTATCCCTAGTTACGCGTGACAAATATTGTGACTCAAAATATTAAAAGGTTTTAAGCATTTTAACATGATTCTTGATTTTATAGTTTGTCCCCCAAGAAAAGAAAATTCCTTATTATTTCAAAACTTCAAGGTTTATCCCAAACTCGTGACAAATAGCGGCTCCATCTATCGGGAGAAAAACTAACTAGTAAAATATTTCTTAAGGCCGCCCATTCTTTGGGGAGCGGCCACTGGCTTTTTATAATTTAGTTGGCTATGGTTTGACCTTGAAACAATTACTATAGCTTTAGGTAAAGCAGGGTACATTGAAATGTAAAATGTGTCTGAACTAAACTCACATTGTCAGGTGAAGTCGAGGGTAAGAATTGATTTTTGAAAACTACATTTTGTATCTTGCGTGCGGCAACGTATATAATTATTAAAGAGATTTGTAGTCATAATTTTAAGAAAATTCCCTAAAATCTGAACCGTTTAAAATTTAGTAATAGTCTGAACTTTATGAATAGTTGACCTTCATGGGTACGTTTTAAAAACACGTAGGGTGGGCAGTGGTAGCTAGGGGTGCCTTTTGCCGGTCAAAAAGTTCGGTCGAGTGGCGGGCCATAGCAAGGCGGGGGGGGGTGAGGAGGTCACCCCGCCGACGAAACATTGCCGCCCCGGGGATCCAGGCATCTGAAGCCGCCACTGAGGGTGGGGGTCCCTTGTTCGCGTTCAACCCTGGGCCTCACGTCAATTCGCTACGCCACTGCTTTTAGGCAATCATTCTCATTTTGAGTACTTTTATTTATATATATTAAATAATAAGCATTTGGTCAATTGTTGCTTAGTCTATTTTGTTTGTTGAATTGCTTTATTTGAAAGTATATATACGCTTTCTTCAGAAGAGGCATATCAATCTGTGTTTAGTAAGCCAGTATTTAAACTCGGCTAAATTGAAAAAACTTTCTTTAAAGTTTAATTGAAATTAGCTGAATTTGGCTTATTTTATTTTCGTATGAAAAGGGTATAACACGTTTTTATAAACCTTTCAAATTAACACGGTTATTTAAACGTTTTAAATGTTCGTAAAACGTACTTAATTACTTGTAAGTTACATTTACACTTTTAAAGTTAAGTTTCATTATAAAAACGAGTTGTACCCAAAAATGTGATAATTTAAAACCAATGATAAATTCAAAATTAAATATTATATTTATTTCCTTCAAACTAAATGATACAAATGAATTTAATGACAATTTAAATATTAAACCCTGGTTATTCAAACATCATCATTTTGCACGTCACTATAAAAAACACATTGAAATAAAAATAAACAATTTTATTAACTAACTTAGGACTCTTTGAAGGATTGTTGAAATTTATTGGCCTCTCTTTGATTCTTTAGGATTAATCTTATAAAGAAATATCACTTTCAAAATTACATCAGTGACATGAAACGAAAGAGAGGGGAATATACCTTTGAAAGAATTCTGTGTGCACCTGCATTCCTGTGGGTATTCAATATTGGCCATGTAATAGAGCCCAAGAACAGCACCGACAGCTTCAATAAGGTTACCACCTGACAAATGGTTGTTTCATATATATCTATACATGGACAACATCAAATCTCCATCTCTAAGTTTACCTATAAAAAGTATGTTCATGAAAAGAAAACACGGAAGCGTGTTTCCCTTTTATCTTACCCGCTACTGCAAGGCATGGACGTGGCGGAAGGATCTGAAGCTGTCTCTGGCTACAATTAAAAACATAACATATATATTAACTAATAAAATTTGAAGTTCATAAAAATACACTTCAACAAAATTACCTGAAAAGTAGGAAAAATAAGTTCTACTTGTTCATTGAAATACGCCATAATTGAAAGAATAATTGTTGCTATTTTGTTTTGGCTGTCGATTTTAGAGCTTTTATAGTACCACTGAAAGGCTCTTTGAATTTTGTTTAGTTTTTCTTTTTTATTCTTGGTTCCACTGGACTGGGTAATTGGTTTAAAAATTACCCTAAAATGTTCTTCCCTTTTTCAACCAACAATAACATAAGGAAATTAATTACGTACTTCTGATGTTGTAAATGCAGATGTTGCTTTATGCCATATAATTCAAAGAGAAAAGGCCAGTTGCTATGAAGGTTTTTACCTTAAACGTGAGAATTAATATCTATTCTTTGTAAAACGAAGCTTTCGGCAAGTTTTAGTTTAATACGGTCCACAGGAGGGCTCACATCATTAACTTATTCTTTGAGGTCATTCTGAGCAGATTTAGCTATATTTAGCTGATCTTCTGCAACTGCTGGACTCGAATCAATACTCCATATTCTATATACGCACATTTTTAAACATTTTTGACCGCGTCATTTGAGGAATTTCATTTGATTTATCTCTTGTCTGATTGTCAAGATGATTTTTAAAGATGATACGCAAAATACTCAAATCCCACTCCCAGACTTTCTTGGTCTTGTTTTCCGTCTACTTCTTTGAAATTTATTTCATCTTCAATTGCATAAGAGAATGTTAAATGAAACGTTATCGCAACTTCTTTTAGTTGACTATAAACTGGTCTTTCTTGGACAACTTTCAAAATATTAGCAATGATATTTCTAACAACCTCTTTTCTATCTGTAACGTTAAGGTTTTTTTCGTTTGATATTGTCTTCCATATCGATTTTTTTTATAAGTTTCTTCACCGTAAAACCTTCAAACCATTTTTTGACGAGTTTATAGCAATATCCTATGGGAAAGACATAATAATCATACAATACTAAAGATTTAATGTAATAAATTTCTAAAAGGCAAAGCAGTTTGAAAGTTAATTGCATGGCATTATTTGCATTTATAATATTTTAGTTTTTTGTACAGGATTAACATTCTGAAAGCTCTCCAAATGTATTACCTGATTAATGTTAGGTTAATTTTGAATTCTTTCTATGGATGTATTCCTTTTATCCGATTGATTAATATTATAATTTTTACCGACATCCTGCAGCTGGATAAATTTTATTAATCTCCGTATCTGGATCGGTTCGAATAGTATACCAAAATCGTTCTCTAATTATTTGAAAATCATCGAAATTTTCTACAGCTTTTTCTGGCAAACTGCTTTCGAGCTTCTCTATGATACCTTCTTCAGAATATATCGCAGGAAGCACAGATTTAAAAAAAAATCGAATTGAAATTGTCATCGCTAACGTAAGCCATTATTTAATGTATATATTTAATTTAATAGTCTGGAAAATATTCATGGAAAAATTAATACTGAATATTTAATGCAATTGTTTTTGAAATGCAGACATACAGATAAAAAATAATTACTAAAATAAGAATACAAATGGGTTAACCTAGCTACGAGAAGCTACTATTATATTCAATAGTGTAACAAATTTGTACGTACTGAAAAAATTTGGTTTAATTTCTAAAATTAAAATGAACTTTGATGAAAATAATCAATATATTTTCAATAATCCAATGCATTCATTACGACAATTCTAATTTGAAGCATTGTAAACTTTACCTTCCGCTTAATATTATCAACGTTTCTGATACAATCCAATCCAACGTCACCAACATTTAAGGCCTAACTATAAAACAAGAAGAAAATTAATACATACCTTGATTTGTTATTTAAATTAGAGTTACCAAATATTATCATTTTTTATCTTGTTAGGTAATGAAGAAATACAATGAACAAGATAATTTTAAATATCACCTCATGAAATAAGCGACAACGTAAAAATTTGACTAGACCGAAGTGAATAAAATCGGGAAATTGCGATGTGCACAGCAGACTACTATGACAAAGAGTGCGCCACGAACTGCATAGACAACATCGTTTTTAGACGAAGACAATGACTCTGTATAAGCGACTTAATTTAGTCTGTAGAGCATACACGGCCAACTTAGATATTGCCGTAAACTAGCACGAGATGATATATGTTGGACGTGGTAGAAAAGAAGATTTGATAGTTTTTAGGAAATCCGCGCTTAAAGAAAACTACCGAACCATTGGTCAATTCAATTTGAGACCAAGCTCACGTATTTTAAATAAAATAAGCCTGAGACGAGACTGATAAGTTTTCACGTTAAAAAAATCACTTCGAGCTCGAGTTTAAACCCATTTCATTATTCACATTACTTGGAGGTCGAAACCCGAGCCTTTATTAAAAATTAACGTCCTATGATCTAAACCTTGAGCTCGACATAATAATTGAGCCCGAGGTCAGGACTGAATTTGGTAGCCTAGTATAGTAGTCATTTATACCCCACTAGTCAATTTTCACCATAATGTTACTAAAGTTATGGAAACTCTGAAACTGTGATTCATTTTATTTAAAGGAATATTTATCAGCATTGAAAGTTAGTTTATACTCATTTTAAAATAAATTCGACTAAAAGCAAGCTCCATTAAGTTAGCCCCCCAAGTAAGCAATTTTAAAATTAGTTAGTGCACCTTATTGTACCCATCATGCACCGTAGTGCACCATCAAAAATATTTATATATGTACCCAAAATTGGACCGCCAGCTTATTTATTTTTAGGGGAATCTCTATATGCGTTTAACATTACATTAAAGCTAAAAGGTCCAGTTTGGGGTACTTTTGGTCCGAAATGGGGTACATAGGGCCGAAAATGGTGACTTTGGTCGTTTATAGGGTACATTTGGTCCATTTTGGTCCATTTTTGGGTACATCAGAATTGCAGTTGGAAAAACGATGAGCCGTAATTTTTTTTCACACTTCCCCTCAGATCGCTAGAATTTTTCGCTATAATTCCGAAACTCTATAATTTCTTTATCGCTTCCGAACCCCTTAATTTCTAATCTATAGGCAATAAAAACAAGTTATTTAAATTTAATTTTTATTTTAGAACTTTGTTTACATGATTACGACTAATCCGATATTATATATAATCCGTTTAAATCGTAATTTATCTATATAATTGTAATTAATTAGACATTTAAAGGGTTGAAACGAACTACCTTCAGCAACTTGTATAAATAATTTAATTAAAAGTTGTTACTCACGTATTTGTAGTGTCTAACAGCAGTATCGTCTGACATACAAGGGACAGTCACAAACGTCGTCTTCTTCAGGTACAGGTGAGATGTATTTGTCAGCGACAGTAGTTGCTTTTGGCGTAGGTGGAATGTCCCATTCTTGCGAGAGATAAATTTTTTCCTAAGATTCCATGGCACTTGTAACATCGTACATCATCGCCACGTTGAATATAGTAGAATCCAGCCTTCGCTAGTTTATCTTTAGTGACGTGCGGGTTTTTCCAGTGACGAAACGTTTCAAGTCCATAGTTGATCTAGACAAAATACGTTCTATAGTTGCAAATGACACATTATCTAAGCCTACATGCTAAAGCCTAATTTTCTCACTAAGCCTAGTAAAACCAAATTTTCTCAATATGGTTAAATTTCTACACTAAAATTTTCAATATAAACGCTTTTTCAATATGCAAATTGTTTGGAAAATTGTCTAAAATATATAGTTTACTACAAAATAAAAATAGTAACTTTCTTTCTACGCTAATCTTACCCCTACACGACCTAATTTAGGCCTAATTTTCTGTCTACGACATTTCCAATATATATATATAAAAGAATGCCTAAATATTTCATTTTAAATATAATAAAATAGAAACTTACTTTTTTCTCTTTGACGGTCGGAAACCCTAAGCCTATGCCGTAAAATAGAGCGCACGAACGGCTAAAAGCGGAGCAAAAACTGCGTGACCCTCAATGACTGAAAGAAAGAACGCTAAGTGGCGTGTAGATAACGAAAACTGCATCTAAGAATTCCCATGACTTTACTGACGTCATATCTTAAGTACCAGTGGAAAAAACCCATTGTTTGACGTCACATAATTAACCCAGTTTAATATCTAAAGTGGAACCCATAGTTTGACTTCACATAATTAACCCACTTGAATATTTTGAAAACAAAACATTGTTTGGAATCATAATTTTACCCACTTGAATATTTGGAAAAAAACCAAGCAATCTCAATACAGTAAGCCTAGGACTAACTAAAGTTACTAAACTAAACTAAAAAATGGAAGTGGTCTGCATAAATTATAGTAGTTATAATTGTTTTTTCTCATATGTTTAACCCTAGTCCTAAATTTACCTAATGTGTAATCCGCTATGCCTAGTTTGTCTTACTCACTTCTTCTATATGACAATTATTTTATTGATTTGCCTAAAACAAAATACTAAAATTCATTTTTAACCCTAATTCAGATTCCTACCTGGTAAGCCGAAATTTAATATACTAAGTATAATATGCCTTAAAATTCAAATACTGTCTAATACAATAAACATTAATGAAAAATACTTACTTTGTATGAACAATGAACGCTCCAAAAGGCTGAAAATGTAACATGGAACAAGACAGAAAATCTACTCAAACCTTTCCGAATGTAGCGTCAAATAAAACAAAGATCGGTAAGTCACGGGAAAATAGGAGAAGTGTTATCACTTGAGCCCTTTTATCATTATATTTATTTATCTACGGATTATTTCAAAGTTTAGATGGCGCCATGGTTTTCAATACAGTAAGCCCAAACTAAAATATGGTAATAGTACGCAATAAAGAACGCAAAACGTATTTAAAGGTTTTATTATTTTTGATAGCGTTGGTTCTTTTTCCTCTGATATCCTAGTTTCTGCCTCTGTCTTTAGTATTTATAAATATTTTCCTATCCATAAACCATTTCCTAACTGGTGGACTTTGTTAAGACTAAATGTTTACTTATAATACGCTGAAATACATTTTTCAATACGTAAAAAATTAAAGCTAGACCTTAAAACCTGTAAAGTGTAAATAGCTAAGACTAAATTTCTAAGCCTAACCCATGAAAGTACATTTTCCATAAATCATATCCTAACATGAATGCATTTGTTAAGAATAAATGTTTTTTTGAAAAATACGCTAATTAATTTCGTAAACAAGCATAAATTTTAGTTCGTCCTTCCTCCAAAATATCTAATAGAGCTAGTACATTCTCGATAAATATACATGTTCTTGGGGAATAAGAGACGTTTTCTTTATCAAAGATAAGCCAAGTTTATAGTTGATTGTCATTGGTTCCATAACAAAAACCACATTGTAACGTGATAATGGCTACCCACTAGTCCCAATTCCATGTGAAATTCTTTCAGTTTCTTTAAGTTCCTTTTGAGTTACAAAATAGGGTTTTAGAAATACATTTTTCCTATTTCATTAAATATAAGTATTAAATTAGAATTGCTTCATTAAAGTATGCATTTGTACTGTAAACAATATCTGTATTTGAAATTGTTTAACATAAAAACACAGTTTAAAAATATATCAAGGTTTTCAATTCAGTTAAAAATAATTAAATTAGATGCATTGTGTTTATATTTTTTACTTAATTGCATTGATGTTTTAAAAACAAACCTAGGGCCTAAGGAACAGGCAAAGTGTAAATTGCTAAGACTAAATTTATAACTCTAATAATTACGTATATCAATTATACAATTATCAATTCATAAGTGTTAGAGACTTTATTACAATGAAATAAAACCATGTAGAAATGTATATGATATAAATTTAAGAAAACTCAAACAATAGACAGACGTACCTTTTCTGTTTTAAATCAACAATTTTATTATTCTTTCTTGTCATTTTTTTATACAACCATTTGTTATTATAAAGATAACCTGAGGACGGCTATAATATGAACATATACCTAAAAAAATCGAAAATTAAACAAAAACAACCTTAAGTTTACTATTTTTATATTAACACGTCCTCAATTATGCAAATTTTATATGAACATTTCTACTATACATATTTCATAATTAATATTTACATAAATAATTATTTTTTATATAAAATCGTACAATTCTATCAGAACTTAAACCGGAAGATTCAGGCATATAATTTCCAAATACACAAACTACATTTGGAGTACTAATATTTATACTCACACAATTATATTTCGTACTAACAATTTCACCATCTTTTAAACTTGCAAATACTGCCAAGTGTTCGTCGCATATTTTTGTACTTCTCAAGGTGTTAAAGAAAAAGTGGTTCACACCAGAGCAAACTTAATTCAATTGAAAAAGCATTTCACTCCCCGAAACTGTCACTTGCTGACAATGTGTAAAATTGGGCTTTCGGGATTTCAAGTAATTTAACATCCACGATTTTCCTTCATTTCCATCTTTTCCTATTACAAATATTATTTTTCGGTCTGAGAGAATTAAATGTTCCAATAAACTTTTCTGCCATGGTCTAAGTTCTATATCTTTGTTTATTCGTTTAGGGGTTTTCATTTGTTCCACCCAAGCACTTGTCAAATTTCCAAAGAGATGCTATGGTAGTCCAGATCGAGCAACGGCTTCTGCGTGGAGTCGTTGTTTATCAATTTCCGATTCTACTTTGCCTAAGTTTACTTTGTGAGGGTTTAGACTGCCACGTCTAATATGTCGACTCAGTTGTGATTTAAACGATTTATTGCACGTTGTACACGATGTACGTTTACATTTATGGGTTCTTAATCTATAGCTACGTATTCGTTTCTCGCAACTTGGACACTGAATATATTTGTTTTGACCCATTTTGGAATATATTCAAAGGAGACAAACACGTACTTTTTACTCGAACCGAGTCTATTCATAAACTGTTCTCGATTTTTGGGGGATCTCCGTATATAAAGTTTAAAATGTGTGTTCTGAGGGTAGAAATAATATCAGCCCTATTTTTATTTTCTTCCAAGTTAAGTGTTTCAGATAACGTTTACTTATTCCGCACCTTCCATCCATTTTTTCACATTAATTTGATATAACCTTGTATCTTCCTACAATTCAATTTTATGCTATGTACAATTCCCTTATTCATTACATCATTCCAAATTTAGTCTAATTCAGTCATTCACGGGCGTTTATCTTCTGAAATTGATATTCCAATAAAACCTTTTTCTTATATCATCGCTTCTGATTAATCTGGATGTTGTCAATATAAAAAACCTCATATGCTATATTTAAATATAAAGGATAAACACTGCTTAGGTTAAGGATAGATTGAAATGGAATATTTAAGATAATAAATAAGCATAAATTTCAGAGGGCCTTTTCCTCCAAAATATCTAAAAGGGCAAGTACATTCTCGATAAATATACAAGTTATTTGGAATAAGAGACGTTTTTATCAAAGATAAGCCAAGTTTATACCTTATTGTCATTAGTTCCACAACAAGAACCACGTTGTAACGTGATAATGGCTACTCCTATCGAGATTTTCGGCACTAAGAAATTCTACGTTTCTATGTATTATATGGGTTTTGACAGATTGATATTTTAAATATCCGTGAAACGTAAACTTATCAAGATAAGAAATGGCATACAATGAGATTAGATAACTAGATAACGATCATTGATAATAAAATTCTAATCGTGAATCGCTATATCTGTAAATCTAACATATATTTTTTACTAATAATAAAAATATTTAAGAAACATGCTATTATTTTTAAAATATATAAGACAATTTTTTGTTAAACGCTATTTCTTTTAGTTAAACACTAATATCAATTTCTGAACAAACTCTTTCAGTTTATTTTAGTTTATTTTTAACAGCAAAATAGTGTATTAGATATTGTTTAAATTAATTTCAAGTGAAAGGGTAGTTAAACTTACCACGTATTTCCTTAACACGTAAGTTGGTGCAAAATCGTTTGATAGTTTCACTTACTTTATTTCTATTTTCAATAATGAGCTATTTTGATTTAATATAATTAATGTAAAATTCTTTATTTTTAATAGAAAAAATGTTAATTATGGTCGCGTTGGGGAAGATCATAAAATGTGATGTCGGAATTATAATATTAAATTACACACTAAGCCTTGGTAAAAACGTATTTGGTAAGTTGCAACTATGCAAGGAGTATAATTTCAGCAGCACTATTTTTCTCAGCTACGCTTCTAACCTTAATTTAGATAGCCTTAAAGCCAAGTATTTAACAAATTGTGTAAAAAAGTAGATGGACCTTTAAACAATTTCGTTCTTTCAGTTTTTGCTACGCTTTTAGCCGTACGTGAGCTCTATTTTACGGCATAGGCTTAGGGTTTCCGACCGTCAAAGAGGAAAAAAAAAGTAAGTTTCTATTTTATTATATTTAAAATGAAATATTTAGGCATTCTTTTATATATATATATATATATATATATATATATATATATATATTGGAAATGTATTAGACAGAAAATTAGGCCTAAATTAGGTCGTGTAGGGGTAAGATTAGCGTAGAAAGTAAGTTACTATTTTTATTTTGTAGTAAACTATATATTTTAGACAATTTTCCAAACAATTTGCATGTTGAAAAAGTGTTTATATTGAGAATTTTAGGGTAGAAATTAAACGATATTGAGAAAATTTGGTTTTAGTAGGCTTAGTGAGAAAATTAGGCTTTACCATGTAGGCTTAGATAATGTATCATTTGAAACTATAGAACGTATTTTGTCTAGATCAACTATGGAAAATGAAGCGTATCGACTTGAAACGTTTCGTCACTGTAAAAATCCGCACGTCACTAAAGATAAACTAGCGAAGGCTGGATTCTACTATATTCAACGTGGCGATGATGTACGATGTTACAAGTGCCATGGAATCTTAGGAACCTGGAAATCAGGAGACGTACCAGAACTTGAACATGCCAGATGCTTTCCAAACTGTCCGTCAAGTGATAATTCACCCTCTGAAAAAAAGTATCTCTCGCAAGAATGGGACATTCCACCTACGCCAAAAGCAACTACTGTCGCTGACAAATACATCTCACCTGTACCTGAAGAAGACTGTACTGCTGTTAGACACTACAAATACGTGAGTTAGAACTTTTAATTAAATTATTTATACAAGTTGCTAAAGGTAGTTCGTTTCAACTCTTTAAATGTCGAATTAATTACAATTATATAGATAAATTACGATTTAAACGGATTATATATAATATCGGATTAGTCGTAATCATGTAAACAAAGTTCTAAAATAAAAATTAAATTTAAATAACTTTTTTTTATTGCCTATAGATTAGAAATTAAGGGGTTCGGAAGCGATAAAGAAATTATGGAGTTTCGGAATTATAGCGAAAAATTCTAGCGATCTGGGGGGAGGTGTGAAAAAAATTACGGCTCATCGTTTTTCCAACTGCAATTCTGATGTACCCAAAAATGGACCAAATGTACCCTATAAACGACCAAAGTCACCATTTTCGGCCCTATGTACCCCAAACTGGACCTTTTAGTTTTAATGTAATGTTAAACGCCCATAGAGATTCCCCTAAAAAGAAATAAGCTGGCGGTCCAATTTTGGGTACATGAAGTATTTCGGTGAGGTAAAACTAATTCTGGCAAACTGCTGCGGTTTATAGCGAATGGGGGAAAAACCGATTTCTAGCTATTGGGAGCGATAGTGGATATTTTAGAGTTCAGGAATTATAGAAATTAGCAGCGCTTAAGAAATAATGGGTAACGAGAGGGGAGGGGTGAAATAGCGATAAATTATAGTGAATGGCGGGAAGAGCAGAGGGAATCTGGTGATTAGATATTCTGGTGATTAGATATTAGAAAATATAGCCATAAATTTAGGGAGGGGGGAAGGGGGAGGGATAAGCAGAGAGAGAATCTGGTGATTTGAAATTCTGGTGAATGGGGAAAAGCAAACGGGTAACATCTAATCTCCAGATATCTGCACGAGCAAAACTGATTTTGGAGAATGGGGAGGATTGGAAGGGGGAAAGGAGCCAGTGAATGGAGGGTGGACGGAACCAGTGAATGGGGGAAAAGAGCTTTATGTCCTTCCGTGAATGAGACAATGGGGATAGCAACGGGGGAAAGCAGCTGGTGAACGAGATATAAAGTATCCAGTGAATGGGGATAGCAATGGGGGAGAGCAGCTGGTGAACGCGAGATAAAGTATCCAGTGAATGGGGATAGCAATGGGGGAAAGCAGCTGGTGAACGAGAGATAAAGTATCCAGTGAATGGGGATAGCAACGGGGAAAAGCAGCTGGTGAACGATAAGGATCCAGTGAATGGGGTAGCAACGGGGGAAAGCAGCTGGTGAACGATAAGGATCCAGTGAATGGGGATAGCAACGGGGAAAAGCTGCTGGTGAACGATAAGGATCCAGTGAATGGGGATAGCAACGGGGAAAAGCAGCTGGTGAACGATAAGGATCCAGTGAATGGGGATAGCAATGGGGAAAAGCAGCTGGTGAACGATAAGGATCCAGCGAATGGGGTAGCAACGGGGGAAAGCAGCTGGTGAACGATAAGGATCCAGTGAATGGGGATAGCAACGGGGAAAAGTAGCTGGTGAACGATAAGGATCCAGTGAATGGGGATAGCAACGGGGAAAAGCAGCTGGTGAACGATAAGGATCCAGTGAATGGGGATAGCAACGGGGAAAAGCAGCTGGTGAACGATAAGGATCCAGTGAATGGGGTAGCAACGGGGGAAAGCAGAATGAAATTCTCATTAACCGGCGGGACATACCTTTCTCTTCCGTAACACCCTGTATATAGACCGTAAATCATGGATAAAAATTTTAATGGGTAAATTATAATGCGCAGTCTTTGTTAGTTAATTATGGACACTATATTTATAAAATAGTTTTATATAACCTCGCTTACATTTAATTCAACTCTTTCTGGATTTCCAACTAAATTTTGAAAATGGTACAGTAGATACAATATTTAATTTAACGAAAATGTATAAAAGGGTGATCCCTGTCTTTAAGGTTTTTTTTGATATTCCTGTGTGTTGCTTGTTTTACATTGAGAACGAAATAATCGCGATAATACAAGAAACAATACAAAATAGCGATCTGTGACCTTATCGGTTATACTTAAAAATTCCATCAAAATTTTAGAGCAATAACTACATGTAGCTATTCTATAACATATAAGGTCATTGAAGAATAAGCACCTTCAGTATGTAGTTTATGATAAGAACATTTATTATTTTCTCTTAATATATATTTCTACCGTAACAAATAAGATTAAAGATTACAATAATTTACTGTTGACAAAATTTAAATTTATTTTGTAAAATTATAAACTTGCATTAGATCAGGGTGTAATATCCTGCTATGTATACTTTTAAAAGCTCGGACTTTTGTTTCACGCGCTATATCACGCGCGTTTATGAAGATTTAAGAAGGTTTTGAAATAGAAAATAATTTAATCATTCGGGAACTCGGGAATTTAAATGGCCACAATAAAGATTCAGTCTCTCTAACTTGTGTACTAGTTACTCAACGCCACACTCAACTCAGCCTCCAAAGACATCAAATTGGTGACGGAGCTACCTTCGACCCCCTGCTATTCAAACCTTTCAAGCCCCTTCCTATCGTAAAAACTGAGACGCGGCACGACGACATATATCAAAATGCTCTCAATCAAAGTATTACTGCGAGACTATGCCACAGACCCCCAGTGATTCAACCAATTCAAAATCAACAAGTTCAAGGTGCACTACCTCGTACCAGAATACCCCATCTACATAGTGTACCATAAATACAGAGAAATGGCAATGGAAGAATTGCACTACGCCCAAGAGAAAATATCAGACCACTGAAGCGTTTTTAAGCAAATAAAAACATATATATATGAATATATGTTTTGTTTTGCTTACAACTTGTTAAATTACTTTTGTTTATTTTTTTACCCCCGAAGGGAGAAATGTAATATCCTGCTATGTTTACCTTTAAAAGCTCGGACTTTTGTTTCACGCGCTATATCATGCGCGTTTATGAAAATTTAAGAAGGTTTTCAAATATAAAATAATTTAATCATTCGGGAACTCGGGAATGTAAAAAGCCGCAATAGAGATCCAGTCTCTCTAACTTGTGTACTAGTTACTCAACGCCACATTCAACTCAGCCTGTAAAGACATCAAATATGGGATAAATTTTAATTTTTTTTATTTGCCTTTTGTTAAGATGAGTATGAAGAATTTTACTTATTCCGAGTACGCGTATATTATGCACCTAATGTACGGGTGGGCTGAGAAAAATAGTGTAGAAGCTCAAGATTGAACCAAGTACAGTTCCCTCAATGACCTTTACCAGATAAACGCACATCTTCCGCTGTTTAGAGAACACGGGCGAATTCAACCACCAGGACAAACACGTTAGAGACTGAAAAACGTACCAGAAGGCCTTAAGAAATGGATAAGTTCTTACACCAATTTATTTTAACTAGTTTTTGATTATCCATTAGTTTAGGAAATTACCTGACCAACTTGGATTAAACCAATAATTATTCAGGATTTTAACCTTTTCAGCAAAGATCCTGGAACAAGTGCTCGGTGAGTTGGTAGCCGATGAAGCCAATTTTACTCAATTTCCACAACACTCACCAGTGGAGTAAAGAACACCCCCGGGATTAGTATTAAATCTCGCCAAGCGTAATGAGGGCACGGCGGTCCTGTTTCCCGGCCTTTTGGAGCCACATCGGGATCTCAAACTTCCTTTGACAAATTTAAATCTAGCAAATCTTGAAAAAAATATATTTTTTTTAATTTTCACTGGTACTGTGGTCCATTTAGTGGTCGATTTAGCACACACAGGTTTATATCTATTAAAAATTTAAATTAATAAAAGTAAGCATTCAGTAACTACAAATAATTAAAATGATTTTTTAATTTTTTCAATTTCAACACTGAGCATCGTTACATTTAAAGTTCTATGATAATATCAAAACACTAATTAATCCAGCCCTGCTTAGTTAAAAACAATCTGATTCAAATCGTCATTTCAAATACAGATGTGTCAAAAGACTGAACAGTACTGATGCTCAGTGCCAGTTGTTTCTCAGTTACCGAACAAGGCCTATAAAAAAATTGCCTCAGATTGCCTTATTTAGTCTTAGCCTGGGGTCGGTGAATGTTACTGTTGTAATCCATAGCTGCGAGTATATTTCTTACAACATACGATTTGTACCTAAGTTAAGATATTTATTTTCATTTTTTTTTAGCATGACTACAAATTGATAATATTATCAGTGGCGGACTGGCCGGCCTTAGAGTGAACCTGGCCGATGGCAGGTGGGCCCCACAGACCGTTTCTGAAGTGGGCCCCTCAAACATGATAGAGTTATTGTTGTTAAAGCTGGGGCCCTTTGTCTTCTGGCAGCCCAAAATATTAGACCCAGTCCGCCACTGAATATTATTACCACAGAGAAAAGGGGGAAGTGAAGACTGAAAACCCAGTCCCTTTTCTGTATTTTATTACTTACTCAAAAGGAAGTTTTTTCAGTATAACAGCGTGGAAAGACTCCAAACAACGTGTCTGTCTAAATCATATATTGAGTAATCGGATTGAGCGTAAGGGGGGATATTTACTAAAATACCGTGATATTATTTAATGTATTTAGTGTTTTTTAAACAAGTTATTTTTCTGTTTAAATATCACCATTTTTTATATAAATCATGGGGACTTTTCAGTTTTTGCAAAAAATTCAGCTTTCTCCTAATTTATTCAAGGTTCAAAACTATTTTCCTTGGACTATTATAGTATATCACGCTAGTGGTCTTTGAAGGTTCAATTAGATAGATTTTAAAAATAAAATATAAATTTTATGGGGTAATTCTCATAGAATTCGAAATCTTCTAGGAATGATTTTTCACTTATAATGTAGTGCAACTTGTCATAAGCTTCACTTTCATAGTCAAGCCATTCCTTGTTTCTCTCCTCTTCTTGGCTCATTTCCTCATGAGAACATTCTCCACCCCCCCCCCTCAATTATGCTCATTGGTAATATGATGTAATGAGGTTAGCCACGATTCCTAAATATAAATATTAAGCCTGTTTGATATGATAAGCTAATTAGGCGCTTCCATACAATCTATTTGACGTACAACCAGTTTGTCTATGGTTATACTGCCAAAATTGAGTTTTTATAGCAGCATTTTAGTGAGGAGGAACTAGACAGTTGGTACTGATTTTATTGAAGCACTTATTATGATTTAAATCAAGATTTACCCTCATTTAATTGAAACCGAAGAAATCCACTGTTTTAAGTCTATTGAATAGGCATAAAACAATGGATTGATAAAGGACCACAGCTCAAATCGTCTCCAATAAATTTTTTATACCGTGTGAATTTACCGTTTCAAATTTTGGGTGGAAATAAATATTTCTCTCATCAGAGATATATAAACTAAATAAAACTTGCAGTAGAAAATGAACATCCAGAGTATAAAATACTCGCTGCTACTTTTAAATTAATATCTGGATAAGCAGACGTCCATTTAAAGGAATGCTTTGGCGTTTTATTATACTTCCACGAGTATTTAAAAACAGAATCTTTGTAATATCTCTTGGCAGTCACCGAATTACCACATTGTTCATAGGAGCAATTTTCTCAATTAACTCTATTAATTTGTCAATTTCCACCAAACAAAGAGGAGTTAAATTAAGTTTTTCTGGAGACTGAATTACTTGTATTTCAGATTAATTCAAAATAATTGAAGAATTGTTTGGACTTCCAAAAACTACACTATAGTGAAATAAAATAAACTGTGCAAAATATTGTATAAAAACATTCCAAAACACTTAAATATATTATTACACAAGTAACATAATAACTATAAGTTATTTGGTGTCGCTATTTCATTTTTTTTTGATGGCATTAAGAAGAAAGGATGTAGAAAATATTTTACCTATTGTAAGACTTATGGACATTGTGTTACTTAGGGTAATAATGGTTAAACATTTACATATTGGTCAGGCAACTTTCAAATTGTTTGTAAGTTCGTCGTCTAATCTATAAGTAAGCATCCAATTATTTTTCCATACAGATTTAAAAATAATAAAGTATTAAAAATACCCCTTGGAGAACTTGTTATTATTTAGAGATATATTGCAATTGAAGGATTCATTTTCTTCATTTACAACAGATATTTCATTTCCAAGGGTTACTGCATAATTTCGAACATTTTTAAAGAAGAAAATGACTATATAGTGTAATTCGAAAAATAGCGATATGTTCTTAAATATATTCTAACTATACTTATTTAATTCATTTTCAATTTTCCTTCTTTTCAAGATTCTAGAATTTTCATCAGTGTCCGATTTACGTAATGTTTGTAGAAAAAGGTTACGACATATATCTAGTTTAGACACCAACGCTGTTTGTTTGGGAGTACTTTGAAATCTGAAATTGGTAATTATTTTAAATATTTATCTCTACAAATTTCCTATGAATGTTACAGATCTTGAGGGCTAAATGTTGAAATCCTCATTTCTTCAAAATCAAGACTGAAAAACGATATTTATAAATTACATGTAGATTCAATAAAAACAACATTCTTCAGGGGACATGTGAAAGCTTGAAAAGAACATTTATTCGGAACATGGTGGTGTTGTCTCCCGTTGTAATTTTAGAGTATGCTTTGGTCTTACGGAGTGGTGCACGTTAAAATTCAGCTGGCATACACTTTTATTGCAGAAAAAAAATTGTAACTGTTAATTACAATTTGAACACGCAACCTTCCAATCAACAAAAAAATATTCTACGAATCAACCATCACACATGGATTGAGGGGCTAAATCACTACCCATAATCTATACTAAAGTGATTTCGTAACTGATAACAGATTTAGTATTACCAAAGATGTACTCGGTTATAAATGCCTGAAATTGTTGTATAGAGTTTTAGAAATTAGTTAGCCCTCATAATATGTAGAATGTAGTCCCAAGGTTGGTCTTTTGTTACTTGATTTAACTAAGCTTTCATACTTCCCCTGAAGAGGTTATGGACTTCTGACCTTACCTATCATTAGCATCACTAAAGCACATTCCATTTGTTCTAATGAAATTTTTGCTGAATTTTTAGTAAGGGATTGGCAGCTGCTATTACCTCGGATTCCTGCTAAAGCGATTTTTTAAAACCCAGAAGTAAAATTCCTTATCATTCATTTTTTGCTTATAGTATAAACACTTAAAATAATGTAATTTAACGAGTCCTTTGATGACCATTTTTAAGGCGTTAGAAAGCAGGAACAAATCTTGTATTTACTCTATCATTAACATTTGTATTTTGACTCTAACAGCGCGAGTTTCCCAAATGTTTAATTTTCTAACGCAGTTTTAGAGATACCGATTTCAAACGCGAGAGTACAATATTTCTAAAAGACTGAAGCATAAAAATCATAAGCTTCCGTAGTGGTTCCAGAGATATTGAATGGCTAAATTTTGTGGCCTCCTAGTGCCCAAATATAAAGGTTGCGTGGAAATCAATATTACAGATTTATTCAATAATAACCAAAACTCATTTCACTTGGGTCGTTCTGAACATAGAAATTAAATTGAAATAATGGATAATTTATATGAACTCGGCTTTTAGTTCGGAAAATTAAAATGTTTCCTGCTTATGACTTACGAGTCATAAATAAAGCCTATGCTCAATATTTTCACTAATTAAATACGGGCTACAGCTAGGCTAAGCCAAACAAAAAGGAATTTATCTCTACTATGAAACACTGTTTGCTGTTTAATCTACCTCTTGCTCTAACTGTAAAGTCCTACTCCCACAAAAATATAAATTTATACCGGAATTTCATTGGATCCTTAATACTGACGTCAATTGAAACGCACACCTTCCCCTGTGCTTCCCCCTGCTTCCCCCTCCACTCCTGGCAGGGAAAAACTAGACCATGGTTTCAACGGGATTGCCTTTCACCCAAAGTATAAATTAATACATTATAAGCCAACAGAACAGTGTTGAAAGTTTTATTGTAACAAACTGCAACAAATCAATAAAGCCACGATTACTTTCATTACGTCCTGTGCGTAATAGCATTTGGTTTTCAACGGTTCAATATAAACCGTCCAAAGGGATCGGTTATTCAGTGGCAGTTTTTATTTAAGCTTGATTGTAGAGTGAAGATATTTTGGCTGATTTAAAAAAATGGTGAGTTCAAGTTCAAAATGGATTTTTAATGCAATCGCCTGATTAATAGAGTTTCAAACAAATACATTAATAGATACCCAAAACTTGAAAAGATTGTAACATAAGAAGTTTATAATAAAAGGAGATAAACAGTGAACTGAATGTATTTAATTTTTTATTTATTTATTTTAATTTAATTTTTTGATACCCTGAATAAGAAGGATACTGTTAACAAAAGCTTTTTATAATGAAAAATTGCGGATTAGTTGTAAACGTTTAAACGATAAGATTATAAAGCTTAGTTAAACCAAAATAATTTCAGCCAATTTGTTATTTTCTATTCGACTATTTTACAGCAAGAACATGGTTTTAAGCTAATTTTTATAGAAATATATTGCTAATAACCCAATTTTTTTATGGCAAAGCACGTTCCCAATATAAATATTATCGGTGTTTCATATAGTAAAAGCCGGTTAAATTATGTTATATGTCGTACGTATAATGAAAGATTGATCTACAATATAATAGTCTGGTTGAGGAAAAACGTTCTTTGCCGAGATTTAGGATTACTTCTCTTACAAATTTTAATCATTTTCTTTGTATTTCTAAATACGCCCAAAAAATTAAAAGCAAAATATTATCATAGAATATTTTTTTAATAGTTTCAAGTTATTTTGAAAAATCGTTCTATCGGTATGTCTTCTATCAAATAATTCAAGCTGTTGGATACTTCTAAATGATATATTACGTAAACTTCTAGTAATACGCATCGAAACAATTATTTTTTTCTAACTTTCCGATAAAGAAATGGATTATATTAAAATACAAGGACTGCATGATGAATTTACACTTTGACCTCTTAACCGAAACCTTGAAGTTTTCTTTGTTTTGGTTAATAAGTTAAAGTTAAATCTATATTTCACGTAATTAAAATATCTTGTAAAAACCACAAATGGGATATTTTGCGTTGCACTGTGATCGCCAAATCATCATGACTCGTGTCTCGCATTTGTCAGAAGCCGAGGAAACAGTAAGGCATGGAGACCGAGGGGATAACCACCTTTTTAAATTTTGTACACCGATTACGCCGGATTACGCTTAGATTAGCACTGCCAAAGGCAGGGACTTCAAAGATTACGCGTTATCCCATTAGTACAGTCAAAGGTACGGCTCTGTACACCGATTACGCGGAGTGATCAGCCCCTCGATGGAGACATCGGTGAATTAGATAGTTTTTGATATAATTTAATTTTTTAAATGGTTTGTTGCAATGCTTACACATTTTTCCCGTTAATTATGTATAATAACTTTCGGTTAGAGTAACCAAAATTACGATGTTTTCGATTCTGTGAGAGCACCATTATCAGTGTCGTGCGTAGCGTGAGAGCGGCTCTGGATAAATGACGACTTTTATTCTTGTTCTAAAGGTAAAAGAGCTTAAAAGTGATAAGTGTACAGAAAATGAATGACGATATGGCGTCGAATGAGTTCAGAAAGGTGTTTGATGATTTATTCTTTAAGTATAGGTACGTGGTATTTTTCTCTCCTAATTCGAAAGGGGTCATATTTTCAATATAATTTGATAACCTTTAACGATCTTATTTCACGAAATTTCAATCTCCAGTATCGAAAATATTTAACACATTTTTTTCTTTTTACTTCGTTACCCTCTTCTTGATAGCTATGGTCACATGGTTATTCGGATTTTTGCCTTCCCAAGTGTAATTTAACTATTGGTAATTTTGAGTACAATCAGTAGCGAAAATCAGATGGTAATCGGAGTTAACTTAGCTATTGATTGAAGAGTCCATTAAACGGTTTTAGTGCCCCACTACCCTTATGGGTTACAAGAGAGGGACCCTGACGGCCGGTAAAGCCACCAGTTATTGCACTACACAACCCGTTAAGGGCCAGTCAAGAACTGGCTGGCACAGCTAACGAAATAGCATAGTGGATGAGGCCACAATGATGACGACCTCGATTGCCTAAGTAAGTCACGTGAGGCGCCTACTTAAAATCTCTTAAAACAACAACACCGATAATTTGATAGTGGAATTACGAGCTAAAGAAACATTTGTTGCCTTGTAGATGACGTCATCGAAAGGCTTCCTCGGAGTTGATGTTGAGAAAAATGTTATAGGACACGCCCGATTGGGAATTTCGATTGATATTACCTTGCAAGGTCAAACGGTCATTCACAGATTGAATCGCGAGCGATATATAATTGCCATCCGCATATTGATGAATAGAACATTCAGTTATCAGTGCATATGAAAGATCCGACACGAAGATATTAAAGAGAGCATGGCCCAAAATAGACTTTTGTGAAATCCCAGAAAGACCTGGTCTATAGGTGCTGAATTCACCACCTCTTTGGGAGCGATAAGACCAAAAGATCTTTAACCACCTCAAAATTTCATCATTGATTCCAACTTTCTACAGTTTAAAAATCAACCGCTAAAGGAAAACAGAGTCAAAAGCATTTGAGCAATAAAACGTTACCACTTAAATGTCACGTTTGATACATTTACATCACCGATGCTTAATTTAAAGTATTCCCTGCGGCAAACTAATTTAATTTTGTTAAGGAATTGCATAACAATTACTAAGTTCAATTACTAAGATTTTTTAAATATAAGATTTAAACATGGGATATTATGTCTTGCCATTATTCAATATTAAATATTTTTTTAAATATTATAATTTTTATCATATAAGTTATGCCGCTAGTGGTTGCAATGGCAAAGTAATGATAAGTCAATAGTAATGTTCAGGATCGCTTTAACATTGGAAGTGAAACTAAGAGCAAAACGGAAAAGGAAATAGGTTTTCCGTTCAATCATGCTCGGATTACATTAAATATTTTTTGAACAACCAAACTTAAGGGTATTTTATTTACTAACAATGTCTTCAAATTGTTTAAAGAAAATAGATTTTTTTCTCGAATCAGGTGGTCGCTTGCTTTGGTATCAGCATCGTAATAATATCTGTGATCATGTTATTGTCATATATTCGGTGTGTTACTGGCTTTGAGAAAAGATCCTTTCGATTTTATCTGAAACAGACTCTCCTTTACATTTGGGACTTGACTTCTATTATATTTTATGAACGTAAGCGACATTTTTACCTCTCCGAGGGGACAAAGTCCCCTAGGAGGGGTTATACAATCACCGTGTCTGTCCGTCTGTTTGTGTGTCTGTCCGTCTGTCCTGCGAACGCGTTCGCATTATTCGTGCAAAGGTTAATCATTGCGTACGCAATTTCTCGAAATTTCTGCGTTCGCAGTTTCTCGAAGGGTTGGCAAAACCACCGTGTGACGGTGAGCGTTAACGGAAACATATGCGGTTTGGTTTGGATGCTGTTTTTTCGCTCACCGTCGTGACGGTTTGGTGTATTACGTTTTTGTAATGTTTATGCGTAGGTTGTGAATGTTGGATACGTGTTATGACGGTTGTGAGTGATGAGTTTGTCGTGTTTGTGATTTGATGGTCGTGCATGTTGAGTTCGTGTTATGATGGTTGTGGATGTTGAGTCGTTTGCGTTTGTATGGGCGTTTTCTCTCCAACTTCTTCTAACTGACTTTGGGACGGACCGAGTGCTGAGTGTAATGCTACCTCTCAACGTCCAGGTTTCCACCAATTGTTCACGGTATTCGTCTTAGTATCAATTTGCGAATTATTGGCGCCGGCCGGGAATCGAACCCGGGTCTGCCTCGTGCAAGAGATTTACTCTAACCACTCAGCCACCAACGCTTGTTAAGATACGGTGTTTTTCTAAAAAACAGCTTTGGCAAATGTCATTTACAAAGTTATAACGTTAGGTACTATAATTTATTCTACATCATTTTAAATATTTATAAATTATATTAATCTTATATTTAATGAAATATTTATAAATTATATTAAGCTTATATTTAATGAAATATTTATAAATTATATTAAGCTTATATTTAGTTAAATATTTATAAATTATATAAATATTATATTTAATTAAATATCTAAGTATTTTAATTTATTTGACCGTGTTCAGGAATTGATCTCGGGTCGCATAGTTACAATGCAGATATTTTACCGCCCAGCCATTGACTTCCTTTAGAAAAATAAAAAGTAAAGAAACCATTATGATAAGGCGGGTTTTTTACCTTTTAATAACGCTTAGAAAAAGGATAATTATTCAAAACTTCCGCGGAAACTATATCAAAGTAATAATAGAGCGCCACCGTGTGGAGAATTATCAATCACACCGGGTAAAAATTATAACCTCTTCAATTTTTCGAACTTTAGTCAAATATCGTCGGGTTAAAAAACACAAAATAAACGTATATAAGGCCGTTGCGGTCAATTTAGAAGATTTAGTATTTCTTAGTTCTTGGCTGTCAGACGAACTACTACAGGACGGGGTCCTGGTGTCGGTCAAAAGTTATGAGGTAACTTTGCGGTTTTAATTAGTATGTTCGGTCTTCGGTCAAGAAAAGAGTTAAATTGTGTTTCGCGTTTGAAACGTGAGTGAATGGACTTAAGTGTATGAACAGCGCGTGTTTAAGATTGAGTGTTAAAGTAATTTTGAACTAACTCAAGTCAGCTGTAAGATAAAATTGATTGTTATTATTTTTTGTATTGGAATAACCTAATTATACCCTAGAAATTATCAACTCAACCTGTGAGGCTTATTAAGTAGATTGGAAGTAATTAGTAGCGAACAGCTCTCAGCTGTTAATTAAGACAGAGTTTATAGTTAGGTACTTTGAATTTAGTTAAAATTACTCAGTATAATTTATGATATTTACTTAAGTGTGTGTCTTGGTTTATTTTTCAATCACGATGAACTAAGACAAATCTAGTCTTAGACACTTGAGTACCAGTTCTGTAGAATTACGTGGAAGGGATATATATTGTTGGGTTATTGGTGAAAGTTAAATCTAGAACGTTCCATAGACTGTTCTGAATAAAAATAAACATTTATAATTTTGTATAATTCTGGTTGCCATTTTATTTTCTAATCACTCGCCCACAACATTACAGTTCTGGCAATCCCGAATCAAATAAATTTTCAATTTAACGGCGACGGGAAATTATTCTCGTAAATTTATCGCGCGGCCTTAGGGAATATTCTTTCAACAAAATTTCGATAATCTATCGTTTAATTAAAATCGGCCTGATTCCGTTAAAATTATAAACTAAAAAGCGAACGGTCGTTATAATACCCTCTGTAGATATTTTTTCATTAAAATTTGCTTTGTATTATATTCAACTGATAAACTTGTACTGTAAAAAGGGTTTAATTCAATTGTGCATTGTTATAGTACGTCTAACTCACTGCTGTAACTACTTAACTTACGATATTCTGAATAAATTAAAATTGGTCGTTTCGTCTCAATTATTTTAATTATAATTAAAATTCTATACCGGGTGGGATAGAACTGGGATAACATTTTTAACAAATAACTCTAAATTGCGGAGATATATCTTTAAGGGTTATCTCGAGAAATTAATACCACTAGGGACAATTCTTCCGAGGAGAGGTATGTTTTGGCTTGCCAACTTGTGTATACTTAAATTTTATTCTCAAAATTATAATAATATTGATAAAAGTAATATTTATTTATTTTAATTTACCATTTTTGACTAGTTTGAAAATTATACAGGGTGTTTCAAATGGTTATGCAAAAGTTTTAAGCAGTTGTAGGGGGTGAGTTGAGAAGTATGCCTGTTTTTTTTTTCATTTTCCTACGATGAGTTAAAAGAGCGCCAGAGAGATTCCAAATATGGCCAACTAGCCCCTGGAAGTAGGCTGCAAATATCCATTCTCCAAGGTACTCCGATCCAATTTGCGGCCCAAATTGATTACTTCGGAGACTCACTTAGCACGGGTAGTAACTATCTGGAGCCTCATGAGACTAAAACTGCGATCAAAGTCGAGTCGTCTACAGGGTGCGATTGAACACAAAGGACTACACTCGCACAAGCAGTACACTGTCATAAGTACGTTATGGAAGTCTGTCGGGGTCCCAAGTTTGACCTTTGCCAACGAAGTTTTTGTCTAACGGAACCCACTACCCGTCAGCTGGAGCAAGCTCAGTTCTCTGTGGGGAAAGCGGGGTAAGACTTTAGTATAGGACCTGCACTATAGCAGAACTCATGAAGATGAGTTCAATTGTTAGGACTTAACTAAAAAATAATTACAATTGAGAAGTATAGTATAGTAGAACCAATGAAATAATTGGTGTTTGGACAAAACTAGACATTTATATTATAGTTCAGGAGCAATGTATCTCAATTATTTCGTTTTCCGCGTTTTGAGCACCAGGAGCAAGAGCTGTTTTTTGAGCATGTTTTTTGGGAATTCTTGCTAGTTAACAACAAAACTAGATATCGTAAAAATAAAATAAATTAAACATTGGTTTAAATAATATATAATTTATATTTAAAAATGGTGCATGATTGCTGGTCACTACCTTATATCCAAAACCAAATATCTCATTATTAATTTTGTATAATAGAATTGCATTTTTTCGTTCCCAATTATTTTTATTATTTTCATTTGGCAAACCCTGTTTTTAAGTGACTTCGTATGCCATCGGTTTCGTATATAAGGTTTATTTTCTAATTGATCCGAAAGAGCTGTGACCCCTAGCTCTTCGGATTTTTAATCTGGTCTTATGGACAGGTGTTATGTTGTCATTGTTTGCTACGCATTGTAACCCGGCCACCTGAATTAAAGGCTTTAAAAGTCGCTCGATGACTTAGGCCTAGGTTGGTGCCTTGGGTATTAGCCGAGCTGATTATTATTATTATTATTACCGCAGTCGCTGGAGCTGCTGGGCTGCCAATTTCCAAAAAACGCCTGCGACCCGCGGGAAAACTGCAAGTGGAATTGAGGGACTCGAGATTCAAGAAATTTGTTTGAAGCTCCTAAATATTAAATACGACATCTACTTTAATTTAAGAAATTTCAAAAGTGGTAACAGCTCCTCAGGACCTGGGACCCCTAGATTGTCAATAAATAAATTAGTCCGATTAAATAATAAACAAGATATGGTTCTGGAAACCTGTGCTATCCATTTTCTGATGTAAAATAAATAATTTGGCAATTATTATTAAAACCTCTCACCATGTCAGTCTTCACCTTTCAACCTATAAATAGAAACGTCGTCTGCTTTTAAACATTTATTTAGTTATCTGGTATTAAAACAGATGGCGCTATTTTTGTAAGTTATAATACTTATAAGTTGGCCACCTTTTTAAGCACCTTAATAAAAGGGTTGTCATACATTTAAGATGTAAAATAAAAATGTAAACAAAAAAAGTATTTAAATCTTGTTAAATTAGCGTCTGCTTCACCTTGCTCTACTCCAAAGCTTCCGAAAATCGCCACTTGAGGGAAAAAGGAATAAATTCCATTGCAGACTTTACCGGTTGAATCTGATACGTCTCCAGAAGGGATTGGGTTTCCATTTTATAGTCGGCTAGCAGCAGGGTTAAAAAAATCCCGTTTTTTTTTTTAAATACCCAGCCCAGTGGGTTTTTTAGGGTTTTTTCGGGTTTAATTGGGTATTTATGGGTTTTATTGGGTTTTTTATTTAAAAAATATTAAATATATTATGTTTATTAAATTATTATCGTTTATTAAATATATTATGTTTATTAAATATATTATGTTTATTAAATATATTATGTTTATTAAATATATTGTGTTTATTAAATATATTGTGTTTATTAAATATATTATGTTTATTAAATATGTTATATGTATTAAATATGTTATGTTTATTAAATATGTTATATGTATTAAATATGTTATGTTTATTAAATATGTTATATGTATTAAATATGTTATGTTTATTAAATATGTTATATGTATTAAATATGTTATGTTTATTAAATATGTTATATGTATTAAATATGTTATGTTTATTAAATATGTTATATGTATTAAATATGTTATGTTTATTAAATAAAATAACAATTTAATTTTACAATTTTACATGTGAAAAGGCAATGGAACTTGTGAAAGTCTATAGACATTTCCGCGCTGAACCTAAACACGGGTATAATAGGCTAATAATCTAATAGAGTAGTAACACTCTGTAGCTTTGGCCATGACCGCCATTTTGGTCGCAAATTTTTTTATCTATAGGACGTCACAGTGCCATTACTCTATACAGATTTAGATATAAGGTTGTTTAGATAATAAAAGTAATAATAATCTTACTTTTAGTAAGTTAGTCTTTTTAAGTTTTTTACAAGTTGTAAGAATATTTTTAAATTTCTAAAATAATAAATATCTAAAAAGTTTCCATTCGTGTTTTTAAAAATTCAAAACTTTGAATGGGGTTTTTTAAGTGGGTAATACCCAAAAAAACCATGGGTTTTTTTGAGCTGGGTTTTTTTTTAATTTGAACCCCGGCTAGCAGTCGACTCAGTCGGGCAGGAGTTGAAGTTGGAAATGAGTCGGCGAATGTCTGTAGAAAGGCTAGCAGTCGAAGTTCGACCGATAGCCGACCCCAAAATAACTAGTCAGATAGTAGTCGACGGATATACGATTCGACGCTTTACCGACTCTCGAAAAATGGCTAAGAAACGGTTTAAGAGCTCTGTTGACTCCCAACCGATTTGAAAATTTCTACCTGTAAGTCCTGTATAGTGGTCGTATATGAAACGGCTTTGACACTTTGTTAACCCAAAGCTGACTCAAGAATTACAACCTGTAAAGTAGTCGGATATGAAACGGCTTTGACGCTTTGTCGACTCCCAGCCGACTCAAAAATTAATGACTGTTTAGTGTTCGGATATGAAATGGTTTAACTCTTTGTCGACTCGCAGACAACTTAAAATATACTATCTGTATAGTGAAATTTTTCAAAGAGGAAACTGAACTGTGCCCTCTTTTTGCATCCCGCCTATAAATAAATGGCACTTTTCATTTTGTCTCATTCCGTTTAAATGCCCATTCAGAGCAATTCGGGACATCCTGTATATATCCATGTTGTATATTAGTATTACTGATATCGGAAATTTTTTGAGAAAAGCCAGAGTTCCTACACCGTACTGTTGGACGCCGAAAGGGCAAAACTGGTCTACTTTTGGACTCTCTGGCTAATAATTGGACTATCGTTAACGTTGGATTTCAACGGAATCCCGAACGTAAAATATGTCTGCTGTATAACGACCACTATGCAATAATTGGTGAAGAATTTCTCTTCGAATTGAATTTGAATACTCACATATAGGGAATCCTGGATGTATATTAATTTATTTTATATCTTTTCAGTTGAGATTTACGTTAAATGAATAGGTATTCGTTAGCAAATGTATAACAAGATTGTTAAATAATTTTGAAATATACAACGGGATGACAGTAATAAATGAGTAACATACATCACATAGTTGTTACGTCACGCTTGAAACCTATCAGTATCATTTTAAATGTTTAAATCTTTGGAAAAATATAACGTGTGGAGCTACATGCCGAGTCAATATATCAACACTTCAAATAGTAGTGTTTTAGCTGCTCTCTAGTAAACCGAATGAGATAAAATGAGAAGTGCCAAATTTTTGGAGGTGGGACGCCAATAAAGGGTGGGCAGTTCAGTATCCTCTTTGTTAAAAACTACTATACCGATAGTAATTTTCGAGTCGGCTCAGAGTGGACAAGACCTAATTACAGTATCTCAGCCGACCACGAAATGGGTAGCCATTTTCGAGTCAGCTCAAAGTCAACAAGGTTTTGTTACAGTATCTCAGCCCACCACGAAATGGGTTGTCGTTTTCGAGTCGGCTCAGAAAGGGCCTCTTAACTGACTCGCGTCCGACCACTGAATGGACGGTAATTTTTCGGTCGGTTAACAGTCGGTGCGTATGCTTTGCGACTATCCAATGAATCATGTTTCTAAAGTACTAAGCACTATTATACAATTAACAGTATAGTCGAGGCTTAGCGTTTTCTTAAGTGGTACCAAGACCAAATTCTACTTTAAGATATGACATTGAATCTTGTTTCACTGACATAAAACATGGCAATTTACAGTGGTTACGGTTCCCCTTTGGTATATGACCATAGAGTAACCCATGCACTCACATAGAGTGGAAGGCATGAAACAATAATCCTAACGGGTCATCTGGTTTTCGAGGCGTGAATTAATATAGTCCGATAGTAGAGAGTAACTAAATATGAACATGTAAATCCAAGATGGCCGCCAAGATGGCCGCCAAAACAACCCTCCAAAATATTTTCCAAAAACAAAAAATTTTTGTCCTTGGAAAATTAATTCAAAAGTTTTTAATTTAAATCTCAAATTTCACCTTGAAGATGATCTTTGACCTCGACGCCTGACACCTGTCCACAACCACTAAGCCTCGGTCTATACTCCCAACAAGTTTGGTCACGATGTATGAACATGTAAATCCAAGATGGCCGCCAAGATGGCCGCCAAAACAACCCCCCCCCCCAAAATATTTTCCAAAAACAAAATTTTTGTCCTTGGAAAAATCGAAAATATTTTTGTTTTCAATTTCACCTTGAAGATGATCTTTGACCTCGACGACTGACACCTGTCCACAACCACTAAGCCTCGGTCTATACTCCCAACAAGTTTGGTCACGATCGGACAAGGTCGGCCCGAGATATCGGCGGTAATATGTGACCCCCCCGATTACGTCAACTTATTTACTTTTGGTGTCATTTTTTTCGTTTTTTCGTTTTTTAGCCGTTTAAAATGCTAATTAGTTATTTGCGAGATGGGGAAACGAATTCGCGACCTTCGTTTTATACCCTTGGAGGTTTTGGCCCCACCCAAAATACTTTAAACGTCTAAACTTGCGATAATAACTATTTCTATAAAAAATATTTGTTTTTACATTTAAAAGTCAAAGGATATGTGTAAGCGTAAGACGTCTCAAAAATCGAGCTCTTTAAAGGTTAAAAAAATGAAGTTATTTATGGGGAAACCAGAAATTAAATGCAAATCGCCTAACGATAATCCTTGTTATTATAATGAGCCATGTCGCAAACACGCTTTTAATTTCTTTGATAATTTAAACTTTAGTGTTAAATGCTGGATTTGTCAAGAACAATGTCTTGACAAGACAATTTTTAAACAACACTTAATGGATCACTTATCGAGTAGTTATAAAAATCAAATTCGTATTGATGTTTGCGATTGTCTTCATTCAAAGAAACCAGAATATACAACCAAAGAAGAAATATTAGACGATCAAATTATTGATTATTTGAACGAGTTTAACGTAAAACATCAAGAATGGTTAAACGAGTTTGTTAATGGTACTGGAACTCCAAAGAAAATTCATCGTAAAAAAAAGACAACTGGTATTAAGTCCGAAGAAACTTTAAATTCAACAATGAAATCAAATATTGTATTTCCACCGGACTTTGTCATGCCATCTGATGAGCAGATGGAAGCTATTATTTTTTTTCAAGAATATTGTAAAAATAATCAAATTTTAACTCTTAATCAAGTTGAAACACCCATTGAGGTTTTGGAAAATCTTGAACAAACTTGTCAAATGATTGAAAATATGTGAATAAAGCTGATTTTCTAATATATTGTGATTATTTTTCCTACGTAAAAATAGATATTTTAACTCTTTCATGTTAAGGTTTATCGTGGTAGATCGGTAGCGTTGCAGGACGTTATTTAAACAGTCTCAAGTTCAAATCCCAATCCTTTCGATCTATCACGCTAAATCTTTTATTAGTATAAAACGAGATGTCGCCCAACTGAAACTGTCATTATAAAGATGTCAAGTTTCGTAGTATTTCTACCTTCGAACGCATCACCCGATATTTACCCGGAAAATACACCTTCTAGCTTTAAAGTACAATTAGCAAAACCTTTAAATTTTAACAATGAAAAATGGTCTTGCGCATTAGCAGAAATAATTCTTCCTGAAACTTATTCGAATATAACAAATGAGTATTCGCATTTCCAAGTAGGGCACGTGTCAGATGTTATTTCACCCGAAGAAAATCAATGGGATTATATTAAAATTGAAATTCCACCCAAACGTTACGTGGGTGATCTAGATCGAAATAAGAATAATATTCCAACATCTCTTCAAAATAATATACTCAACGAGTTTGCTAAAACTATTGAGGCCAATCAAACACTTAAAGGAAAAATACATATGAATACGGTAAAAGTTGACGAAAACGAAGACAGTTCAAAATTAAAAATACAGTTACAAAAAGATGTGCAAGTAAGAATACCTCAAGCATCGCCCCTAGCTTCTGTTCTGGAATTTCGAGAAAATAATTTTGTCGACAGTGATTATCTTTCTAATTATCCTCTCTCGAATCACGCTAAAACTATTTCTTTAACTTACGCAACAAATTTTATCGAAGTACGAATTAAAAAAGCGTTAGTTGTGAATAAATATCAACAAAAATATTTACCACGACAAATTCCCGTGGAAGAAATACAATCACAACCCAGGAGAAAAAAACAGAAAATTAACAAGAAACCGAAACTAAAACCAGAAGTGAAACAAGAGGAAAAACCAAAACTTGAACCAAAAACAAATTTAGAAGAAAAGCCAAATTTGAAACCAGAAGAAAATATAAACAACATTTTACCAACAGAACCTTTAATTCTAAATATTAATGAAGACGTCAACCAACCAAAAGTTTTAAATCCTTCCGAAGAAAATAATCTACCAAGTTCTCTCCCAATACCCATTAATCCACCATCTCAGCCTGTTATTAAACAAATACAATGGAATAATTACGCGATTGTTTTTGAAGCGGGCAGATATGAGGGAGAAAGACAATATAATAATGAAATTCAACCGTTCACATTACACTTAATTATACGTGATTTATTAGAACGATGTAAACCAAGACAGTTTGATGGATAATTTATATTTTAATTTAGAAATACCGGTAGGAATGGAAATTAAATTTCAAAATCCATTAGCAGATCTTTTTAAAATTCCACCAGACACTTATTTTACGGGTATTCAAAAATTTGGACCGTTAAATAATTTAAATAATATTACTTTTAATTCTCGTACTAATTTTATCGACATACGTATTGAGACTACAAAAATACCGCAATTTGAGCAGGAAGATTGGGCTTTCTATTCCGTATCAATCATACAACCTTTTTTATTTGAAGGTCAGAGAGATGATTTTGGAAATATTATCCCATTATCTTTGCATAGGCAATTAAAAAACGAGATTCAACAGGTGACTAACTTCCCCCCTTTGAATCGGTACGAAATTAGTTACGCAATAGAAGAAATAAATCGAGGTCATTACTTAAGAATTTCATTCCCTAAAGATCTACAAATTGCCTTCACTGGGAGATTAGCAAATATTTTTAATATAAACGCGCCAGAATTTCAAAATGGTGTAATTAGCAGTCAAAATCCTTTAAAAGTTTATGAGGAAAAATTTATGTCAGATGAGGAATCTGTTATAGATTTTAGGTACAATAAAAATATTCCAATCGAACACCCTAACTGGGAAAATGACAGTTATACGTTTGAACGAAACTATTACGAGGCTGATAAAGATTTAAGCGGGAATTTTAAACCGTTATCTGTTCATTTCAAAATTTTGAATGAACTTCAAAAATATTTTGATTCGCATATCTCACTTAAGGCTGGATTTTTTATTTTCAAAGAAAATGGAAATTATTATTTTCAAATTGAGTTAATGAGTGGGCTGGAAATTAAAATATTCGGTCCTCTAGCAGACCTCTTACAAATTGAGTACAAAGTAGATTATATATCCTCAGTTTATAAAAGCAAACCATTAGACCCTCTTCAAATTAGATTAGAATTAGATAATACGGCTAATTTTATAATTTTTCGAAACGATTTAAACAGAGTTGAGAATAGTCGACGACAAAAACGTGATATTGATTTCCACAATTACGAACATGGTAAAAATAATAAACTAAATATTGTAGACAAATTCCATTGTCGAATTCCAACTGGTGTGTACCACACTATTGATGATATTTTATTAGCAATGAAACAATCATTGCCACATCAGAGTTGGGCTAAATTCGAGTTTAATTTTAATTCAGATTCGACAGTTTCAGTTAAAGGTTTGGGTGGAAACAGTTTTTTAACCTTTCCAATAGATAACCCCAAACTCGGGCGAATGTTAGGTTTTTCAAACAATCAAATTGAAAGGCCTCTTTTTAACGAAATAGGTATGTACCCCGCAGATCTCAACCACGGAATATCCGGAATTTATGTCTATACAAATATTATACAACCTATAATAACAGGACACACTAATACCCCCCTGCTGAGAATTATCAAATTAAACGAAAATAAAAATCGAGCACAGGTTGAAAGATTTCATTTTTTAGACCATTTTCCAGTTCTCTACGATCAAATACAGACTATAGAAATTTCTTTAAGGTCGGATTACGGTGAACTCCTGCCATATAAAACAGGCAAGACTATTATTAAATTAATATTTAAAAGACTGGATGCTTAGTCTAAAGTACACTTAAAACAAGCTCATCATGGAAAGATATTATCATCATTATGTTCAAACAGGACGCGGATATAACATCTTTCGAGGAAGCCAATATCAGACTGGACGTGGATTTGGGTCAATTTTTAAAAGTTTAGCAAGATTCGTAACACCTCTTTTTCGACCCGTAGCTAAATCACTCGGTATTCAAGGGTTGGTTATGGGGAAAAGGATAATGGACGATGTTGTTGCTGGTCAAAATTTTAAGGAGTCGTTAAAAAAAAATAGTAAAATTGCTGGAACAAATCTTTTAAATAGTCTCGGTGATACCATATTAAATACACAGAAAGGCTCTGGAGCTCGAAGAGTAAAGAAGCGCAAATCAAAATTACGCAATAAGCAAAGAAAACGCAAGAGAACAAAAACCGATTTTCTTGACTAAAGCATTATGCCTCAATTTGAATCTATGTGTTCAGAGTTAGAACTTTTTAACGAACCCCTGATTAATGGTAATATTGAGGGGAATAAATTTGTAGACTATTTCCCTATAGCTCCCTTATCTAATGCTACACAGATTGATTTTTCTATCCCCGGGGGGGATTATTATATTGACATGTCAAACTTGATGCTTAAAATTCGAATTCGGGTTAAAAAAGAACAAAACGGTGTTTTAACAGATATTCCAGCAGCCGAAAAAAAAGTATCATTATGTAATCTTCCATTGCATTCTATTTTTAGCCAAATAGACGTGTTTATGAATGAGACTTTAGTACAATCTAGCAACAACTGCTACCCATATTTAGCATATTTAGCAACAGTTTTAAATTTTGATAAAGGCGCCAAACAATCTTACAAAACCGCCGAGGGCTATTACGAAGACGGGTTTTGCGACCCAACGCTAGCGTTTAACGATGTTCATAAAGATAAAAAAAACAATGGAATTTTAAAAAGAAGTAAAGATATTGCTGGATCGAAACTTTGTGAATATATGGGAAGACTTCATGTAGACTCTTGTAAAATAGACAAATTTCTTTTAAACAAAGTGAATTTAAGAATTCGACTCTTGAAAAATTCCGAGGAATTTATAATTATTTCACAAGAAGATGTTAATATCAAATATAGATTGATTATCGAAGAAGCGGTTCTTACTGCTAAACATATTCTCGTAAATCCAGATCTCCAGCTGGCACATAATGCGATATTGCACAAACAGAGGGCTTTGTACGATCTAACACAAACTGTTGTTAAAACTCTGACAATTTCAGCAGGCGCGAGCGATTTCGTGAAGTCAAATATTTTTTTAGGTAAAATTCCAAATCGTGTAATAATCGGAATGGTAAACAATTCAGCTTACAATGGATCTAGTAGAGAAAATCCCTTTCAATTTAACCATAATAATCTCTCGTTCTTACAACTTTCATTAGACGACCAGAATATACCAGAAACTGCTCTAACTCCAGATTTTAATAAAAACCTTTACACTAGGTCGTATTATTCACTATTCTCGGCAATGGATTTAATCGGAAATAACTCTGGTAATTGTATTGATTACGAAAATTATAAAAACGGTAATACATTATTCGCGTTTGATTTAACTTACGATTCCTCGGCAAACTCTAACAACCTCTCAATTCAACGAAATGGTAGTTTACGGATGGTAATGAAGTTTTCTTCCCCCTTAACTAATATTCAAAACATAATTATTATTGGAGAATACGAAAACCGATTTGTCATTAACCAAGAGCGTCAAGTTACGTATATTACGGAATAAAATCAATCAACGAGGGCAAAGATTGGTTAGTTGTTTAGCGAAATCGTAGTGGTAAAGATGTCTCGAACTCACAGTCTCTCACCTAAACAAGAAGTAACGGTGCTAGGTTATGTAAATCCATCCATCAAAATTTACCGACTAGACACTTGCGCCGAATTTGAACTGAATTTGGAAGCCTGGCAATCTCTATTCACATTCGAAAAGGAAATAACTGATTTTTTTGAAGACCAAGTTGCTAGTTTTCACACCTGGCTTCCTCTTGAAGGTTCAAAGATAAAAATCGACTGTTTCAAGGGACAAAAGGAAAAACTCGTGGATGTACGTGCTTGTGCCAGAGGAAAAAACCATTTGTATCATCTTTTTTATTCAACAAATTATGGTTTTAATCTCAACCAAGCAGGGTGGAAAAGATTAAAACATTGTAAACATACAATCGATCAGGAAATTAATTTAATTTTGTCGGCAAAAAATATTATGCGTGACATAATTGTACATGAGCTCACGGATAAAATGTTTGAAATTACCGAAAATTGTGAGAATCCGCATTGTAAATCTTCGATTGCTCACGATGTCTCTTGTAAACTAGGATTTAGCACAAATTTTGAAGACCGAGTGGAAAATATGATATTAATAGCTATCCTTCAATTAAACTACGATCATATTGTTGTAAGATTCCAAAAGGAATTTGGTCTTGATCCCTTAATAGTAGAAAGTCAATTATATTTTGATATTGTACAAAATGTTTCAAACTTAAAATGCGATTTAATTTATTAAAATAAAACTTTTACTATAATCTGTTTTTATTATTTCTATTCACACATTTAAAAATGGTGTTGTCAAAAACAGACAAACAATTAAGTAAAGTTTATTACGATGTTGAAAGCCCATACAGTTATTCTGACAGTGTTACTTTAAGAAAAAAATTTCCCAAAATTTCGGAAAAAGAAATTAAAAATTTTCTCAGTAAACAACCAACCTACACACAACACAGAGCTAGGAGGTTAAATTTTAAACGTAACAAATTATATGTAACGACGATTGATGAGACATTTATGGCCGATTTATTAGACCTCCCTATTTTACAAACTTTTAATAAAAAGTACCGCTATACGTTATTAGTTCAGGATATATTAAGCAAATTCGCTTTTATTCTACCAATTAAAAATAAAACCTCGAGCGAGATTGTGAAGGCCTTTAGAGAGATTTTCAAAAAACGGGTACCCCTTAATTTATGTACCGACGCAGGGACAGAATTTCGAAACGCCCCATTTCGCGCTCTCTTAAAGCGTTATAACATCCACCATTACCTCACGTACTCCGAGAAAAAAGCTTCTATGGTCGAGAGACTCGTTCGCACGGTAAAATCTAAAATTTTTAAAATAATTACCAAGACCGGCGATTTACACTATCTTAATAAACTACCATTAATTGCAAAAGCTTATAACGCTCGAAAACATTCAACAACGGGAATCGCCCCTAAAGATGTCAATAAAAACAATGAATCGGCAATTTGGGAAAAAAACTATGGCAATCTTAGTATGATTGGAAAGGCAAGTTTAAAAATTGGGGATAAAGTTCGATTAGCCGTTGCAAAAACAACATTTGATAAAGCATACAAGGGAACGTTTACAGCCGAAATATTTGAAATTCATAGAGTAATTACGAGAGATCCCTGTATGTATATTGTGAAAGATTTGACCGGCAATATAATTAAAGGAGCTTTTTACGCTCAAGAAATAGTTAAAATTCAAGTGTAGAGCGCTACAGTCTTTATTCAACATTTTGTTATCCATGGGTAAAGTACACATTCTCCTGGGTCTCGCGATTGTAATATTTGGCGTGAGCGCAACAATAGTTTCATCCGCGATGAAATTTAAAAAAAGAAGTCCCGAATACAGCTTAGATATTGGAATTTGCGACAAAGCCTTCGATTTAGGAAGAGACACGTACCTTGTAAAATGTAACGAAACTTTTGACGTGCGACATTTTAAAAAAGAAGACGGTAGTTTAAAACCATCTATCAGAGGAATCAACTTAACAAAAGATCAATATGAGAAATTATGCATTTTGACAGTGACGTGAAAGATGAATACTAATCAAATCCAAGCTATACTTAAGTGTGACCCCCGCTCGAGAGATAAATTCATCGGAGTGTTTCCCGCTAATAGATTACCAAAAGTTCCAATTAAAAAAAAATCATATTGTTTCGTAATCAACACCGATCCTGATACGCTTCCAGGGTCTCATTGGACGGCTGTTTACAAATCGGGCGACACTCTGGACTTTTTTTGTTCTCTAGGAAGATCACATCGTGACTATGGATTTTTGCTAGAGCGATATAGCAAGCGTATTCGACACAATACTCATAAATTTCAATCAAATAAAAGCCAAAACTGCGGACCACATGTGATTTATTTTCTAACCTCGAGATGTGTGGGGATTTCTTACAGTAAAATAATTAACGAATTGTATAATTTCGATTTAAAAAGAAATGATAGTTTAGCGTTGTTGAATATATGTATTCATTTGATGAAAGAGTGGAAACGAAATAAATCAATTTGTTTAAAATAAAAAAAAATGTTTATTTATTTCACACATAATTATTTTTACACATTTTTATTATTCTTGCCAACGAGAAGGAGGGCGGGTCTGTCTTTTAGGCCTTGGCGATTTTTTGGGGGATGGTAATTTTAATTTTCTTTGCGGCGATATTGAAACACCACCGACAGCACCCTCCTCCAAAGACAGCTCTCGATCCCAATCATCTTCCTGGCTTAATTGACTTCCAATATCGGTATTTTCTAAGTATTCTTCAAATATTTCATTTTCTCGATTTAATCGTTTATGCATTCTATCATCGGTAATTGTCTTTTGTTGCTTAACAATCGGCGTAGATGCTTTCCTCTTCCAAGATTCTACATTTTTTAAGAGACTCGGGAATTTTCTACTCTGCTCGTTTTCTCTCTCGCTGAGATATTCTTTCATTTTGCGTGTCATAGTATTTAAACGCACCTCCGCAGCGTCGCCAGCGTTAACTCCCTCGGGCGTTTTGAAAGGTGAATAAATTTGCGAGGTGAACGGGGAATTTAATGGAGCAACAGGTCCGGGGGCTTGAAAGTTTGTAATTTCAACTTTAGGTACCGGTATCGCTTTTCTCATTTCCCGGGCCTCGCTCAGTATTTTTAGAAATTCTCGCAATTTAGAGCGGCTGTTTAAATTAGAAGTTAATATATTTTGCAACTCATTATCTAATAAGTTATAATACGTTTCCTGGGGAGAAACAAGCTGTTTATTTTCTTGAGATATTTGTCCGACACTCGAGGCGGGAACTAAAATAATTTTTTTCATTTTATCTTTTATTGAATAAATTGGCAATTAAAGGAACAATAGAGCCTAATAAAGCCGGTATGAAGAATCCCGTACCTTTCTGAATTATTAGAGCACGCTTCTTTTTTTGCGAAATTTTCGGACTGGCTAAGAACCGTATTGTTTTTTTTATATTTAGAAAGTTGTTTTTTTTTTGGCTTTAGATAATATAATTCCACCCCCTTTCAAGTTTTTGCAAACGGTTTGTAAGGCTTTGGAGAACTGTTAGCTAATAAATTTTTACGTATCCCTCCTTTAGATTTATACAATAAATTTAAATATGGATAGTGTGTTTTAAACCTGTCAGAGGGATTTGCAATAGGAGTAGTTTTTTTACGAACTGTCTTTTTTGGTGTCATTTTCTTTAATGAACTTGAAAATAATATAGTAAATTATTTATTATTGGAAAAAACTACCATTTGTGGTCCGATTTGATTAAATGTGTACGATCTTAATCGTAAGATATCTGGAGTGGTTACAGATGTGTCTATAAATAGTGAATTGTAAGGTTCTCTAGTAGACATATCGTAGGCCATTTTAATTATTTTTGTGTTATTTGGAGATATTTGATTGGCCAGATATTGGATTTGACTTAGATCTCGAGGAGATTTAAACAGATTTAGATATGACATATTAAGAGAGATTAAACGAGATTGTTTGCCTCGAGGAAATAGGGTTTGTGATATTAATACGACTGAAATTTCATAATGATGACTGTCTACGGTAACTAATTTAGCAATTTGATCATTTTTGTAAAGCTCTTCTGCTAAGTCGTCAATAATAAGTAAAGAATTTCTATTTGATTCCCAGAACTCGCTGTCCATTGGAGGAAGTCCTTGAATAAACTCTATATCGGTTAAAAACTGAGATAAATCATGGTAAATAATTTTAATAGGAGGTTTATCAATTAATTCATTCCTCCATCTAATTAGTGAGTTCGTCCATGCTGACTTGCCCGACATAGTAGGGCCTGACACCATCATTCGAAACGGTGAAAGAAATTTTATATAAGACATTACTGTTTAAACAAAGACAACATACTACGTATTTTGTTAGAACATTGACTGTTTTATAGAATATATGAAAAAAAATAAACAAACACATTTTTAAATTTGAAAAATTATTTTATTAAAGATTAATGTTTCTTATCAAAACCATCCCTTCACCAGTTATATAAAGTTTCAAAATAACATACAAAAATAACATTTTGAATAAAAAATAAAATCATAATATCTCCTTCACCAAAAAATACTTAATTCCCGTTTTTTAGTAAAAATTCAATTTTGGAAGTTAAAAGTTTAAATCTTAGGTTATTTAAAAATAAAGTATTTACTCGATTTTCGGAAGAGATTTCATTTACGATAACTATGTGGTTAAATGACACCTGTTTTGCAAGTTTTTTTGTTACATGTTTTTTAGATTTATAATTAAAAGACAACTTTATTTTACAATTCATTATTTTCACATTCTAAATAGCCATAGGGAACACTGGAAATATTATCTTGTAGCACACGTTTACAAAAAGTCTTTTTGAAAGTTTTACTTAAGTTGCCAACACGTAAAAGCATTTTGTACTTATCTTTTATTACGTTAAAGGGAATTTTCACCTTAAACTCGGTATTTGGCACAAAAATCATTTGTTTGAAGGCGTCGAAATGTATGATGTCTGAATTTTCCCTGGTAAGAGTTATTCCTTTAAGTTTTATAATTGTCCGATTATTTTCAAGTTTATAGCTGTAGCTTTTTGGTCCAGTTGATACGAATTTTGTGATATATGAATTCGGAGTCTCGCACGTAAGTTCACCTAAATTACCACCGAGGGGGGGTAACCACTCGTGTGGTTTATGTGTAAATTTTATTCCGTCAGTGTCATAATAAATTACACGCTTTCCCAGCTTATTAATTAACTTATGCAGATGAATACGACCGTAACTGGTGACAAAGGAAGCCACAATAACATTACCTTTGCGAAATGTTGGGGCTAGCTCACTTTTTTTTATAGCTTACCATGGCAACATCGTTGTTGATTAAATGAAAGTCTGTTAATTTATTCGATGTGTCTGCTATAATCTCAGTTAATTGGGAGTATCTATGTATAATTTTAGTTGATGATTTATCCATTCTTAACGCCATTCTGCCATATAACGAATTTTGCGCCAATTTCGCGGAAGTTCTTAAGGATGGGTTATCAACAATTTCCTCAGGCTCTAACCTTACTCCATCAGCTTCGTATATCGCGTCTAAATACTCTTTTTGCTCTTGATATGTTTTAATATTGGGTGGAAATCCTGAATTTTTAACTTTTGCTCTAAAAAAATGTCAATATATGTTTTGAAAAAATTGGTTGTAATACTATAGTGGTATACTTCGAAAATTTCTAACAGTTTGTAGTTACATTCTTTTATTGAATAGTAGATTTCCACCGAGGGTAAAACTACCGTTATAGCGCGTTCGTCAATACTGTGGGTACATTTGTAATCATTATTTATTACACAACTTCTGCATAAAGGATAATAAAGTTTTTTATTAAATTGGTATGGAAGAACGGGTAAGTAGAGGTCTCTGGGGGGGAGGATTCGACAACTAATTATTCCAAAATACGCGTCTGGGGCATAATCAAAATTGTGTGTGATAACTTTAACATTTTTACAACCGTATTCCATTTTTTGTAAACAATAGGCGTACAGACTACAAAAGTCAAAATATCGGATTTGTTCTCCAAGTAAGGGTTCAATTTCATGGTACAGCTTAATTGTTTCTACACGGCCACCCACTAGCGAATCTCTAGGGTTAATTTTAGGAATGATTTTAATTGTATTAAAAAATACTTTCGCCTCGACATTTTTTCTCAACAGTTCTAATATTTCACATTCAAAAATTTGAATATATGTGTGTTTTGGTAAATTTTGTTCAATAAATTCTTTTCGATCTAATTATCTTTCTCTAATTTCTTTGAATGATTTTCCGACAATTGAATTAAAGCTCGAGCCAGAAAAATATTTTGGACAACCGTGCCAGAAATCACCCATTACATCAATTACTATGGGTGGATTTTCACAATAGCCATCTACAAAATACGGACCTACAGCCTGTTCCCCAGCCGTGGATCTGACAGTTTGCAAAATTAAATTATTTTCCTTTTCATACCAAGATAAATATTTTAATGCAATCTCGCTTTGATTCTGTCTACTTGCCAAACCGATAGCCGGTATAGTACATAGTGTATATGGTTCTAAAAACTTGTCGATAAATACATTATTAAGTGCCCCAGAAAGAGAAATACCCCCATAATTACTGATATCAATTTCAATTAGTTCTTTATATAAGATGCGAAATTTCTGCATAGCTAAGCGTAATAAATTACAATCTAAAAGACAATACGCTCTGGATTCTGATTTAATACAATAGACCGGTTCGAGCTGTTTGTGTGAATACCAATTTTTAAATTCTCGGTATTCAAATTCTTTCATTTTATGGGGTTCAAAGTATTTTTCGTCCGGAATTTTACCTGAATAGTTCAAAGTGTCTTTCGTCCAAAAAATATAGGGAAAATATCCTTTAGATTGAGGCAAAGAAAACATTTTAGGAAAATGTCTTAAAGGAGCACTAACATAGTTCAAAGAATCTACAAAACGAATGTCTACCCCTTTAATATAAATAGTGAGTATCTTGGCTCCATCGTAAATAACCTCGGGAATGACATGATTAATTAATTTAGAAATAATAAACATTCCGTCGAAAGATCTTAGATTATGGGCCATTACGATGAGGTTGGTAAATTTTGGTCTAATAGTTTTTCTCTTTCGTTTCCCATCAGTAAGTAAAATAGTTTCATGTTGAAACAAAAAATTGAGAAAGTTATTTACACAATATTGTCCTTCAAAAACCGTAGTTTCCACAGGCTGATTTAAAATTTCACTTTGGGCCACTAAGAGCATGGGTTTATGTACATTATTCTCGATTATAGTTTCAATATCGAAATATACATAGGATCGTGGTTCTTTTTTAAATGTCGATTGTTTAACATAATGTTGGTTTGGAGGATGATCGATTTTACAATATTCGCAAGCTGTTTCACATTTGTGAGTTTTTGAAGTTTCAAATTGAACACAGCATTTTTCGCATCTGTGGAAAAGCTTGCAAGTTTCATTTTTAAGGTGAAAACTATAACATTCCCCTTGTTTTAAATATATATTACAAAGTTTACAACGAATTAAAGGAATTTCTAAAATTTCGTGAAATTCTCGACCTAAACACCTTTTACATTTTATATTTCTAGTGTCAAAACAGTGGTGTTTGTTTCTATGTGTGGTAGAATAAAAAAAATTTTCACAATCTAAACACGAAGCTACACCGCCCCAAATGGAATGTAGATTTTTAGCTAAATGAACGTGCGTGCCAATTTTTACAAGTAGAATTTTGTGTTCGGCAGGAGGAAAACCCTTGAAATAAATTTGAAAATTTTCCGTGGCGTTAAATATTATTATCTGATACTTTGGGGCTAAATATGATTGAAATTTAGCTATATCGCCAATTTCTACAGCGCCTCGAGCAATTCCTACATCATCGTGCAATTTCTTAGCGGCTTTAGTTTGTAATTTACTACGAAAGAATGTTAAGGTTCGATATTCTTTAAGAACGGTTGTTAACGAAAGTTTTTTCTTTTTGTACTCGGCAATTTCACAGAGCTTTATTCCTACTGTAAGGGCTCTTCAAACGCATAAATTATCGATATTGTTTATATAGTAAAAATTGGTTTTAGTTTTCAAAAAAGCATCAAGATCAATAATATCTCTGTTTTTTAAAGCTAAAAATTTTTTTCCCATTTTCTGTGGGGATTTCAAAAGAATTATACTAAATTTAATTTCTCCATCTAGTAAGAAATCTTTTTTCGATTGAGCAACGCGAGCTATATGTTTAAATATTCGAGAAACAGTTAACTGATCAATTTTAATAAATTTAATGTTAATTGGATGTTCTAAATTTTCCGATTGAATTGCAAATCTGAGGAAATCGAAACCGGGTGCTTCTTGTCTTACGTATTTGATAATTTTGGACAGAACCTTTTCAAATACTGTAAAAAATAAATGTGTGGGGATTTCGTTTAAGTATATTAGTTCTAGGTCAATATCCAGTTGTTTACATTTCCACTTTTTTGAATTTCTAGGGCTTATTTTTTTAATTTTATAAAACTTTTTATAATTAAAACTGTTTAACGATGAAAAGTCTAATTGAGAGTCCGAATCGTAATCACTCGAGTCTTCCATGTTCTAATTTCGTTTCCAGGTCTAAAATATTATTCTAATTACTATTACGAATAATTAATTAATGAGTTTAACTTGCCTTCGTGGGTGGAACAACAATTTTTCCTTCCGTCTGCTCAATTAATTTTTTCAGCCTGTTTGTTGAGTTTATGATTCGAATAACATCCATGGATAGGGTGTTAGCTAAGAATTTCACCCTCTTATAATCACCCTTCCAGAGTTCATCTTGGGGAAGATGTTTGATGTTTTTATATGAATATATCTGGATATCTAGATATAACCCCTTGTCGCTCGCTTTTTTTCTCGGAGTTTTAGTTTCGTAACACACTCCACCTTTCTTGACTTTCACTGATTGTTCGATACCGATTTCTTCGATGTTTGACATGCGACGAACCTCTTGAATATAGTCCCCATCCGATTCGTCCGACTCTAATAACATCTCCTGTTCGGACCTATCAAGAACTGAAACTACCTGACTCGCGGAGATTTGACTATTACTTGTGGACGCCATTTTAACCTGTTATGATTCAATAGTAAAATTTTGCCCTTTTATACCAAATGTATTTTTCATTAATTTTTTTCAAAATATAAAACCTTGAATATTAAAGTGATTAATACTACAAGTATAGAACACAGTTATAATTTATCAGTATGTAAACGGTATTTAAAATTGTTTGTGAATAACAATTTAAATATGTAGACATGTAAAAAATATAAAATTATTAATTATTTTTTTGAAAGACTTTATATTTAATTTCGTGACAAAAAAGACAACGCCCTAAGAGTTTTAATATTTTTGCTTTAAAAATCGATTATAGATGTAAGAATTTTGGTAATTACAGGGTTAGATGTTTTAAAATTCTATGGGAAGAAATATATTTCTGCGAGGTATAAAATTTAAACGAAGGGATAAAATTATATTTCTGCAGGGTGTATTTGATAAAAAATTGTCTTTTGACTTGATTTTAAAACAGGTTAAAATCAGGATGTAAAAATTAAATATTCTGAAATTTTTCTTATAAAAAGACTGTCTTTCGCCGTATTCCTTTTATAAACCATGGGCTCTCGCGAAGTTTTGACTGTTTCTGGTAAGATTTCTCATCCTCTCGCTATTAACCCTTTTTCACTAAAATATTTAGCTTTACGTAAAGTTAGGAATTATAACCTTTTTAAAATTAACGATATTTCAATTAGAGTTGAAAATTACTGTATGAGAACTGTCTTTCTTGAGTGTAAAGCATTAATAGAACCCTTTAAAAAAATTGTTTTTGCCTGTCCCTTTATAAAAAATTCTTTCAAATTATCGCCAGCTGTTTTCGCTTCGGTTTTTTCTAGAAGAATCAATAACAATTCTTGTCTATTTGACGTTCATTCTGTTAATTTTGTCTGTCCCCACGAGGCTTTTGAGTTTGACGGCTTATTGTTCCACACTCAATCCTCTCTTGAAGGCTGGTTTTCTTACGAAATTTTACGCCTAATTGGAAAACATTTGCGCGTTTATCAAAATTTAAATAAGATCCCATGGTTCCATCAACACAAAAATCGTAGGAGCCTTCAACGTGACCTTTTATTACTCTTTCAATTACAACAAGTTTCCTTTTTTCGAAAAAAACATTTATCTATTACAACTGACTTTCGCCTAACACGATATAACATCCGTTTAGAATTAGGCATGATCGTTCTATTTTTTATTAATGATTTGGATCGACAAGAAGTTAAAATAGTTACAACTTTAGAGTAAGGAATACTAATTTAAAAAAAATAATTACAATAATTAAAATAAATATTTTTATTTAGTTGCAAATTATCTCGACCGAATCAAAATTAAAACGATCGTCGGCAACTTTTCCAACTGCGATTCAAGGTATTTACAATAATTTATTCATTTTTTTAAAAAACTAAAACTATTTATTTTTTGAAATAGGACTCAAACCTTATAAAATTTTAATTTTTTTATTTAAAGACTTTTTTGTGTTTTTATTTTTTAATTTGTTTATTTTGGTGAAAGATTTTAATTTTAAAATGTTTTATATTTTTTATTTTAAATGTTTTTATTTTAGAAAGTTTAAGTGTTTTTTAAATATGTTTTCCAAATCAACTAGCTTTATTCATTTAATTCAGGCGGTGGAGGTTGTTTTTAATATTTCATAATCTACTTTTTCTTTTTTAACTAGCTTTATTAATTTAATGTTGGGATTGGTGTAAAGTTCTTTTTTCTCTATATTAAAAATCCTTTGTTTTCATCTTTTTTATCCAACGCATTTTCAAGAAATTTTATTAGTACGCTTTGTACTAGATTTAATGTTTTTCTATTATTATTATTATTATTATCTTTTTTGTTTTTTTCATCTCTTGCGCTATCTTTTTTGTTTTTCATCTCTTGCGCTATCTTTTTTGTTTTTCATCTCTTGCGCTATATACCCTTGAGCCTAACCGCCTATATCAAACAACCCATTAATTATTTATTATTCTTGCTGGTTTTTTTTCATGTATTCTATGTACTTTTTGATACTAATATCGGTTAAACTTTTAATGTTTTATGTTTGTTTTTGTAATTGATTAGTATATTAACTGAAAAAATGTATAAGTACATTTTGTACTAGGTTGTTTTTAAAAATTGAATATAATTGTTTTTATTAATTTATAAAAACAAGTTTAAGAAGGATAGTGATAATTAGTTAACCTTAGTTGTATTAAAAATTAATAATTATTCCCAAAGACAATATTTTTAAATTTTAAAAATATATGTCAGGCTTAAACTATAAAATCTCAAAAGAAATCTATAATTAAGATGTCTGGTGAATTACATCTAAAGCCTGTACTTTCTTTGCCGCGATCTTTAAAAAAAAAATTCTCTTCGAGTAGTAAGAATGTTTATTCTTTGTAATACTCGTCAAATTTCGCGATGGAATCACAAGAATTAAAAAAAAGTTTAAGTCTGAACTTCGTGTGTTAGATCAAATTCAACATGTTGGCACTGTACAACATTCGATCTGTTTTAATTCACACATTCTCGAACTGTATACTTCCGAAGCGATTAAGACCAAAACCAGTGTTTTTATTCGTGCGATGTTAGAGCAACAAAAAGAATTCTTGTGGTAAATATTTTTTAGATATATTCGTTTTTAATAGGTTAATTTATTTATATTTATAAATTCTAGCCTGAATTTCCAACCCGACATCTTGTTTTGTACCGAAGAGGAAAAATACCTTCTACGAATTGATGTAATTATAATTATTTTTATTATACACTTAAAATATTTTTAACATTGTGTTTTTATATTTTTCAGCCTTCAAATTATTTATACAACCTTCTTTAATTCTTTATTATTAATTTAATTTGTTAGCTTTTAGTTTTATTGGTAGTGTTTCATATGTTGTTAAGTGTTTAAAAAATATATTGAAATATCATAGTTATTAAATATTACAATAACTAATTGTGTTTTTTTGATTACTTAAACTAGCATTGTTTTTAAAATAATAAAATATTTGCGAAAAATGAAAACTTATTTATATTAGTTTAATTATTTAAAGTATTTTGGGTGGGTCCAAAACCTCCAAGGGTATAAAACGAAGGTCGCGAATTCGTTTCCCCATCTCGCAAATAACTAATTAGCATTTTAAACGGCTAAAAAACGAAAAAACGAAAAAAGTGACACCAAAAGTAAATAAGTTGACGTAATCGGTGGGGTCACATATTACCGCCGATATCTCGGGCCGACCTTGTCCGATCGTGACCAAACTTGTTGGGAGTATAGACCGAGGCTTAGTGGTTGTGGACAGGTGTCAGGCGTCGAGGTCAAGGATCATCTTCAAGGTGAAATTTGAGATTTAAATTAAAATATTTTTTTCAATTTTTCCAAGGACAAAAATTTTGTTTTTGGAAAATATTTTGGGGGGATGGGGGGGTTGTTTTGGCGGCCATCTTGGCGGCCATCTTGGATTTACATGTTCATATTTAGTTACTCTCTACTTCCGATGGTGTTGTTTTTAAATTTATTTTAGTATAAAATTACTTTTATCCAGATATTGTACATTAACTTGAGGCCAACTTGTTAATTTCACGCCTCGAAAACAAGACTTTGCGTATGAGTGGTTTACTCTATGGTATATGACATTGTTTCTTGTTATTTTGATATAAAAGAAAATGGATACTACTCAAAATTATTTTAAATATATCAAAAATGTCGGTTATTTTGAACAACCACAACATCCTTCTGTAAATAACCATCAGAGATATTTAAAAAGTCGCGTACGTTTAAAAAATAATTTTTATGTTATAGATATAAAATGAAGCAAATTGCCCTTTATAGAGTGCCACTATTTGATTACCTAATAACGAGATACTTCCTACAGTGATTGTTGAAGGAAAACGTTGATTGTCAACAGACACTGAAATTTAATTATTGATTAGTCTTTTGTTTTTCGTACGCGATAGTTATTAGATAAATAAAAAAATTACCGCTTACAATGCCTGACTTTAATGGCGGCTGGCAGGTGAAATAGAAAAATAACATGATTTTATTCCTGTAAAGACTATAAAACGTTTCTGCTTCTTGAACTTTTAAGGGTGACCAAGCCGTCTAATGACTTTTAATTCCACAAATTTACGTATATTGGTTATTCTGTTAGGAGGTTGGTTGCCAGCCCTTCATACAAGGTGAGCCAATAGCTTGTAACAAATAATTGAGTTCGCTAAATAAATAATTATTAAGCTTCATATACTTGATATAAGCAATAACCTTAGCAAGTTTTTATGGAGAGGGAAACCGAAACTTTTGGAGCAAAACCCTTTTAAACAGTGGAGGTAAACTCAGCACCGAAGGAGTACCCCCGATTTTCTCCGTCTCGCTCCTCTTGGTGCGATGTGAAAGTGTTAATCCCTCCGCCCACCCATTAGTTGGCTTGTAACATTTAGCCAGAATAGTCCCACGTTGTGCGTTTCAAATTTTAGCTATCACCAATAATGAGTCCGTTAAATCGGCGCAAATTATAATCGACTCATTTTTCTTAACTACAGTGCGGCTTTTCATTCTTTATAACTTTAAGGTCGAAATGATAAGGTTATTATTTTTGACATAAAATTAAATGCTTCATGTTTATATTTAAGCTACACTGGTGTAGCGACTGAGTACACAAAATTGGTAAGAACTAGACCCAAGATCACAAAGATTTATAAAAAAAAATGTTAAAATAAAAATTGCAATAAATAACGATTATTTCCATTAGCATGCGAGTATTCGGTTCGACGTCTACCATTTCGTTTAGTTTTGGCTTCGTGGATTATTGCGGACACTTTCCTCGTTTCCGTCATGAGTTGCTTTCTGCGATCGGAGTTAGTGATAGAGAAGTATATCTTTATTGATTCATTGCAAGATCTACTTCAACACAGAAGCTATAAGCCACTAATAATTCCAGATGGTTTTGTTATTCGACATTTTCAAAAACTAGTAAGTAAATTATTTTTAAGTTGCACCAATAAGACTGCATTCAAATTATGGTTAACGATGTTAGTTAAAATGACGGCAGATTTAAATACATTTTGATTGAAAATCACTGGGCTCAAATTTCAGTTCAGTAAAATAATATTAAAATATGTAAAACAGCGGCTATTTCACGGCTTAATTTTTTGTTTGAAACAAACCCCTTCGAACCGTGGGCCTTCGTCAGCCAGTGACAATTACAATTGATTCCTTAAATTCACACAAATACGAACGCAATATATCTCTACAAATACATGTTATTTAACCCCTCTCATTGAAAAAAAACTGCATCTACTACCAACACATGTTCCAATCTTTAGCCATACTATAGCTGGGTTTCTCTTTGCTTATACTGTTCACAAACGGTTCCATTACAAGGGGAAAAACAGTCAGGTGGATCCCCAGTAAACGCTTAACACATTTTCAAATATAAGAAATTGAATACGATAAAAACATTTACCACCAATATTAATAGCTCCTCGTATTAACGGTTTAAGTAAAATCCAAAAACGGGGAAACCCTTGGGAAACCTAGTGTCATCCACGAATAGTCTCACGTATAGTTGTGCAGAGGGACAAACAAAGTGAATCCTCTTACATGGAAAAATGGTCGTTCTCTTAAAAATTCCTACCTTTTTCTATTATGTACAACAACTATTCAAAATGATGAAGAAATAGGTAGCTTAGATTTGGTTTACTTGTACGGTTTTAAACCCGTAAAACTTTCCTTTATTGAATGAGGAGTTATCTTAAAGATAAAACATTAAAGAAGCGCGCAAGCCTGAGTATTAATACAAATAATATGATAAATGAAATATGTTTGAAATACACTTATTTTACCTACATGTATGATGGTAATTTCTATATGCAGGAATAAGGTATAGCAATGGGAAACCCATTAGCGTTCGCAATTTCTGGCATGGTCATGGAACATTTAGAACAAGCTATATTTCGGAAGAAAGAAATTGAAGATATACAATTTGGTATCGGTTAATGTACGATTTATTTTTTATAAAGAAAAAGACCCTATTGATATAGAGTCAGAATTGAATTTTAATTCTTTTGGCCATGGACATAAAAATTTGTCTAGTTAAATCCTTAAAAATTAGAACATTTCTGATTACCATGTTAGGTATTAAGAAAAGTATTTTCAACAGTTGATAACTAGTGGATATCCGAGAAATGTGCTTAGTTTACCGTACGTAAAAAACTAGATATCATCTGAACAATCTCAAGGTAAGATTAGTTAATAGAAATGTAAACACGTTAAAAACAAATATTATGAAAAATAAACCATAAAATGAAGAAAATAAAAACTGGGGTCGTATACCCAATAGATTGTTATTGCAAAGCCACGTATCAAGGTCAAACGAAAGGGATTTAGCATAAAAGAGTTAAGAAACCCTAAAAATGTGTAAATATGAAAGATTTTATAAATTGCTCGGCGCATCAGAAAGTAAAAATAACACGCATTAAGTTGACTGGGATGCAGCGAGAATGATACGTAATGAAGCCAAGTGATTCAAAAGAAATTTCAAAGAGTCTGTGTTCATTGAAAATAAGAGGAATATAAATAAAGATGGGGGCACAGTCAGAGTAAAACGTTGGCGTTTAGTAAATTAAGATAAATATAATATTAAAGCATAGGGAATTTGTTTCGAAAAATAGTAAAGTGTATACATACTAGAGATGCAACGGATAACCGGAACCGGAACCGGAACCGATAATATGAAAATTTGATAACCGGAACCGGAACCGGAACCGATATTTGTAAAAAAATTATAACCGAAACCGGAACCGGAACCGAGCTTTTTTATTATTATTAGCGGTTTTTAAACGGTTCTATAACTTTTTTACCGCAATTTAGTAGGGATGCAACGGATAACCGGAACCGGAACCGGAACCGATAATATCAAAATTTGATAACCGTATCCGGAACCGGAACCGATATTTGTAAAAAAATTATAACCGAAACTGGAACCGGAACCGAGCTTTTTTATTATTATTAACGGTTTTTAAACGGTTCTATAACTTTTTTACCACCATTTAGCGCATGTTGAAATTTAGTACTTAAACTTACTAATTTACCATTATTTGTTTTTCATATAAGCCCATCTTTATCCGCTATGTGCGTTTCTACGTAAGTGTCAATGACACCGCCTTACGCATTCTCAATTGAAAATGGGCTAGTGACTCATCCACAAAATGTTTGCTTTGTAAATTGGCAATCCGCGATAGTTTTAGTTTTATTTTCTTCAGTCGGCAGCTCGGCATAATTTCCCAAATGTAACAATGGACGCAAATAAAATATTTGCCCGCTCCTGCTACTAGTGCGCCATGATGCCATCCGTGTGGGGCAGGTATAATTTACGACCCCCTTCGGAACCAACTTATAGGAGAAACGGCGGGAAAGCCAGTGGCGTAGATAACACCCCCACAAACCGCACAATGGTTGGTGGAAAATTGCCTTTGGGGCGGTGTACAGTGCAACCGCGCGTTGTTTTTCCTCTTATCAGCTCAAGTTAATGCTTTCAAATATTTATTTAGATTTCTATACCGAAAGCCGGGTATTAGCAACAGGCGAGCCCAAACTTGATAAATACAACAGCAATAACCATCGCATAAATATCCCAACAACGTACATTGTGAAAGTAACATAGAGTAGGGAGTCCTACTTTACTGAATTTTGAAAAGAATCGAGACAAGTGTTTTATAGCAGATCGTTATTCGTTAAACGCGGTAAATTCATAACTAAATTGTCTTTGCTGTTAATAGTTTATATGGTAAGGTTAATTTGTTTGCATACTTTAATCTCTAGCCTGGGAAGTTTTTGTTTAGAAAATCTAAAATTGCAACTTTTACATTTACGAACGCTTATTGAACGAAATAATGTAAAATCCATTTCGAACGATATACTCAACTAAAATTTGTTATTCTCTTCGAATCATATAAATTCCGCCTTTATATATATTCTTTAATGAAATGAGCAGCGGGGGGGGGGGGAGGTATTATCTTTCCAAAACTTGAAAGTACATCACTTCTACACCCGCCTCATCTTGAAACGGTGAGACCCTGGAATTTTCAAACAGAAGATTTCATTTCTACCCTACTTTACTGAACAAACAAAATAGTTAAATGCGCTTACGTGAGTTCGTTACGAGAGAATAGTAACAATCAGTTTTTTTTTTACAATGAGTCATCGAGATCTTGATTCTGAACGAGCTTGGGAGTCTGAACTCCAGTTTACCAAATTCTACCAGAACCAGCCTTGGAAATAACGGTTCTCAGGGGGTCAAAGATCAGTTTATTAATAGCTCAGACCAGTTTCTTTATTCAAAATTTGTGGGATCACTGGTCACCGTGTCCAGATTACTAATTCAAGGTTTCTAAAAGTTTTGATTTTCCCATTTACCGGATTTCTATGTACCGTGTTCGTTTAAAAAATTATGTTACCAACATAATATAGGGGTCACTGGTCATAAGGACCAGTTAAGAAAGAAACCTTATTTCCAAGGCTGACCAGATCCTTTGTTTTCAATGCTCCAGACGCTGATTGGCGTCATTTATCTTAATCGTTTAAAAATGTGGATTCACAATTCCTAAGGCCGCCACTGGCTTTGTATATAAATCCATTTTGAAGCGTGTTATATAAATAAGATGGCGGTACGAGTTACCTCTAAATGTAGATTGCGATACATGTTAGGCGGAGGGAAAAGTGAGCTCTAAATAAACTGTTATCTGCAACAACAAAAATAATAGTAATAAATTTTAAAATTTTAATGTTAAATGTGTAGGGAATAAAATAAGTATAAATATGGATACTTTGTGGGCAAAATTTGATCAAAGATTTGGTGTTTAAAATGGGAGGAGCAGTGGACTGTGATTTGAAAGGCTGAATGACGTCATTCTGTTGTTCGCAGGATTATTTTTTAATACTATTTCAATGAATTTGACATATTAATCAACAATAAAAATGAGAAAAATATTAAAAGTTTAATGGAACAACAATTACAAAAATTTCCAAACCTTAACAAAATAAATAGTCAATTTAGGGCTGCAGCTATAACGAGCTCTAAACTGTTTTTTTTTTTTTTTTTTCAGTTCGAAGAACTTTTTTGGTTATAATAATTGTACATGGCGATAGTCGCGACTCGCAATAGTAGCTACGTGGAATGCGTCACCCGATACCAATGAAGGGAAGTCCTCCCCCCTCCTTGAAAAACCCTAATGATTATAAGGGCCCCCGAAAATAATTTCGCGGGAGGGCCCCGAACCCTTAGCTACGCCACTGAAAAAGCTATTATTTTTAAAATAATTTAAAAGAAACAAATTTTATATTCTTAATAAATAAATGTGGTGGATTTTATTTTTCTTAATTGCATTTGAATTGATTATATATTGAACTTTATTTAATTAATACTAAACACACTGGAACCGTATAAGAACCGTTTAGGAACCGGAACTGATCGGTTCTAAATATTGATAACCGGAACCGAAACCGGAACCGATAAAGTAAAAATTGAAGACCCGGAACCGGAACCGATAAAGCGAAAATTTAAGAACCGGAACCGGAACCGGACCCGGAACCGAGATAGTCCAAAAAAGTGGAACCGTTGCATCCCTAAAACATACATTTTTGAAAATGTCTGGTTGTCTCAATGCGATAGGCAAGGGAATTTCCTCAAAAACTATTAAATATTGAGTTTCAAAATATGCCCTAACGAAAATTTAATTCGAGTGAGGGGTTTCTTCCCTCGTGTGAAAACTATAAGGTCTTTTACCTGAAATTTTCATTTCGATATGTGGTATTTAACTTAGTAACTGCTTAAGAAACTTTTTTATGATTCTAGTCTCTTATATATCGTCGCGTTATATTTTTACCGTGAATTGTTTACTTAATAGATTATCTGATCTTGAAATATCTTAAGCATTTTACGCTAACATCTGGGTTTCTTTAAGTTGTAGACGCATGGCTGTAAAAAAGTGACACCTACTCGAATAAAGAAACGAAAATAATTGTGCCGATCGAAATATTTTAATGTTTCAGGCTCAAATTGATCGAAGTGTTGATGAGTGGATTAGGACATTTAAAAAAGGAAACGGTTTTCGTCTGGTGGAATTTTTTGAAGAGGACTTTTACCTTAAAATCCTAAAGGAAAAATATTCTTTGATTTTCAGCCACTATTACCTTACTCTATTCTTGGGAGTTTATTTAAATTTTTCCAATGATGCAAAGGAGACCATTAAAGGGCTAGACGGATTTTATTTCTCAAAGAATTCCATGAAATCCGATATTTTACTTTTGCCAGCCAACAGCAGTGTACTTCAAAACAGCGTCTTTAAAGACAATTTAATACTTAGGTAATAAATAAAAATCGGCCAAGCTTATACCCAACGCAGCACCTTAAATGCTTTTAAATCCGGTGGCCTGGTTACAATTGGTAGGAGGGTGGTAGCAAGCCATTCAATGCACGCCACCCAACAACTCTCCACAGTTGACCTCAATTTTCTCTTTTGAAAGTGGCAACCGAAAAAATAAATCGTCAATTCTACGCAGAAAGAGCAGTTTCGAGTTTTAACCCAGTGCCGCAAGCTGGGATCTACACCGGTTTCTTTGGCTGCGAGGCGAAAGTGCAAACTACTTCGCCACCCCACATTTATTACGGAAATCATACATATACATACATACATACATACACCCATACACCCATGGCGAGTGGTTAATATCTATCTCGAGAACCGTTGAGTTTCGAGACTTGGTTTCAATTAGAAAAATATGCGCCATAAAATTTGATGGTCAAAATGCTTTGATGTCCTGTTAATTGGCCAATCAAAATCTGACAAATTCAAAGCAAATACAAGTTGTTCATGGTGAAATTAAAACCCTAGAGACAAAACTAAACATTTAATACGTCTAAATATTTTCTTAGTACGTATTTAAAATTTTCTGGTCACGTAGCACGTGCGGGAACACAATTGAAACGGGAATTTTGAGTTTAGAGACCTGGTTCCAAATAGAAAAATGTGCGCCATGACATATTGTTTCGACTTTCGGCATATCATTTAAAGGCAACTCTAATAAGCACACATGTATGTGGATCGGCCTTCTAGTAGTATTGTCACTAAGCGAACAGTTTATTTTTAGTTTCAAAATTCATTTTAAAACTCAGTAGGCCTAACGGTAGAGAAATTTAAAGTTGGCCTTATGGTTTCTTAGTCTTAGATATAAATTTTAGACGGTTAGACAAGACATTTATTGGAATAATTAAAAATCAATAATACAAATGTATTCAGCTCAACAAAAATCTGAAATGGTGAGACTTTTTCATGAAAATGGTAGAAACGCGCGTAATGCAGCGAGAGATTTTCGACAAAGTCATCCACAATTCCAATTCTTAGGCGATTCCAATTAACAGGAAATGTTAATAGAAACATTGAGCAACAACCTAGACATCGATATGTCAGCCTATTTTACGGAAAACATTTCCATTAGTACCGGTGCAGCTCAGGGCGAATTGGGTTTACCGTGTGCTTACATTTTTAAGGTTCTACAAAAAAAATGCACCTCTAACACGTTCGTCTCCATCAAGGATAAAGGTGAATTTTTCTAACTAGTTGCTAAATGAAATTCACTTTGATCCTAATTTTCAGCGAGACATTCTATTCGCGGATTTAAGTAATTTTTCCCCAGAGGGCGTAGTGAACATTCACAACACACATTATTGGGATAATGATAAACCTTCGATTTGCAAGGCCAAGCAACCACCACCAAGACAGATTTAGCCTTAATGTATGGGCAGGAATACTGAACTATCAAATTATTGGTCTAGTTTTCACTTAATATTTTTCTAATTGGAACCAAGTCTCTTATTTCAACGGTTCTCGATAAAGTTTTTAAATGACCTTGAAGACATGGTTCAAGGTCATAAGAGTTTTCCGTTTCAAATGTTTCCTCACACGTGGTACGTGATTTGAAAATGTCAAATCCGTTCTTAAAATATTTTTTGAGTTATTGGCACTGGATTGTTTTTGTTTACACCCTGTATATAAATTAATTCTACGACCAACAAAGCGGGCCTGCAAAACAACGAAAAAACCAGTAATGTGTAGTTCTTAGCTGCTTTGAACTTAATTGTCTATTAATAATTATTATTTCGTTTGTTAACGCGTAAGCGATAAACACAATAGCAAAATGCCATAGGTTAATTGTTCAACTAGCAGCAGTGTGCTAAATCCTCCAATGATCTTATTAATGTTCCATAATTTAAAAAAATCGAGTTTTAAGGAAACGGAAAGTTACTTTTAATGTTGAAGACACGGAATGGTTCTTGCGAATGCTTACAATGGCGTCCGTTAAAATCAAATGAATAATTAATAAGTCAGTAAATGGAGCTTCACATTACTGGATATTTCGTTGTTTTGGGACCTGGTTGTGCCGGGCGTATAATTCTAAAACAAAGCATTTTAGGACCTATGCTCATTGAAATATTTTGACTCATTAGAACCCAAAGAACACGTTATTAAATGTATGACATATTTAACCATTACACCCTGTTGATAATAATTTTTGGCTTCAGTCGCCATTCTGGGCGTATTTTTGTCTCGATTGGAATAAATATAAGTTTCTCGATCCTTTATATGGTTGATATTGCATTAATTTCCGAAACACATGTAAGATTATAAAACACCCACATTGACAGAAAAATATTGTATTTAATATTTTTTAGGATTTGTTTAATTATAAACGCACGAAATATAACAACCAATATCCAAATACAAAATTAAATTCTATTATTTTTCACGCAGTAATATTAATATACTTTTAAGTTTTCCTGGCTCAAAAATTAAAAGGGTTTAAAATATATAAATGTTTGTCTGATCAATATTAATATTAAACAATATCACACATGTAAATGCGACACCGTATAATCTGAAATAAAATGTTTCTCAAATGTTAGAGAAACCGAATCTTAACAAATTTGTATTATTGCTGTAATGAAAACGGTGTTATTTTAACCCTTGAAAGTAAAAATAGCCTCCAGAGCTAAAAGTCATTTTAAATATAGGAAATTGTGGTTTTCAAGCGTTTGTGCATGCTTCAAGATCAATTTAATTTTAAAAATAAATCTGTTAGTGTGGTACCATGATGTAAGGCAAAGAACAATATTTAATATGTAGAAGAAATACCTATCTCAAAATTGAAATGTTCATGATGGTTTTTTGTGTTATATTAATTAACTCAACTGCCAGAGTAATCAATTTCGAATGTTCAAATAGTTGTTGGTTAACTGGATTTATTAGTATCATTTGTATTAATAAACTTTCTCCGTGAGTAACTCGTTGATGCACTGTACAGGCGCAAAGCATTACATTTCCCGCTTTATTTAAAATATTAAATAGAAATTTAAAACTTAGAGCAAAATATTATAATAATGCAGGCTTAAAATTGTTAATAAAGTGTCTTTTAATTATATTTATTGAAAAAGCAAAAATTGGCAGATTCTTCGAAGTAAAACACTTCGGTCTTTTATGAAAAACTCACAATGTTGTATAGTACAACCGTTAGTTTACATGCAAATTTTATTTAAATACAAATTCATTTTTGGAATTTTTTTATTATCTATGATTTTTTTAAACAAATCGTAAAAAGGACAATAATTGCTTATTAAATTTTTTTCTGAATTTGTGAGTTACGTGAATTCACTATGTTACACAAGACCCCAACAATTTTGCGGGATTTCAAACAACTAATTAGCGATGATGTTGTTAATTATGTCAACGCAAAATTCCTCCAGCAATGGATTGACCGAACCGAACTTCTGATAGGATTCAGAAGTCATTTCGAAATATGGTTACTCGGGTCGAGATCTGCATCGTAGCCGAATTAGAAATTATTGAACCATACCTGTAATTATTCCTTTGGACTTTTAACTCTTTCGAACTTAATTTTCTTAATATCTTTTGTTAAATGTCAATAAAACACAACATCACAAGGATTTGGTTATGGACAAATAGCATGTCCTTTTGTGTCTAAGTCTTAAATGTCTAGTGGATTGATGAAAATAAAAAACAATATTTGGTACACTAAATAGAGTTATTTTTATTATTTGGGACACTGAATATTGATAGATTTATGCTTAGGTATTCTGAATAGCGTTATCCCTATTCTTTGGTTCACATAATAGTGTTATTCTTATTATTTGGTACACTGAATAGTGTTAATCTTATTCTGTAGTAAACTGAATAGTGCTTTTCTTATTCTTAGGTACACCGAATAGTGTTATTCTTATTCTTTGGTACACTGAAGTGTTAATTTCATTCTTTGGTAAACTAACTAGTGCTATTCTTATTCTTTTGTTCACTAAAAAGTGTTATTATTATTATTTCTTACACTGAATAGTGTTATTATTTATTCTTTGGTACACTGAATAGTGTAATTCACATTCTCAGGTACAGTTATTAGTCTTATTCTTATTATGTGTTACACTAAATAGTGTAATTCTTATTCTTTGGTACACTGAATAGTTTTATGAAGCTTCATAAACAAGTTATGTTTGCTTTCAACTCCTATTTTTAAGGTCATCGAAACAGCAAGTCTAAACTCTCAATGGGAAAAAGTTATTTGGGACTATACTCACGATTATTATATTGACGAGTTCTTCAGTCACGAAAACCAAGCAAGTCCACCTTCAATATCCAATAATGGGACCTTACGACATGGGACGAAGTCTGATCTTTTATCGTGCTTGGAAGAATACTTTACCCATCTAGCACATGCGTAATTTTAGATGGACCACTAATCGTCCAGATGTTGAAACCTGGAACAACTTAAACATTCGGGGAGTATGCCATTTCCATATTTGTACTATACCGACATCAATCCAGCTGGATCCAACGCGGATCCCTCAATTTATATATTTTTCAAAAAACAAAAGAATTTTATCAAAAATGCCCAACTAGTTAGAAAGCCAAAATATACCTCTCCTCGGAAGTTTTCCATGGAGAACTAACCAGAGTTTTTTTTTGAAAGGCGATGCTAGCGTTACCTGGCGGTCGTATTGTACTAAATAGCGTGACAAATTTAAACTTCTCCTGTTATTCCACCATGGTATGTCGATGATATTTTTTATTTGCAATTAGTAGACGTGGCAGTCATTGGCTCAGCTGCAAAAGATTGGTGTTCCTTAAAAGCCATCTTTTTGGATTTTTCTCCAGGCCAGGGGAAAATACTAGCAAATAGTGGCTAATAAAGAAAATATGCCTTTTGAAAAGAGAATAAGTTGAAAATCTAATTATTAGTTATCAATAATTAACTATGTATAGATATTTGTATTTTATAGCCCAAAATGCAAAACTTTAATGTTGCAAAAATATATTTCCACTAAATAAATTTTTGGCCAGGCTGGTATTTACCACTATTTGCCACATTATTTTCCATCTGGTATTTACCACCTCGGAACCTTAAAATCCACCTGTTAAAAATATAACTCCTGCTTGTTTCCTGTTCGCAACTGTACTTTTAATTATATCAATTAATTTTAATTTAATCTATAAATAACAAAAATCTTGATGAATAAATAATATATATAATAAATAATATAGAATAAATTACGTTAATGAGTTCATAAAAACATAAAGGTTGACGGACTTTTCCCAAAGTTGTTTGTATAAATATCGTTGCAACATAATTTACCGTAACCCTAAGCACTCGGCCCGTTCCAAAAGTAAAAAAAAAAACAAGTTGGCAAGCCAAAATATACCTCTCCTCGGAAGAATTGTCCCTAGTGGTATTAATTTATCGAGATAACCCTTGAAGATAAATCTCCGCAATTTAGAGTTATTTGTTAAAAATGTTATCCCAGTTCTATCCCGCCCGGTATAAAATTTTAATTATAATTAAAATAATTGAGACGAAACGACCAATTTTAATTTATTCAGAATATCATAAGTTAAGTAGTTACAACAGTGAGTTAGAACTACTATAACAATGCACAATTGAATTAAACCCTTTTTACAGTAAAGTTTATCAGTTGAATATAATACGAAGCAAATTTTAATGAAAGAAATATCTACAGAGGGTATTATAACGACCGTTCGCTTTTTGGTTTATAATTTTAACGGAATCGGGCCGATTTTAATTAAACGATAGTTTATCGAAATTTTGTTGAAAGAATATTCCCTAAGGCCGCGCGATAAATTTACGAGAATAATTTCCCGTCTACGTTAAATTAAAAATTTATTTGATTCGGGATTGCCAGAACTGTAATGTTGTGGGCGAGTGATTAGAAAATAAAATGGCAACCAGAATTATGCAAAATTATAAATGTTTATTTTTATTCAGAACAGTCTATGGAACGTTCTAGATTTAACTTTCATCAATAACCCAACAATATATATCCCTTCTACGTAATTGTACAGAACTGGTACTCAAGTGTCTAAGACTAGATTTGTCTTAGTTCATCGTGATTGAAAAAAAAACCAAAACACACTTACACTTAAGTAAATATCATAAATTATACTGAGTCATTTTAACTAAATTCAAACTACCTAACTATAAACTGTCTTAATTATCAGCTGAGAGCTCTTCACTACTAATTACTTCCAATCTACTTAATTAGCCTCATAGGTTGAGTTGATAATTCCAAGGGTATAATTAGGTTATTCCAATTCAAAAAATAATAACAATCAATTTTATCTTACAGCTGACTTTACTTAATTACTTCATCGAAGATATTCTAATGTACTGTCTAATCTGTTGATTAAAAACGGATGCGCCGCCCAGGTTTCGAACCCGAGCCTTCCGCCATGACAGGTGAATGATCTACCACAGAACCACCGATATATGTTACGCTTCATTGAAAATTATAAATTCAGCTTAGCGGAAGAGTAATAATGGTTTTTTAAGTCTACATTTTTTACGTATGAAATTTTTAGGGTCAAATCTTGTTTTAGCACAGTCAGCAGAGGTAAGAGGATTAAAGGGTAGATCCTGTGGGTGGTCCACTTTGTTAGTTTTTTTGTTATTTATTTACGGGTTTTCTTATCGACTAAAATATAGTTGTATTAATGTAAAGGCGTTTATTTAACGTTTATTACTATACGACCTGTCGTTTAGTCAAGTGGCTCTCTGTGCTTTGCTAATGGTAAGGTTTTTGCTTTTTGTTAATACATTTGGTGTGGATATTTAGATATCTACGATTCCTAATGCAGTCATTGATTTCCTGGGTGTGCGAGTCATTATATGACATTGGAAATTGGTCGGCGTTGGTCTTTTTCATGCGGTATGGTATCTTCATCAAGGGCGAGTGTTGAAATAAAATGAGCGTTAAAGATGCGGCAAGTAAGCGAGAAAAATTATTCGTCTCAATTTTTTTAATTATAATTAAAATTTTATACCGGGCGGGATTGAACCGGGATTACGTTTTTAGTAAATAACTCTGAATTGCGGCGATATTTCTTTAAGGGTCATCTCGAGAAATTAATACCACTAGGGACAATTCTTCCGAGGAGAGGTATATTTTGGCTTGCCAACTTGTTTTTATTGTCTTCAACAATATCATTTATTTCCTAAACAATAAATTTATCGAATTTTTTTATGAAAACCAGTTAAAATTAGTAATACAATACATGAAGCCCAAGCTGAAAAATTACATACTTTATCCTGAAGACTGCAGGCTCAAGTTTAATTTCTGACAAAAATCCCTGTCATTGTTTCATATTTTTTATTTAACTTAATTATAGTTAAACTACCTTTAACGTAAACATTACATAGCATTAACTATTAAATTTAATTTATAAGGAAAAACAGTGAATTAATTAATAATTGTGGCCTCCAGCTCGGTCTAAAGACGCCATTTTATTTTTAAAGCCCCAAAGCCACCCGGTGACTACCTCCGGTACTTTTTTTTTAAAACACTTCATAATACTAACAATTAAGAACCAATGGAAACCGCCCGCGGTTTTTGGACTGTCGCAGAATGATCTATCATCAAAATAACATGGGTTCAATGAGAAATGGAATACTTCCACGGAGGGGTTTATTATGAACCTCTCATTATCCTGAATAAAGGCTATAGTTTTGAAATTTTTGCAGAATGTTAAAATAATTTGACAACATATTTCGGTTTAAAATTTCTTAATCGTGTAAACTTAAGATTTAATCTTAAATATTGAAACTCAATCAACTGGTAACTGATTTTTTATATGGTTAATACATATATCTACCTATATATATGTGTTATTATTTATATAACAAGTTGTGGTTATATTTTCGACGGTCATTTTTTCCTGTCACAAAAAGTTTAATATTAATGTTTTGTAGTATGTTTACTGTTATTAGACATTTTATATCGATAAAAGTTAAAAACAGTAAAACCCCTTAAAAAGTAACTTATGTTGCAATTCGGAAAATTTTCTGAAAAAAACTTAGTTTCTATCCCTAGATGGCAGTAGTGCGCCACCATGGAGCGAATTTTTTCTGAATTCCAGCGGGAAGTGGGTAAACGCGATCGACAACGCGCGAGAGAGTGATTTCGAATCTAGGGTACGAGTTTAAATTATCTTTGGTTTTCCACAGACCCATTTTCCCAATATTTCCTAAAACGTTGACTCGCAAAATTACCATTTGATTTTCTTCAGAAATTCTAAGAATTATTTTCCCAATTTATTACAAAGCAATTTCAATCAAAACTTCTCTTTAAGTTTACAAAGAGTTCTTAAGATAATATTCCCAAACATTGAAACCCACAAAGACTACTCAGAGCTCCTAAGGATTTCTAAAGATATCTTTAGAAATTTTGGTAAGCGTATGTTGCTCTAAAGGCCCGTGTGTTGGTGCTTTACTTTGGAAGTGAATTACAAGGTCTAGTGAAAATCAACTTTATGGCTTCGTTGACGTTATAACTTGAACTTTTTCTGTCGTACATTAGAATTACAAATCTTTCAATTTTTGATAATTGAAGCGCTGTTACTTGGGTGTCCATAAGAAATATTTTAGTAAGTGTGTCCGTTAATTCCGGGTAGGATAACCATGTTTTCCACGCCCTTTTTTTCAAATAATTTGCGAAAGGCGAAACAGTGTCGCAAACAGTTAATGCGTGAAATAATCGCAAAGCTGAACATTTTTGTGGACCCATGTAATTGGAAATATTTCAAGGAGCGGGAGGTAACGAAATGATTTCCCTGTTCCGAACGCGATCCTTAGTTAATTTAACTTCAGCCGTGGAAAAATCATAATCCCGAGAACCACGATATCGCTATCAACTGTTTGTATTTGAATATAGAGATGGCCCTATTCACTAGCGTCATAGGTGTGCAGAATAACACAGGTGTCAGCCTCTTCATGGTTTCAAGGCTCCAGTAACCGCTTATCATATAGAATAGGAATGGACAGGATGTTCGCGCCGTTAGTCACCACAAGTTCATTCTCACGCACGTCAAACGCTTCTAACGCGCCCTTTGTCAAATATTTAAAGAGCTCTGTCTTGTTTTCATCCACTCGTAGAAATAACTGCCCATTTCTAGGTATGGGGGAAGAATCCGTAAAACGAGCTCGTATTCCTGATCCAACTTTATGTGTAGTTGGTAAATAAGTGTTCCATATAGGGATTGCAATTGCTGGATGCCTCATCCAGCAATCCAGCTGGAACCAGCGCATTTTTCGGCTGGGTCCAGCGATGCGGATTCGCAAGTAATTAATTTTAAATAATTGGCACGTGAATCGCGATTCGCGCGCCGCGAATGGCAAAAAAGTGAGAAAAGACCATCAAGACCATTTGTTTCTTGAGGTTGTACTTCCAGAAAAGTTTAAAAAAAGCCTCTTGCATTAATGTATGTGGTTTAATATTTTATAAAAAGTAGCTAGTTGCCAGTATTTACAATTGTCTGGTTTATTTGTAAATGTCTGCATTATTCTTCCAAGATGTGAAAAAGAATCTCCTTAACTTGTTGGTGTAGGTAGATACCCCCAACCCACGTGCGTTACAAATTATACTAACGTGATTGATTTAATCCTTTAAAACACTTCAAGACTAATATTTTATAACTCTTACTTCTAATAAGACTTTACCATAACAGAGTTCCCGAGGAATGGTTTTACCATTTTTTGGTATGACTGTTGGCAAAGTGTATTCACTGCGTTGGCAGTCTCATGAACTTTGGAAAAGGTTCATCAGGGCAAAAACGGTGTAACGGCTGAACTCCTCGCTACATCTGATATATTATTTTAACGTTAACGCCCACCGTAACGACGGTTTTGACTTACTTGTTTGTGTAAACCAGCTTTTGAACGTTTGTATTCGAATTCGTGTTTTTGTAATGTTTTGTTTACTGTGTGTTTGTGTTCAAACGTGGGCGAATGTTGTGTGTGTTCTGTATGTATGGGGCTTTTTCTCTCTAACTCCTAATTGCTGTGTCGGTCAAAAGTTATGAGGTAACTTTGCGGTTTTAATTAGTATGTTCGGTCTTCGGTCAAGAAAAGAGTTAAATTGTGTTTCGCGTTTGGAACGTGAGTGAATGGACTTAAGTGTATGAACAGTGCGTGTTTAAGACTGAAAGTGTTTAAGTAATTGTCCGAGTCGGTTCTTTTTCTTTCGCTGCGTGTTTTCGGTTCGCCAACTTCTCGGGTTCACTTAGTCTTTTGCGCAGTTGTGTGTTTCCCTCAGGGTTCGAATTAAAAAAAACCCAGCCCATGGGTTTTTTTTGGGTATTACCCACTTAAAAAAACCCACTTAAAAAACCCAATTAAAAAACCCACATTCCAGTTTTGAATTTTAAAAAACACGAGTGGAAAATTTGTAGATGTTTATTATTTTAGAAATTTAAAAATATTCTTAGAACTTGTTAAGAACTCAAAAAGACTAACTTACTAAGATTAAGATTTTTATTACTTTTATTATCTAAACAACCTTATATCTAAATCTTTATAGAGTAATGGCACTGTGACGTCCTAGTACGTAACCCATGCTCTTTTCTATAGATAAAAAATTTGTGACCAAAATGGCGGCCATGGCCAAAGCTACAGAGTGCTACTACTCTATTAGACTATTAGCCTATTACCAGTGCTTATGTTCAGCACGGAAATATCTATAGACTTTCATAAGTTTCATTGTCTTTTCACTTGTAAAATTGTAAAATTAAATTTTTTCTTGAAAATATAATATATTTTCAAGAAACAATATATTTAATAAACACAATATATTTAATAAACATAATATATTTAATAAACATAATATATTTAATAAACAATAATAATTTAATACACATTATACATTTAATAAACAATAATAATTAATAAACATAATTTATTTAATAAACATAATATATTTAATATTTTAAAATAAAAACCCAATAAAACCCATAAATACCCAATAAAACCCGAAAAAACCCACTGGCCTGGGTTTTTTAAACCCTGGTTTCCCTTCCCAATTAGGGCAAGTTTTTCTCTTTAGGCTTAGGCCGTTCTTATTCTCTATTCCCTGCATCGAGTCACGGCCGGTGCAAGAAGATAACTGGTGTTTCTTTGTTTTAATTCCTTTTTCATTGTGTTCCCGTTATTTATTCTTTTAGCACTTGCGGGTTTCTCTTTTTCTAACCCTTTGTGGGTTTCAGCTTCGGTCGTCATGGGTAAACGGTCTCATACCGCAGACTCTGGCGCGTCCGGTCCGAACCACCCCCCTTCTAAGGTAGGATTGGTCACGAGTCCTCCTCCACTGATCTTCGTAGCTTCCGACTCTAACACTCCCCTGGCTCTATCGGCCAGGGACGTGATATCCTCCCCTGATATTGATCGCGCCGATATCTCCGATATTCGCCTTTGGCCGAATGGACGGATTTCCATTACTCATATTAACGCTATCGCTGCTGGCAAGCTTCGAGTCATTGAACACCTCCATTCCAATCCGGTCAAACTGGTCGACGCTCCGAATCTCCAACCTCTCCACCACCGTAAAATTATTCGTGTTCATTCAGGTACTGGATACTCCGATGCTGAAATAAAGGTCGAAATCTCGGCCAGCTCCACTTCCTTCGTAGAATGCCGTCGTATAGGTCCTAGTAGTAGCGTAGTCCTTCTTGGGTTTCCCACATACGTTCCGGAAAGGGTTCATATTAATGGTGAGCTTTTTTACGTCTTACCTTTTGAAGATCGTCCTATGCGTTGTCGCCAGTGTCTGCACTACGGGCACACAGAAAAGCGATGTCCGCAAACTTGAAAACAAGTGGCGCTGCTTCCGTTGTAGTGAGACGCATCCCGAGACTGACAGCTGTACGAAACCATACAAATGCAACCATTGCCAGGGCCCCCACCCTAGCTTTTCTCTACTCTGTCTTATTTTTGGGAAAGAAGTTGAAATTAAGAAATTTCAGGCGGAGAAAGGAAATACTTTATCGGAAGCTCGGATCTCAGTCACTGCAAATTATGCTGCCGTGGCCAGAGCGGCCCCTGTGACCCCTCCTTTCACCAGTGGCGTAATGTATTTTCCCCAGGTCCCCAATCTACGTTCCACTAAACCGGCATTGGGTTTACACCCATCTCCTCTTATCCACACCTAGGATGCTTCATCTGAAGTCTTCGTTGAGCCCCCAGCCACTGCTTCTCGAACAGCGGTGGTCTCTACTGTTGTGGCGGAGGTTATTATGCCTTTTCTTCTTGAACTCACTTCCTCTCTTCAGGATCCTCGACTGGTTTTCACGATCACCAGTGTGGCCGTGTCACACTTCAGCAATATATCTGATACCGTGAATGCTCAACTAGATAACCTTGATAAGTTTGGTAGGTGATCTAAGTCTTCCGCTATGGACGTCACCGATCCTTCCAATGAGTCTTGATTATAGTTTCCTTCAGTGGAATATTTGTGGAGTTCGGGGCCACCTAGGTTTCCTGTCTCAATTGTTAATCCAAACTTCTCCCACAGTTGTTGGTCTCCAAGAGACTTGTCTTCAACTCTCAATTTTCGTTTTGGTCGTTACTCCGTCTATCGTAGTGAACGTTCTGGCCACCCTGGAGGGGGTGTGGCACTGCTGGTCTCCTCCTCTGTTCCCCAGTTTCGTATCCTTTCCCCAAGTTTGTCACACTTGAAGTTGTTGCAGCTGCCTGCTTTATTGCTAACCGCTGGGTGGCGGTTGCTAGCACTTATGACCCTCATGGCTGCGCATCATGTATCGACTTGGATCTTCTTTCCGGCTGCCTCGGAGACTCCTTTGTGATTATGGGTGATTTTAATGCCCATCATCCTTTATAAGGTTCACCTTCCACTAATGCCCAGGGCGTTTTATTGGCAGATTGGTACGAGTCCCTGGACAGATTCACGTTGCTCAACGACGGGTCGATTACTCGCAAGGGTAATGCTGTTCAGAATGACTCTTCGATTGACCTTACTTTCGTCAGCTCTGACTTGGCTTACATGTCAGTGGTCTGTGCTGCCGGATTCCGGCAGTGACCATTTCCCTTTGCTTATTAGCTACTGTAAATGATGCCCCTCCTCGTTGGGATTACGCTCGCGCCGACTGGAATCGCTTTCACTCCCTTGCTGGCCAATTGTTTACAGGTTGGACTTCCTCCCTCTCATTAGATACCGATGTTGAGGCCTTTACTTCCCATGTTGTCACTGCAGTTCATTCCACCATCCCTGTCTGTGGCTCTAGTCCTGGATCTCACTCTCTGCGAACTCCTCCGTGGTGGTTTACTCGTATTGCCATTGCCCTTAGAGCCGCTGCTGCGGCTCGACGCAGGGAGCATTGGACTAAACGCCCTGATGATCTTCAAACTGCTCGCCGGCTCACGGCGCGTGCTAAGTGTCTTGTCCGACAGTCCCGTACCTCTTCTTGGCGTACTTTCTGTTCGCATCTATCTGATGCGGCTCCCCTTCTTTCCCTGTGGCGGAAGGTTCGCTGGTTTGACGCTACTCCCCCCACTTCTCCAATTCCCCCTTTGAAATCGGTCTCTGGCCCCGGGTCCTCGGCTGCAGTGGCCTCACATTTATCTTCTGCGGCAGTGTCGGGTACTAGGCATCGTCCCTTGGCCTCTGCCTTTGCACCCTCCGCTCTTTCGCGTCCTTTCACGTTGGATGAGTTTTTTTTACGGTTTGTCCCGTACCAGGAATACTGCACCCGGAGCTGATCGGGTTTCTCTTTTATTGATTCGAAATCTTCCTATGACTACCATCTACATTCCCAGCGGTGTTCAGCTTGCGATGTTTGCGGATGACATTTATATCTTCCTCACTGGCCACTCTTTGAGCCTCCTCAACAAGATGCGCTGGACGCGGCGTCCCGTTACCTCTCTTGTCGTGGCCTTCCCATTTCCCCAGCGAAATGTGTAGCAATGTGTTTTTCGAGGAAGCGTGATGTATCCTCATTTTTCCACCTTCATTTGGATGGTCACCCCCTTCCAATATCCCGCACTGCCCGTTACCTTGGAGTACTCTTTGACACTCGTCTTACCTGGTGTCCACACATTGTTGCTCTGCGAACTCGCTGCCTCCGGTTACTCGGCTTGCTCCGTTCAATGGCCGGGGCTCGCTGGGGTCTCCCCAGCAAATATCTCCGTATGCTTTACCTGGGTCTTATTCGGTCTCGTATAGATTACTCAGCGATGGCCTACCGCGCTGCATCTGCAACATCCCTTGCTCTGTTGGATCGCGTTCAGTCCGCCTGCCTACGGGTGGTACTTGGGTCACCGACGTCTGCGTCTATAGGTGCGCTGGAAGTTGTAAGCTTTGTCCCTCCTCTGTTTTTAAACCGCGATGTACAACTTTTGAAGTACAGGATTCACTGCTTCACCTGTCCTCTTTCCCACTTTCTTGCAGAATGGATGTCCCCAACTAACCCCACTTCAGCTTCCCTTCGTGGGGCTCTAGCACACCTTACTCTTATTCATTAGGTCGACATTCTTTACCGCTCTATCCTACGTGCCCCCCCCCTTTCGTCGTATTTTGCCCCCCTGGACCAGTTCCCCGTTCTATGTTGACGGGAATTGGATTGAGGGGACGAAAGCATCCTCTCTCCCAATGGAGTTAGCTGATAAATGTTCTTGCCGATTGTCTCTCTATCCATTGGATCACTGTGTAGTGTTTACCGATGGTTCCCGTCGTCCTAATGATATGTACTCTGGGCTGGCTTTTCATATTCCTAGCCTGGATGTCACCTACTCTTTCCGTACATCCTCCGAGTTGTCCATCTGCCGCGTCGAACTGGCGGCAATCGTCCAGGCTGCCTTCTGGCTACTGGATCATCGCATTTATGACGCTACGATTTGCTCGGACTCCCACTCTGCTCTTGCGATACTTAGCCGCGCAGACGACACCGATCCCTTATTACTCCCACTTGCTTCTCGGCTTCGAGATTGCCCTACTGCCCGTTTCTCTCTTCTGTGGGTTCCAGCGCACGTAGGGATTTCCGGTAACGAGTTTGCCGACAGAGCTGCTAAAGGCACCACTGCTTCCCTGGTATCGCCTTATATTTTCTCACCTGCTGACACTTTACAATGCCGCAGGACTCTTTCTGGTGCATTGAGTGACCTCCTGGACACTTCATTTCTCTGCGCTATCTACCGGACGTTTTCTGTATTCGGTCCAACCGACTCCGAAGTACCCAGCTACTTGGCGCCTCCGCTTGCGGTGATCACTAGAGCGTCCTTGCTTCTTGGCCCTGTTAGATCGCTTCCCTACTCCTGCCGTGCTTTATCGCTTCGATCGTGCGCCTTCCCCGTACTGCTCAGAATATGCACTACTCGGAGACCTGGAACATTTTCTTTTTTCATGTCCCCACTTCGCGGCTCACCGTGGCCTTTAGTACGCTGCCTTATTGGTCTTCCGGATCATCCTAGTGGCTCTCATTTAGCTCAAGCTCTTACCCACGCACATCATCCGGCATTGCTGCGGGCCCTTTCAGTGTCCCTCTCTCACCTCATTTCTGTCGGCCTTCTCTAGACTAAGTCTTCTCTCTTACTTCTATAGCTTTATTCAAGGATTGCGTACGATCCGACGCCTTACTTGTTTTCTCACAAAAAAAATTACCATCAATTGAAGGAAGTATATTACCAATATTGCACAACCTGATACAAACGCTTATTTAGAAACAAGTAGACCTATTTCTGCTTTGTATCCAGAATAATGACAATAATAATCTAATAGTGGATTTATATTTTAAAATACTAATTAAAATAATATAAATATTATACATTACATGAAGTCAATATCTAAACACTGAAATATTCTTCAAATATTTTCCAAATGTCACTTACCTTCCTCTCAGGTAGCGATTATTTGCAGTGTTATTTTGTTGGGAAAATGTTGAACACATAAATGGTAGGCTAATTTTATAAAATTGTGAAAGCTTTAAATAATGTTGTTCATTAAAATATTCTATTAACATATTATCATGACAGAGCTGTTTTTAAAGGCAATGAAAACTCTAGTCATTACAGATACAAGTTTTAAAGAACAGAAAAAAAATATTATCATGGTCATGCTGAAGATAGGAAATATTTTTGAAGTGTATATGATTAAGTTTTTTTTACTTTCAATACAATTATATTTCAAAATAAATTTTGGTTTTAATGAAAATACAATTTATAAGAAAACAAACAAATGTAATTAAATAATAACATAAACACAATTATAAACAGTAAGGTATGAAATCGTATGTTTAAAGTCCTCTGGGTATTTTTGCATTGTTTTTATTTGACATAAATTGCAAAGCCCGCATTTGCATCCGCAAATGTAGGCTCTCGTTGTTTTGAGCCAACGCTGCTGGGGAAGGCAGGGATGACTCATCCTCGCTCGCGTCGTCCACCTTCGGAATTCTCGAAAAGTAGCGACCTCTGACCCGAAGGTTTAAGAGCGCGATAAAGTTACCGGTGACGCTTACTATTGCACCACAGTGAGTCCGCAAATATTTCTTGGTGGGCTTTCTTCTCCAGCCAATTAGGTTGGAGACCGGTAGCGTCATAAGAGGGGCTCTCTATATAAGGGACGTCGGGACACTGGACTCTCTCTTGGTTACGGACTCCTACCTAACCAGTCAAATCTTTTATAGTCTCTCTTCTAAAGAAAGTTTAGTTGCCATGCTTTGTTATCGTTGGTAAATATATATATATTATTAATAAAGGGTAGTTTACAGTTTGACTCTCTCGTACATAAGCCGACAATTTCCAGGCTTCACAATTGGCGCCCAAGGTGGGGCCAGAGTTGTTTAATGTACGAGAGTTTGGTTATTTTAAATTGTTAGAGTAATTTTTGGGTGATGGGTTAGTTAAATTTTCTATTTTTGTGTATTGGGGGTACCTTTGTTTCCCAGTGGGGTTTCCGGAGGGGTTTTTGGGTAAGCCGGCTCTAGGGTTTTTAGAGTCGCGGTTTAAGTCTTAAACATTAAAACCAGGTCTGGAATGGTTTTGGGAAATGAAGGGGGTACTGGTGCTTGAAACCCAGCCCAGGAGGATATGGCGCTAGTCATGGCTCGTGCTTTGCGCGAGGCCTTGGATGGTTTTGCGACCAGCCGGGATGCGGGAGCACTCGCCGCCCAAATTCCGAGGGTTTAGTTAAATGTAGAAGCGCCGATCTACATGGGTCCGGCTGACGAGAAGTCTCCGTTGGAGTTCCTGGAGGCTCTTGACCGGTATCAGGCGGTTACGGGGTACAGCGAAGGGGATGTCCTCTTGCAGGTACTACCGTCGTGCATGCGGGGACCCTCTGCACTTCGGTGGTCGTTCCAAGGAGTGTTTCCCTCCTTGAACGTTTTTCGTCAGGCATTTCGCCACGAATATTTAGCCACCGATTATGCCAGGCGTATCCAAATTGTACAGTTTTAACAGAATAAGTTGGAACAATGGTTACAATTTTTCTGTTCACACTATTCAATTTTCTTGTCTTTTTCTTGATAACAATTAGTTGGTTTCAATTAAGTGGCCCAATTAATTGTATAGTGTGAACTGGGCTCGAATTTAAAAGAGCGCTAAAAGAGATAAATGTTTTGACATTAAATGACCTTCCCGCCCTCTATGTTATTGAAAAAAAATATTTATTAAGATATCTAATTAAAGAGAATGATGCTTAAATAATCAATAGTCTTTTTTACTGTAGAAAAAAAATATTTGAAATATCGAAAAATAATTCCAAAAACTCTTGAAAGAGCGTGAATGAAATTTAATTTGAAAAACTCAAAAAGTTTGATAGTAGGTGATTTTCTCGACATCTATGTTGTTAAATATATGATTTTGAAAGATACCTTATAATTCTTATTAAAGAAAATGATACTTAAATAATCAACAGGCTTTTTTACTGCAGAAAAAAATATTTCAAATATCTAAAGGTAAATTTGAAAACACTTGAAAGACCGTGAATCGAATTGCATCCCAAAATCTCGAAAAGAAGATTGATAGTAATGAATTAACCCGCCATCTATGTTATGAATTCAAAATAATGAAAAGATATTTGTAAAATTCTCAGAGATACAAGGACTAAAAGATAGAATCGCTACCGCCATCTATGTAAGATGAAAGAAAAAGAGCGATAGGAAACGTTTTGTGCATCACTGTGTTTAACTGAACTGCTTTAAATAACTGGAATTATTCATACCCAAATATAACAAAAACAATTCAAACACTTATTACTTAAATATTTACGTAAGAACAACCGACACTGTATCACGCGTTATCTTTACCCAACGCAACTTTAGGAATATTGGCTTGTAAAATTTTCACTTTCCTAAAGAATATCACTAACTATTCACGACTTACCTAATTTACCGTACGTAAAAAAACTGTAACATCTCCTATAGAAATTAAAACTAGGTATTTTTATAAATTTTATTCAGATTGCCAAATTTAACGTAGAAAATTAACACTGAAATAATAACGAACAACCGATATTCTCTATCACCTATCACGCGTCTATCTGCCTTTGAATTTTATAAGATGCTGTAGGAAAAAAGGACTATTTAAAAAGCTTTTACCACAAGGCTGAACTAAAATTCCGACACACTAGCTGCCTAGCATAGAAATCAGGTCTTGTAAGTTATACATAAGGAGAAGCAACTACATAGAAATCTCAAACATAGGCCAATATTTTTATGACTTTAGGGAAGTAAATTGCTGGGAAATTCTAAATGATTTGTTGCAACATCGTTTACAATCGATTTAGTAGTTTTTTAATTAACAAACATGTTTTATAATTTTAATTTTGCCAAGTCCACCTCGATTTGACAACTCTACAAAGTTTTGGGGGAGCCTCCCCCCAGTTCCCCCCCAGGTACGTCCCTGCTAGTAGGATAAGAAACATTTGTACATACTAAGTTTTAAATATAAAATTAACCTCATAATTAATATAATTTTTCTAGATGCATTTTCAATACTGGATATTACGTATTCACATTAGAAATCTTGAATTATTTACCTTGTCAATTCTTTCACTTATGATTCTTTGTAGAATTCCTATAAATTGTATTTCGTGATAAGGTGAAGTTTTTAGAAAAACAATCAAATTAATTCCACAATATTTTGAAATACATTTTCCATTCAAAGATATTAAATATTTAATTTACTAAAATATTTTAACTTATTAAAAAGTATACCTTTCATAATTTTGCGAAGCGGGCGAGCCGTCGCCTGGGTATATATAGGTCACTAGACTTAACATTAAACTCGATGCCTTCACTCCATGAGAAAGTTAAGGGAAAAAGTAAACATTTTGGGTGCTGAAATGCCGTTTCGATTTTATCCCATAGTAACCTTTCTACGCGTGTACAGGTAAAACGGCTTGTTTTATAATGATAAATTTTTAAAAGTAATTGCGTTTTAAGTTTTATTGAATTTCTTAGCCGTATAATTGCTATTAAATTTAAAAAGAAGGTTAAGAAAATAATTTTTTAAGAATATTGCAGTTTTCCATTATAAATAGATCACACCAGGTGGCGATAGCGTCTAGGGTCAGAAAATTTAATGCGGTTCCGTCAGTCTCTTTTACTATGACTTTGTTTAATCCTAAAAATAAATAATATGGCGTCAATGTGATGCATAAGCTCGAGTTTCTTAAGCCTTAGTCCCTTGGTGATAATCATGTCGTATAAACAATATGAAACAAATTGGTTAAGTGTTGTGTAGTGGTCATAGGCGTTAATGTTCGATTCGTTATCATATTCTACTAAGGTGTGTTCAATTCTAGTGAAGATAAAAATATTTGTAGAGTTTCTTTTCTTTTTATTTAATTGTTAATAAGCCCCAATTAAAACGGTCTCGGTCTGATGGCCCGAAGACCAACCGATCGAATGGGGGTCCAACGGACCGAAGTCCATCCTATCGAAGGAAAGCACTAACCGACCGAAAATTAAAAAAATCCTTTTTTATGAGTTAATTGCAGAAGGTTTCAACGGACCGAAATATATATTTTTAAAAAGCTGAAAAAAAACGTTACTATAATTGAAACCAGGTGGATTATGTTGGCATTATCTGTTAAAAATAAATATCAAAACAAGAACATGCAAAGTAGACCACCTTGAAAGGGCAAAAATATATACACCCCACAAGAAATTGAACGCGCGCGCGTTTTGGTTTTTCACTCGAAGGCCTTTCCTTTCGAATAGTAATTAAGAATAGTAATTTAATGCAATAATTTTGGGCCCATTCGACCGAAATCCAATTCGTTGGAAAACGATTTAACATTGAGTTCCAATCGATCGAAAATACCCCAATTGTGCGGTTTACAGCCCAATTTTGCACCTTTATATTTAGTACATCAAATTAAGGTTTTTTGTTATAGATATATTGTCACGCTTATAATTTACGAGACGTTTGTTGAAAATAGATATGGTTTTTATTTACACTTTATTTACAGAATGGTTTAATTGAAATAAGTCAAGAGCGCGGCGGTGAAACGGGGTTTCTCTCGTTAGGGATAATTTCCTCACGAGGCGCAGCTTTTACAGCTATATAATCCCCGTGAAGGAAATTGGCGTCCAGGGCGAGCTTTTGCAGCCTTTCCTCCAGATCACCAAACCTGTAGTAGGCTGGACTTTTCAGTCTTAAGATCCCACTACAGGCGCCCGAGAGATACTCTAAAAACCTCACCGAAGCGCGGCTTTTATACCCGCCGGAGTTGACAACAGCGCTACTAGTGGTAGCGTCTGACGCTTGTGGCTTGCCTGACAGTCTTATGATTGTGAATGATTAATGTGTGGTCCGTCCGCGACAATATATAAGTCACGGACGTATCCAACGGTGCCTACGCGCCTTCGGCGCGCGTATATAACCTAACCTAACCTAAACCGAACTAATCTAATCTAAAATGTTTTTTGCAGTAAACTTGAACAGTAAAACAATTATTTTAATTTTTATTTAACGATATACAACTTTTCGGTCCGTTGAAACCTTTTCCCTTTTGTTGCTATAAAAAACGTATGTTAAATTTCGGTCGGTTGGTCCTTTTTTTCGGGCCGTGAGTTTTCGATCCGTTGGACCCCTTCGATCGGTTGGTCTTCGGCCCATCGGACCTACCCCATTAAAACATGTTATGGTATAAATAACCCATTAGTTATTTTTAAAATTTTTAAATAATAAGAAAAACGATGAAGGAAAGTGTAGATTTTGCAGTCCATATTCTGGTTGTAATCAATGGCTTTAAAGAATGATGGTCTGCAAAGCGGGTCGAAACATATCATACCACCCCTAGTGCCACCAGGTATATTAAAACTACGTATGAAACATTAGCGAAGTTTCTTCCTTAAAATTAATAAATAAAGAAAAATAACTTGTAAGGAATAGAAGGCAATAGCTTCTTCGAGAACTGCTTATATTGTGGCAGATGACATAATGTCAATTATTTTTGAAAATAATGAGGGGCGTGAAAATGCAATGTACGATGAAAATGACTGTGATAGTTTATATTGGGATGAAAAATGTATTTATTTCCATTACAAAGGCCTAAAACATTTTCGTAAAATATATTTAACCCTTTAATAACCCAGGTTTTTTTTTCCATATTTATATAATAAACTCACACCTACTTTAAAATTCTAAAATATTACAAAATTATTATAATATTTAAAGAGAATAATGATAAATGAAATCAAAATATTTAGCTATACGAAACGATATTTATGCCCGTGCGACAGACACGACGGATAACAAAACAAACGACTGCGCGCGCATCCGATGGTGTTCCTGTTTTCTATAGTAGCGACCGGCTATTGTGAAATTCGCCGAAATGAAGCCCACGTTAGCGCAAGCGTTCTTTCGCGCTGACGACAAAAACGTGTTTTGCAAAAAATTGATATCCGGCGACAGCGTCAACTTGAAGAACTTTTTTTCCAGTGTGCGACGGGCTTAAGAGTGCGCGCTTCAGACCCGAGGAATATAGGTTTTTTACCGCGCGTGCAAATTCGCACGTGCGAAGAACATACTAATAAGGCTGTGTCTTCTGACGAAAGAGCAACATATTATTTTTTTTTACTTTTTATTCCCCTTATTTATATAAATATCTATTGAAATAAAAATTTATGTTTCAATAGGTGTTTCCATAAAATAAAAACATAAAAAAGTATAAAATATTTTTCTCTACGTCAAGGGCTTAAGCTTTCAAATACTTTATTGCCACCCCCGTTTCGCACGTGAACTTCAAACATCAAAATCTTTATCAAGTCAAGCGCTCACCGTCTTCAATAACTATAGCTAGTGACGTCGAATAAACATTTACACGTGACCAACCGTATTTTATAGAAAATATTTGGCTTACTAGTACCAAGAAATCTCAAATATTTTTATACAAACAAAATGCTCTAAGAACGAACCATATGAGACAATTCTTTTAAATTGAATTCAAATTCGCGGGATTGTATACCGTTTTGTGGTGACGGCATCCAAAAAGGGGAGGTAAGTGGTGACCTCAGATTCAACGTTCTCAAACGAACTATGATAATGGTAAAATGGGGATCTAAAAATTATCTTTTATTCCTTTGGTAGCCTTGACGAGGCGTGTTTTAAAATGAATAACCCAGGGGCGGATTAACCCTTTCGGCGCCTTTAGGCACAGAAAAATTTGGCGCCCCTTGGCATTGGTCAGTTAAGGAAGAGCGTATCAGTTTTTAATAAATAAATAAATAAATATATTTCAGTTTCCCCAAACCTTTTCGGCGTTGTTTTGAGTAGGGGCAAGCCAAGTACATGGACCGTGGGGCTTTATCAGAATTTTGGCGCCCCTAGAAAAATGGCGCCCTAGGCACGTGTCTACTTTGCCTAATGGTTAATACGCCCCTGGAATAACCCTTTGCACGGTCACACCATTCGCGGCGAATAATTTGTTCCAAGATCTCCAATGAATAACTCTAGCTCAAAATGAGGCTTGTAAGAATCAGTCCTAATATTTAGCAGTTATGTCCATAGACCAAGTTTATGATGGTTAAAGATTTTTTTTGCTCAAATCAAAATTTATGTTTTTTTAGATTTTACGCCCAATTAACTATACGGCTATAGAAATTTATCACTATTGTAGTAACCAATCTCTTGCCCCTTGTAGTTTGGAAATCTGCCGTATTTATGTAGTTCTAAAAGCTAGAACTGTCTACTTAAAACTGGGCTTTACTATAGGCTTCTTGATTAGTTTAAACTTTGGTCAGAAGTATCACCGTCTAGTGACTGAGTTTTAAATCGAATCAATGCCGAATTAAGGACTAGGCCTACTAGGTACAGACCTGGGGGCCCCACCAACAGACGGCCCCACAAACGGCAAAAAATGTATGTACTGAAAAATCCAAGGACTTTTACCATTTCACTGTTTTTTTAGTTAAAATTTAACTCACTGATGAAATAAATGGATTTTTCACTGATTCGGTTTATGAGAATAACATATCAGGCTTGTTGCTTTATTATTTGAAAAATCATTATTCGTGTGACATAAGCTAAGCTTCGGGACAAGCGAGTTTTGCGTTTTTATGCTTCCTTTACATAGGCCCCCACCAACTTAGGGCCTTGCGCTCCACCTTCAGTAAATGCGGCACTGAACCGAATGTGTGAAATCTGTCTGCTCATTCAAAATTATCTTGATATAAATGCTGAATATTTCAGCTTAAGAACATTCATATTCAAATGTCGTCTGCTATAGTTTTTTCAACAAATAGTTGAGCGGTAATAAAGTAGACGGCGCTGTATTTTCTGAGCCTATATAGAAATCTATAAGTTCCACTCTAACATTGTAACCTGGCAACGCTGCTCATAAAAAAGCCTGATAAATATTTCCATTTACCTTTTTCGGTACTAAGCCTATTTGCAAAAACTTGCCCGTTCAAAAATAATAAGCTGTAATTTGACTGCCAGTTTGATGTTTCTTGCTGTTGGTCTAAACTTTAGCTGGAATTGGGCTACACTGAACTAAAATTAGTTTGAATCACAACGTAGAATGTAATTTCACTTAATTATTTTGGCATACTGCAAAGTGGATCAAGTTGACTGCAATTGGAGCTAATTTTTCAGTTTTGTAAAACGTGTCTTGGTGACTGAACTTGAGCTATAATTGCAGATTCAGGAAGTACATGTACGTACATAAAGTTTGTAATGCAAATTAAAGGTATCTGTGATAAAAGATTCAGTTTGACTGTGTCATGAGTAGATAGTCGTAGCTTCAAAATGAGATAATATGTGCATCAGATGAGATTACGATATTGACGGAAAAAGAAAATGGGACTGAACACTGTTCAAATTTCGAAGCTTTAAAACATTTAGAAGAAACGCCACTAGATCACGGCGTCTATATGAGTCAGTCTTGTACAGTCGAGATTAAAAAGGAGGTGACTTTTGCAAACCTAACTTACTTTAAAATAACTACGGTGCTAATTTCGATGCGGTGAATCAATTTTGAGAAAATCCTTGATATCTTGCCGCGCCGTAAGGGCTTACTGAATTAATCGTTGTAATATACTTTATTGCAAAAAGTTGCCTATATTGAATCATAGAACGGCATTATACACAAGGTGGTTTCTGAGTTTAACTGATACAGTTAAATGATCTGGCTTTTGTTGGACGAAGAGGTAGAAGTATGTGCAGTGTAAAATTAACGTCAAAGGAACGAAATAAAACACCAGACGTTTATTAAAAACTGTAAAACCTGTAAAAATGTTTTCTCGAAAAGTGTAAAGGCAGCCAACATGATTAAATATTCAGAACATTTTCAAATTAATTTCCAGTGTCTTTTGAAAAAAGACTCAGGTTCGGTTAAATTTTTTCCACGAACAAGACTTGCCATTATTATTAAATTATTCTAGGGGTACTTAAAAGATAAATATTTTCATAATGGATAATATTTTATTAATCAAAATAGATTATAATATATCTTGATTAAAATTATCAAAACCTTTAGAAACAATTAGTGCACTACCTTATATCATCTAAAGAAAAAAGGTCTAAACTTTACAGATTTCATCAAATTTCTATAGGTCATAAAATAATTGAAATTTTTTATTTAGATATATTTTACGTATAGGAGTGTAAATTATTTAGAGTTCTATTGGCACTCCACGTAAACGTTTGCCTTTGTTAGAAGGTGAGTCATCTTCATTAAAAGCAAGAATTAGAATCGTATATGACGTCGACGGCCGTAGACCATTAAATGTATATGTATTAGCATCGTTTTTAAGAGTGCAATCTTCCTTCTTGGTACTTATCGAAACACAGAAACCGCTCAGAGGTCCATTCGGCTTCAAAGGCTGACTCCACTTTACTGTGAATGATGTTGTAGTTTTGCTGTAAATACGACCATCCGTCACTGGACCAGGAGCTAGAGAAATTATAACAGTTCGATATAGTTCCATTTCCTTACTCTTTATGAGCTATTTGAAAATTATTCTTAAAATATTTATAGAAGTATAAAAGTAGCCTATTCGTTTAAGATTTATAGAATTGAAATTAGGTTTTTTAAATAATTTACTAGCTTAATTTAAAAAGGCATGTATTTCCTTACCACCGGAATATGTTCTGACAGTTTTTCTAGAAACGGCAACTTCCCCTTCCATCAGTTGAGTGTCATCCTCATTGAAAGCGTAAACGGAAAACGAATATTCGGTGTAAGGTTCGAGGCCCACAATTTCGGTATCTTCCTTCCCTCCAGTTTCGTTGCGGGTGCCAGTAGATACCCCATCGGTTGATTCCCACGATATCACGTATCCGTCTAAGTTTCCTCTTGGATTCCGAGGTCTTATCCAAGATAAATGTACTTTCGACGAACTTTCTGCACTCGCAACAACGTTCAGTGGATCGGTGGGTTCTGAAATTTTCAATTCTATATTAATATATAAGAAACAATTTTGAGGCCCAGCTTCCACGTTTGGGACCGTAACGAAGAAGGGTTCTTTCCACCGATAGAAATAATAGAAACTAACCGAACGGAATGAAATTATGAAAATAAAATCGTTGCTCAACTTTCGAAAATAGATTTGTTATTTAAAGGGGCTCCAAAGTTCGGTGGCAAAATGTGTGTAAAGTCAGTAAAGTGCGAAATTTACGGTTGACTCTACCTGCCTCTGCCAAGGCCGAGTGAGGGGTTGGGGGGAATGAAAAGCATGCTCAATTATCTTTTTTTTTTGCCACCGAACTTTGGCGCCCCTTTAATAAAATATATACAGGGTGTTAACTAAAAAACGATACAGAGCCAATAACTCAAAATGTGTTTTATGTAAGAATTTGAAATTTGCAGGTTACATAGAGGGTGCAGGGGGACAAATTTCAATGAATTTTTCAATGACCTTGAACCAGGTCTTCAAGGTCATTCAAATTTTATCTCAAGAACCGTTAGGATTAGAAGAATAGTTTCAATTAGAAATGTGTTCCACGTTTAATTTTAAGTCTAAACAGCTTTAACCCGATCTAATTTGACTAATGAGAAGCCGAGAAATTTTAGACCAAAAACCATAAGGTCGTGTGTGGTATTCTAATCAAGACACGACATTTAAGGGCTTATAAATCGAAAACTACCAGATCTAATGGATCAAAATTGTCGTGACACTCTAAACGAGTTCGTAATTTGTAACTTATGATGACCTTGAACAATTAGTTCAAGGTCATTCAATTTATTTCAATTACTTATTTAGTTTCGTTTGTGTTTAAAACATTTACACTAAAAAAAGTTAATAAAAATACTTGGTACGTCTTAAATCAATTAAATAACGTTAATTATTGGTTTATTAACCTCGGGTAAAAGGTAATTTGACTTAAAAAACCTTGGGGGGCATTTTTCTAATTGGAACCATTCTCCTAATCCTAATGGTTCTCAAGATAAATTTTGAATGACCCTGAACTAATGTTTCAAGGTCATCATAAGTTACAAATTTCAAACTCCCCCACTCAGTTTAGAGTGTCACGACAATTTTGATCCATTAGATCTGGTAGTTTTCGATTTATAAGCCCTTAAATGTCGTGTCTTGATTAGAATACCACACACGACCTTATGGTTTTTGGTCTAACATTTCTCGGCTTCTCATTAGTCAAATTAGATCGGGTCAAAGCTGTTTAGACTTAAAATTAAACGTAGAACACATTTCTAATTGAAACTATTCTTCTAATCCTAACGGCTCTTGAGATAAAATTTGAATTACCTTGAAGACCTGGTTCAAGGTCATTGAAATTTGTCCCCCTGCATCCTCGATGTAACCTGCAAATTTCAAATTCTTACATAAAACACATTTTGAGTAATTGGCTCTGTATCGTTTTTTAGTTAACACCCTGTATATACGTCCATTTGAATTTAGTTTTCCAGGCCGTAAATAAATTTTTTACTTTAGGGATGTATTAGGTTTTATACGAACGTTGATATTGTTACTAATATTAGTACCTTATTAACTCTTAAGTTGTACGTTTTCACCTCAATTAAGAAGATAAAATTTTTTAAATCTGATTTATAAACTGGGTTATTAAACATTGTAATACGCGTAAAAAGTCCAAATTTGTTGGCACTATGTACACAAGATAGATTAACTAACCAATAAAGTACTTACTGCCAGCTGATGTCCTTATTCTTAAATTAGTAGCCTCTCCATAACAAATATTATCCCTAAAGACATGGTACGTAGACAAAGAGAATGAATAATTTCTAAATTCCATTAAATAGTTCACGGTGTAGTTCTCATTTTTGGTAAATCTTTCTTCGTTTATTTCAGAGTTCATTGGGTCTCTCCATTTCAAGGTATATCCGTCATCTTGGTCAATTTTTTCTCCAGATCCTTGCCATGTAAGTGTTATTGAGTTCTCGGTACGAAATGCTAGCTCAAAATTAACTGGTGCAAATGTAACTAAAATAAAATATAAATACTACAATCATTATTTATTGGAGCTTTTAGTAGTTGGAAGCACAAAATAGTGCCTAACTTTATATTATTTTCCAAAATAGTGGGTTTTTTAATGTGAGGTACCGTAATAAATATCCTATTTCGAACATATTTTCGTAATACTAACATGTTGTAAAATTCAGTTTTTTTCATAAAAATATTCCAAATCTATTCAATTAATTTTAAACTAGATGGTAAAGCTAATCTTAGGAGGGACATCGTTTATTGATAAGGCTTAGATATTATTTAAGAATACGACTTAAACAGCCATTGTGCATGTATATTCACTTCAAGTTGGAAACGTTTTTTACAAAAAAAAAATAACATTCTTCAGAAAATCATTTTTTGTAGTTTTCCAATTTATCTCGGATTTTCTACAGTGTGTACATATTCTAATTGAAATACCTATAGAAAAATTAAGCATTGAAAGAATATTCTTTAAGAATTATACAGAGTGTATATATAAAAATAATGTTTTTACAAGTTAAATGAAAAAAGTTACTATTCAGAAAATAATATATTCTGATGTACAACGAATAATTCATGAGAGTATTATTTAGTTGTATTAGCCAAACTAATTTGGCAATTCAATTTATCGGATCTTGCATTTCAGATCGCTCCTCTGAGGTACTAAACTACTCCCTTAAAGGGATAATGAAAAGCCTATAGAAGCTGTATTTAATTGATATCTAATCCAAAAATAAGTTCGAAAATTATACTCACAATTTTTTAACGATTAAATTAAATTTTTAATTAATTAAAAACTTCGGGAAAATGGGCCTTGTCCATTTCGGCCTCTTTCAACTGTATCTTCCGCGCTTTCTCCATTTGTTAACTAAACCAATCAAAACAAAATGACATCACCTTTGCCGCAGCCAATGATAAATCGAGTCTATTTCTATTTCGGGAAACGAGAGTCAGTCCTCGAAACCGTTTTACTTAGGAGGATTCATGTGTACCTGGAGAAGAAATTTGTATTCCCCCAACCAATACCTCGCGGTTCGTCTACGGCTGTCGCTGGGGGAGTCAAACACTTGGACATAACGCTTTTAGCGCCACCTGCAAAACTTCAGAGTAACCTAGGAGTTACCAAAACATTCGTGTGCTAGACAGTATTTCGAACTTGAACGGTTTTTAGTTTAGACCAAGTCGAAGAAAGTAGTTAGAAAACTATAATTTCAAAGAAAGTTGCAATGAATGTTAAGTTTTAAATTTAATTATAGGGAAATATTGTTGCTCCGACAACTGTCGTAGCGTTTCTAAGTGCCATAAAAATATAATTTTTTATCCGGTTCCTAAACCGGGCAGAAATGGGAAAAATTTAGGTGTATGTAAAAAATGGCTTAAGTTGATTAATCGTGAAACCATTACTGTGGCTATTTTAAAACAACATAGTTATGTGTGTAACTTACATTTGGCAGACGGTAAGGGACCAACGAGTGAAAAACCTTTTCCTTCGCGATTGCCAGATGAAAAAGTGCGAGACAAACAAAAAGACAAAACAGAAAAAGGTAACCTACCTAAAGGTTCATCAACTCCTAAAAAATAAATTGATCAATTGGTTCAACCCATAGTTAGTGAATCAGTGCGGGAACCGTTATTCTTACTCCAGGTGAATAAGATTGGTCAAAGAAATTATTCTTCAAAATTGGACATCAATAACAGCAATGAAGTAAATTTAATGGAAGTTGAAGACGAAGAAACTGCACTATTAAATGTAAGCATTTCGCCATATGTGATTGACTAATTTTTAATTATTTATAACCAAACTGTTTTCCAATTAAGGCAAATTAAAGAAACGGAACAATTGCCGAAGCTGAAAAGAACCCCATCACCCGTTTTAGGACTATTGATTAATCTACCTGTAATGGACATCCAACAAATGAAAAATAATCGAAATTTTAGCCTCTCTGAACTTCATCAAGACCTAATGGCGCATCAAGAAAACAAGGTTACTCTCTCTTGGTCAATTACATTAGAACCTGAACTGTTGATTTTGTCAAAACGCCAAGGGAGTCTTCTATCAGTCAGATTGGAAATTCCTACATCTTTAGAAATTTAAGTGTTTATTCGGGATAAACGTATTGAAAAGACACATCCCATATTTTGTAACAATCTGGGTAACCGAATAAATTCAACTGAAGAGTTATTAATGCTTACGTCACATTTTGATGCAAACTGGAGCATTTGCTGGGGAGTATCGGATGGCGTATTAGAAACCTTTTGGAATATCTCACACAAATCAACAAAGTATTTTCCTGAATTGAATAGCCTTAGGTCTATTAAATGTCAATATATAAAGAAGAACTCCAGAGGTTGCTGTTTAAGTTGTGGGCTCTTTCAAACATGTATAGTTGCGCGTCAAAGTTTTACTCTTCCATACTAACTTCAACAGTTCAACTCCCACAAAAAACATGTAAAAACAGCAAGCGAAAAATTTAACGAACGGTTTGAAGTAGAGAGTTTTAGCATGGACTAATTAACAACAGGGACGGTCCATATCTAAAACCTTTCCTTATAAAGACCCAAAAAAAAGTGTTAACGCGTTCAGCAGCGTTGCCGGGCAAATATTTTTTACCCTGGTGATTCAAACGTCATAAACTGGAAACTGATTTTTGAAATTTTGCCATCTGTCGGGTAACATTTTTAACGGTTTAGCGGTTGCGATTTGAATTTTCAGATGGTTGTTTACAAAGGAAGCCCCCAAACGTGTCTCATAACCATCTATGTTATCACGTTAAATAAGTATAATTAGTATAGTTAAATAATACGTTTTCCCCTTCTAATTCTAAGATACCTTCTAATTCTAAATTATTCATCATAAAAAAGGTAAGGAACTATTAAGCCACGGTATGATCATTTATATTTATAAATAATATTATACAATGTTAATAATAACAACCGTTACAAATTTGGAAATTGCTTTCAGACGGTAAGCAGAATATTTTACTATAAGTATGATCGATGAAGCTCGACATTCTAAATTCTTACGACGATTAATTTAATTTAGCACCGCATGGTAATCTCGTGGTTCAAATTTTAAATTCCAAGCATTCCAAGGAAGCTTCTTGCCCTATTTTACTCCCCCCGCCTATATTGAATCACCAGCCTATACAAGCATTTCCTGTTATGCCCGTGAGTACCGCTAGAGTGCGTCGATGCTTCTTCTTTTTTACTTTTTCCCATGCCGGACCGTCCCTGTGGTTAATTAGTCCATGGTTTTAGGCTTAAGCGAGGTGACACGGTTTCGAGGACTGATTATCTCTACCAGAAATAGAAATAGACTCGATTTATCATTGGTTGCGGCAAAGGTGATGTAATTTTGTTATGATTGGTTTAGTTAACAAATGGAGAAAGCGCGGAAGATACAGTTAAAAGAGGCCGAAATGGCCAAGGCCCATATTTCCCGAAGTTTTTTATTAAAGGAAAAGTCCAGGCTGGGTAAAACTCGGGTCTATTTGAAAGATCATGTTTAAATAAACTCAAAAATATCAGTCGTAAAATTGTATCTTTTTTTATTGACGAGAAATTAATTTTTAAACGAGGCAAATTTACCGCCAAGCGATCTGTCATTTTTTGTTTCGGGGTGACGTTTTAGGACTTTAATCACGCGCTGTTCGCGCTATAACAGGCTTTAACAGCGCTCTGTTCCCTGCGCGCGCTTGCTCCGCGTGCGGTCTGCGGAAGGAAGGCGAAACAAAATGGCAGCTCGCTTGGCGGTAAATTTCGCTCGTTTAAAAATTAATTTCTCGATACAATTTTACGACTGATATTTTTGAGTATATTTAAACATAATCTTTCAAATAGACCCAAGTTTTACCCAGCCTGGACTTTTCCTTTAAGTAAAAATTGAATTTAATCGACAAAAAATTGTGATAATAATTTTCGTACTTATTTTTGGATAAGAAATCGATTAAATATAGCTTCTATAGGCTTTTCATTATCCCTTCCAGGCTGCTACTTTACCTCTTTTAGGCTACTCCTTTACTCACTTAAGAATGCTACAATACTACCTATAGGGTAGTAGTACAGCACTCACTTAAGAATAGTATTAATAAAATTCGCCAATTTACGGGGGTGGATAATCCTTTTATGGTGATAAATCTGGGACCAAACATGGGTTTATGGTGAGACCATCTTTTCTTAGAGTGTTAGGGTTACGGATTTCATATGAACCCATTCCGCACCATTTCAACACCATTATTTTTTCAGTCTACCAACTCCAGCGATTCCTGCCCAAATTTTATGGTGAAGTGTGAAGAGATTAAAATTTATGTGCAATTGGACAATTTGAAAAAAGCAAAAAGAGCGCTCTATTACCTCGACAAAACCTTTACTTTTTATACTAACTTTTAGAAGTCGAAAGAGTCTCAGGTTTTAGAAAGTCTAAAGCTTGGTTTCCACTAATCTTGCGTCATTATACATTTCTCTTTACGTGCATCAAAACGTGTGTACAGTCCCAGACTGTTTTATGATATTTCTTCGTAATTTTTTCGGTTATTTTAGGATCTTAATATCATATCTTATAGCTTTGAAAGTGTTTTAAGATCTTAAATTACCGAACAAACTACGGAGAAATATCATAAAACACCGTCAACAACTCAAAATAGTTGTATACCGGGGCGTCGGCCAATTCCTCGCTGCCAACTAAAACTGACTTAAATTTGAAATGAATTTCGATAAGGCTTAAGAAGCTCGATTTTTGGTTTTGGTTTTACCTCAATATCATCGGAACCACTTGTCCGATTTTGAAACCGGATCCGGTTTTGGATAGGAAACAATTCCGTGCGTCGATAGGTGTTTATCACGTGCCAGAGTGTCACGAATTTCTATTGGTTGAAAAGGCGATGTTTCGGATTAGTAGGCCACGGTCGAATACTTATTCAATATTTAAAAATGTAAAATAGCAGAAGTTTCTCCGTTTTTTAAACTTTCCAAAAGGATATCATTCGACTTTCTACTGTGAACGGTTTTTGAAACATTAGAAAATCAAAGTGTCCAGAAACATTTGTCCGGGACTGTACGTCCCAAAGTTGAGTGACGCGCTAGTGGAAACTAAGGCTCAATATTTTTTAATGAAAAGGAACTACCTATGGACTGCATTGCAAAATGTGATAAAATACGCAAATAGGTAGAATATTCCATAATGAAAAATGATTAGAAAGCTAACCCTAAACCAATTTGAATACATTTATACAACTTACTAACAGCTCGCACCAAATAGATCTTCGAGTGAAACACTAAATAAAATAAAATAGCCAGAAATTCCAACGGCAGACCGGTTTCGTACTATTTGGCACTCATCAGTACCGTGCGGGAAATCAGGCTTTCGACTATAACACCAAAATAGAAACTAAGCCTAATCATTAAAAATTTAAAACACGTTGCGTAGCAACGGGAAGCCGCATATGGGTAGAGTCGTGGATAATATTAGTAATAGGATTATTGCAATTTATAGAGGAAAAAAATCGGAAATTTTGCAAGATTTTGTGTAATATTACGTAAGAAATGTTTCGAACAAACGATGAGAGGTAACACAGAGCCCACAAAATTGCATTAGTTCCAAGCAAAGAATGGGTCTTGTCGGAACCTTGTGATCTTAAACTGGGGTTAAGTTGTACTTAATCAAATAGATTTTAAATACTCAAGACTCGTACCTGTAGGGCATGTAAACATTTCTGTTCTTCTACTTGCTCCAAAACTCGTGTGCTCAAATTTCGCTCGAATAAAGAATTCGTATTCAGAGTTTGGCTGCAATCTCTCTACCGTGTATTTTTGATCCCGGCATACTTCATCGTCCGATTTGCAATTTACGATTCCATCCACAATTTTGTTACTTTTCAATTTATACTCAATGCGAAATATCTTCGTTGGCGGTGCAAATTCTTCTCTCGTCACATTCCAAGAAAGAATAACCGATGACCTTTCCGAAACCCCTTTTGATACCTTTGCCTCGAAATGTTCTATTTCCGGTGGCCCTGCAAGAAATTAATATAAAAAGCGAAATGTAAAATATAAGAAGAAAAATTTTCTATGAAAAAATCTGGAATGGTCTTAAGATATATAATAGAAATGGTAATTTTTTAAACGTTGTATTGAAACGCTACAAAAGTTAAATGACTTTTTCTAACGACTATTTTTATATATATTGTAGGTATATCGATTCTTCTGAAATGTGTAAGATCTTAAAATTTCGATAATCCATGATCTATAGCATACCGCATTATAAAACTTTTTGCTAAGTTTAAAATTAAAATTCTTCATAGAATATCGAATATTTTAAGTTTCACATATCAAAAGGGATGGCAGTCCCTATCGAGGGGTCGGACATTCCCAAAAAAAGCGTACGGGATTTCGAAATCTCTGTGATTTCGCGATTTCGTCAAAGATTTCGTGATTTCGTCAGATTTCGCGATTTCGTCAAAGATTTCACGATTTCGTCAAAGATTTCACGATTTCGTCGAAGATTTCGCGATTTCGTCAAAGATTTCGCGATTTCGTCGGAGATTTCGCGATTTCGTCGGAGATTTCGCGATTTCGTCAGAGATTTTGCGATTTCGTCAGATTTCGCGATTTCGTCCAAGATTTCGGGATTTTATTAGGATTTCCCGATTTCGTCAAAGATTTCGCGATTTTATAAGATTTCGCGATTTTATAAGATTTCGCGATTTTATAAGATTTCGCGATTTTATAAGATTTCGCGATTTTATAAGATTTCGCGATTTTATAAGATTTCGCGATTTTATAAGATTTCGCGATTTTATAAGATTTCGCGATTTTATAAGATTTCGCGATTTTATAAGATTTCGCGATTTTATAAGATTTCGCGATTTTATAAGATTTCGCGATTTTATAAGATTTCGCGATTTTATAAGATTTCGCGATTTTATAAGATTTCGCGACTTTGTCAGAGATTTTGCGATTTCTTCTGAGATTTCACGATTTCGTCAAAGATTTCGCGATTTCGTCAGAGATTTTGCGATTTCGTCAGAGATTTTGCGATTTCGTCAGAGATTTTGCGATTTCGTCAGAGATTTTGCGATTTCGTCAAAGATTTCGCGATTTCTTCTGAGATTTCACGATTTCGTTAAAGATTTCGCGATTTCATCAGAGATTTCGCGATTTCGTCTGAGATTTCACGATTTCGTCAATGATTTCGCGATTTCATCAGAGATTTCACGATTTCATCAGAGATTTCGCGATTTCGTCAAAGATTTCGCGATTTCGTCAGAGATTTCGCGATTTCGTCAGAGATTTTTAAATTTTGTCAGAGATTTTGCGATTTCATCAGAGATTTCGCGATTTCGTCAAAGATTTCGCGATTTCGTCAGAGATTTCGCGATTTCGTCAGAGATTTTGAAATTTTGTCAGAGATTTTGCGATTTCGTCAGAGATTTCGAGATTTCGTCGGAGATTTCTTGCGAAGTGTACGGGATTTTGTACAAATGTCCGACCCCTCGGTCCCTATGCACATAACTTGTCGGCAAATATGCAAGACCTTGCGCGTCCTAAGTGCTTTACTGAGTTAAGTATAATATATTTTGATCTAATTAATAAATTTGATATAAAATATTCGGATCTACTCTCATTAAATTTACTCTATTACATTAAAAGCGTAATTACATAAATAAGACAAGATGTTGACTGCATAGGACAAAAATTAAGACTATTTACGAAGAAATACCGTGAATGAGAGACAAAAAATAATAAAGGTAAAATTATTTTTAATCTATAAAATAAGAGACGTTTCAAGCCGTGGCTCGTCATTCAATCTGATTACAAGTTAAAAATCATACACTTATATAACGTTAAAAGCATGTACATACATTCCGCAGAGAGATGCAACGCAAAAGTGACCTGTGGGTTTTTTTTTTGGTTCCTAACAGATGCAGTTGGCGCAGTCACAAAATATACAGGTTGGTAATATAAGCTTACAATGGGGGATTACATAGTTTTGAATTTTAGGAGTTTATCGATGTTCCAATTGTTTTTTAATGTTATGCCTAATTCTAGATTAAAATTGTTATTAAATCTCTTATTGTATATACTTTCTGTTATCTTCCTTGTAATATATTCGTGTTCTTTGGCTAGAATAGTTACGTTATCCCAATTAATAGTGTGCGATGGGTTATTTTTTAAATGGATGTAAAAGGCGTTCGTTGAAATCTTTTTGGTGACAACACGTTTGTGTTCATTTACCCTTAGTTTTAATTTTCTACCGGTTTCGCCTATATAGACTCCATTGCACGTGGAGCACTCAATTTTATATACTATGCCAACTGTCTCGGATGGGTTGTTTTCTTTTTACCTCTCCGAGGGGACAAAGTCCCCTAGGAGGGGTTATACAATCACCGTGTCTGTCCGTATGTCTGTCCTGCGAACGCGTTCGCATTATCCGTGCAAAGGTTAATCATTGCGTACGCAATGTCTCGAAATCTCTGCGTTCGCAGTTTTTCGTAGTGTTTGCAAAACCACCGTGTGACGGTGAGCGTTAACGGATTATTTTGCGGTTTGGTTTGGATGGTGTTTTTTCGCTCACCGTTGTGACGGTTTGGTGTATTATGTTTTTGTAATGTTTATGCGTAGGTTGTGAATGTTGAGTTCGTGTTATGACGGTTGTGAGTGTTGAGTTTGTGTTTGTGTTTTGATGGTTGTGCATGTTGAGTTCGTGTTATGTCGGTTGTGGGTGTAGAGATGGTGAAGGTCTGTGTTATGATGGTGGTGGATGTTGAGTCTGTTGTGTTTGTACGGGCGTTTTATCTCCAACTTCTTCTTAATAACTTTGGGACGGACCGAGCGCTGAGTGTAATGCTACCTCTCAACGTCCAATGGCAGGGTTTCCACCAATTGTACACGGTAATCGTCTTAGTATCAATTTGCGATTTATTAGCGCCGGCCGGGAATTGACCCCGGGTCTGCCTTGTGCAAGAGATTTACTCTAACCCCTCAGCCACCAACGCTTGTTAAGTTACGGTGTTTTCTAAAAAACAGCTTTGGCGAATGTCATTTAGAAAGTTATAACGTTAGGTACTATAATTTATTCTACATCATTTTAAATATTTATAAATTATATTAATCTTATATTTAATGAAATATTTATAAATTATATTAATCTTATATTTAATGAAATATTTATAAATTTTATTAATCTTATATTTAATTAAATATTTATAAATTATATTAATCTTATATTTAATGAAATATTTATAAATTATATTAATCTTATATTTAATTAAATATTAATAAATTATATTAATATTATATTTATTTAAATATTTATAAATTATATTATATTTATAAATTATATTAATATTATATTTAATTAAATATTTGAGTATTTTACTTTATTTGATCCTGTTCAGGAATTGATCTCGGGTCGCATCGTTACAATGCAGATTGTTTACCGCCAAGCCATTGACTTCCTTTCGGAATATAAACAGTAAAGAAACCATTATGATAAGGCGGGTTTTTTACCTTTTAATAACGCTTAGAAAAAGGATAATTATTCAAAACTCCCGCGGAAACTATATAAAAGTAATAATATAGCGCCACCGTGTGAAGAACTATCAATCAAACCGGGTAAAAAATATAATCTCTTCGACTTTTCGAACTGTAGTCAAATCTTGACGGGTCTAAAAACATGAAATAAACGTTTACAAAGCCGTTGCCGTCAATCTGGAGATCAGTCTTTCTTAGTTCTTGGCGGTCAGACGAACTACTACAGTTATTGTACGTCTAACTCACTGTTGTAACTACATAACTTATGATATTCTGAATAAATTAAAATTGGTCATTTCGTCTCAATTATTCTAATTATAATTAAATTTTATACCGGGCGGGATAGAACTGGGATAACATTTTTAACAAATAACTCTGAATTGCGGAGATATATCTTTAAGGGTTATCTCGAGAAATCAATACCACTAGGGACAATTCTTCCGAGGAGAGGTATATTTTGGCTCGCCAACTTGTTTTGGTTCATTCTGTTCCCACTTTAGTAGTGTACCACCCAGGTTTTTGGCTTTTTACCTCTCCGAGGGGACAAAGTCCCCTAGGAGGGGTTATACAACGACCGTGTCTGTCTGTGGGTCTGTGGGTGGGTCTGTGGGTGGGTCTGTGGGTGGGTCTGTGGGTGGGTCTGTGGGTGGGTCTGTGGGTGGGTCTGTGGGTGAGTCTGTGGGTGGGTCTGTGGGTGGGTCGGTCTGTCTGTCAGGACTGCGAACGCGTTCGCATTTTCGGTGCAAAGTGTAATCACTGCGTACGCAGTTTCTCAAAGGGTTGGCAAAACCACCGTGTGACGGTGAGCGTTAACGGATGCATTTGCGGTTTGGTTTGGATGGTGTTTTTTCGCTCACCGTCGTGACGGTTTGGTGTATTACGTTTTTGTAATGTTTATGCGTAGGTTGTGAGTGTTGAATTTGTTGTGTTTGTGTTCTGATGGTTGTGCATGTTGAGTCTGTTGTGTTTATATGGGCGTTTTCTCTCCAACTTCTTCTTAATGACTTTGGGACGGACCGAGTGCTGAGTGTAATGCTACCTCTCAACGTCCAATGGCAGGGTTTCCACCAGTTGTACACGGTATTCGTCTTAGTATCAATTTGCGATCGCATCGGGCGGGATTTGAACCCGAGACCTCATGATTGACAGGCGGACGTTCTACCACAGAACCACCGACACTTGTTACGCCTTATTGAAAATTAGACCTTCAACTTTATCGGAAGCGTATTTAATAGAGTACGAAATTTTGGTTTAATTGAAATAGAATTGAAATTGAAATCATTGCATCGAAGAAATTCTAATTTAGCGTTTCTCTATTGATTAAAAACAAATGCGCCACCCAGGTTTCGAACCCAGACCATTCGGCTTGGCAGTCGAGCGCTCTACCACAGAACCACCGATAGCTGCTTAGTTTCACTGAAATTAAGACAGGCATCGTAAGCATAATAGGTAATAAAGTCTTTTTTTATTAATGAATTTATGAAGGCCTAATCTGGTATTTTTTAAAGGTTAAATCTTGTTTTAGCGCAGTCAGCCGAGATTAGAGGGTTAAAGGGTAGACCCTGTGGGTGGTCCACTTTTTTAACGACCTATATATAGTTCTGTTAATTCAAAGGAGATAATTTAACGTTAATTGCTTTAAGAGCTGGCGGTTAGTCAAGTGGCTCTCTGTGCTTTGTTGATGGTAAGGTTTTTGCTTCTTGTAAATACATTTGGTGTGGATATTTGGATATCTACGATTTCTAACGCAGTCAATGATTTCTTGGGTGTGCGAGTCATTATATGATATTGGAAATTGGACGGCATTGGTCTTTTTCACGCGGTATGTGACACAACGTCAACTGGAAGTCTACGATTGTTGAAATAAAATGAGCGTTAAAGATGCGGCAAGTATTTCGTAAGCGAGAAAAATACAATTACCATCTGTAGATATTTCTTTCATTAAAATTTGCTTAGTATTATATTCAACTGATAAACATGTACTGTAAAAAGGGTTAAATTCAATTGTGCATTGTTTTAGTAAGTCTAACTCGCTGTTGTAACTACTTAATTTATAATATTCTGAATAAATTAAACTCGATTGTTTCGTCTCAATTATTTAAATTAAAATTAAAATTTTATACCGGGCAGGGTTTGAACCGAGTATACGTTTTTCGTAAATAACTCTGAATTGCGGAGATATCTTTGGGGGTCGTGTCGAGAAATTAATACCACTAGGGACCATTCTTCCGAGGAGAGGTATATTTTGGTTTGCCAACTTGTTTATTTATAATTTTGATGTTAAACGTCCTAAGTTTTCTCGTTAGTATTTCATTAAGACCTTTGTAATATGGAAGAAATAACCAATTATCTTTGGATTTATCTGTGGGGGGATTGACATTCGGGGTACATACATGGAGGAATTTATTTAGTGTTTTGGTGGGGAACTGGCCTGATTCAAATTGTTTTTTAATTATACAAATATCCTTCATTGGATTCGTTGAGATCTTATTTATGCGGAAATTTTGACTTTTAATTATGCCATTTTTGACATGGTGTGCATGGTAGGAATTATAATTTAGAAATTTTTGTGAATGGGTGGACTTTTGATATAAGTAATGGTCAGGGTTATTTCGATTTTTTGTTCTATCTATTAAAATGTCCAAAAAAGGTAAAACATTATTGTTTTCGATCTCTAGCGTGAATTTGATTTTGGGGTGTTTACTATTGATATTATCCAGAAAGGTATAAAGTTCTCCTTTGCTGAGATTCCACAGGGAAACAACATCATCTACATAGCGCCACCACGTGTCGGGGAAATTGTTTATGAGAGATAATACATTTTCTTCGAAATGTATCATGAAGATGTTGGCAAGAACGGGAGAAATGTTGGACCCCATTGGGAGACCATCAGTTGGTTTATATATTTTACCGTTATATTCAAAATCGGTATTCTTTAGGCATAATTCCGTGGCAGATAAAATACTATTTATACTAAGGGTGGTAACACTTTTTACTACATTTTGGTGTTTTAATAAGAGGGACTTAACAATGATAACGGTTTCATCTACTGGGGTGTTAGGATAAAAAACCTACAACATCAAAACTAACCATAAAACCATTGTCACTAAAATCTAAGTTGTCAAGTTTGTCTATAAAATCAAACGAGTTCTTAATGGATCTATTGGTATCTACAAGGGTATCAAATATCAAAGCTAGGTGTATGGCAAGATTGCGCGTGGGGGCAGCTGACATATCAACAATAGGACGCATGGGATTATTACCTTTATGAAGTTTGACATAACCTTTTAAATGTGAAATACGGGGGTCATTGACACGAAGTGCGAATTTTTGTTTATTATTAAGTTCACCCTTTTCCTCTAGTTCGATGGTGAAATTTGTGATGTCACGGGTTTGTTTCAGTATACTATATTTCTTATTTTCAATATAGTCGCCATCGTTGATTACAGAGTTTAATTTGGAGATGTAGCAGTCCCTATCTAAGATGGTGATTTTTCCTCCTTTATCGGCAGGAACTATAACTATATTATTACGGTTGGCTAATGATTTAAGGCTTAGTATAAAATCCCTAAGTAAGTTATCTTGGATGGAGTTGTGGTTGTATGTTTTGAGTTCTTGGGTGACGATGTGACAGATGTCGCTAATTTGGTTATCGTTAAAATTATTTGTGTTTTTAATAAAAAGTTTTTCAATCTCTACCGCGATATTCAGATGGTTGATGTATTTTGGTTTAGGGATAAAGTTAAGGCCCAAGCTAAGCACCTTGATTTCATTGTCATCAAGGGTAACACTAGATAGGTTTACGACATTGTCGGTATTGAGAACCGGGGATCGGGGTAGGGTATTTACTTTTGATAACATGTCGGCCCTATGTAACATTTCAAACTTACGTCTCTGCCTGTGACTGCAGTATATAATTCAGTGGCGCCGATCGCTTTTTTTCCCAATGGGGGCCGAAGCTCACTAATAAACTTGGAATGAGGCTGCTGGCAACACTTTCTTGCTTAAAAGTAAATGGCCTTTAACATCGGCGGTTTTACCAAGGGGGGCAGAGCCCCCATCGATTTTTCCCAATGGGGGCTTCGGCCCCGCCGCCCCCATGGGATCGGCGCCACTGATATAATTACGTCAACCAAATGAGATTCTTATAGTAGCCTTTCTCTTTGAAATGTTTCATGGTTATACAAAGGATGTTAACTCAATAAAACACTTAGGACGCGCAAGGTCAAGCATATTTGTCTACAAGTGATGTGCTTTGAAGAAATAAGTCCAGTTAATTACGTTTATGCGAATATAATAAGAGATCTTGCTTTTTATTTGATTTCACGACTATTATGGGCTGTAAATACGTTGCTCATAGTTTGAGTTCACGACATTAATGGGCTATAGAGTAATATACGACGTGACTTTTTTGTTTTTAGGATCTATTTTAACCGAATGGTTTTTCGGTGGATTGCATTTTATAAGGATATACTTAAATTATAGATGATATTTGATAGACAAAATAGAAAACATTTAAAATTAAGAGACGTATCTTATCATACTATCCTTTTTATGAATCGTGTACTTTAATATAAGAACCATTATAGGCTGGTGTCGTCCATGAGTGTGTGTGTGTGATCAGGTATGATTCGGAACGCGAAAAAACGTAGCCAAGCGGGAGAAATTCCTCTTCCTCTGCGATGTGTAGATCATCAAGAGCGCTATACAACGGCAAATTGACGTGGCAAAAAAGTTTGAAGTATATTCGTTTTACGACTGCACGCATGCGTTTTTCGGCTTCCCGGCTAGAAATTAAATATAAAAATATGGCCGAACGACGTCGAGAAAATACGAGCATTCAGGCAAAACGGGTTTAATTTCTAGTAAAATTTAAAGATAATTTATAAATGAAACAAAATCTAGTTTCAAATTGAGTTTTTGCAATAAAATAATTTGCGATTTGACCTGTATGTAATTGCAATTTTGTTATTTCTATCTATTTCGCTCTCAATTCATCGTTAAGACTTGGTTGCTTTTGTATATATACGTATTTTGCTTTTTGAAGTTCACACAGCGAAGAGGACGTTGTAGTGGTTAATGACGCGCGCTTGTCATTTTAACAACGCCTTCTTGTTACCAAAAATAACTAAGAATTTTGGAATTGCTGTATTTTACACTTATAATTATTTATAATCGTATTTAATTTCTGTGGTATTTCCAAAAATATTGTTAAAAATATTAAATTACACTCTTTAAACTATAATAACTAATAACAACAAACAATCTATATTTATATATAAGGCTTAGATCACGACTTACCAGCAACCGGCGTATCAATTTCAGTTGAACAAGGGTCCGAAAACAGTTTTTTATTTTTTCCTGGAATGCAGTTATGGTCCTTATCTAGGTTAAAAGCCTTGATAACGATGGAGTATTTCGTGTAAGGAAGAAGTCCCGTCATAACGAAAGTGTTTTCAAATCCTTTGATCTCCATTTGTGACGGTCGGCAAAGAGGCCTATTCTGACACTGCCATTCAACGACGTAACCACTGAGTTCACCATTTTTACTTTCAGGTTCCACCCAATTAAGTTCCACTATGTGCGGGGATAGTACGAAGGCTCTTATGTTTTTGCAAATGGTCGGTGCTGAAATAAAAAAGAATAACTATATTATATTTTTTATTTCTTCGATAGATTGGTATAATTAAGCACTTTTCAGAAAATGGTGCTCTCTTTTCACGGCATTGGCCATTTATATTATATCTAGTTTTAAAAAGAACTAACGGGTTTAAATTCTTGGCGCGTTAACATGAAAAATTAACTAAGATCCTTTTAAACTAAAACCTTCCAAAAGCTTTTTAAAAAGAAACTTGTTAAATGTTGAGACTCCTCGTGTCTCCGCTATTAAAGGGAATGTAAGCTCAAGTATTTGGTGTGGAACACCAAAGTTTGCAGCTCTGGCCGCTCTTGCCTTTGGCTTTAAAAATGTTTGGCGCCACTGTACAGGGTAATTTGGAAAATTGAAGGGGTCTTCCATAAAGATTGCTGTGCAGGTTATATTCCCTTTAATGAAAATGGCAGCTCGAAAGAAAACCCTCTGGCTGTTCTTAATTACAGCGAAAATACCCTATTAAGTATCGCCCACTATCGTAGCTGCAGCGCAAAATAATTAAATTTTATCACAATTTAAACGGCGAAAACAATAACTTGTAACTTTTTAAAAGGTACTTAATCTACTACAATACCTTATTTAGGTGTAAGCCTTTTCATATTTGTTTGTTTAGTCATAATTCGTAATAAAATTTTAATATCAGGCCTCTGTCATAGCTCATAAGAGAGTTAACATGTTAAATTGGTGATACTACAACTTGACTTGTGGCCTCGCACCCCCCTCCTCCTTCGGGTTGCACATATAGCCATTTATACAGTCACCGTTGCTGAACTTTGGAACTAATAGACTATTTTGGAAGAACTTCCGTCACCTACCGTACCATCCAGGTACTTCACTTGAGCCGCCCCCGCTTTAAAAGACTTTATGATTTCTATGATATAAAATGAAACACATAAACTGTTAGTTACGTACTCTTGTAATAAGAGAGCTCAATAGTGTTTCTTTCAGATACCGACTATAATATTACTTACGAAAGCTATTCAGTTTTGTATTTTAAAATATTGATTCTTTAACCCTGAATTTGAGAATTTTTGTAAAAACAATGGAAGTTTAAAGATTGTATTCATCCATTGTATTGATTTCCACAGTCACGCACGGGGTAAGTAATTTTTATAACTACTTAGAAAAAGTCTTCAAGTATTAGAAATTAAAGTATATTGTCCCCCCCCCCCCCCTTCGCTGCGGACTCATCCGATCCTCAAAGTAGACACCAAAATGGAATTTTTCCGCCACATACATGTAGCAGGTTTGGACGAATTTTGCCGCTGGAGAGCCCTTCTTGGGCCGCTTTTATCCGTTCTATTTTGACCAAAACCTAAAGGCCAGAATTAATTATCCAAGGCTGTAAAATGAAGAATATATAAAAAAATTATACTTCATTTGGCCGATTTAATAGTTTTAAAAAGTCCCTTTGTGACTATTTTTCTGTGCAACTTTTTATGAAATATCAGCGAAAGAATGCTAAAGTGAAAGTTTAAGTGAATGTCACTTGTAAAAGGATTGAAATTTCTCTCGTTACAGACGTATTTTGTTCTTCTAATTAAACCCACTCTAAAAGTTTCTTATACTAAAGAGTAAGTTGCAAATAATTTTTTACCGCCTTAATTTTGCTATTAAATGAAGCGCTTACGTTTAAAGTACCCTTGGAATATAGTTTCGTTGCTTTCCGTTTCGTAGTTAATTATAAATAATAAGTAGAACGCCCCTACAATTTGAATTTTAGCGTGGTGATTGATGTCATTGACTACACGTTATTTCTCATTGGCCGCTATCCCCAACATAGAGTTAAGGACGAGTGGGTGACCATGACCGTAGCTTTGATTACATAATCGATTACAGATTAAGCACTACCAAAGGCTGTACCCGCTGTAATCGGTGTACATGATTAAAGAGCTTAACCCCTCGATTTAGGCTTGCGTATAAAATGTAGATGCTACTGATTCCGTAACCGAAACGCAAAAATCTCTTATCGAACCAGGGGATTATACTACTGAATTAAGTACAAGATGCAGTGAGAAAAATTTAGACAAAACCGTAGTCAATGACATCACAAACTAGGCGCGATAAAATTATCGTTCAAAATAAAAGCCGTTGTGCGGCGCTGCAAGTAATTTTAATTTTAATATTAAATACCCTTATCGACGGTATTTCATCAAGTGAGTTACATATTCGGAAATCCCTCGATCAAATGAAAAAGAAAATATAAAGTAGTTTAATTTCTATTCCGAAAACCTATTTGTAACTGAATATTTTTAATGACAAGCTTGAGTAAAACCACGAAAGGCAAGTAAAATAAAACCATGGCCGATCTAATTGTTTGTTAACCCTCAAAAAAGATCTATAAATTTAAAAAATACTAAAAAGCGATACACTTTTTTAGGTTCTAACCTGCTGGTGCCGTATTCGCTTCGATTTCTGTTGTTGGTCCCAGAATTCGCTTTATTTTTCCAGATTGCGAGCAGTCTAGACTATAGGCCCCAATTTTTAGAGAATATTTCGTGTCAGGTCTCAACTTATTGAACGTATAGGTGGACGCTTCTCTGTTCACATCAGTACTGATTTCTGATACTTTTCTGACGTCCTTCAAAGAGAGGACGTAACCATCCAGGGGCTGCTTCAGGTTTTCTGCATGGTCCCATTGAACAGTCAAAGATGTAGCTTTTGGACAGTCGAATTGAACACTCCGGACTTCTCCGGGCTCTAAAATGCAATACAGATTATATAGGTAAATGACTGTGAATGTTATTATGAATAAATAACTATAACGAATATAAAATCCGAACAGACCAAATGAATTTTACCAAGAAAACATTTAGGTTACTGAGAACGAACTAGTTTACCTTTCAGGCCCACTAGCATGATCAGTACCATAAGTCTATAATATTGTTCCATAAGTTTGTAACTTTGGGGAATATTCGACCGAGAGCTAGTAATGAAGTGAGGTCATCTCAAGAAAAAATCTTCCCCTAGCGAGGCGCCTACAAAGGCTTCGTGTGACTCGGGAACAAGTGGACGCAAAACGGTGACGAAGCCCGTAATGCAGTCTGTCTTGTGAATAGCTCTCAGAGAAAATTTTGCATGTGCAGAATAGGAAGTGTCACACTTGTTTAATATTATTATACACTTTTGTCAATACTGATAACAGCTTTTTTCAAATGAAAAATATATATTTTATACTTATTGTATAGCGCTATCTTCAATAGGTCGTAATGACGATTTAAATTGAAATAAAGTTAATTACGGAAAATTGAATTACACAAACATTTAGTACACATTTTTAACTAAACCTCCAAATAACGAAATCATCCTAAATAGGATTATAGGTAAACCCTCAATTATATTGTAAATCAGGATCAATTAAAACAAATGATAGACAGATGGTGCTAATGTTGCACCTACATATGTGCGCAATTCTGGCTGACCTACTTCTTTCCCATCCAAGTTCTCAGTAAAATAAATATCTTGACTTGTTCTCTAATAGCTTGGAAATAATAACGAACCTTGACTATTGATGACGTCACCGAGGTAAGAGATTGGAAAGTCAGATTCAAAATTAAAGGTACCCTGTATAAATATAATAGCAAATTAAAATACTTACGAAATGGCTTATATAATCATAAATGACGTAAATTCATTAGTATGAAACTGAAAGATGTCAGTCTCTTGCAAACCAATAGCTCTGCCAACGGTTTCACAGCTTTTTTTTGTTTGTATAATTGGAATTTTTCTCGCGGGGAGATGTCCGTCGTAACTTACGTTTATTATTTATATGGCCATTTGTTAAATTTGAATCAGTAGAACGTGATAAAATTATTTATGGTATATATTTTTATAGATTCATTTTTAAACTTTCTATGTTTAGGAGTAATGTTTATATCAAATCTTGACTTACATTCCTAGATTCAGATTTATCACATTTTATATCCAAGATGAGTCCCAATATTATGAACAATGCAAATAGCCAACGAATTCGAAATAAATTAAAAGGTTTAAAATTAACCAATGAACTCATTTTAAATTGTACAGGGTTGAAAGCTTAATAATTTTGGTTGAAGCCTTGAAAATTTAACACCGAATTTCTAGAAAATGTGCGCCGTTATTTCACGGCTTATTACAAGGATATGTGTATTAAATGCTTTCTATTAAATTATATCTATGTACTTGTTGTGTATTCGTTTATCGCTTCCAATTAGATAAGAAATACTAAAGCAGCGACAGTAATTGTTCGCTGTTGTTTCCCAGATATATAGCGTCATTTGTTCATTAACCTTGACTAAACGTAGATAACTTTTATCATTTACCTGACGAATATTTAATTAAACTAACTATTTCATGTTGCTGTGAAAATTATTACGGAATTAAACCGAAAGTATTTTATAAAATTTTAATGGATCGATGTATGGTCTATAAATTTCACAAAAATATTTTATTTCTGGAGGAAATTATCGTCGATTCCTTCCACCACAGATGCACTTATATATTTTTGGGTTATTTTTAAATATATTTAAATTTTTCACAGTTTAATGTCGATATCTGTGTAATAGAACCAATATTAAAAACGTTTTTTCATATTTTATTGATATATATTAGACTAGCAGTTTGGTTCTCGTTATCAATCTTTGAACCGGATCTACTTGCGATATGATGAAATATTACACGCGAGTATTACATCCAAATAGGAAGCGGACAATTTTATCGACGTATATCAATCCGTTCTCGAAACATTAGAGATTTAAATTATATCTAAGGTCAGAAAAATATCTTCACACAGGTGTACTCTTTCCTGTTGTAATTATTTTAAGAATTTTAGCCAAATTACGATGTTCTTCAATCTGCAACCGTGAAACGCAACTAAAAAGACAACTGAGCTCCTCTAGTTTCTTAGTTGTATATAAAATACTAATAGATATTTTTTACCAATTGTATATATATCTCAATCGTTATTGAATAAGTACACTTCATTTACCTGATACCAGTAGTTGACTTCATTTGTCCCATCATTTACAACCAGTAGTTTAAACGTGAGATTTAACATGGTAGCAGAGCGTGGTGGCTGGTTCGTTTAGAAGCTGCTTAAGAAGTTGAGGTCCTGTTCCTGTCAGTCTGTCGCTGTTACTCCTGGTGGCAGGATCTGTTCGAGTAACTGTCTAATCGTCAATTGGTCTGACCAACTAGTCATTATGGCGGAGCAAGACATTGCTGGGTTTCAAAAACTGCATGGATCAGCTAACTGGAGCAACTGAAAATTTGGGGTGGATATCCTGTTACTGGAGAAGCCAGGGGCTAATGAAGTCGTCAAAGGGGAAATCTCTATGCCTAACCCTCTGCCCACGCAGGCGACCATTGCAGAACAAGCGGATCACGCCAAGAGGGTGGCCAACTGGGAAAAAGGTAATCGAGCTGCGAAGGTCATCATTGCTAAGATGGTGGACTCAAGCGAATTCCCGATCATTCGTCGCCATCCGAACGCTTTTGTCACATGGACAAGCAGCAGGTCAAGTGTATTCTTGGACAAATGAATATTGGTTTTCGCTCAGATGAAGAGTTCTGTGGAGCGTGCGTCGAGGGGATGCAAAGTAGGAGACCATTCATTGAGAGGTCCCAAAGAGCAACTAAAATTGGAGAGCTAATTCATGCTGATGTCTGCAGTCCAATGGAGGTGCCGTCTTTTGGTGGAGCCAAATATTTTGTATGCTTTACCGACTATTTTTCACGGTTCCGGATGTCTTTCTTCTTGAAGGATAGATCACAAGTTCAGAAGGTCATGAAAGACGTCGTTCATTTCTTCGAGAAACAAAGCGGGTATCAAATCAACACTCTACTGTCGGATGGCGGGGGGTGAGTTCGATAATAAAGAAGTTGCAGAAATATTGTCACAGATTGGAGCCCAGTTCCGAAGGTCAAACCCATAGACGCCGCAACAGAATGGTTGCGCTGAGCGTACGAATCGCACTGTTTTGGACATGGCGAGGACGATGCTGCAAGCTAAAAGATTGCCCAAGCACGTATGGGCAGAAGCCGTCAATATGGCAAACTTCATCTCAAATTAAGTGGGTACTAGTCGTGTTGAAGTACAATCGCCTTATGAATTATTTCATGGTAGACAACCGAGAATTCACGATTTCAAGATATTTGGCACCATCTGCTGTGTAAAGACACCGGACAAACGAAGACGGAAGTGGGATCCGAAAGGTATACGTGAGCTATTTGTTGGTTACAACGAGCAAATTCAAGGTTTCAGGATTTGGATCCAAGAGACTAACAAACTTGTCCTCAGTCGTGATGTCATATTTGAGCCGGAAAGAACGGTACCTGTAGAACATGCACTCTCAAATATACAGGGTGTCCACTAAAAAATGAACCAGGGTGAATATCTCAAAATCTGTTTTATGTATGATTTTGAAATTTTCAAGTCGTATACAAGATGTAGGGGGAAACCTACTGCGAAAATGACGATGACCTTGAACCATGTCTTCAAGGTCATCCAAAAACTAACCCGAGAACCGTAAGGGTTACAAAGTTGGTTCCAATTAGAAAAGTGTTCCACGTGGCATTTTAAGTACAAGTAGGTTTGACCTGATCAGATTTGATCAATAGGAAGCCGAGAAATGCTAGATGAAAAACAAGAAGGTCGTTAAGTTGATAACGTGTCGAAAGCGAGGTTCAGGAGCTGATAACTCTAAAGAATAAGATACTCGTGTTAGAGTACTGAAATTTGCTACACATCCTCATCAGGATTGAGTGTCTTTAGTTTAAAAATTTCAATGACCTTGAATCATGTCTTCAAGGTCATCCAAAAACTAACGCGAGAACCGTAAGTGTTAGAAAGTTGGTTTCAATTAGAAAGGTGTTCCACGTCACATTGTAGGTCTAATTAGCTTTGATTCGATTGAATTTGACCAATAGGAAGTCGACGAACTGTTTTTCAAAATCACAAAAGTCGTTAAAATGAAAATTGAAAGAAAACGCACATAACTCGAAACCAATTCATGTTACATCGAAATTTGCTAGACAAACTCATTATGGTGGGAGTTTTTCAAGTTTGTTAAATTGGATGACCTTGAAGACGACACGTTATCAACTTAACGACCTTCTTGTTTTTTATCTAGCATTTCTCGGCTTCCTATTGGTCAAATCTGATCAGGTCAAACCAACTTGTACTTAAAACGTCACGTGGAACACTTATCTAATTGGAACCAACTTTCTAACACTTACGGTTCTCGAGATAGTTTTTGGATGACCTTGAAGACGTGGTTCAAGGTCATCGATGTTATCATTCTTCTTTGGCCCCCGCACGTGCTACGAAACATAAAAAAAAAATTAAATTGCTAGAGAAAACGGTTTCTGAGATATTCACCCTGGATCGTTTTTTAGTGGACACCCTGTATACCTAAATATAAATAAAATAAATAATATAAACCATTTAAAACCCTTAGTTAAAAGAAACATAAAATCTTAGTCATAAATATTGTTTGTTTCGTTTATTAATGTTAAGTTTGTGATTTTCGTTTTATGTATCCCATTTATGAGTGTTAAGGTAAAAATAATATTGTTTTCGTTTTATGTATCCCATAATCGTATATTTGGTAATTTCCTATTCATCAAATTTAATCAAAAATCCCCAATTAATTAAAATCTTTTAATACACTTAATTAACCCCTACGATACTTGGTATGTCATGCGTGGTATGGTTGGAAAGCCCCAGAAAAATCCCGGAAAATGGATATAATTTAAAATTCTAAATATTAAAACTAAATGAAAAAACCCCTAAAAATCTGAAAAGATTATTTAAACCCATAATTTCGCGAATCCTCTCATTGTCCCACCTAAGTGTTACCTTCCCCCAGATAGACAATCCGGCGCCCGGATAAATAGAATATTCACCCGGAAGGTCAGATTGCACCATGAGGCGACAGTTTTAAACCAGAATGATAATAATAATAATAATAATAATAATAATCAGCTAGGCTAATACCCAAGGCACCACCTTAGGCCTAATTGGTCGGTTCCATTTTAAAAGACAAACGAGGGAGCGGCTATTGGTCTGTTCCATTTTAAAAGACAAACGAGGGAGTGGCTATTGGTCGGTTCCATTTTAAAAGACTAACGAGGGAGCGGCTATTGGTCTGTTCCATTTTAAAACACAAACGAGGGAGCGGCTATTGGTCGGTTCCATTTTAAAAGACTAACGAGGGAGCGGCTATTGGTCTGTTCCATTTTAAAAGACAAACGAGGGAGCGGCTATTGGTCTGTTCCATTTTAAAAGACAAACGAGGGAGCGGCTATTGGTCTGTTCCATTTTAAAAGACAAACGAGGGAGCGGCTATTGGTCTGTTCCATTTTAAAAGACAAACGAGGGAGCGGCTATTGAATAATAATAATAATAATAATAATGAGCGTGAAAGGTCATATTCGGCTCTGAAAAAATCTATCAAACTTAGTTGCCAAGGACGAAAACGACAAAATCGTCCAAATGGGTAGAAACAAAGACCCCTCCTATAGAAAATAGCGCCGCCTTCCAAACCCCCGATAAAGTATAACCGCAAGTAAAATCCACTACCAAGCATACACTTCCGACTCCCGACTTCCACCCCCCCCCCCCCCCGACAAGTTAAATATTGAGTATAGAGCGCCTAAAATCATGTTAAATCGATACTCCCCAATGATTCCTTCAATACCAAGTTAGTATGTTTTGCTAATTTCCTGTCCGAGAACGAGAAAACCCCCTTGTGTCGCGAATCCAGAACAATACCCCTTTATTCCGACCAGTATAAAAACCGAGCCCCAACCCATAAATGTATCATAACCGATTTTTACCTTTGGCACGCCAGTCTAGTTCGAAATATCTCCCAATAAATTCTAAAATCTCCGTAAATTTAAGCGCCTAACGCTAGTTTTCTATATTATATTTTACCGCCCCATTTTTTAAAAAGTGCTTTTACCCACCATGGCTGCCAGGTATCCCGAAGATACTCCTGATTTGTGTAAGGAATCCCATTTTTAATTTATCTGTTATTTTAAATTTATTTGTTTTATTTTTAATCTATCAATAAAAGCATTTCAATCAAAGCTCATTGAGTATCCTAATCACTGTCCGACATTATCATCTTTCTTTTGAACACTCAAGGGGTTTGAACACTCAAACCCCTCTTCTAAAGCCATATACCCTTGATGGGAAAGAAATGGAAACGGTGACTAACTACACGTACCTTGGAGTCTCTATTAGTAACGCTGAGTTTTATTTAAAGAATATGGAAAGCAAGATATCTGGAAAATGCAATAAAATGCGTTGGACAGTCCGCAACTTAGCAGAAAACTCATACAATAAATACTCAGTTGCACGGACGCTTTGGAAAAGTGTGGCAGTTCCTTTGCTAACTTATGCAAATGAAGTTGTATGTTATTCTAAACCTACCAGAGAAATGTTAGAACGATACCAAAGACTAGTTGGTAAAACAGCTTTGAATGCAGGCCCTTTTTCTGCTAATGCGGCAATCGATGGCGAGATGGGATGGAACAGCATGACTACTAGAGAAGCCCGAAGTAAAATTAAGTTCCTGGGTAGACTCAAGTTTATGGAGAAAGAACGTATGGCTCACCAAATCTATAAATATGTCAGAGAAACGGGTGCCAATACTGAGTGGACACGAGCAGTAGAGCGGCTTGACCAGCAGTACTCTATTTGAACTAAAAGGGGACAAGCCAACTCTTATAAGGAGTGGACAGCCTATGTTGATAAGGAAGTGCAGCAAGCAGCATTAATCAAGTGGAAAGCTGAGGTTCGGCAAAAGAAAAGCCTAAATTATTACAAGGCAAAAAAACAGCCAGCTAAAGAGGAATGCTATAATGGTTCTTGGGGTAGTGGCTTGGCTTTCCAGGCTCGTACAGGAGCCCTCCTCACAGGAGTCCGTCAGACTGAATTGCTGGGTCTTCCTTCTCGTTCTCCGCTTTGCAAACTTTGTGGCCAGGTCGACGAAGATATTTATCATGTGCTGTTAGAATGCCCCGAAACATGCGATAGTCAATCTAGTAATGACTGGCGGGCAGAATATTTTGGGGAGTCAATCGAAAAGGTGCTAGGTCTTACTGGTGAACAGTGGAGTATCGATGATGTTAGGAAAACAATTGAAACTTGGCAAATAAAGAAACAGCGGTGCAATATTACCTAGTCTGGACCACTCTGCTGTTGCGAAAAGATCAAACTATTTTGTACCTGAGAACTTATAATTAGTACCTGAGAACTTATAATTAGTACCTGAGAACTTATAATTCGTACCTGAGAACTTATAATTCGTATCTGAGAACTTATAATTTGTACCGGATAACTTATAATTTGTTCCGGAGAACTTAGTATTTTAACACAGAAAGGAATTATTTATCTAAAGTGTCTTGTCAGAGTTACTTTATAATTTGTGTGTTTTTTATTTTATTTTATTCTATTTTTTTGAGTATGAACTCGTTTGAACACTGGAAATTTATTACCTGCTGTGCGCCAATTTTGGAGCCGCCCTGTTATAAAAGGGTGTACATTTGTACGGCTAAATAAAAAAGCTTTAAACCTTTTACTTATTATCAGCGCACTGCAACGTCGTAATAAACGATACGCGGGAAGCAGGGGTAATACCTTCCAATTTTATTCTTTGTACCTGCATGACCGGTAAATTGGAACATAGCCCCGCCACTCCCTTTGCTCCTCTTTCTCGACCCCCCTTAAAGTACTTTTTAAGGAGATTCCAATAGTGCAAAAATTATTCCCCGCAAAGCATTATATAAAAAGTTAATTAAAAATTGCCCAAAGACTATGCATTGGCGCCGCGCACCCACTTCGCTCGACGCTGGGGGGCCGGACCGGTGCCCTCCAGCCCCGATCTTATAATCATCATGGGTGCATATATAACCATCATTAAATATATCTCCTTAAGTATTAATTCCCGAAAAATAATGTTTCGCATTAAAAAACAAATGGATTACAATAATGCAAAAAGTTTTAACCGCAATTTATTATTTAGAAAGATATGATAAATGTAACATATTGTTACTTGCCATAAAAGTTTACCACGGAAAATACGACATATTTCGAGATTTTTGTACGTGTAAACTAAAACTAAAACTGGACTCGTAAACGAAGTATAGGCGCCTCATGGCGCCGCGCACTCACTTCACTTGAGTGCTGCGGGGGCGCGGCGCCACCCCAGCCCCATTCTTGCTAATCAAGCTGTGCCATCTATAACGCGACCTAGAGGACAGTACCAGTGCTTCCACTTCCAAAAGATCATTTTACCCAGACATAAGCTGAAAAATACCCACTTTTGACTTTTCCAAATTTCAAAAATACCCTTAAAATTCCCACAAGAATCAAACAATAAAATACCCACTTTTACCCATTTTTAATTTAAAAAAAACCTTAAAATTCCCATAAAAACACCGATTTAAAAAATTAGTTTAATTATCACAGTTTTTCTCTAATTTTTACAAAGAAAAAGACACTAATATTAATGGTAGGTATGCAATTCGCTTACTAATGGACGAAAACAATATTTTTGTCTATTCCAATCGGCAAAGCTGACAGAGAAAGAACCTAAAAAGGTCTCGACATAAGCAAAAGCAGTTTTCCACTTACGGCCAACTTAGTTACACTTTGTCAAAAAGGGAAATTATATTTCAAGGTAGATTATTTTCAATATTTTTAAATTTCCCATGAAATGTTCAAAATACCCTCATTTTACCCATTACCCTCAATCTCGAAAAAAAATCCCTCTCGAGGTAAATTTTACGCGAAAAAGGGTAAAATACCCTCAAAGTGGAAGCACTGGACAGTACCTAGTATAGTCTCTTGTGGTGCGAATTAAACAAGGGAGAGCGACTGAGAGACAGAGGTGGGCAAAAAGTTGCGAGCGTTCGGAAAAATGAGCATATAGAGTTTTAAACACGGCTTGCTCAAGTGAGCGAGTACTCAAGGCAAACGAGTTTATTTTCTCTATCTCTAATTGAGAAGCCTCTGGGCGAGCGCCGAATAGTTCGCTCCGGCGTTGATGGCTGACGGCGCGCTGAGGGAGATTCCCCCCTCGACGGGTTAGTTCCCTCACTTTTAAGCGCTCACCGCGCGCTGAGCGAGATCTCCCGATCGTCGGAATAGCCCCCTCACAGTAGAAAGCGCTGACGCAGCGTTGAGGGAAAATTACCGAGAGAAGGAATAGTTCGCTCAGATTTGAGCGCTAGCTACGCGCGGATTTTGATCACGGTGAGCGACGGTAAAGTTCGTTTACGCAAATCGCTCACAGCGCGGCGAGCAAAAATTTCAAAAATCAAACATTAAACTATTACTCGGCTAAGGGTTTATTATTTACTTTTTTTATTAATAAAATGAAGGGTACTCTAAACGTCGGGAGTTAATGATATCTCCGATTGAATAAAATTCAAAGGTTCTTCCGAATTTATCCAACGATAAACTAGACTGCAAATATTCCGTTTAGTGTTAAAAGAGCTTTATTAAATATTAAAAGCCACAAATTATAACAATAGGCGTTAGTATACATTCTTTTGGTCTTGACAAACTTGGCAGGTGAAATGGGCAACGCGGTACGCGTTTCTTCATTTTTAGGGGATTGTGGCTCGCGCTACTTTAAAGGAAAATATTAGCGCGCTCTCAACTTAAATTAATGATCGGTACCATAAAAACAAGTGGACATTTACTAACCCCTAATCCAACTCATTTGTAAATCTCCAGAATTTAATAGACAGTTTTAGCAACTACCTACAGGGGCGGTGCCAGAAGATTCTTAGGTGTAGGCTAATAATGTTTATCATTTGTGGGCCCCCTGTTCCTCAATATTGGACTTAAAATTAAATTTTGCAAATTCAGGTAATTTATTTATTATTTGATATTAGTGCGGTTTTTAAAATTTTACAGTATTAACTATCATCACATATTTTATTTGAATTTAAAAATCGACTTGATGTGGCCCCATCAGATCGATTTGTGGGCCCCTATTTGAACACAAAAGTAGGCTATAGCTCGTGTTGCCTACCCCTAACGCCGCTCCTGACTACCTACACCGGGATTTTATTCACAGTGAACGACGACAGAGTTCGTTTACGGTAAATCGCGAAGAGCAAACATTTCAAAAATTAAACTTCACATTTGACGGTATGAACAAGTTAATAATAAGATTATTTTTAATGTATATATAAAATATAATACAATATCTTTGCATATAACCATCTTCGATTTTGTCCATTGTTTATGACATCGACAAAAATAACCATATCATCAAATGATCAAGCTAATTGCGAAGATTCACGGTTTTTAAATAATAATTTTTTTCAGAAAAAAAGGGAGGGGTTGGAATTAATATAATGGCCAGCCTGTGCCAATATTAAAACTGTTTTAGTTCCAAATTGAGGTAACTCGATTTACGCGAATTTTCTTTTTTGCCGTTTTTCAAACTTCCTTTACACTAAAAATATAAATATTACAAATAGCGGCCAATGTATAGTTACAAAGTTATCGATTATTTTCCATTTTTAAAAAGCATTACGTTATAATTTTTTTTCCAATTTAAATAATATTTTTTAGATACCTGTTTTGAAACTAATAGCGTTCTTTTCGTTTTTATTTCACACCGAATTTTAGAAATAATAAAAATGTTTGAATAATTCTAATGTCTAGTTTGTGCGGGTAACAAAAATCAACAGTGAAGAAGCTGTCAACGATCACCGTCAAGCTCAGCATGTGGGGAGTGGGGACCCGCAATTACATCATTCTTCCGAACTTCAAAAGGGCGTTATTTTATTTCTGGGGGGGGGGGGGGATTTCTATTTGAACTTGTAATAACTTACACACAAATATTTTCTTTACATTTTTCTGTTTTTATTGCTTACGATGTTACACTTTATATACAATATTGGAAGTATTTCAATAATTATTTAAATCTTCGCTCTTGCTTGATACCTACAAAGATTCTCAAAAAAAATTGTGTGGATCGTGTCATTTTCGCCTAATTTGGTATGCACATGTTTCTTAACAATGAAACGAAACCAAAATTAGTTACAGACATACGCCAAACGAGGAGGCAATGAACACCGCTAATGCCCCACAATGGAACATTTTGAAAAAAAAAGGATCCACCGTGGAACTTCGTATGTCATTAGAAAGTGTTCATCTTGTAAAATACGGAAGCGAACTTAAAGCCTGAAACTGAATAAAAAAACTCAAGCCACAGTCGAAGTACTATAACTCCAAAACTATGGACTCGAAAAAATTAAACTTCGAAGGCGAGAAAAATTATGAACAGCTAAAGCAAAAAACACGAAAAAATTAAACTAAGGAAGGACCGAAATACGAATCGAAAGACGCAGACTTGAGAAAAGTCGACAAGAAACTGTAACGAAATGAGAAAGGAACCTACTATTTATACTATTATTGTAGAAAGGATTACGAAGCGAGGTATAAGTATAGGAAACTTCGAAATTGCCCTAGCATTGGCTAAGACCCAAGGGAGGGGCGACTCATTGGCGTCAGTTCGGAATTCTGGCGTTGACCCCCCGTCATATGACGTTAAGAAGTACACGCTATTGTTGAAATTGAAAACTGCGAGAATGAAGAAAATGGGTTCGATGCTAAATAGAAAAAACCCTCCATCGACTGTCCCCCTATTTTAATATTTTTGTCAGGTGCTGTAACGAGTAAGTGGCGCCCTTGCTGTCTGGAATGGGCAGTGTTGAAAAAAAAAAGCCCAAGGTGGGAAAAAAGGTTTGCAGAGCCAAATAGGATTTTATGAATCGGGCCAAGCCGCCAATTCAATGCTTTTGAATTAACTAATATTATTCTAATGTCTGAATATGTCGGCTATAGATTCCAAGGTTCAATAATATCTAATCGGCCCGATTAGTCGCAACTTAGTAAATAGTAACACAGAATAAACAAATATTGTAAATAAATGTAGTAAAAATAGCTAATAATACCATTAGTTAATAATATTGTTACATAAGTATGACACGTCTTATTCTTTATATGCAAAACGTTTACTGATAACTAGCTACAAGAGACACTCTATATAGAGGGCTTCTCGTGTATGACGTGCCCTTTATCAGCATCTCGCTAGGGGCGATTTTTTACCGTGATGACGTCACTCTGTAAATAGATTTTAGTGAATTATTTCCATTAAATTATGGATTTATGATATTACGTAGTATTTTTATTTTTATTGATTAACGTTTTCATGTTAGTCTATCCGTAGTCCAGAAAAATATACTTTGGAGCTAACGTTCCGTAGACGCGGCCCGAATATACATGGTTTTCTCCGTTTTCCTATATACTTATTTCGGTTTCAGAAGGGCTAGTTTTGATCTAGTCTATCTATGAAGCTATACGACTCATTTTTAGGGGGAGTTCAGTTTAGCGAAAAGTATATTTATATATGTATATTATAAATTATAAGTCAAGCCTAAATTAGCGAGTGAATGCCTATTTCGGGGAAATATTTGGTTAGTCATGTCCCGCTGCGACTAAGAGACGTTTCCTATGAGTGGTCAACCTTTGCCTTTTCGTTAAGATGCCGAAAGAGACGCCTTTGTGTCTGGACTCCACCTGCGGGTCCCAAAATTGAAACGATTGGGATAGTTTGGAAAGGGGTTGAGGTTCCACCCCCCTTCCCCTCTTTTCAAGCTTCAAGTTGAAAGCCGATCGCTAAAACGTAAATACAGCAACTTAGTTTTACATATAGTTATTATTATTGTTACTAATTTTTGATAATTTTTGTTTTTTTATTTCTTAGGACGATTTACAGAAAAATATTTTGATATTTTCTGTAACGAACAAGAACTCGCCCAAAGGCCAGACGAGCTGATGAATGCCAAGTTAAAGAACGGGGCAATGGAATTTGAACTCCAGTTGTATAAGGAGCAGTTGGACAATGCCAACAAAGCCCCCTAAGTGGCTGTAGCTGGTTGTTCTTGCGTAAAGGTCTCAAAAATTCAAAAACCAGAAGAAGCCAAATAATTGGCTAAAACCAAAACGGTCCTTTTCAGGACCACCTTCGTTTGGTCTAAAGACCATTAGACTGTGTGATTCTAAAATGCTGAACTATTGAAACTAAAATATATTCGCTGTTTTAATTGTTCCGTATTTTACAAGATGAACACTTTCTAATGACATACGAAGTTCCACGGTGGATCCTTTTTTTTTCAAAATGTTCCATTGTGGGGCATTAGCGGTGTTCATTGCCTCCTCGTTTGGCGTATGTCTGTAACTAATTTTGGTTTCGTTTCATTGTTAAGAAACATGTGCAAACCAAATTAGGCGAAAATGACACGATCCACACAATTTTTTTTGAGAATCTTTGTAGGTATCAAGCAAGAGCGAAGATTTAAATAAATATTGAAATACTTCCAATATTGTATATAAAGTGTAACATCGTAAGCAATAAAAACAGAAAAATGTAAAGAAAATATTTGTGTGTAAGTTATTACAAGTTCAAATAGAAATCCCCCCCCCCAGAAATAAAATAACGCCCTTTTGAAGTTCGGAAGAATGATGTAATTTTTATCGTAATCGTCAGTCGTTACATTTGGATCGCTTTCGCGCGACACAGTGATTATAGCCTACTGTCTATAGTAACTTTAAATAGGTTACCTTGGTAATGCCACCCCCCTTCCTCCTTGTTCATACTCACCGGCAGCCAGCGGGTCCCCACTCCCCACATGCTGAGCTTGACGGTGATCGTTGACAGCTTCTTCACTGTTGATTTTTGTTACCCGCACAAACTAGACATTAGAATTATTCAAACATTTTTATTATTACTAAAATTCGGTGTGAAATAAAAACGAAAAGAACGCTATTAGTTTCAAAACCAGGTATCTAAAAAATATTATTTAAATTGGAAAAAAAATTATAACGTAATGCTTTTTAAAAATGGAAAATAATCGATAACTTTGTAACTATACATTGGCCGCTATTTGTAATATTTATATTTTTAGTGTAAAGGAAGTTTGAAAAACGGCAAAAAAGAAAATTCGCGTAAATCGAGTTACCTCAATTTGGAACTAAAACAGTTTTAATATTGGCACAGGCTGGCCATTATATTAATTCCAACCCCTCCCTTTTTTTCTGAAAAAAATTATTATTTAAAAACCGTGAATCTTCGCAATTAGCTTGATCATTTGATGATATGGTTATTTTTGTCGATGTCATAAACAATGGACAAAATCGAAGATGGTTATATGCAAAGATATTGTATTATATTTTACATATACATTAAAAATAATCTTATTATTAAATTGTTCATACCGTCAAATGTGAAGTTTAATTTTTGAAATGTTTGCTCTTCGCGATTTACCGTAAACGAACTCTGTCGTCGTTCACTGTGAATAAAATCCCGGTGTAGGTAGTCAGGAGCGGCGTTAGGGGTAGGCAACACGAGCTATAGCCTACTTTTGTGTTCAAATAGGGGCCCACAAATCGATCTGACGGGGCCACATCAAGTCGATTTTTAAATTCAAATAAAATATGTGATGATAGTTAATACTGTAAAATTTTAAAAACCGCACTAATATCAAATAATAAATAAATTACCTGAATTTGCAAAATTGAATTATAAGTCCAATATTGAGGAACAGGGGGCCCACAAATGATAAACATTATTAGCCTACACCTAAGAATCTTCTGGCACCGCCCCTGTAGGTAGTTGCTAAAACTGTCTATTAAATTCTGGAGATTTACAAATGAGTTGGATTAGGGGTTAGTAAATGTCCACTTGTTTTTATGGTACCGATCATTAATTTAAGTTGAGAGCGCGCTAATATTTTCCTTTAAAGTAGCGCGAGCCACAATCCCCTAAAAATGAAGAAACGCGTACCGCGTAGCCCATTTCACCTGCCAAGTTTGTCAAGACCAAAAGAATGTATACCAGCGCCTATTGTTATAATTTGTGGCTTTTAATATTTAATAAAGCTCTTTTAACACTAAACGGAATATTTGCAGTCTAGTTTATCGTTGGATAAATTCGGAAGAACCTTTGAATTTTATTCAATCGGAGATATCATTAACTCCCGACGTTTAGAGTACCCTTCATTTTATTAATAAAAAAAGTAAATAATAAACCCATAGCCGAGTAATAGTTTAATGTTTGATTTTTGAAATTTTTGCTCGCCGCGCTGTGAGCGATTTGCGTAAACGAACTTTACCGTCGCTCACCGTGATCAAAATCCACGCGTAGCTAGCGCTCAAATCTGAGCGAACTATTCCTTCTCTCGGTAATTTTCCCTCAACGCTGCGTCAGCGCTTTCTACTGAGGGTACTAACGCGTCGCTTAAAAGTGAGGGGGCTATTCCGACGATCGGGAGATCTCGCTCAGCGCGCGGTGAGCGCTTAAAAGTAAGGGAACTAACCCGTCGAGGGGGGAATCTCCCTCAGCGCGCCGTCAGCCATCAACGCCGGAGCGAACTATTCGGCGCTCGCCCAGAGGCTGCTCAATTTAGCCCTCTCGCTGAACAAGAGCAGCTGGAATTCGAATTTGAAGCGCTCGCTCATTACTGCAGGATTTTCAAAAACGAGTGCTCACTATTTTTGCCCACCTCTGCTGAGAGATGAATCGATCCCACATGAAGGAGTTTTCCCTCCTCCTGGATGCATATATTAACCCCATCTACGGACATCGTTTCCAGTGAAATCGTACCTAGTATCTAGCGAATTGAATTCGCCGTAATCGGTTTGGACACTTTTTAAAATTTTAGTAATATCTTGCCGTTAAATGTAATTCGTCATCAGTCCTACCTTATCCAACACGTACAAAAATCTCAAAATATATCGTAAAAATTGCTGGCAAGTAACAATTTTATATTTATCATATCTTTCTAAATAATAAATTGTGGTTAAAACTTTTTGGATTACTGTAATCCTTGGCAAATAATACACCTTAAAAAAATAATCAAAAACCATCCTTGACAAAAACGGTGCGACGGCGAGCTCTCTTCGCCGCGAAGTGAATTCTAAGCCCGAACCGTTCGGTTCGTACATCTTTAAGATTAGTATAACTTTTAAATTAATTATTTGCGGTTAATAATTTTTGCACCATTGTGACCATTAGGTTCCCCTTAATAAATACTTTGGTAAGGTGCATCTAAAAAGTAGAAAACATGGGGCGGGGCTATTGTTCCAAATAGCCGCATGGCCTATAGGGAGATAACAGTTCTCACGACGTCACCCATGATTTTTCCTATTGAAAAAAAAATTCTACCCAACATGGCGGCCAAAGCCAAAGCTACGGAGTGTTAGCTCCCTATTAATTTTTTTCTATGGGGATATAAATATGCCTATTAATTGACCACTCATTCAATTTTGTTTCCACAAAAACATCCATTTATAAATTTGATCACACTTGAAAGAATATCGTAAGGCCGTGGCAATTTGCAATAAATTTAAATATGGGAACTCCTTACGTTCTTCCGCTGAAATATCAACACAACATAAAAATAAATTTAAAATATTGGAAAAATTTAAATTATAAATAGTAATTAAAATTAAAAATATTCTATACCTTTAGAATCAAAAATTAAGAATCCTTTCAAGCACTCATGGAAACGATGCAAGAATGGCGCAAAATTTTTAATAGGGAACTAACACTCCGTAGCTTTGGCTTTGGCCGCCATGTTGGGTAGAATTTTTTTCCAATAGGAAAAAGCATGGGTGACGTCGTGAGACGTAGCACTGTTAGCTCCCTATTTCCAGTCTTCCAAAGACTACAAGTTCGATGGACACATTTTCGATGCTCATATCGTCTTTGGCGCGTGGGAACTTTAAATTCGATAGTATGACCCAATTTTGGGTTGCTATTATATTATTTTAAGAACAACCTAATTTTGTTTAACCCAAATTTTGCGTTTCAAGATTTTCAACTACATTTGGGTTTTTTTTACTCAAAAAGTAGTTAAAAATGAAATAACTAAAATCATTAACCCAACGTTTTTAAGAGTGTGAAGACGCAGAGGGAGCAGCGGATTCAGAGGGTCGTGCAGAGACTGTTCATGTCGTCCCTGATAAGAGTCTTGATCCAAAGAAAGATGAGAGACCGTATCCAATCCAGCTTCGGAATAGGAACAAGCCTCTCCCAGAATGTTTCGCTACGATATTGTGCGAGGTCGATGAGCCACAAAACTATGGTGATGCTGTTCAATCCAAAAACTCTAGCGAGTGGATAAGGGCCATGGAGGAAGAAATTCAGTCACTGGCCGAGAACGATACATGGGACCTGGTTGACTTACCATCAGGACGAAGAGCATTATAAAACAAGTGGGTTTTCCGAATCAAGGTTCATCCAGACGGCTCACTCAACCGGTTCAAGGCCAGGCTTGTAGTACTGGGATACTCCCAGAAGGAAGGAATGAACTATCAAGAGACCTTTAGCCCTGTTGTCCGTTATGAAACGATACGGTCAGTCTTGAGTATAGCAGCAAATCAAAACTTTCGATTATCTCAATTCGATGTGAAAACAGCTTTCCGTTACGGTCATTTGGAGGAAGAACTATACGTTACTCAACCAGAAGGCTATACAGATGGGACCGATAATGTTTGCAAACTAAAGAGGGGCCTTTACGGTTTAAAAGAAGCACCACGTTGTTGGAATAAGCGTTTTACTAATTTCCTCCTTAAATTTCAATTAAAGGAGAGCGATGCTGACCCGTCTATTTTTCAACTCAACGGGTAACCTGGTCATAGCCATGTACGTAGAAGATGGTTTTGGTTCTGTGAGTCATGAAGCTTCGATGAACCAGTTCCTGGAAGAATTACATAGCCAATTCAAAGCCACTATTCTTCCTGCCAACAATTATCTCGGCACCCAAATCAAGCGGTTACCAGATGGGTCTCTTTTCATAAATCAAGAAGCCTACACTAGGATAGTCTTGAAACGCTTCCAAATGGACAACTCCAAACCTTTGTCCACTTCGCTGGAACGATATCACCCGGAGGTCAATGATTCATAAGATCCTGGGACCAATCCGTTTAGAAAAGCAGTTGGAAGCTTAAACTACTTGGCCATATGTACCAGGCCAGACATCGCGTTTGCTGTTGGTGTCGTTTCCAGGTTCTTGGACACTTACACCACGGAACAGTGGAAGATGGTCAAGCGGATAATGCGTTATCTTAACGGAACACCAGAATGGGGTATCCTGTACAAAGCCAATTACCGTCCAGGTTGCCTAGAAGCATACAGCGATTCTGATCATGGAACTGAGTAAATCTCTGACACGCAGCAGACCCGGGTTCGATTCCCGGCCGGCGCCAATAAATCGCAAATTGACACTAAGACGAATACCGTGAACAATTGGTGGAAACCTTGCCATTGGACGTTGCCATAACACTCAGCACTCGGTCCGTCCCAGAAGTCAGTAAGAAGAAGTTGAAGAAAAAACGCCCATACAAACACAAACACAAACACAACAGACTCAACAAACACAAGCACAACAGACTCAACATCCATAACCGTCATAACACAAACACAACACCCACAACCGTCATAACACAAACTCAACATTCACACACTACACATAAACATTACAATAATGAAATATCCAATCAAACTGAGTTAAAACTGTCGCGACGGTGAGCGTTAACGAAAAAAAAACATCCAAACCAAACCCATACGCAAATTAATCCGTTAACGCTCACCATCACTCGGTGGTTTTACCAACCCTTCGACTTCGTTCCCTAATTCCTAGTACTGCGAACGCAAAGAGTCCTAGCAACTGCGAACGCAGAGATTTGGAGAAACTGCGTACGCAATGTTTAAGCTTTGCACGGAAAATGCGAACGCGTTCGCAGGACAGACAGACACACAGACAAACAGACACGGTGATTGTATAGCCCCTCCTAGGTTACATAATACCCTCGGCGAGGTAAAAATGATCGAAATTATGTTATTTAAAATACACCATTTCATAATTGGTCAAAAATGTACTAGAGTTTTGCACAATACGATATTTAGCAGGGTCTCGCTTCATAAAGATCAAATTCCTCGATACACTCTTAACGCAAAATTGTTTATTACATTTTAAATTAATTTTTTTTTGAATGATACCATGATATACCAAAGAATTCATTTTATTAATTTCTTTTCTTGGCGCTTCACAATTGACAAAAATGAACCGCAACTATGTAAGATAACCGAAGCGTATTAATTAGCTGACATAAACAGGGTGTCTCAAAAAGTTATGAAAAAAAAGGGAGTTGTAGGGGGTTAGTTGAGAAGTATGCCTGTTTTTTTCCCATTTTCCTACGATGAGTTAAAAAAGCGCCAGAGAGCTTCAAAGCATGGACTAATTAATTAGTTAATTAGTCCATGTTAGTGTGGTCTACTAGCCAATGGAAGTAGGCTGCAAGAAGCACAAAACCAATTAGCATAGATTTTATATACTGTTTAAGTTTACCTTTTTTTTACAAAGTCCTTTTTTACCTATCACACGAACCCAAACCTCAATTTTCGCATTTTCCCTGCTGCTTGGTTTTGCGCTTGTTGCAGCCTACTTCCAGGGACTAGAAGGCCACACGTTAAAGCTCTCTGGCGCTCTTTTAATTCATCGTAGGAAAATGGGGAAAAAAACAGGCATACTTCTCCTTAAAATTTTTGCATCACCAATTGAAACATCCTGTATATGACATAAATGTCTCGTGAGGATCCGTCTTTGGCTTGTGAGGACTCGTCTTTGGCTCGTGAGGACTCGTCTTTGGCTCGTGAGGACTCGTCTTTGGCTCGTGAGGACTCGTCTTTGGCTCGTGAGGAATCGTCTTTGTCTCATCGGGAACCGTCTCTTTCTCGTGGGGATGTGTCTTTGAGATTTTTGTCGACATTTTATGTCAGGGATTTAGTGGAAGGGCCCCATGATGGAATTATTTGGGCAAACTTCCGTCTCTTGGCGTGTCGTCTTTGTTTTTCCTTAAAAGAAAACTTTTACCCTACGTCCCAATCGGCCAAGGCGTAGTGCCTCACCTTTTTGCCCTTGTGAGTCTTTTTTCGCTCGTTTTTCCCAGCTGCTGTCGTCGTCGCATCGGAATGTCACCCACAGCTGCGGTCAGCGCTTTGCGCGTTTCGTCTCTCCCCGCTGGGGGTACCACTCTATCGCCGGTGGCACTGGCTCCTGCCAACCATGAATCTGACAAACAAGATGTCGCGATAAATCATGATTCAGAGCCCACTCCGCCACTTCCCTCCGAGGACGGACCGCATTGCTACCTGGATTGCGCCCTTGATCGTGGAATCGAAAAGGCGGGTTAAATATGACCTGTAACAACAACCATCGTCATGCACCTACTATCGTCATGCTCCTAAAGGCTCTGCACTGGACTCGCCGGTTTTCCGCTCTCATCCCATTGACTCGGCAGCAATAAAGTCTCCCTACTGTACACTAACATCTACTCTCTAAAGACAAAACGTTTTGCTCTCCGAGCCTACATCGATACGCACAGATCTCCTTTCATCGCAGTCACCGAATCCAAGTTGGATGCTTCCATCTCATTCTCCGGCTGTGCTGTATCTATAGGCCCCCGTCAGCCATAGCTTTATACACCAAGTGACTAAATTATCTCCTTGGGTGCCTCACCGAAGGCCAGTCTGACCTCATCATAATCGGTGACTTCAACTTGCCCAATATTGACTGGGCTACGCTCACGAAGGAACTTCAGCGGCTTAAAGCTTTCTCTACACGCTGTTGGTCTCTCATCTTACCCAGCGAGTCACCGAGCCGTTCAGGGTCAAGGATGCGACCACCAATATTCTTGACCTTGTACTGGTCTCTGACGACAATCTACTTGAGGACATTTCCTATCTACCTGGAGTTAGTGATCACGACATTCTCCTTCTCGGAATCCTATGGGTTCCCCCCCCCCCCCCAAACAAAATATAACACTCCCTCGTTCCGTCCCTAACTTCACCAAGGCCGATTTCGTTGCTACGGAGAGGTCGCTGCCAACCTGACGGCCACCACTTCTATTGCCGAGGCGTGGAAAGCTCTCACTACTACCATCACCCAGGCGATCACTGCCCATAATCCGGTGAAGAGACTCTCCTCTCGACATACTCTCCCGTGGGTCGGCTCCTCTCTCCGCCGTCTGATGCGTAACACGAAGCGGCGCAATAATCGCTCCCAGCGGTACCATACGGCTGCTAAAATGCAAGTCATCCGTACTGCGCGTACTCATCATGTCAACAAAGTGGCTTCCAACTTGACTACCCACGGAAGCAGTTCTACCAGCTCGTCTCTATGAAGGCGAAAGTGACTGGAGTCCCTGATTTCTCCTGCTTCGGGCAGTCACACACCACTGCAGCCACCAAAGCTAATCTCCTGGCTTCCATCGTTCTTTTCCATCGTACTATGTGGACACCGTACCTCTCCTGGAACCCTGTGCCTCAGAATTGGGGGGCCACGAATGTTTGACATAAACTACACGGTCAAAGGAATTCACCAGCTGTTCACAAAGGTCAAACCACAGAAAGCTCCAGGCCCAGACGGTATCCAGGCTGCGGTCCTTCGCTGGTGTGTCGCTGTCTTAGTCGTTCCTTCGACCTTCATTTTCCACCTCTCCTACGACACGGGAGAAATCCCGGATGACTGGCGTCGGGCCAACGTCTCGCCGATCCCTAAGGGTGGAGACAAATCTGACCCAATGGAGTACCGTCCAATTTCTCTCCTGTCACAGCTACTCAAGCTGACAACCTCATGAGTCCGTCCCAACATGGTTTCCGTAGTGGCTTCAGCACTGAGACCCAGCTCCTTTTCTGCGTTGACGCCTGGACTTCTGGGCTGGAGCAAACCGGCCGAGTGGATATCATTTTCCTTGACTTTTGCAAAGCCTTTGATTCGGTTTCGCATGAGCTCCTCAAGGCCAACCTTTACTCCTACGGGGTCAGGGGTAGGACCCTGAATTAGCTATCAGCTTACCTCAAGAACAGGGAGTTTCGAGTGGTACTCCCCGGTGCCACCTCCAACTGGCTCCCTGCTTCCTCTGACGTACCGCATGGATGATGGATCGGTCATGGGGCCTCTCGTCTTCATCGTTATACATAAACGACATCGGAGGCAATGTCGTCTCCCAACTTTACATCTTCGCGGATGACGTAGCACTCACCAGGCCGATCTACTCGACAGAGAAATGCGTTGATCTTCGTCTGCTAAATAACTGGCACACCGGAACAATGAGGTAGATTAAATAGAGATCCAAATAAATCTGGGATTCGCGGGACACGTTTTTTTTAGTAGGAGGATTAGGCTTAAATTCAACTTTATCCAATCGTGTTGGCGCCATCTGTTTCTATAAGCAGACACTTTTGAAAAATATATAAACATTTATTTTTACCAAAAACACGATAGATATGGCACCAACACGATTTGATTTACTAGGCCTAACTCTCCAACTCATCAAATACTGTCCCGGGAAACGGTAGGTCCTGGAAGGCGGATTTGGATCTCTATTTATTCTACCTCATTGCACAGGAACGAGTTTTTCACGCTCTATCCCTTGTACAAACTGTGATTTTTATACTGGTATAATATTTTCTAGTTTTTATTCATTGCGAGATGAAAATAAAAGTATTAATTTTCAGGATATTTGTTATTTATGTTTTACAACATACCAAGTAATTATTTTACGCAAATATCATAATTTTTAGTGTTTTGGAAATCAAGGAAAAGTTTTGTTCAAAATGGGAAATTTCATGGATCGGAAAGGAAAATTACATTTTAGCAACCTGGCAACACTGGGAGCAGTAAATCCCAATAATAAAACTAATGAATAAATTTCAATTATTTCTGTGGAATTGTTTATCACACTAAACCTGAGAAAATGAATTAGTAAATGTGAAAAAGATGATGAAATAGGAGAAAACATCTACCTGAAGCTAGAGAGAAGTATTTAGTAATTTGCTGCTATGATATATTTAAGATTCCAACATAACATTGTTTGTTTCTATGCCTAAGGGTTATGAAATGAAACTTCAATTGAAGTGGGAACTGGACCAGGAACATTATGATTTATATGATCAATGATTCAATTCTGCACTCGACAGGTACCAGAACGTTGTGAATCCCAATGAGATTGATATTTTACAAATGATTACAAATTGCAACGAAAAATTGGGCATTTTCAGAGCGTTGGACAACCATTTCCGTAAGTATTGAGCCCAAAATTTTATTTAACATTCCTGATTGTTTACAATCAACTGAGCTGCATAATCTAGTGTGTTATAGGATGTTACAGTTGGATATGGTTAGTTAAGGCTACCAAAATTAGTTAGACTTAGACTTAATCAGCCTAAATAAAATATTTTTAAAGATATATGCAAATTTAACAAAATGTTTTCTTTGTATCTTATATTATTTCGGTAGAAATTGATTGAAAATTGTATAAGATTTAATTTTGTTGTTTTAATTTTAAATTTTAACCAGCTAGCAGTTATCTGTAGATAGTTAAAAAAGATCTGATTTTGATGGGGTGAAAAAATGAAAGTTTTATAAGGCAACTAACAGATAACCTATTGCGGGTGGAAGTGCCGCATTTAGTCAAATTGCACTTGAAAAAAGATTTTTGAAAAGTCCATTTTTTGACCCAAGAGTAAATTAAAAATTGGTGGTTTAGTCAAGTCATTCTACTACTTAGAACAGTTACCAAAGTCATATCCACGTTCTTTATCACCTTCATGAAGAGTGATCAAAATGAATGAAAGTTGTGACAGTGAAGGGTTTACCACTAAAATGAACAGACACAACTTATTTAATTTAGTAACAATTGAATTAATTTAAAAGAATAAATTTATCGCTTTAGTATTATTTGAAAATCTGACCTTAGAACAAAGAATTAAACTACGAAAAACTTGTTTTGTAAAGAACGAATTTTTCTAAAGAGTAAACATTTCCTACATTTAAGGTAAATGTTCTACAAAAATTTTCCTCATTAATAATAGGCCGTTTTCGACCTAACTAATGTATTTTTAACATTAAAATATTTTGTTAAAATTGTGAAAATAAATTTTCAGATATTTACAAACAGGAGTGTAGTAGCGCACCATACCTAAGACATACACAGTGAAAGATTCATGATTCTATGATGATAAATTTTTCGCGAGAAAGACAAATTTATTTTTTTAAATATTGCATAAAATTTCCATAAAATAGCTACTGGTGTACTCTTGAGTGTTGTAGCAGTCAAAACTGCAGCCAATAATTTGATCAACCCAATCTTTGTTACAACTTTGTATAAGATTCAACCTAACAATGAAATTTTGTCCAGAATATATTGTTTCCTCGTATACTTCAGCTGTGATTATAACAGAAAGCTTTATATGAGAATGTGTTTGTATAATTGTAATTATATAAGTAGTTAAAAATGGACTTACGTGGCCCGTTCTTGTGTTTCAAAATCTGAATTCGGCCCGTCAACTAATAATAATTGTCCACCCAATGGTGTATTATATTTTTAGTCATTCCAATTGCTTCTATGAATCTTAAGACAATTTTAATAAATCATTATTTAAAATCGCTGGTTATACGCCTATTATAATTTGGCGCCCTGGGTATGTGACCTGCTATGCAGGTTTCCAGGCCCCAGTTACAGGCTGCTATCAAAAAAGCATACTAGCATACTTCGCATACCATGCTTCCATTTGGATGATCTCATTTCTCCCTCTGTCGGTTCTAATAAATCCCTTTTTATCCCTTTCGCATTTTTTTTTAACTTAAACCATAATATTTATAATTTTTTGGCCTTATATATAGGTAAAAATATTCTCTTAAAAATATTTTAAAATCTATGACACACTTCCGAATCCCAGTTAATTTCCTTCTTGGATTCCAATAAAGGTAGAGGCGCGGTATTTGAAGTACTAGACCAAAATATTTCTAGCAAAAATTAGGAAATTTCCCAAAATTATTAATTTTCGAAAAATCCCTTAGTTTTCCCTTTTTCCCACTCTTCCAAAATAAAATCCCTTTTAGGTCGGAAAATCCCTAAAAAGGGATAAAATCCCTCAAAGCGGAAGCTCTGTTTTAGATACCAGTTAGGCAGGCAAGTACTAAAAACCATATCAGTATACCTATTACCAAAAGTGTGTCAATCGGACCTATTTATGAATTAATGTTACGAGCGAAATACGAGTTGGGAGGGGAGAAGGGAAAGTATGCCTTGGGGAGGGAAGGAAGTTAAAACCCACGAATAGTTGATTTTATAAAATGTCTTAACGCTTGCCCAACTTTTTGAAATGTTGCCCTGGAATAGTTCAGCCAATGCCTAAGAATAAGTTCATAAACTTCTTAGTGGGAGAGAAAACGGATCCGCAGCTGAAGCGGGGAGGCAACATTTTATTTTATAAAAAGAACTATTACGCCTCCTAGTGAGGAACGGAAGAACTAAGTAGCACTGGTCAAAGTTAGTGTATTTTTTGGTTTTTCGTCGTTCGGTGGAGATGCTATCGCCATCTACCTACGATATAATACCATAGACTTAAAAACGATCCAGAAAGCCGACCATAAATAGTCTTTTATGTGGTCGATCTCGAGTCGAGCATTCATTGAACCTTTAGCATACGAAAGTACAGGGTTGTCACACTTTTGGTAATTATGTCACTATTACCTAGTATACCAGTTAGACATGATAGAAGCAAACTTAGCTTATATTCATAATGAGTTAAAATTGGTTTTTCACGTAGTATTTTCAATATTTTCTAATTATATATTATTTTAATTCATTAAAAATTAAGTTCAATGTTAAATTTCATTCATATTACTTTCACAATCCAAATCGCATACTGGCGAGTAAAAAACGCTCACCAACAAATCGTCGCGTGGAATTCGTCTCAGAGTGAGGGCAGCCAATTTTAAATATTCATTGTACATTTTTAAATAAAAAAAAATAAAATCTTTTATTTTATAAACAGTTCTTTTTATAAACTAACGTGGCATTATTGTTTAAATGTTGTTCTTACGTCACAGTCTCTTACTTTCACAAGCCTACTAGCGCGCGCTACAGTCGCGAGGAATATAGGTTTTTTTAGCGCGCGTGCAAATCGCTCTTGCGCAAAATATACTAATACAGCTGTGCCTTGTGACGTAAGAGCAACATTTTAACAAATTGGGCAAGACCACTTTTTATTTTATAAAATCAACTATTGCAAAATACCAAATATTGTTTTTACTGTTCTGAAGGCATAGGCTCTACTTTTCAATGCCAGAGGTTCAAGAGACCCCTTCACACATTTGGCAAGCACATTGTTTTGTGTACGGAAACAGGGTTTATGATAAATTCGTCGTGACACATGATTCTAGCATATACGAGGCAAACTTCGAGCATACATGGGGCTTACTTTGGCCTCATACGTGGTATACTTCGGTCACATACTTAGCATACTTCGACCTCATACGTGGCATATATCGAACATACTTCGAACAGACACGTTGCATACTTCGAGTATACACATGGCATACTTTGAGCATACAAGTGGCAAATTTCGGGCATACACGTGGCATACTCTGAGCATACACGTGGCATACTTCGAGCATACACGTGGCATACTTCGTACATACTCGTGGAAAATTTCGAGCATACACATGCCATACTTTGAGCATACACATGGCATACTTCTAGCAGACACGTGGCATACTTCTAGCAGACACGTGGCATACTTCTAGCAGACACGTGGCATACTTCTAGCAGACACGTGGCATACTTCTAGCAGACACGTGGCATACTTCGAGCAGACACGTGGCATACTTCAAATATACATGTGGCAAACTTCGAACATACACGTGGCAAAATCCGAGCATACATGTGGCAAACTCCGAGCATACATGGGGCTTACTTTGGCCTCATACGTGGCATACTTTGGCCACATACTTAGCATACTTCGACCTCATACGTGGCATATATCGAACATACTTCGGACAGACAAGTTGCATACTTCGAGTATACACATGGCATACTTCGAGCATACAAGTGGCAAATTTCGGGCATGCACGTGGCATAATTCGAGCATGCACGTGGCATACTTCGAGCATGCACGTGGCATACTTTGAGCATGCACGTGGCATACTTTGAGCATGCACGTGGCATACTTCGAGCATGCACGTGGCATACTTCGAGCATGCACGTGGCATACTTCGAGCATGCACGTGGCATACTTCGAGCATGCACGTGGCATACTTCGAGCATGCACGTGGCATACTTCGAGCATGCACGTGGCATACTTCGAGCATGCACGTGGCATACTTCGAGCATGCACGTGGCATACTTCGAGCATGCACGTGGCATACTTCGAGCATGCACGCGGCATACTTCGAGCATGCACGCGGCATACTTTGAGCATACACGCGACATACTTCTAGCATACTTCGTGCATACACGTGGCATACTTTGAGCATTCACTTGGCATACTTTGAGCATACATGGGGCATACTTCGAGCATATACATAGCACACTTCGAGCATATATGTGGCATACTTGGAGCATGTACGTATTTGATATAATTTAATATAATAGAATATAATTTTAAAAATAATATGATTTAAGATATTATAATTTAACATAATTTATTATCTTATCTTATCATATCCTATTATGTAATACAAGTATTCAATGTGTATGCATGAGCTATGTTGCGTATAAAAAAGTATTTCATGTGCATACACGAAGTATTCCATGCACACGCGTGAAGTATTCCATGTGCTCGCATGAAATATGCCATGAACATAAACTAAAAATTTCACGTATTTGCTTGAAGTATTCCACGTGTATGCACGAAGTATGACACGTGTTTTTCACGAAATTATTCCACGTGTGTGCCAGGTGTATGCATGAACTATGTTGCTTATAGAATTTTTTTCCATGTGTTAGCATGAAGTATATACCATATATTACGCCAAATTATACATACCCTGTTTCCGTAAAAAGTGAACAAGTTGGCAGGCCAAAATATACCTCTCCTCGGAAGAATGGTCCCTAGTGGTATTAATTTCTCGACACGACCCCCAAAGATATCTCCGTAATTCAGAGTTATTTACGAAAAACGTATTCTCGGTTCAAACCCTGCCCGGTATAAAATTTTAATTTTAATTTAAATAATTGAGACGAAACAATCGAGTTTAATTTAATCAGAATATTATAAATTAAGCAGTTACAACAGCGAGTTAGACTTACTAAAACAATGCACAATTGAATTTAACCCTTTTTACAGTACATGTTTATCAGTTGAATATAATACTAAGCAAATGTTAATGAAAGAAATATCTACAGATGGTATTTGTATTTTTCTCGCTTACGAAATACTTGCCGCATCTTTAACGCTCATTTTATTTCAACGCTCGTAGACTTCCAGTTGACGTTGTGACACATACCGCATGAAAAAGACCAATGCCGTCCAATTTCCAATATCATATAATGACTCGCACACCCAGGAAATCATTGACTGCGTTAGATATCCAAATATCCACACCAAATATATTTACAAGAAGCAAAAACCTTACCATCAACAGAGCACAGAGAGCCACTTGACTAACCGCCAGATCTTAAAGCAATTAACGTTAAATTATCTCCTTTGAATTAGCACAACTATATATAGGTCGTTAAGAATACCCGTAAATAAATAACAAAAAAACTAACAAAGTGGACCACCCACAGGGTCTACCCTTTAACCCTCTAATCTCGGCTAACTGCGCTAAAACAAGATTTAACCTTTAAAATTTCATTCGTAAAAAAACCAGATTAGGCCTTCATAATTTCATTAATAAAAAAAGACTTTATTACCTATTATGCTTACGATGCGTGTCTTAATTTCAGTGAACCTAAGCAGCTATCGGTGGTTCTGTGGTAGAGCGCTCGACTGCCAAGCCGAATGGCCTGGGTTCGAAACCTGGGTGGCGCATTTGTTTTTAATCAATAGAGAAACGCTAAATTAGAATTTCTTCGATGCAATAATTTCAATTTCAATTCTATTTCAATTAAACCAAAATTTCGTACTCTATTAAATACGCTTCCGATAAAGCTGAAGGTCTAATTTTCAAAAAAGCGTAACAAGTGTCGGTGGTTTTGTGGTAGAACGTCCGCCTGTCAAGCAGGAGGTCCCGGGTTCAAATCCCGCCCGATGCGATCGCAAATTGATACTAATACGAATACCGTGTACAACTGGTGGAAACCCTGCCATTGGACGTTGAGAGGTAGCATTAAATTCAGCACTCGGTCCGTCCTAAAGTCATTAGGAAGAAGTTGGAGAGTAAACGCCCATACAAACACAACAGACTCAACATGCACAACCATCAGAACACAAACTCAACACTCACTCAACTACACATAAACATTACAAAAACGTAATACACCGAACCGTCACGACGGTGAGCGAAAAAACACCATCCAAACCAAACCCCGAATGATTCCGTTAACGCTCACCGTCACACGGTGGTTTTGCCAACCCTTCGAGAAACTGCGCACGCAGTGATTACACTTTGCACCGAAAATGCGAACGCCTTCGCAGGCCTGACAGACAGACAGACCCACAGACAGACACGGTGATTGTACTGCGCGATTTAGACTTAGGTCTCGTATAACTGAAACGCGCCGCGCGTGCAAAAAATTTAGAATCTTTTGCATCTCCACCAGCACGTGCTTATATATATTTTTTTCAATTTTAATCAAGCAGGGAGTGTCTCGACAGTTTATCACCAGGTGTCGCAGCGGACGCACGCTTTTCAATTTCCCGAAATTTCTTTATTTTATTAAACATTACGGGTTTTTTCACAAATTTTAGTTTTTAACTGGTTAAAGCTTACCGTTCGCCTTTAATTAAAATGTTTAATGAATATTTAATGTAAAAAAATATTTAAAATTTGCTGGCTTCCCTTTGAGACGAATTCCATGCAACGGCTTGTTGGTATGCGATTTTTTTCGCCGGTATGGGATTTGGATTTTTTCTCTAAGCTTGTGAAAACGATACGAATTAAATTTAACATCGGCGGGAATCAAAATAAACCTTTATACAAGTAAGTTAATTTTAAGACAATAACAAGTTGGCAAGCCAAAATATATTCACTCTTATCACGATTTATGTACTCTAATCACCATAGAGGTAAAAAGGGTTCTCTTGAATATTTGGCAGTTTAAATAGTATGTGGTATTTTTCGAATTTAAAAAAATTTATATTTTGTAAAGAGGAACGGACAAGCTTTTTCTAATATAGCCTTATTGGCGTGTCAAACAGTGTTCGTACAGAACCTGGATATCCTGGAAAACCTGGATAAGTCAGGGATCTGTAAAATGGAGAAAAAATGTCAAGGATAAATCAGGGATATAAAAAATTTCGAAGAAAGTCAGGAATAAGTCAGGGATTTTAGTTAAACAACCAAACCACACATTAACAAAGAATTTTTGACTTAAGATAATAACAAAATGTCCAAAAATATAACCAAAAAGGTCAGGAATATTGGCAAAAATTGGTCAGGGATAACCTGGAAAAGTCAGGGATTTTATATCACAAATTTTCGTACGAACCCTGTCAAAAGATCAACAAGCCGTGAATATACTTACACGTACCTTATTTTGTCTTTGAAAAAATAGATTTTGGCCCAAAAAGTTGCAACGCAAAATTACGCCAAGTATTTGGGTTTGAGTTTTCGCCACCATCTTTGGTTGTATCACCAGCGCCAGCACGACCACAGTGAGTAATTTGCGAACTATCCTAACTTTTGAAACTGCGCGATTTAGACTTAGGTCTCGTATAACTGAAACGCGCCGCGCGTGCAAAAAATTTAGAATCTTTTGCATCTCCACCAGCACGTGCTTATATATATTTTTTTCAATTTTAATCAAGCAGGGAGTGTCTCGACAGTTTATCACCAGGTGTCGCAGCGGACGCACGCTTTTCAATTTCCCGAAATTTCTTTATTTTATTAAACATTACGGGTTTTTTCACAAATTTTAGTTTTTAACTGGTTAAAGCTTACCGTTCGCCTTTAATTAAAATGTTTAATGAATATTTAATGTAAAAAAATATTTAAAATTTGCTGGCTTCCCTTTGAGACGAATTCCATGCAACGGCTTGTTGGTATGCGATTTTTTTCGCCGGTATGGGATTTGGATTTTTTCTCTAAGCTTGTGAAAACGATACGAATTAAATTTAACATCGGCGGGAATCAAAATAAACCTTTATACAAGTAAGTTAATTTTAAGACAATAACAAGTTGGCAAGCCAAAATATATTCACTCTTATCACGATTTATGTACTCTAATCACCATAGTATCATGATTTAATCACTTCAATCATGATTTAGTCCGTACAATCATGATTTAATAATTTGAGGGTATCTTAATAATCATGATAGTGAACTGCCCTCGCTGGAAGCCATTAATGTTTAGTAAAAGTTTTATTGCGATATTCTAAACTGTCGACCTTTCCAAGAACGAAACGCACGTCAAGAGGGTAATCTGCGCTCATAAGGCGTCTTTGGTCGAGGAACGAAAACGAAGTAATTTAGTTATCATGCCGTTTAGCTTTACCAATCACATACGTATCGAAATTCGTTAGTCGTTTATTTGAATTTTTTTAAAAGGCTCTCTTCAGAGTTCTACTAAAATATGGTCACAAAAGTCACATCACTTGATATTAGTCGCGTTCTCATCATCGATTCAATATTTTAATATAAAGCTAGTAATTTATTTACGAAAATAAGGGATACATTCACAGAGTTAGATAACATTGTTTTAATAGGTTCCAATTTTCAATCTTAAACTATGCATTACAAAGAGCCTAAATACTTCAAACAAGATTTAAGAAACAATTTTTGTAAAAGAAAGAGCAGCTTTTAGATATTTTTTTGGAAAATTGGTCAAGTATATAACGCATAAAACCATAAGTTTGCCCTGTTCTAAAAAAGGGTATACGACTACGAAATAGATAGTGTCGTCTGCTTTCTCCCATCGTTATTTACTATTCGAATTTGCGACAAATCTGAAAGAAAATTCGAAATCAATTTTATCCATTTTCAAATATCAAATTGAGGCTAAAAGGCTCAAACCAGGTACCGAATAGGATTCGATTTCAAAATATTTTATGAAGCGAATAATTGATTCTAAAACACGAATGATGAACAGTCGAATCGAATCGTATCGGCATCACTGTTTGCGATTGAGTTAAGTAACTGGCGGTGATTTGAATTTGGATGAATAATAGTGTTACCTGGATATTTGGCCGCGGCTGCCGATGCGCATCTGCGAGGGGGGGGGGAGGGGGTTAGAACAAGACGATGAGTTTGAAATCCACTTCCGTTGGTTACGGGTTGTGCTCTTGCGAGCGGGATTTTGAAAATAACGGCGGCTAGGCTTAATTTCGATCTTTCGTATGTCTTGTATCATTGAGTGATTAATTATTATTAGCCTTTCTTACGTTTTCACGAATAAGCAAGTATATACAATCCCCTGCGCAAAGGATATCGAGACCACTCATTAACCAAGCCATCACCCCTAATTTGGCCCCACGTCCGCCGTAGTGCCCAAATTGATACAGCGTCAGTGACGGCTAGCTGCTTAGTTGCCGTGGGATTAATTGTAGATATTTCAGTCGAAGAATTCAAGGTAGGAGATAAAAAATTTGATTTCAATACACACAGAAAAATATTAATGTAAATTTTACAGCAAGCTGCGGTCAGCATAGATGCCAGAAGAATGCTGTAAATTTCACAACCAACTCTGACTGTTTTTTTATTTTCATGCTTCCTGTTAAATTTACTGGACAGTCTGCTGTTTAAAAATACAACAAGATAAAGTTATATTTGCAGAGTATTGCTGTTTATTTAACCTTCATTCCAGACGTATTTAATATGGTAAATGCATGCAGTTTTTACAGTAAAATCCAATATTTGTAATATTCCAGTGTTGGCCGTAGTTTTAGTTATCAAACGTATTTAGTACAGAACCTATTCACAACCTTAAGATTTCATCAACATTTTTACGGATCAAACCATTATCCTATTGGTTTAATTAAAAATTTTAAAATATTTTATTAATCAATTGTTGATAGAAATATATAAAAATTTACATCAATTATTAAATTTATTATAACAAAAACTTTGACGAAATATTTTCATAATCTATCAGAAAAATGTAATCATGTTACGCTCGAGCCTTTGTAGTTTAGAGTTATGGGGAAAACCGAAGGAAAGTAAACTATTAACTTGGTTTCAAATTATTAAGCACACGTTGAACAAGGGTTGTAATTAATAAAGCATTTTGCGTGGGGTGCTACTTATTCAAAAGATAATTTAAAAATATTTTTATCGGATATTATTATATTTAAAACTAAAATGAAACTTGAGCGATTTAAAAAAATGTTTTGACAACTAACTAATAATTAGTGGTTTTATGTACTAGCGCTTGCCGTTTATAACAGAAAAAACAGCAACGTGTGGTAAATTTTACGCATTTTTGAAGTAAAACTTTAACCACGGTTTCATATTGTTAATTTTAATATAACTGTCATTTTAAAAACAGTACGAATATTAATTTTTACAGTTGCTACTGTTTTCTTCAAAATACAGCAGAAAGCTGTAAATTTTACGAAAAACTGCTGTTAACCCACTTCAACTGCACCTTGCTGTAAATTATAAACCGGATTTACTGTTTTTTCAACAGTAAGTTTTGAGTGTGTAGCGCTGAATTATTAATATTGAATTAGCACTAATTCTAACATCACAACAATGCCTACTCCGATTGTTAGGTCCCTCGAATTGGCTTAAATCCTACTTACGAATGCTTAATAGGCTACGGATGGAATATTATGTTATCTTGATTGCAAATATAGATATATCTGTTGGAGAGTTTTCTAGAAATTAGCGGTGGAATCAGCATTGGAAACATTGTAAGCATTTAATTGTTCTGCTTTTTCAGTCGGGTCGGGTTTATTCGGGTCGGATCGGGCCGGGGAAAATTTATTGTTTTTTTTTTCGATCAGGTCGGGCCGGGTAAAATTTATTGTTTTTTTTTCGATCAGGTCGGGCCGGGTAAAATTTGTTTAGGTTTTTTTTCGAGTCAGGCTATACTCCCTATGTTGGAGTCGTTTTCATTATGAAGTTAAAGTTTTACCTCGAATTTGAAATTTTTCTAGCTCCTAGGCCGAAAGAAAACGTTTTTGTTTTTATGAAACCATTTTTTATACATAGAAATAATTATACCAACAATTCCCAAGTGCAATTTATTACGTCTAAAGACGGGGATGGAAATATGCTTTAATTTGACTCGATTTCCTCGTCATTTTCACAAGGAAAATGCCCTCTGATTCTGAGCGCTATTTCAATAGCTTTGGTTCATTTACTTCTGGTTTTAGTAATTTCCTAAAAAAGAAGTTGCTTGATAAGTGTGTGTTTTATTTCGCTTATATACCGTATTTAATAAAAGGTCGTATGTTCTATGGGTCCCCAAAGCTCAGCAAATTTTGGTTTATTTTTATTTAATATAATCAAACTATAATTAACTTAAAGGCATGGAGACCGTGCTAAATATTAAATTAAGCATGTGTTTAAACTGTTTTTGTTAAAAAAATAAAATTTGTTGAAACATCTGCTCCCTGACTATACGAAGTCCTCTTTAGTTTACTCTTCCGGCTCTAAGCTTGATTTCCGTTAATTATTTTGGTGTGTGGCAGGCGTGGATACGCTAGATTGTTTCCGGACGACACCGGAAATAAAATAATACTTTGTAATTTCATTGCTCCCCCCCCTTGTTCTAGGCAATGATATTAAAAAACCACAAAAAATGTGACCTCGCATAAACACTTTAAATTGTTATATTGCTTTTTTATCAATTGAAAATCTTCACGTTATTTTTCTCTTATGTCTCGAACTTTGAACGGTCAGTCATATTTTGTCGGTTATCAAAGTCAAGGTGGAAATACACGGAAGAAAAACTGGTTTTCGGTTAAGGCAGTTCTTACAACAAACTTTGAAGGACGTTCTTTCTATAGCGGGAAGGCAGTAGGTGTGTATATAATTTACAAGGCAGCCGTGAAAGTAAAAGCGGCTCTCTCGCAGTTGGGAAAACATTTTGGGCTCGCGCGTCATTGCAGATTATTCGGACTTTTATCGGCTGTGTCACTCGCATTTCTAGACCTTTTATTAGTAATATAATACAATATTTCAATATTTAAAAATAGTAGGGAAGTATTAGCCTTGGTTAGAATTAAACTGATTTAAAGTACGTATACGTAATATTCTATTACATTTGGTCGCAGTTGCACCTGCACTCGAGATTTTTAATCTGGTTAGATAAAAATCAATCGTTAATTACGTAAAAGCGGTAAGTGAATAATTAATTTATTTAAATATTATGTGTGGCAATCATAATGTAACGCATTGGGGAATTAACTTAATTTTTTTAAATATCGCTATTGTGAGCCGTCATGATAATACAGTATTGTTTGAATACTTTTTACTCCGTCGTTTTCCAAAGGTTTTCTCCTAGATCTCTAAATTACCCAAACCTTTCATATCTACAATAAAATGTATAATAACGGTAAATTAATCATAAGAATTGTAATTTGTTAAAAAAAATACTTATTGTAAGTGCTTTCAATGCTGAAGAGTGCAAAGTTTTAAACTTATTACAATACATTTTAATGCATCAATTTAGAATAATTTTTTGACAGATGAATTACTGTTTGAATTATAACCGAAATTACGGCACGATTATCGAAGAGGGGATATCACTTCCAAAGCAAATGAAATTAAGGATTTATATTGATTTCAGTTTGCTGAAACCAAAAAAATTAACGGGGACTTCCGGAAATGAATAATTGCAGAAATATTTACAATTTCAAAATTCTCCAGTTTTAGAAAGAGTTTTTAATCATATTATTCGTGATTGCTACTGCCCCGAACTTTGTATCATTACAACGTTTTTCGTTTTGCTAACGTGGTAGGTTAGGTTAGTCGTATTGCCCACGGCAAAGCTCATAAATATTTTTTATCTAAACGTATCGCTTAAGGTATCCCACTATTTACGCGACATTCATTGTAGCGAGCGTTTTTAGTATCCAATGGTAAGAGTAGTGTACCTGACGAAATTTAATCATAATACTTTTTGGTGAAAAACTCTACTAAAACTGCAGAATTTTTAAATTGTAAATATTTCTGCAACTATATTGATATTTTTCGTTTCAGCAAACTGAAATCAATGTAAATCCTTAATTTCATTTGATTTGGAAGTGATATCCCCTCTTCGATAATCATATCGAAATTATAAATAATATTCTTACGAGAAGGTCTCCTTCACGGCTGAAAATTAAACTGGTGTTTTTGTTCGCCTAACGACATGAAATTAGACTGGGTTGAAATATTTCCTTCTTTGTAAATGAAATTTTTTCAGCATAATAGTATATTATCATTATATTAACAAATTTATCCTACACTATATAATTTTTAAACAGGAAACCTGATCTAAGTAAAATCTTATGCCGTCTTTCTAAACAGGAAACTTCAAATTCATCCAAAATTAAGACTTAAATATAAGTTATAATATTAAATACTTACTAGCATAACTATAAAAGTTTTCGTTAAAATACTACTCCATATTCAACGAAATATCTCGTAAAATTGGAGCTCGCTATCTTACGAAAAGCTGCTCCTTATTTATATAATTTATACTCTCTGAGATAAATACGTTGGTTGAAACCTGTACCTCCGCAGACTGCCGCTGATTTCTAAAGAAAAAGATTGGTTATACTTTGTTTAGCTGAATAATATTATCGATATACAGGGTGTTTTAGAAATCAGTACAGTAAATTTGAGGTGTTGTAAGGGTTGAGTAATGATGTATGACTGTCTTGGTCACAATTCCCTGTGACGAATCGGAGAAGCGCTGGAGTGTTTTAAAGTTTGACCTAAAAAGTCCTTAAAAGTAGGCTACCGCGCGAACACAAGAACCTAAATTAGGCAAACCGATTTTAGGGGTAGTAGGACAATTTCTCTTCAAAGTATGAAAAACAAAATAGTGTGCGAAACTAATAAAACTAATGTTTCGCACACGATTTTGTTTTTCATACTTAGTAGAGTAAAATTTTCCTACTACCCCTAAAATCAGTTTTCCTTATTTGGGTTCTTGTGTTCGTACGGTAGCCTACTTTTTAGGCGTTTTAGGCCTTTTCAGGTTAAACTTTAAAACACTCTAGGGTTTCTCCAATTCGTGACCGAGAATTGCGACCAAGACAGTCATACATCATTACTCAACCCTTATAACACCTCAAATTTACTGAACTGATTTCTAAAACACCCTGTACAAATATTCCTAGGCAGTGAAAAATTTTGTAGTTTTCTTTAAGCGGAGTAACCGATACCATATAAATATTCGGCCAAGAAACGGCTTAAGGGCTGTAACAAATCTTCCCTTACATAACATGAATTTATAAAATTGCAATTTAGTAATGGTTGTTTTCCTATATAATAGCGTGATTAGAAAACAATAAAAAAGGAGGCTTAATTTAAATGTTATGTAATAGCTTAGTGTTTGTGGGGCTTCTGTATATGGGGGGTGTGCGTATTTGTTACGTCATTTAAGGGGTAGTGGGGCTTTGGTATTTGAGGGGTTAGAGTATTTGTAACGTCTTATAAAGGTACATGTAGGGTTTTCGCATTCGTATCTTCGTTTTTGAAATCAGTTGACACCTTACCCTTTTATACTCATAAGGGGGAAGCACTCCAGGATGGCTGCAGAAACGTGGTAGAAATGTACGAAAATCATTACCTACAATCGCATAGCTAGCGGCAATACTGGCCCCCACATTTTCACGCGAAAGTCGATTAAGCTCTCTACACGTTTATTTCTACGCACATAATCTTCGTAGTCCTATTTAAAAATGTCGTTCGATATAGTAAAGGAAAGGTTCTCGACGGAAAAAGCTACGTTATCGCTATCTTAGAAGATAAAAATGATTTACAGTTGTACCCTCAACTGTCGCAAACACTCTCCAAACGTTATCGGCCAATTTTTAAGTCATTTTTTGAAAATATTGATCAAAAGGTAATGCATCTTAATTAACCGGGCATCATACCCAGCTCATTTCCCGAAATATAGAAATTTCCTTCGTCGTTTAGTATGCGATTGGTGGTTTAGTATTGAGGTGGGAAGCGCCATAATTAAAGGTTAAAATTCAGAGTAAAACTAGACCCGCCTGGGTAAGCCATCTAAACTCGACATCCACCGGTGGGTGTCTTCGGGGTTTGTTTTCATAGTTTCATATTGAAGGGTTTTTCACCCATTTCTCTTGTATTAAGGCTATATAATCTTTAGTTTTTAGTTTCGGATATCTTGGAGCGTAACAGAATACTTTCAAAGATAAAGCTAATTTGGTGACCTTACGTTTCCAAAAGTCTAGAAATATGCGAAACGTCACTTGTACAAATCCAGATTCGAGCCGGGAGTAGTGGCTCACTCCTGTAATCCCAGGCGTCCGGGAGGCAGAGTTTGTGGATGGCCGTGTGAGGACGACCACCAATACCCCAACGGGTGGTCGGAATACTTCCGCCAAGGGTGTCCTCACCCCTGTCCCCACGTATCCCCCCGTTGGCGTGGCCGTTACACATATCTCGCCCTGTTTAATCAGTTATTGTGTGCTGGTGTCCAAGGCCTTGGGTCGACACCGATGTGTAGATGTCTAAAAAAAAAATCCAGATTCGACGGGTTTAATAATAATAATCAGCTAGGCTAATACCCAAGGCACCACCTTAGGCCCAAATCATCGAGCGACTTTTAAAGCCTTTAATTCTGGTTGCCGGGTTACAATGCTTAGGAGGGTGGTGGCAAGCCCTTCCTGCCAGCAGCTCCCTACACTCACTATTACCGTTAACCTTAATAAATTTTTATGGAAGGGGAAACCGAAGAGCTCAGGAAAAACCCCTTAAACGAGTGGGGAGAGAACTTGCCAACTGAACGATGGAGTTGTTCCGAGTTTTCACCAAGTGCCACAAGTTGGGATCAAACCCGGCTCCTCTTGCTGCGAGGCGAAAGTGCTAACCACTCCGCCACCCCACCTTTTCAGTCCGCGTTCGTCCGTAGACCAATTATCCCAAAGAACCCGATGGAACCACCATTCATTTTCCCATCGCAGGGGCGTTTTCTTCGCGTTATCCGGTGTTTCAATGCTGGCTCCTAGTTTAATATGCTAATACTAAAAGTAAAGTTTGTCTGTGAACGCTATTCGCCAAGGTACAAAAAAAACTAATTTTATGCAGACAACGCTATTTTTAACAGAAAGCTACTATTAAATCATATAATTATGTTGCGTTAGTGCATTAGTAAATTGAAATAATTGGCGATTGCCATGTATTCTGACAATTGTGAGTTACATTGGGTAGATTGACTGCAGGCACCCACGGTGATGATATGTAATGAGGCTAAAAGTAAATTAAGAAAAATACTTCTCTTGTTAGTTAATTGCTGTAAAATTTATTTATTAGGTTAGAAGTATCTATATGTATTAAAGGTGCAAGACCTAGAAGTCTCTTATTGGTCTATTATTAGAATTATTTAGCTATACTAAAAAATGAAAACATCTGAGTTCCCAACAGTGGCGTCATTTGGGTGATTATTTATACTAATTATAACAGCAATTTTCGAATTTAAAAAATAATTATTTTATTTGAAAGTTTTCAATATATTTGGAATACTAATTTCCACTGGTCGACTAAAAGCTTAAAATATAATATTATCGTACAACCCCCCTCCCCCTCCGATGTATTGAAAATATTTCTAATATCAAATTTAAATTCGGAAATATATTGAATTATCTTTAATTAAATCTTAACTCAAAAGGATTTTCGTAATAAGAAGACATGGATTTTCTCAACTACCTTGAATATTAAAAAAATATTTATCACAATTTCGGTGAACATGATGAACGCACTAAGCACTTACAACCTAAGAGTCATTTTTTGATAAAGACAAAAATTCATGACCACGTTTTTAATCGCCCTGTCCATTAATTGGTAACAATTTTATAATCATTCGGCTCATTAGGCACAACTTATATGGAATTTTGACCTAAAGCAGCACTCGGTACTCTCCCAACAACCTACTTCGTTACCAACGATCCCAATTACCTTATCATACATTCAGTGAAAAATCATTTTTAAAGCGCCAAAAGCAACACCTCATTAAAGCAATACGTTTACAAATTTTGACCTCAAATAAGCAGCAAATGACCATATTTGTGAAATGGTGTCCGAGATATAAGTTTCCTAAATCACCAAACCGGAGCTGCTCGAGCTGGACACGTTCACGAAAATATTGGTGCAGCTCTCTTAACCCCATTCTAACCTTAGAGGTTAATTACTTAAGTAGAGTACCGCGAAAGCACAAATAGGGACACTGACCAAATTCCGACCTGTTCTTTAATCTTTATCGAAATCAATATTGGCTATCGAGGGCTTGACCACGCACTATCGAGAAACGGATCATTTACCGCCAACTGTTCGATAGTCATCCCCCAAACGGCGGCGTACCCTGTGATAATATTACACAAATCACTATGAAACTGTGTAAACACTTCTATAAATATGCCAATCTCAACTTTCAATTAATTAGTGATAATTTCTCATAAATAAACCATATTTCGTTGCCAAAGATACAATTCACGGTATACGTTCCCTATGGTATAATTTTTAACGAACTTTGTAGAAGAATAGGAAACCTAAATATGACGCTTATGAAATTAAATCTATGGTATTTATTTACTTGTGGTGTAACTGAAACAGCGTAATGGCAAGCACGTTAATTTTGGTTTCATTTCCAGTGCAATAAAGCAACAGTTATGGCTAATAATTATGAAGCGGAATCTATCCTCAAGAAAAGGCACCGTAAACATTCTTCGACTAGTTTCTCGGATGAAGAGGGGGCAATTGAAGATGTAAGTATTAAACTGTAGTCCTTTAACACATGTACACTCTGTTTAAAAAGTCTTAGACAGGTGAAATTTTTGCCCTCTTTTGAATTCTGCTAGAAAACTATAATAGATAGATCGCTGAAACCAATTTCAACTATTATTTATTTTCCAAAATCTTTCGTTATTTATCGGTTTCGTCCGCCAAAGATTAATAGTTTGGCGGGAACCGTCAAAACTCATTTTTGACAACTTTTTAAATATTGGTTCTACGGCACTGACTCGCGCGTTTTTGGATTCACAATGGTCGGTTCATATTTAGAAAGTGGAAAAATTATCCCTCTACAACCAGCGGTTGAGAAGTTATCGCGTTTACAAACTTTCGTCGAAACTAGGAAACACCTAAAATGCATCAAGCGATTATTTATAACGCAATTTCGACCGACCATTGTGAATTCAAAAACGCGCGAGTCAGTGCCGTAGAACCAATATTTAAAAAGTTGTCAAAAATGAGTTTTGACGGTTCCCGCCAAACTATTAATCTTTGGCGGACGAAACCGATAAATAACGAAAGATTTTGGAAAATAAATAATAGTTGAAATTGGTTTCAGCGATCTATCTATTATAGTTTTCTAGCAGAATAAAAAAGGGGCAAATATTTTACCTGTCGAAGACTTTTTAAACAGAGTGTACTGGGAATAATTGGCGTCGGTATTAAACTTGGTTCACACTGAATTATTTTAATCTTAATCAGGATTGAAATGATAACATTATTGTTAAAGATGAGATATTACGAAATGTTTAAAGGATATCGCACTTCTTCTATGGGATTTGGCTTTCGACAGATTTTTTTCAAATTGAAACATGTTGTTAAGCTTGATCAAAGGAGCAAAATTGTCCATTGCCATTTTTCCCTAGCTCCTATAGTTGGTCCTGTATCAGCGGTCAAAAGTGGACAAAACTTAGCATAGTCTATTTGTAAAAAGAATTCCCGGCCCATAGGTTAGCCCTCTACGTTCGCCCGTCGCTAGTCCAGGCTCACTATCAAAAGAGTTTTCTTGCCAAGATTTTTACAGCTCTACTTAATTATTTCTTTTCTCGCAACTTATTATTCGATGAATTTTCGTACGTGGAATTATTTGATATTGAATATTTTATGAGCAATAATAAAATAAAATAAAACATAACATAAAAGAAATACTTCGGAAATCAGAATATATATGATTAACCGTTTCGTTGAATCCCACATTCAAGTTTCAACACTCGCTGATAGGATAGAAACAGTCACTCCACAACAGATCAAACACTTATTATCGATACAGTCACATAGTCACGGTCACACGACAATTAAAACTCAATATTTAACTATTTATTTACTATGTTCGTTCATCTTGCGATCAGAACGAAACCAAATCCGACGCTCTGTTTTGGATAGAACCCCGAATCTTGGCAAGAAAACTCTATTCACAGTAAGTCCGGACTAGCGACGCTGAAACGTAGAGCGCTAACCGATGGCCCGTGACTTCTTTTAAGAAATAGACTATACTAAGTTTTGACCGCTGATACTGGACCAACTATAGGGGCTAGGGAAAAATGGCAATGGACAATTTTGCTCCTTTGATCAAGCTTAACAACATGTTTAAATTTGAAAAAAATCTGCCGAAAGCCAAATCCCATAGAAGAAGTGCGATGTCCTTTGTTAAAAATTTATCTCGGTTTGAATTAATTTTATCTCTCTTTAAAAATTATTCATATTGGAAAGTTTAAATCGTGTCGTCTAATTTATATGATAAAAACTTGATTAAAAATGAATAAAACTCAATTATAAATGATTTAACCGTGACTAATTATTAAATCGCGATTAAAAAATTATGATCTCTTAGTTATGGTAAAATAATTAAGTACATATATTTTAATTATGAATAAATCATTATTTCCAATGAGAAAATTCTGATTTAATTTTAAGATTATTTTAAAACACCTAATATTAATTTGCCTTATAGAAATTAACTTGCCTAAAAAATGAGGATTCATTATAAAAAGTTCAAAGGATTACGTAGAGCTAAAGAAATAAATTAATTACATACGCCTAATATCATATTGTTATCGCAATAAAAGTGATTATGTGGCCTTAGCGGATCTACCTCGTGTCCGCTTGTGACCAATTGAAATGGCCTCGTTTGATCAACATTTTGTTTATTATAGCTTCACGCAAGGACTGTTTAGTTGCCCCCCCCCCCCCAAACGTCGTTTCGATGAACTAACTATTTGATAAAAAGGCACCCATTATGCACCATTACGAAAGGTGGTTTTTCGCTATTACTGCATTCACCATCACTTTCGGAAATATAGTATAGGTTTTGAGACATCTTTACTCGTTTTCAGCGGCTTCTAAAAAGGGCGCTAAGAATCATTTACCTTTTTATTTTGTAGTATTAAATAATTTTTGGTCTACCTTGTACCATATTTTTTGGGCAACTTAATTTCTTTTTTAGGCATATTAAATGTAAGCCTTTTAAAAAAAGTAAACTATTTAAATAATTGAATAGAATTAAGGATTTTATCCTGATTTCTAATTTGATCCTGCGCTATGGTTCTTCTATATTAGGCGAAAACTATTCGCTAGTTTTGGAGTAATTTTTTAGGAAATGGCGAGCAACTTCATAATTCAGTTTGGCTGTTATAGTATGGAAGAAGTTGGTAGTTTGGGGTAAAAGGTGTACTCTTTTCGTCCCAAAGCGAGCGAATAGTTTTGGCCTATTGAGGGTAATCTTATGTTAGATCAACTTTATTTTGTATAAGCCCTAATGTAAATGGATAAAGGTGCTAGAAATGACAACCCGTTCTTGTCGTCGTTAACTCCTGCTGAACCGGCTGAGCGATAACAGTGAGAATGTCGGATCTCCGCCTGGAAAGTAGCGTTCTTATTATATGTATCGCATTCATCATCTGACCACGAATTTTGCGCATCCGTTTCTTGTAGGTGTGCCATTTCAGGTCTTTGCCGAAATTTCTCCAAGACAACAATTATCTTCACGCCGGTTACAGGCCATCTAAACCGTCATTTATGGCTTGTTATAGGTCAATTTTTAAAATTCATACCGAAACTGGCAACATTTGGACCCACCTTTTAGGTAATATTTTTTTACAGAATTTATTTCTAGGGGCAAATCACTCAATTTTATTGCTAAGGACAAATATAATACATATTAATTCTAAAGTTTTATATACAATTTCAAAATTTCAGTTTTTATCTTATAAATCTTCTCTTATATAGATAACCTTTATAAAGAAATTTTTCAATGGTCATGGAAATTTTAAATGGTTTTATGACATATTTTAATATTAATCGTGAATAGTTTAACCTATTCAATCGATTTTTTAATATAAAATCGAAACTGAAATAATGGTACCAAATTATAATTCTTAAATCTTGAATGTTGGTAAAACCTCATTTGAAATTCTTCGATCATGAGTGAAATAAATAAAGTCTAATTTATAAATGGAAATTACCTAATTATTTTAGAGTAATGGAAATAAGATGATTTTAAAAATTATAACGTTTTATTCATTTAACCAGGATTTTTGGGACACCCAGGAGCGTATTGACATGACCCTTAAATTTAATATACTTTAATAATAATAATAATAATAATCAAAATATCATTTTTCAGGATGTTTAATGTTCATCGGTATCGCTACGAATTTTCTGAATCGAACACACGACGAAATGCAATACCAACATAAAATGGTTTTTTCCATATTTTTTGCTGGTGCAATTTTATGCTTGGGCATGTCAAGTACTTACCATACAGTCAATTGTCACTCGGAAAAAGTTGCCAAACTTTTTAAAAAGTATGTCTTAAATTATAAAGTAATATATAATACATTGAGGAAATTTCACCGACCAAGGAAAACAAAACTGACATAAACTTCCATCGAAATTTATTATAACATATTTTTGTTTGTATTCGTTTCTTATAAAATTTTAGGTCTTAGTTACCAAAGACCTCAATATTTAACCACATTTGTACAATCAAGCGCTTGAGAATAAAAATTCATTTAGATATGATGGGATATTTCTAGAATGTAGTAAAAAAATTAAGTTTCCCATTCTGATACCAAACGTATGAAATAATCATAAATTTGCAACCAAGTTCCACGCATTCACGCCACGAATGAGTTAAGAACGAAGCTTGGTCTTCACTGCTCGGGTTAATTTTTATTTATAATAACTTAAATGTTCAGTACCCTATTTTCCGCTGTTTACTGAGAAACATTTCTAGAATGACCATCCATTTTGGTATACTTCTTACTAAATTATTAGCCTTAATTCGCGTTCTGGGTCAACGAGCTTTTCCGAACCATACGATCGGAACGTGATAATTTTCTTTCGAAATTGCTTATTTCTGAAGCTAATGGCATTCATCTCTTGGGTTATTAGTACATAATTAGCGGTTGTCGATGAAATATCATACTTTGGACTTTTATGCATATTTAAACCATTTTAGTCATTGCCATAAAGGCCATTTCACATTTTTATCACATACGGATTAAATACTTATTTCAATAAGAAAATTAATATTTGATTTAAATAACAGCTTTGCCAATCTTCAATATGCATCCTAGATATAAATAGGAAATTACTATGAAGTTGGATTGGAAACAGTCTATCTTCCCACGTGAATTAACGTGTTTTTTTATCTCACGAGCTTGAAATAACAATACAATTTGACAGATTTTATGCTACAAAATTATATATGAGACGGAAAAAAGAAAAGTAATTTTTTTAATACAAACGTGCCAGAGGAACTGTTTTCTAGCTTCTAAGACAACATTCTGAACAAAATGATACTTGAGTAATGACGACAAAGCATAGTGATTAAAAAAATTATAAGCCTCGATTGTAATGAAGATAATTAGCCGATCTCGTCCTCTGTTGGTACAAATAATTAAGAGTTTCAATGTTCTCGAAAATCTTGTCATTACTCTAACGCCATCTGTAGATTCGTTGCTGAACTCATATTTAGTAGGTGACAGCTTCTACTCCCGAGAGCTTTGCTTATGGCGATTTAATTTCGGAAGCTCCAAGAGCGTTTTAAATCGCGCACTGATTCGTAGCTCTGTGATAGCTAACCATGAAGCAAGAAATAGTGAGCTTGTTAGTGGAGATCGCTTCCGAGCAATGTTCAAACCAGATTGTTACATCAGTTGTAGTTTTGGATTAATAATCAGCTACTCCTTGTCGGAGTGAGTCGGTCATGAGGCGAGCCGAGATTACCAAGAAAACTCATGAGGATAGAATTTGAGATAATCCCGTGGAAGACACTAGAACTAATAGTTCAGCATTGAATCTAATAACGCTCCTCACTCCTTAAAATTATAATAGTAATCGTTTTATAATCACTCCGTTATCATGGTAATTGCTTAGGTTTTTTTTTAAGTCAACCGGTTATCGTTCTGTAAGTGTTTTTTAAGTTGGTAATCGATGGCAAATTAAGTAATTTATGTAGAGAAAACTTTAAATTTATTCGTATCCTTTCGTTGGCAGACATTAATTTGTTACAAAAATGTGGGTTAAAGACGTTGAATTCTAATTTCAGGTTGGATTACTGCGGCATTGCCTTACTGATAATGGGTTCCTTCGTTCCATGGCTCTATTACAGCTTCTATTGTGATTTCCGACCAAAAGTGATTTATCTAACAATGGTAACTTGCTTAGGAGTGGCAGCCATCATTGTTTCCCTATTAGATAAATTTGGAACACCTAAATTTAGACCAGTGAGAGCAGGTATCAAACTAGACATCAACATTTTGTCGCTTTTACCAGTGATTTGTACTGCCTAACTTATTTTTTCTTTAAGCGAAATTGAGCGGTTATTAAGGGTACGTTCAGTAATGCAAATCTGGGAAAAATCGGGTTTTACATGTTTGCTTGATGAGCGCTTGTCGTCCCGGTGACGTAGGAAGTTACTGAACGGTGCTATTTCTAGTCTGTGCCGTTTTTAAAATGGCGGCTGTAAATGTTATCGGGCCCGAAAATCAGAGGAAGCGAAAAATATTTTTAATATTTAATGATTTGCTAAATTACTAAATTGTTTACGACAATATTCTTTATTGTTGCAACGATCAGTTTTTTTTTAAAACGCGAAAACTGCCATTGTTGTAGCTGAGGCATTCCAATTAAATGATAGGCATTTGACCAAACCAGTAGAATTGTTGATTAAAACTACAGTTGTATAATTTTAACGCATCCGCCAGCTAAACTGTAAACACAGACGAGTTTGACGTCGAGACATCAAAAACCTTCTCTGCGAGATGACCTTTTTTATGAGCATCGTATGCCCATCGTGACGTCAAAATGGGGACGCGGAAAATCGTACAGTAACGAAATGTTGGCATCGATTACTCATCTATGTCTTTTTTTGTTTACTGAACGTACCCCAGGAACGAAACGGAAACGATGCGAGTAATAATTTCGCCTCTCAAATGAGCGCCAATTTTACCTCTTAATTGAGCTCAAAAACAGATCAAAGGTAGCGGTCAAGTAAAGAAACGTTTTAAAGAATTCCGTTGAGTTTTGCCACTTGAGGGGGACATAAATTGACTGCAGAAACTAAATGAACGAGAATATGCCGTAATTCGGCAATTTCCCGTTACGTATTGGCGCTTGGTTTTTGTGATGGAGCAGCGAGTCCCTCTAGAGTTATGGGGTAATATCTTGATTTAACAGCATCTAGTACCTGCAAAACATGATGTGGCCAGATTTTCTTATTAAGGAATTCATTAACCTATTTTAGCAGTGCTAGTATTATATGTAGAAGACATATATATTATATTAATATCATTGTTAAAATGGTTCACAAATAAGAAAATATTTATTGCATATTTGTATTTCTATGAAATATATTTTTATATATAATAACCTTGTAATGCAGATTAATACGCGTCGTTAAATTTAAGCCTGACAAACTGTCGAAAAATTTAACATAATAATGGCGGTTCACAAATTACGTTAAGAAGAAATTGTTATTGCAGTTCAATATTTACGGTATAACTTAAACACGCGTGTTTTAATTTCCCGCAGGCGTGTTCGTAGGATTTGGCCTAAGCGGAGTGATTCCAGCCGTGCACCAGTTGCTGAGAGATGGGTGGTCAGTATCCATTTATCAAGCCTCCCTGGGATGGCTATTTCTGATGGCTGTGCTGTATATTCTGGGGGCTGTATTCTACGCCATGAGAGTTCCTGAACGCTATTTTCCAGGAAAATGTGATATTTGTGTAAGTCTACGCCATCTGAAAACAAAGTGTCGGTGTCAAGAAATTGGAAAGCAAAATGAAACAAGGGTTAATAGTTTAAAAAGTAAATGATACATCAGTCCAAAATGAAGGAGTCCCGTGAATTTTAACTTTTGCACTCCTTCCGTTTGGAATTGAAACATGGATAGATGGCGGTATAGTTTCCGTCGAGTGGCAACATATCATAACCATGATAACCTTATCCAGCGCTTGCTTAGTTCTCGTAGCTCACACCAGGCGTCACTGTTTCTTCTTTCAAACTTCATTCCCTCCCCAATGAATTCCCTCTCTCCTACCCTCCCAACTTTTACTTAACGCGTAACATTCATTTCAAAAACGATTACATTAACATACTTAATTAATTAATTCACTTTTGCTTCAACTTACTTTTAATCATTGATTTCACCATCTTTATAGGTTCAAAGTCACCAGATATTCCACGTATTGGTGGTTGCCGCGGCGTTTGTCCACTATCATGGCATAACCGAAATGGCCACGCACAGACTATCCATTGGGGAGTGTTCCATTTAACCAATTGTTTTAAATCTTTTATGGTGCATCATGCAGTCAACAATGCCTTCAAAGATTCAAATAATATAACTAAAATTTACTGCGCTGATCAGAAATTGTGCATTTCCAACCTTTAACCGTGTTGGGTCAGACAAGATAAATAGTTACTAATTTTGTATGTTTTAAACGAGAAAAATAATAAATTTATTTTGAAAAAAGCTTTACACTAAAAATTACCCTATTTAAGTAACAGTTGTTCTATCTAAAGCTAGGTTTTTCTCTTTGGTTAATCAAAATTTAAGAAATTTTGGTCTTTAAACAGTTATAGAGAATGGGGATGATTCAAGTTGACGCCCAAACCTGAAAGGGAAGGCGTAAACTAAATTACGACTTTTATAACAGGTCGTTATTTATTAGGACGCTATCTACGGAAGTTTTTGAAATCGGTTATTCTTTATGTTACGTAGGAAGCGGAGAAAAGGTAATCGCTTACTAGAGCATTTCTCTCGTTAGATGGCGCGTAATATTTTCAATCCAAATTTTAAAATATCTTTTAAACTCTTATTTACTGATTTCCTTTATAATATTCTTTATATTTCGAATAAAAATCTTATTTTTGTAAGTTAAATATGTTTACTCTACTCGCGACAGAAAGCTATCACTACGCTCCGTTTCGTTCGTCATGGAAACCTAAACAGGTAGCGGCTAATACAGCGTTCGCGCATATATTTATAAGAAAAAACGTTACGGCTCTTTAATTTGTCTGTAGCAGACACTAAATCGTAGGCGCTACCTCGGATAAGCTAGCGCTGTTACGCTAGCTATAGACTCGTTTCAGTTGCAAATAGCTACTTCAATTTCCGCACCAAACTATTGTAGTGCCGAGAACTGATTCAGACTTCTGATAACGTACGTTTACCTTACAGGCATGTTGGCATTGTATACTACTAAATATCCCATTAATCAAATGAAGTCAGCATATTCCCAATTATACAGCGCTATCTATTATCGGTTGTAATTAATTAGTCTTCAAAAGTACAATCCAATTAAACCCGAAATTATGTCCATGCATCCTTATCAAACGCTAAATGTAACGCTTTTAGAAAAACTAATACAAAAAATTTGGGTTATTCTAAATAATTAAGTCAAGAAAACATCGTTTATTAATCCAACTCGTTCGGCCTTCTATTTGCATCACACATTCAAATAAATAATAAAAAAAATGTTTTACTACTTACAATTCAATTGTGGAATCGCTATAAAACACCACTTAGCACGAAAACAAAGCGTTGAGCAGTGGTGACATGATATCCTACTTATTTCTTAGGTGCCATCTGTAAAAAATTTCCTTAGCCTTTATTGGCCTACACGTACGCATATATTGGGCCTACAGTTAGCCTACATTTATTACGCTAAAGTAAGGCTGACTCTAGAGCCTATATTTAACCTACGTATTAAACAATCCTATGTTTAAGCCTTAATTTAACTGAGACTTAGCAATCATTTAATCATTCCTCAATAAATACTTAAGTAAATTCATTTATTATTTTTTCAACAATAATATTAATGTGAGTCAGGTAATGGTCCAATTGTGCAGCTTTCATTTGCCCAGTTCCCAATAGCGCATATGCAATTGTGCAGAATCCCATTTCCGCAATTTTTATTAGCGCAATTTTTTCACTTGCGCAGATATTTTCCATTGGCGCTTTTTCAGTGTGCGGTTTTCTCATTTGTGTGGCTCTTCATGACTTAAATAATATATATTACGCCGTTTTTCCTTGGAAAAAGGTATTTCGTGTCGTTTTTTTTTGTCATTTCTTTATATAGCCTCCAGCTGAACTGCTAGTGTTTGTTTGGTCGTGCTGTAAATTACAATAATTTTCATCGTAGTTTATCGGCTTTTCGACTAAGATGAAAATGTAGTATCTGTTACGCTGCGAATAAGTTTCTCGGTTCGAAGGAATAAATGCAGCTTTTAACAATTGCAGTAGACCTAATTCAGGTCGAAAATTCAACAATCTAAGTGGGATCAGGAATAAAAATGAGCGCTTACTTAAAGGGGAATTTCGTATTTCTCAGAGGACAAGAACATTTTTATTGTGAAAGTGGGTTTTTTGAGGAAATCAACAGTCTTAGTTGAAATAGGGTAAACCTACCCTAAAATAAGCTAAGCCTACCCGAAATTAAGTAAATTTGACGTAATCGTTTTTTTATTTCAAATTAAAAAAAATCCTTTTTATTGCTTATTATTTATAGTTTTTTTTATCGTTTGATCAATTAATTATCTGGTTTTATCATAAACGCAAAATTTAACCATGGTTAATTTAAACTAGTAAATAGTTAGTATTGTACTATAGAGACAGATACTTCATGGTTTAAAATAAACTTATATTAAAAAATCTGGTTTTATGTTCGGAAATAGGTTTGTTTACAAATATTTGTTTTTGATATATCATACCCCAGTATTCGTCAGATATTTAGATGGGAGGCATTGGGAAAATACATGGTTGTGCTTTAGAGAGAGTAGTTACTTCAAACTTTATGGGCGACCAACGATATTCATATATCACTCACCAGGTTGTTTAAAAAACTAGGAATAATTGGCCCGAGTTACCTTAGAAAGTAGACGATTTTTCGATATATTATACACTCCCTTTAGAGGTTCAGACTTTTTATTTAGCTACGATGGGTTAGGTTGGGTAAGGTTAGTTTAGGTGCCCGCCGCAAGCTAAGGTTACATGGCTGCCGCAGGCCTTAGCTAGGCAGATACCATTTTTTACCCCTCCGAGGGGACTTTGTCCCCTCGGAGGGGTTATACAACCAGCGTGTCCGTCTGTGTGTGGGTGTGTGTGTGGCCTGCGAACGTATTTTCGGGGCAAAGGGTAATCACTGCGTACGCAGTCGAACAACCGTTTTATCAGTTTAAAGGTTGGCAAAACCACCGTGTGACGGTAAGCGTTAACGGATAAATTAGCAATTGAGTTTTTTTTTTCTTTAACGCACACCGTCGCTACGTTTGTTATTGGTGCGTATTTTCCAACTCTTTCTTATTGACTTTTGGGACGGACCGAGTGCTGAGTGTTATGGCAACCTCTCAACTTCCAATGGCAGGGTTTACTGTATTCGTCTTAGTATCAATTTGCGATCGCATCGGGCGGGATTTGAACCCGAGACCTCCTGCTTCACAGGCGGACGTCCTACCACGGAACCACTGACACTTGTTACGCTTCAGTGAAAATTAGACCTTCAGCTTTATCGGAAGCGTATTTAATAGAGTACGAAATTTTTGTTTAATTGAAATAGAATTGAAATAGAAATTTTTACATCGAAGAAATTCGAATTTAGCGTTTTCTCAATTGATTAAAAACAAATCCGCTACCCAGGCTTCCAACCCAGGCCATTCGGCTTGGCAGTCGAGCGCTCTACCACAGAACCACCGATAGCTACTAACCTTCGCTGAAAATAAGACACTCATCGTAAGCATAATAGGTAATAAAGTCTTGAATTTTTTTATGAATAAATTTATGAAGGCCTAAACTTGTTTTTTTTTACGAATGATATTATGTTGATTTAATCTTGTAAATATTTATGAACTAAGTTTATATTAAATTTAAAATTTTATAACTAATTTATGAATTAATAATTTAATTGTAAAATACGATCATGACGAAGAGTCGAACCCAGTTTGTCGTGTTACTGAGCAGATGTTTTACCGCCGAGCTACTGACTTCCCTGAAAACAAAACACATCACAGGCAAAATATTGAAGTAAAGGAACCGTTATGATACGGCGATTTTTTTATTTTGGTGAACTTGTTTATATTATTATAAATGAATTAAACTCCGTGGTTTCGTCTCAATTATTTTAGTTAAAATTAATATTTTATACCGGGCGGGATTGAACCGGGATTACGTTTTAAGTAAATAACTCTGAATTGCGGTCGTCTCGAGAAATTAATACCACTAGGGACAATTCTTCCGAGAAGAGGTATATTTTGTATTGCCAACTTGTTCATTTTAGCCGAAAGGCCGAGATGCTACGATTCGCTGTTCGACTGGGAATATATTCCCAAGAAAGTAATTCGACGAACGACATTTCACCTGAAAAAAAAACAAGAAAATCATTGGTAATTATAGCACCACAGAATCTTAGTCATAGGCTAGCAGTTGAGGTGAATGCTAAACCAGGTAATTTAAAAAAAGAAAGCCACAAACAACCGTTTTTCAAGGAAAAATGGCTTAACACGCAATATTTACAACATGACTTAATATACAATATTTACGTCAAGAGAAGCCGCGCAAATGGAAACCAGCGCTAATGGTGAACTAAACAAATGAGTAAACTGCGGAAACGGAGAACGGCACTTTTGAGGAAACGGCGGAAACGGAGAACTGCGCTAATGAGGAAACTGCGGAAACGTAAAAGTAAGGAAAGGGGAAAATTTGGGCAAATGGAAACCAGCGCTAATGGTGAACTAAACAAATGAGTAAACTGCGGAAACGGAGAACGGCACTTTTGAGGAAACGGCGGAAACGGAGAACTGCGCTAATGAGGAAACTGCGGAAACGTAAAAGTAAGGAAAGGGGAAAATTTGGGCAAATGGAAACCAGCGCTAATGGTGAACTAAACAAATGAGTAAACTGCGGAAACGGAGAACGGCACTTTTGAGGAAACGGCGGAAACGGAGAACTGCGCTAATGAGGAAACTGCGGAAACGTAAAAGTAAGGAAAGGGGAAAATTTGGGCAAATGGAAACCAGCGCTAATGGTGAACTAAACAAATGAGTAAACTGCGGAAACGGAGAACGGCACTTTTGAGGAAACGGCGGAAACGGAGAACTGCGCTAATGAGGAAACTGCGGAAACGTAAAAGTAAGGAAAGGGGAAAATTTGGGCAAATGGAAACCAGCGCTAATGGTGAACTAAACAAATGAGTAAACTGCGGAAACGGAGAACGGCACTTTTGAGGAAACGGCGGAAACGGAGAACTGCGCTAATGAGGAAACTGCGGAAACGTAAAAGTAAGGAAAGGGGAAAATTTGGGCAAATGGAAACCAGCGCTAATGGTGAACTAAACAAATGAGTAAACTGCGGAAACGGAGAACGGCACTTTTGAGGAAACGGCGGAAACGGAGAACTGCGCTAATGAGGAAACTGCGGAAACGTAAAAGTAAGGAAAGGGGAAAATTTGGGCAAATGGAAACCAGCGCTAATGGTGAACTAAACAAATGAGTAAACTGCGGAAACGGAGAACGGCACTTTTGAGGAAACGGCGGAAACGGAGAACTGCGCTAATGAGGAAACTGCGGAAACGTAAAAGTAAGGAAAGGGGAAAATTTGGGCAAATGGAAACCAGCGCTAATGGTGAACTAAACAAATGAGTAAACTGCGGAAACGGAGAACGGCACTTTTGAGGAAACGGCGGAAACGGAGAACTGCGCTAATGAGGAAACTGCGGAAACGTAAAAGTAAGGAAAGGGGAAAATTTGGGCAAATGGAAACCAGCGCTAATGGTGAACTAAACAAATGAGTAAACTGCGGAAACGGAGAACGGCACTTTTGAGGAAACGGCGGAAACGGAGAACTGCGCTAATGAGGAAACTGCGGAAACGTAAAAGTAAGGAAAGGGGAAAATTTGGGCAAATGGAAACCAGCGCTAATGGTGAACTAAACAAATGAGTAAACTGCGGAAACGGAGAACGGCACTTTTGAGGAAACGGCGGAAACGGAGAACTGCGCTAATGAGGAAACTGCGGAAACGTAAAAGTAAGGAAAGGGGAAAATTTGGGCAAATGGAAACCAGCGCTAATGGTGAACTAAACAAATGAGTAAACTGCGGAAACGGAGAACGGCACTTTTGAGGAAACGGCGGAAACGGAGAACTGCGCTAATGAGGAAACTGCGGAAACGTAAAAGTAAGGAAAGGGGAAAATTTGGGCAAATGGAAACCAGCGCTAATGGTGAACTAAACAAATGAGTAAACTGCGGAAACGGAGAACGGCACTTTTGAGGAAACGGCGGAAACGGAGAACTGCGCTAATGAGGAAACTGCGGAAACGTAAAAGTAAGGAAAGGGGAAAATTTGGGCAAATGGAAACCAGCGCTAATGGTGAACTAAACAAATGAGTAAACTGCGGAAACGGAGAACGGCACTTTTGAGGAAACGGCGGAAACGGAGAACTGCGCTAATGAGGAAACTGCGGAAACGTAAAAGTAAGGAAAGGGGAAAATTTGGGCAAATGGAAACCAGCGCTAATGGTGAACTAAACAAATGAGTAAACTGCGGAAACGGAGAACGGCACTTTTGAGGAAACGGCGGAAACGGAGAACTGCGCTAATGAGGAAACTGCGGAAACGTAAAAGTAAGGAAAGGGGAAAATTTGGGCAAATGGAAACCAGCGCTAATGGTGAACTAAACAAATGAGTAAACTGCGGAAACGGAGAACGGCACTTTTGAGGAAACGGCGGAAACGGAGAACTGCGCTAATGAGGAAACTGCGGAAACGTAAAAGTAAGGAAAGGGGAAAATTTGGGCAAATGGAAACCAGCGCTAATGGTGAACTAAACAAATGAGTAAACTGCGGAAACGGAGAACGGCACTTTTGAGGAAACGGCGGAAACGGAGAACTGCGCTAATGAGGAAACTGCGGAAACGTAAAAGTAAGGAAAGGGGAAAATTTGGGCAAATGGAAACCAGCGCTAATGGTGAACTAAACAAATGAGTAAACTGCGGAAACGGAGAACGGCACTTTTGAGGAAACGGCGGAAACGGAGAACTGCGCTAATGAGGAAACTGCGGAAACGTAAAAGTAAGGAAAGGGGAAAATTTGGGCAAATGGAAACCAGCGCTAATGGTGAACTAAACAAATGAGTAAACTGCGGAAACGGAGAACGGCACTTTTGAGGAAACGGCGGAAACGGAGAACTGCGCTAATGAGGAAACTGCGGAAACGTAAAAGTAAGGAAAGGGGAAAATTTGGGCAAATGGAAACCAGCGCTAATGGTGAACTAAACAAATGAGTAAACTGCGGAAACGGAGAACGGCACTTTTGAGGAAACGGCGGAAACGGAGAACTGCGCTAATGAGGAAACTGCGGAAACGTAAAAGTAAGGAAAGGGGAAAATTTGGGCAAATGGAAACCAGCGCTAATGGTGAACTAAACAAATGAGTAAACTGCGGAAACGGAGAACGGCACTTTTGAGGAAACGGCGGAAACGGAGAACTGCGCTAATGAGGAAACTGCGGAAACGTAAAAGTAAGGAAAGGGGAAAATTTGGGCAAATGGAAACCAGCGCTAATGGTGAACTAAACAAATGAGTAAACTGCGGAAACGGAGAACGGCACTTTTGAGGAAACGGCGGAAACGGAGAACTGCGCTAATGAGGAAACTGCGGAAACGTAAAAGTAAGGAAAGGGGAAAATTTGGGCAAATGGAAACCAGCGCTAATGGTGAACTAAACAAATGAGTAAACTGCGGAAACGGAGAACGGCACTTTTGAGGAAACGGCGGAAACGGAGAACTGCGCTAATGAGGAAACTGCGGAAACGTAAAAGTAAGGAAAGGGGAAAATTTGGGCAAATGGAAACCAGCGCTAATGGTGAACTAAACAAATGAGTAAACTGCGGAAACGGAGAACGGCACTTTTGAGGAAACGGCGGAAACGGAGAACTGCGCTAATGAGGAAACTGCGGAAACGTAAAAGTAAGGAAAGGGGAAAATTTGGGCAAATGGAAACCAGCGCTAATGGTGAACTAAACAAATGAGTAAACTGCGGAAACGGAGAACTGCGCTTTTGAGGAAACTGCGGAAACGGAGAACTGCGCTAATGAGGAAACTGCGGAAACGTAAAAGTAAGGAAAGGGAAAAATTTGGGCAAATGGTAAACTGCGCTATTGAGGAACTGCGCCAATGACCACTGCGCAAATATTAAAAGCGTCAATAAGAAAGTGCGTAAACGGAAACCGCGCAAATGGAAACTGCGCATATTGACCGAAATCGTGAGTCACTTACGTTCTCATGTTGAGCCTTTATACCGCGTATAACGATAAATAAATTTTTATTAAAATTCTTAACAAATTTTGGATCAATTAATAAACCCTGTAAACTATTGCCGTTAATTATATAATTTGTAGATCGTTTGAAATGTAGATATTCGTTACTGTCGCGGAAAATTAAAAGGAAGGTTAGAACCGTATCGCCATCTAGCGGAAATTTATAGAACCCCCAATAACCAACTAGGTAAATAAAACAGTTCGAATCTTAGCTTTATTTTTCCGAGCTATCTTACTTAATAAAAAACTAGTAGACCGCTATAAAGGCGAGCGCAACTAACGGTTGAGTCTAACGTGTTGTATTTTGTTCATGGGTAACTATTTTTGTTAGTTCTTAAAAAAATCAGGCTGATTCAACATTATGTGCGGGTATATAAGTAGTTAGTGTGATAAATGTGATGGTTGTCATTGTTGTGCGAGAACGGGCTCGCACGAGAAAGACTTAAAGAAATACGTGTAGTGTAACAAGACTGTCGTCGAAGAAATCCTGTGTGCTAAGATCTTAAATTAATTGTGTTATTAGATTAAGATGTTATACTTTTGGTTACGTTAAACCTTAAGAGATGAAAATGAAATTAATGAATAGAAGTTAGTAAGGTATAAAAGTCTAATATTTAAGTTGATACTTCAGAAAGTTTGGTAAGTCAGGACTTGTTAGTTTAATTTGTTTCCACTGATAAGTTCACAGTTAATCAGTCGCGATAATTGGGATGATTTAAAACAAACCTGGTTTTGGTCCTCTCAATAACAGGTGGATAGCGGAAATAGCTAAGAGTCAATTAGTATATTGTAATATCTAAGGTTTAAAATGAATAACTTGAAAAAAGTTAATTGTGCTCTTAACCAATTATAAGAAAGAATCGTTAACTGTTCCTAGGCAAAAAGTGGCAATTTTTGTGATTTCTCCTTTTTCATCTAAAAGGGGAATCGCGAAGTCAGCTGGATTATTTAATTTAAATGAATTCCCGTAAATTTATCGCGTCGGGTGTGATGAAACAAACTTGAAAATTTTAAATTACAATTGTTTAATTTTCGTTCTAATTTCAAAAAGTGAAGTTGCTGTTAAACGCGTCTCTGGCGATTTCGTTTTCGGTCTGAATCTCATTTGATGATTTTTTTTGACAACGGACTCCACAGCAAAAGTCTTTAACTCCTTTGAAGTTTATTTCGATTGCAACTGTTTAAGAAAAGCATTTTTAATTTCAATGTGAGTTGATTTTTAAAGGTTGTAAATGTTTTTACAAAAATTAAATTAATTTATACATATAAATTTTGAACGTTTTTAAAGCTATTAATACTACAAGGGTGTCTTTATTTGATCGGCCCAGGCATTTTTCTCAAAACCTATACCTTCTAGAGATGTGAAATTTTCAGTATGGAGTCTCTCGGTGGAGATCGTTGTTATTTGTTAATTCCAGGAAAATCGTGAAATTTTTCACGGCTTTAGAATTTGTAGTTTTTGAACGCTAGGTGGTAGACGAAAAGTTTCAGTGAGTAAGTTGTAGAGCATACTCGAAAACCTTTAATGGAGTTGGTATGGTCAAAATCATACATTTTGTTACTGAAATAATATGTCATGAAAAAAACAAGTTGGTATTACCCAAATGTTTTTACGCCTCATGTTATTGTAATGATTCTCTGTGAAAAATGAACATGTTTTGAGCCAAATCATTGTTTTACTTTTACAAATTAAGTGTTAGAACAAGTGCAATTTTATAAGGAATTACAGTAGGACCCCGCACACGTTTTCTAGGGACAAAAAGTTGGTGTTTTTTAATAAACAAGAAAAAGTAGGTTTTAGGGTCTACAAAATGTCTAATTTATGCCAACTGAATTTCCGAAAGCTTTTTTTTTGCATTTCTGATTCATTTAATATGGGGTTTTGTTTTAGTATTTAAAGTGCCACCGCTTTGTTTGAAAAACATTATATCTACGTAATCCGGTAAAAAAGTATGAAACTTTATACTCGTGAACAGCGGTCCAGGATGGTTGAGATATACTACGGTGATGGTCATCGAAACGCACGTTTAACAAGTTGGTTGTTTCAAATGTTATATACTGACAGTCAACCAAACCACCACACTATTCTCCAAGCTGTTGCTGACTTCGAAGGAGACGGTAATGTGAATACCAGATTCTGCGGACCTGCGAGTCATAACAATAATATGTAAGATCATCGCCTACTTTGGCGCTTACCCTCGAGCAAGTATAAGAATGGCATGCTCCAATTTGGACTTGTCAAAATATTATGTCTGGAGTGTCCTTAACCACCATAAATTTCACCCTTTTTCATGCCACGCTCCACCAAGCACTTCACGATGGTATTCGGCGCCTTAGGTTGGATTTTGGTAACTGGTTCAGTACCATGGCGGATGCCAACGAAGATTTTCTCCGTTTGATCCTGGCGTCCGACGAGTGTTCCTTTGGAAGGGACGGCCCATTTAACGGCCAGAATAACCAAATGTGGAGAGATGTAAATCCGCACTGGAGATTTCCACATCACAATCAAGTACAATTCCGTTTAAACTTCTGGGCAGTCCTACTAGGAGATCGCGTCATTGGGCCATTTTTTCTTCCGAATCGGCTTAATGGGATGAGCTACTTGGCTTTTCTACTAAATGAAGTAGCAGAAGCATTGGAAGATGTCCCTTTAGTCGATCTGCCACACCTTTGGTTATTGCATGACGGTGCACCTCCTCACCAGGAACGACATGTGGTGCAATACCTCAACACCGAGTTCCCTGAACGTTGGATTGGGAAGAATGGTCCAGTGCGATGGCCTCCTAGGTCCCCAGATTTGACACCGCTGGACTTTTACGTGTAGGGATTCGTCAAGGAGGAAGTATGCAAGACGCCAGTCACTAGCGAAGACGATTTGAGCCAGAAAATTATGGCAGCGTTCCAACTCGTTACTCGAGATATGGTCTGTGGTTCGTTCCAGAATATGCTTCATCGCGGACGGTGGCATTATTGCACCGTATTTGTAAAAAAACTTTCTGTAATTCCTTATTACAATAATTGCACTTGTTCTAACACTTAATTTCTAAAAGTAAAAGAATGATTTGGCTCAAAACATGTTCAGTTTTCACAGACAATCATTACAATAACATGAGGCGTAAAAACATTTGGGTATTACCACCTTGTTATTTTTCATGACCTATTATTTCAGTGACAAAATTTACAATTTTGACCATACCAACTCCATTAGAAATTTTCAAGTATGCTCTACAACTTACTCATTGAAACTTTTCATCTACCACCTAGCGTTCAAAAACTACAATTTCTAAAACCATGAAAAACTTCACGATTTTTCTGAAATTCAAAAATAACTACGATCTCCACCCAGAGAGTACATACTGAAAATTTCACATGTCTAGAAGGTATAGTGTTTGAGAAAAATGCCTGCGCCGATCAAATGAAAACACCCTGTATATCATCTTCAACATCATCAGATTCGTAACGTAATTCCATTGCATAGGTACTAGCTTCCCGCCACTAAAACTGCAATACAGCACTGAATATGACTTATTTTAAGAACTCTAAGCTACGCATTGCATTAAATTTAATTTTAAATTTACGAGATTAAAAAACCGTTTTTCAAGCACTTACTTAGATGGTCACCCATTTTTAGGAAAAGAGGGGAGTTAAATTATTACCTTCGAACGTTCGAAAAGTGTTGTAATGACTTAGGGCAAAGCTTATTGGAAAATGTGATTAAAGGCGTCAAAAACGTCCGGTTCGATTTGACAGATTCGAAATACGTTTTTATTTCGGTGCCAGCCCCACGCAGGCGGGGACCAAAATTATGCGATCGAGATTGGGACATGAGAGCTGCCGCCGCCGCCCCCATTGGCAAGGATTAGCGAACTGCGGAGCGAGGGCAGGCGGATCGAGGCGGGTACGGGAAATATGCGGACAGCTCCAGCTCGCTATTTTGGTTGATATTCGTTGAACTATCTTTCCGTAAGGATCCAGGAGTAGCTTTTATAGTATTTTACTGTGTTCGCGAACTGTGGAGCGAGGGCAGGCGGGTCGAGGCGGGTACGGGAAATATGCGGACAGCTTCAGCTCGCTATTTTGGTTGAGATTTGTTGGGCTATCTTTCGGTAAGGATCCGCTTTCGGTGCCAGCCCCACGCGGGCGGGGACCGAAATTATACGATCGAGATTGGGACATGAGAGCCGCCGCCGCCGCCGCCGCCGCCCCCATTGGCGAACTGCGGAGCGAGGGCAGGCGGGTACGGGAAATATGCGGACAGCTCCAGCTCGCTATTTTGGTTGAGATTCGTTAGACTATCTTTCCGCGAGTAGCTTTTATAGTATTTTACCGTACGCAATCTGCGGGGCGAGGGCAGGCGCGTCAAGGCCGATAACGAAACACTCTCGGAAGAGCCGAAAAAAATAGATAAGGAAAAATATAAAAAAGAGATAAGGGGGAAGCGTTTAAAATCACTCTTATAATTTAGATTAATAACCATCTCAGGTATTTTGGATTAGGTGCGATTAGTTGGAAATCAGGCCCTTAACATTGAGTTAAAATTTTAAAGCTCTAGACCTGAGTCAGGTCTAGAGCTTTAAAATTTAAATTATGCTTACAACCAATGGAATTATGTAATCTGAATAATTAAAATGAGATTTTAAGAACATTAGGATGTTCGCAACTACACGTTTTTATTATTTGTAATGTTTTTTTAAACGCAGAGTAAGATGATTATTACCTAAACTTTATTTTTTATATTCTGATTTTCTGTATTATTATCATGTCCTTTCAATTTATGGGCAGTATTGTTTAATATTCGAAGTAGACTTGAACGATCAATAAATTACTGTTCGGTACTTTTAATTCGTGAGTTATTATTTCTGTCACTTACTGGGTTGGTATGCACTACATTATTGCGATGTTACAATTTCCAACGATTAACTTGTTGTAAAAGATACGACGTCTAGCTTGCAATTGATTTGGAAGTATTTCTATTAACACCAGACGCGAGTGTAAAATAATTTTTCTCAAATAGTTTCGTTGTATATATGTCACAAACCAAAAAATTTTAAACAACTGAAATAAGCTTTGACCAATTTGATTCGCGTTCATTTCCACTTTTTTTTTTGACGTCCACACATCGGTGTCGACCCAAAGCCTTAAACACCGGCACACAATAACTGATTAATCAGGGCGAGATATGTGTAACGGCCCCGCCAACGGGGGGATACGTGGGGACCGGGGTGAGGACACCCGTGGCGGAGGTATTCCTACCACCCGTTGGGGGATTGGTGGTCGTCCTCACACGGCCATCCACAAACTCTGCCTCTCGGACGCCTGGGATTACAGGAGTGAGCCACTTGTAAACCCGTTTCGAAAACGCGTCGAGCCAAAGGATTAGTAACGGTGGGACTTCGAATGGTTCAACGCTACGTATGTAAACCCCCTCTTAGACCGCGTTTACATGGTCACACTTTACGCGACAAACAGAGCGATCTTTTTTTGGTTCGTCATGTAAACGCAAAAATTCGACATAACGTATCGCTCCATTTTTGGAAGAAAGGTGCGACAGCATGAGGTAGACTTTTTCAATTGGAGCGACCCGAAATCGCCATAAAGACGCTGTCGAACCTTTTCGTAGAGGTTTTTCCCTATAAAAATCTTCCGCAAAAGATTTACCGATTCGGAAATTAAAGCTTTGATTAATGTTATTCATGAAAAAAAGCTGCTAAGTATTTTAGAAGGGAAAAGGTGGAATAATGCAGACGTTTTTAAAAATATCGAAAAAGAGTTGAAAAAATTAGGGTTTAAAAATAAGGATTGGCCAAAAATTATAAATAAATGGAAAAATTTAAAACGGAATTTATTAAAGAAAAATCTGTGATCGAAATCGGGATCAGGAGACGCGTCTTGTTCAGGCTTAAAGTATTTCGAAGAAATGAACGAAAGTTTAATCTCAAGAACGATAGCCAAAGCGCAAGAAGATGGACTCGAAAGCGAACCTTAAGATATTTACAGTTAGTTTCATATTTGTTATTATCAGTTTCTAGCTATTGGTCCGTCGAGCCGGATCCTCGTTACATCAGTGAGCCGCTAAAACTCTAACTGAGGGATCTGGTCTTCTAATCCTGGCGTGTGGGACAGTTCGGTTCGTGATAGTCATCTAATTCAACGAAGTATGGATTATCTGATCAACAAGCGATGTGGCATCAATGGACAGTTAACAAGACTTGAAGGAATTGTCACCAGTCACGCAACTTATCCCCTCATGGACACCGCAGTAAAACTATACCAAGGCAAAGCGGAGAGAGTTGTACATGAGTTGGAAATGCTTCAAACGTTTATTATATTAGCCAGTACTGCCATAGATTTCGACACAAATGAAACTGAGTTCAACGAACTGATCGGAAGGGCAGAGACACTTAGCAGATTCTTTAACGATCCTTTGGCTCAGCGAACAGCCGCAACAGCCGCAACAGCGCAACAAACCCAGCCAGTCTGAAGAGTCATCAATGAATTCTAATGGAGTCAATTGCTTGGTATCAAGAGAATCTTGGACATCATCCCAGGTTGTCTTAGCCACGGCAGTGATCGAGGTTGAACTCTCAGACGGGCAACTACGATCAATACGAGCATTGTTAGATTCAGGCTCACAAGCCAGTTTTAGCTCTGGACAATGCTGCAAGAAACTACAACTTAAACGAAAACGTCATGGGCACCATATCAGGAGTTGGAGCCAGCGACGTTGGCACTTCACGAGGAAGCGTCCAGTTTACCATCAGACTAAACAATGGAGATGGCCCAATCCAGGTTGACGCATTGGTAATGAGAACTGTTACTAACGATCTACCCAATTTTCCGATTAACATTAGTTCCTGGACTCATAACAAGAACCTAAAATTGGCGGACTCAACATTTCATCAACCTGGTCCTATCGACGTGTTGCTAAGTGCTGACGTCTATCTTAATCTAGTACGATATGGTTTTCGCACGGTACGACCGGGCACGGTCAAAGAATTGAACACCGTCTTCGGTTGGGTGATTTCCGGTCCGAAGGGATTGATGAGTCCAGAACAACGACATCCAATGGTCCAAATTCATTTGTGTACAATCGATGACCAATTGTCTAGATTCTGGGAGCTAGAAGAGATATGTCCGAAAAGATCACTCACTGTCGACGAACTTCAATGCGAAGAAAGCTTCTCAAAATTCACCACCCGCAACAAGGACGGAAGATACGCAGTTCTTCTTTCATTAAAGGGTCATCAAGAACTTGGAGAATCCCGACACATGGCGGTACAAATCCTGGTGTGTACGAACAATATCGGACATTCGTGAAATAATATATCGACCTCGGACACATGTCCTTGCTCTATGAAGAAGAAAGAACTGCTCATAAGGGATTCTATTTACCACATCACGCCATGGTCAAAGAGAGCAGTACTACTACAAAAATTAGAGTAATTTTCGATGCGTCAGCTAAATCAACAAACGACCTCATGCTTGTCAGGCCCAAAATTCAAGATGACTTAATATTGTTATTGATTCGTTTCAGGCTACACGCTGTCGTAATGACGGCAGACATTGAGAACTCCGCAATTATTCATTATGGTGGAATGGGCAGTCTTGGCTCAATCAGGCTAGGGAATCCCACCATCAAGTCATTCCAGACGAAACTGAAGAGTGCCTACTCGATGCTCGACCTATTCCTGCACTTTCTACGCTGGGTAAGGTAGATGCGTCCTTACTTCTTAATTACTCATCATTGTCCGTGTTACTTCGAGTTACGGCGTACATCAATCGATTCCTGAAAAACACTTGAACGCCCAAACCTAACAGGACAACTGGTCCGTTATCTGCAACCGAAATTGACTCCGCACTCAAATATTGAGTAAAGACTGTTCAACAACAAAATTTCAGTGAAGAAATAAGATGTCTAAAGACATATTCACCAAATCCGTCAAAAAGTAAATTACTGTCATTAAATGCATTTCTTGATCCAGATGAATTACTTCAAGTTGGAGATCGGATTCAAAGAGAAAAAATGAATACCGATCGACTCCATCCGATGATCTTACCACGAAGAAACAAATTAACAGATCTGATACTTGTCCATGAATATTTAAGGCATTTACATGCCGGATCGCAACTGCTTATATCAGTGATTCAGCGACGCTTCTGGGTATTCGGCATTCGAGATGCGGTCAGATTTCATATTCGACGTTGCGTGCCATGAGTCCGACAGAAAGCGACCACCCTCCAGCAAAAAATGGCAGATATACCAGCAGCACGCGTCAACCCAGCTAGAGCGTTCTTACGATGCGGTGTGGACTACGCTGGACCATTTCAAGGCGTACGTAGCTCTCTTCGTTTGTTTTGTAACCCGAGCGATTCACTTTGAAATTGTCAGCGACATGACTGCAGATGCCTTCCTAGCTGCCTTCAGACGATTCACAGGTCGAAGAGGATAGAGCTCCGACATCATTTATAGCGACTGTGGGTCCAACTTCCACGGTGCAAATCGAGAACTTAAGGTTTTTCTAAAGTTCACGACAACACGTAGTAGTCGCAGTGCAATTTCACGGTTGATATCAAATGAAGGTATTCTCAGCCATTTTAATCCTCCCAGCGCGCCCACCTTTGGAGGTCTCATCTAAGGCGAATCGTGGGACTGACTGCTTTGACGTTCGAAGAGATGAATACCTTACTGTGCCAAGTCAAAGCGTGCCTGAATTGTATAGCATTATCAACTGATCTCGACAGCCTTGTGGCTTTAACACCCGGACATTTCCTGATTGGTGACGCCTTGACTGCAATTCCAGAACCGGACCTAACGACTAGCTAAACAAACCATCTCATACGATGGCAGTTGGGACAACAACTCCTTCAGCACTTTTGGCGTAGATGGAACAATGAATACCTTCCCGATTACAACAACGACCTAAATGGTTTTCAGTCAAATGAAGCTTACATGTCAACGATCTCGTCCTACTTAAGAACAAAGATCTTCCTCCGACCAAATGGAAGCTGGGCAGAATACCAGAGATACATTCTGGCGCGGACGGTTGTGTAAGAGTGGTCACCGTCAAGACAACTGACTGTGTGCTGCAGCGACCCATCAATAAATTATGCTAACTACCAATGGAATAATGTAATCTGAATAATTAAAATTATATTTTAAGAACACCGGGATGTTCACAACTACACGTTTTTATATTTTGTTATGTGTTTTTTAATAGCAGAGTAAAATGATTGTTATCTAAACTTTATTTTTTATATTCTGATTTTCTGTATAAATATTATGGGCAGTGTTGTTTAATATTCGAAGTAGACATGAACGATCAATAAATTGCTGTTTGGTACTTTTTATTCGTGAGTTATTATTTCTGTCACTTACTGGGTTGGTATGCGCAACATTATTGCGATGAACATTTTCAACGATTAACTTGTTGTAAAAGATACGACGTCTAGCTTGCAATTGATTTTGAAGTATTTCTATTAACACCAGACGCGAGTGTAAAATAATTTTTTTCAAATAGTGTCGTTGTATATATATGTCACAAACCAAAAAATATTAAACAACTGAAATAAGCTTTGACCAATTTGATTCGCGTCCATTTCCACTCTGGAAAGCCCTCCTAAAAATACCAAAAAAAAAACCCTAAAAAAAGATCGCCCCGATCTCCCGTCGGTCAAAGTTCGACCTTGTAAACCCGTTTTGAAAACGCGTCGAGCCAAAGGATAAGTAACGGTGCGACTTCGAATGGTTCGACGCTACGTATGTAAACACCCTCCATGTCGTCGATTTTCCTGGGCCTGAAACTTTCCAACGAATTCGGCTGATATTCGTGGCGCCTATTTCTCAGCATTTTGTAACTCCGGAAACCGTTCGCTCGTTCTTTTTCTGCACCGATTTTACAACACACAGCTATTTCAATTTTCTGGTGCTCTAATCACGATATAATCTTTAATCATGATTAAATCGGATTTAATCATTATAATCATGAATAAATCGGATTTAATCATCTGAGGGGTGCGTTGTTGATCAAGGAAGTGACCTGCCCTGGAATAATTATTAGTATAATTAAAATCACCTTTTTATGTCCTCGTGACAAATTTGTACTTAAACTAAAATGAAAAGTGTTGAAGTAGGCTTTTCCTTTGGGTTTTTCAGTATTTCCTAATATTTTAAGAAAAGAAGGTACCATAAAGCGTTCGGACGTGCATATGTTCTCGGAACTGGACTTCCCGTAATCCGTCAATTGTTCTCACCGAAGAAAAGTATTGGTATCTCACCCCTTTAGGTGATAACAAAACCGGAGGCGAACATCTTCGAGGTCCACCTCCGTTTTTTTGGTCCGTCTTTTCACCGAGCGTTCGGACTGTAAAACCCTAGCTTCTCCGTGCGAACAGGGTATAATATAGCAGTAAGAGTGTATTCAATTAGTAAATAAAACCGAATTCCGACTGAGAAAGATTAACGAGAAAGATTAACGGGATATATTTCTTTGTTTAGCTTTCCCTCCGACGCCCAACTTTACCCACTAAATTTTCGGTCGGGTGCGAAAGTAGCTTCATTGCATTCTTTCTACCCGATGTTTTTTGTAGCTTTGGAAAAGTGGTAACATCCAAAGACTATATATACGCTATGCTTACTAGGCAGGCGTCTCCGTAGAAAAAACCTGTTAACACTTTCGAACCACTGTAGAAGTTAGAGTAATATTTTGACCAGCGGCTAGAGGCTCCACTAGTACCACTGCCGAAGCTGGGAGACGATTTGGACCAGCGGAGAGATGGCGGCACTATCTGTTAAGTGTTCCCTGCTATCGGTATGCAAGTTGAGCCATAGAACACGCCTGTCTAGTAGTCTTTGTAATCGTAGCGTATATATAGTCTTTGGTAACATCCTTGCCATTTTGGAAAGCGGTCTCACTTCGAAGTTCGAATCGACTCATTTCGGTTTCCAATATTTGTTCAGTTCAGAGGCTCGATTACTATGCGTGGAGGCGAAGCTAACGCTTGGGTGGTGTTAAGGCGTTTCATCGGTGGAGATGAATATGGAGCCAATTCTTGGCCGAAAGATATTCGTGCATTGTTTTACAAAATAAAATTGAGGATAACGACCAAATAGTAAAAATTGCCGCTTTCGGTTACTTAAACGAGGTTCCAATAAATATGCTCTGTGACGCGTTGCGACATAATAGCGTATACAAAGTTTATCGTGATGCGCAAGGAGCAATGAAAGCTGCCTATAAGTCCTGGAGAGACAGCTTCGACTTAAGGCAAAGTGTGATCTTACTTGGTCAGAAAAGGGATATATGCAAATTTAAATGGCGAAAGGTAAGTTTAATTTTTTTCCACAATTTGTTTTCGATTAATAATTTCCTCAGTTTACCTTTCCGTAGTTAATTATATTTAGAAATACATAAGTCAATGTCGTAGGCAAGATATTTGAATGTTTAACCCCCTACCCCTGGCCGTACCTTAGATTGTACTATTTCCACTTCTCCCCTCCCCCCACACTGCCGATAGATTGTACATAGTGCGAAAACTCCTGAATGAATTTATACCAACGCAATTTATGGTGTTAGTAAATCAAGTAATGAGTTATTTTTATAGCATTTCTAGTGTACCAATCAAAATTGAGGAGGCCACAACAAGCGGATACCCTAACACACCAGTGAAAAGAGACGGTGCAAAAATAAGTGAATGTCCCAGGTAAGTTAATACGTTATATAAGTAGTATCATAAGTAGGTGTCGGTTAGCTCACGTGGCATGAAGGTTGAGGGCTTTAGCTCGCGTGCCATGATGAAATCCAAGTGAAGGGGTCTTACCCGGCCACTGGTAAAAAGGCATAGGGAAAGCATAGGGTATTAGCCGAGCTAACTAAAATAGATTTTTTTAAATTAATAATACTAAAATAAGCGTTATTTTTACTTTCGAGTGCACTTATAGTGAATAGGCGGAAACTTTGATGGCAAAATTTTGTTAGGAATTTACCTTAATTTAATACGTTACTTATGATGTTATAAAACTGGACATGAATTTTTATCTTTACATCCTGGACTAATTAATATATAAATTAATTAGTCCATGCATGTTTACATGTTTCGTTTCCTATTTTAGTGCTCCAAGGAAAAAAAGGCTGCATCTGCATCTATAATTGATTTAACCGGAGATGACAGGTATTCCTTTATTTGTTTTAATTTTCTAATCGCAATTAAATTAACTTGTAGTTTAAATTAGGTTTAATCACATAATCATCTTTATTAATTGATGAAAAAGAGGCTAAGACGCAGCAACATAATCTTAGTTAACGACAAATAATTTTTAGTTTTACTAAAGGGAATATTGCGTGTTCTTTATATTTAGACTACAATTACATTTAAGTTCCTTACTAGCCTTTCAGATCTGTTTTCTTTTGATGACGGTTTTCTTAACGAGCTTCCAGAAAATCTTCTTATGCAACTTAATAGTTCAAGCGGGGTAACTACCGCCGCCGATAACTCGAGCAAGGTAACTCCAACCGCCGCTGATAACTCTAGCGAGGTAACCCCAACTGCCGCTGATAACTCGAGCGAGGTAGCCCCAACTGCCGCTGATAACTCGAGCGAGGTAACTCCAACCGCCGCAATGGAAAATGAGCCGAAAAACGATGAGTTACCAGGGACAAAAATAGAAGATCAGGAACAAAAGGAGACGTCCTAATGAAAAAAAAAACATTTTCTGACTTCATGTTAAACTTTTTTTACCTTTTATTAAACTTTTTTACCTTTTATGCCTCTAATGTTTATCTATGTATTACAATTGAAATTAATAAATTTTTCACTATATTAAGATGTTGCGTTTACATAAAATATAACGGTTAGATTTGCGGTAGAACAAATGTAAAAACTTGATGTATCTCGTTAGATACATTCATGATAAATCCAATTTTTAGTTCTATATTGAAATATATTTCCGAGTGGTTAGTTCAATAACGAAATATATTTCCAAGTGGTTAGTTCAATATCGAAATATATTTCAGAGTGGTTAGTGGAGTAGGGTAAATTTTCGATGGTTTATTATCGAAATATATTTTGAGTGAAACTATTGCTGACCGAAATGTAGTAGTAGTAGTAGTTATAGTAAGAATACTTAAAATATAAAACCCAAAAAGGAACTGAAAAACGTTAACAGCTGCGAGGAGCAGGTTTTCCCCCCGAGTGTTTTTAGGCCTTGGTACCCATTTCCCACTAATCTAGTTATTTGCTATAAATGACTAGCAAAAAGAGTTTACTATTAGCCATTGATTTTAAGCGGTCCATCACAGTGATAAGGGGGCCGTATTTTTGTTTTTATGATTCTCTTAAATTCCGCCGTCGGAAAGTGGCGCTGAAGAGTACATATATGGGAATCAGCGACCGATTCACATTTTCTAAATACGCCAAAAAGAAGTGCGGTTCTACCCCCCTGGCATTTTCACCGCTGCTCCCTGTGACGGACGCCTTTAACATTGGGAAAACATAATAATGAAAATATAAAACCCAAAAAGGAACTGAAAAATTACCAAGTAACAGGTCAGTAATATATAAATATGCATATATGTGTAAAAAAATAAGAGTTTCAGAAAAAAACACAATAATTTGGCGAATAAAACCCAATAGGTTTTATTAAACGATTTTTGTAAAAACTGAGCTCTCTTAAGAAAGGCTCTTTGGTAACTCGGTTCGTTTACATCTGATAACATAGGCAACGAAATAATATTATCGCCCTTGGCGAACTTGTTTTATACCACTTTGAAACCAAATAGCTCCAGATCCGCTCATTATATTGTAATACCTTTTACCTCTCTGAGGGGACCAAGTCCCCGAGGAGGGGTTATACAATCACCGGGTCTGTCTGTCGGGGGGTCTGTCTGTGGGTCTGCGTGTCTGGGCTGCTAAAGCGTACGCATTTTCGGTGCAAAGTGTAATAACTGCGTACGCTGTTTCTCGAAATCTCGGCGTTCGGAGTTGCTAGGAGTGTCAAAGTGTTGGCAAAACCACCGTGCGACTGTGAGCGTTATCGGATTAATTTGCGGTTGGGTTTTTTGGATGGTTTTTTTCGTTAACGTTCACCGTCGCGACAGTTTTAACTCAGTTTGATTGGATATTTCGTTATTGCAATGTTTATGTGTAGGGTGTGAATGTTGAGTTTGTGTTATGACGGTTGTGGGTGTTGAGTCTGTTGTGTTTGTGTTTGTTGAGTCTATTGTGTTTGTGCTTTTGTTTGCTGTGTTTGTACGGGCGTTTTCTCTTCAACTTCTTCTTATTGACTTTTGGGACGGACCGACTGCTGAGTGTTATGCAATTTTAAATATTTATAAATTATATTAATCTTATATTTAATTAAATATTTATACATTCTATTAATCTTATATTTAATTAAATATTGATAAATTATTTTATTCCAATATTTAATTAAATATTTATAAATTATATTAATCTCATATTTAATTAAATATTTATAAATTCTATTAATCTTATATTTAAATAAATATTTATAAATTATATTAATCTTATATTTAATTAAATATTTATAAATTATTTTAATCTTATATTTAATTAAATATTTATAAATTATATTAATCTTATATTTAATTAAATATTTATAAATTATATTAATCTTATATTTAATTAAATATTTATAAATTATATTAATCTTATATTTAATTAAATATTTATAAATTATATTAATCTTATATTTAATTAAATATTTAAGTATTTTAATGTAAAATTTGTTCGTGATCCGGAATTGAACTCGGGTCACATCGTTCGCCTGCGGATAGTTCACCGCCGAGCCTTTGACTTCCTTAGGGAAATTATTAAAGTAAAGGAACCATTATGATAAGGCGGGTTTTTTTACTAAACGGATGAATACAATCAAGGTTACTAGAATACAATATCTGTGGATATTGTTTATTGAATTTGGTTTTTTAATTTTTGTGAACTTGTTAAAGTCTAACTTTTTTTAGCGCAGGCCGCAGATAAGATGGTTAAACTGTAGAACCCGTTAGTTTTTTGTAATTTATTTAGTTTTTTTAGTCTTTTTAAATCTATTGTGTGTTTAGCGTATTAGATTTCAAGGGTAATAGTTCATTAAAGAAGAAAATATCGAGTTGTTTACATCGTGCTCTTACACTACTGTTGGTCTGGGTTTTTAACTGGGTCGTCATTACTCGACAGCTATGGTCTTCGTGGAAATTTGTTAGAATGGGTCCGTGACTATTTGAGCCACCTCAAAAACGTCATCAAATGTAATGGAGTCGTCACTGAAGTAACATATCCGGTCACTTGCTACTAGGGAGTGTTTATAAATTAATTACCTACTTAAATACAATATAATTAATAGTTATATATTATACTATTATTAATATTAAAATTTTAAATTATATTATTATTATAATTAATGTTCTATATTATCTTATTATTAAAACTAATATTTTATATTACCTTATTATTAATGCGCCCCATCTACAACAAGATATTATCATATTGGGCGACTTCAATTTACCTAAAGTTAACTGGTCGGGGAATGACACATCCGACTGCACTCATTACGTCCGTAAAAAATCTTGCCACATCTTTGACATGTGTTACGCTAGCAACTTACACCAAGTTAATTATTTAAAGAATCACTGTAACCACGTTTTGGACCTTTGTCTCACTAATGTATCTAACGCTATTATTTGTCCTCTCCCTGATCCATTTGTTGATGTAGATGTCGCTCACTCACCTTTTGTATTGCATTATACCACGTTATCCGATGGTACAGTCCCATCTAGCGTTAAAAATTTTAATTATCTTAAAGGTGATTATCACAGCAAAGACTATGAGAGGTTTCACATAGTCTTTGATCACAGCCTATATACATTTCTGAGATATTCCGACTGGTCTGAATTCTACAATCAAACAGATGTTGACTTTTGCGTAAATGAACTTACGAGTAAAATTGATTCGGCCATGAATGTATTTATTCCGAAAAAAGTGTACAAGAGGTCAACAAATTATCCAGATTGGTATTCACCGGAATTAATTGCTTTATTTAAACGTAAAACATACTATCACAAAAAATTTAAGAGCACAAGTAATCCTCTGGATTACGCGCATTATACCGAGCTCCGAGCTAACTCTAAAATTTTAATTTAAAGAGACAATTGCGATATGAATAAGAATTTGTGTGATTTGGCACTAAAACATCCTAAAATGTTTTGGAATTACGTAAATCGTAATATTAAGAGTCAACCAATGGACATTAGGTTAAAACAAGGGGAAAATTTCGTTACCAGCCCAAAGGATTTAGCAGATATATTCCTGGATAATGTTTCTAATATAGCGGTTGATACCGTCAGTCGTGACCAACCTTTTGACTACGGTGCTTCTAAATTTTTCTCAGATACCTTTAACACTTTCACAATCACTGATCTTGACATTAAAGCTGCTATTATTAAACTTAAACTTACATTTTCTACTGGAGTTGATAACATTCCTCCATTTATAGTTAAGGGCTGTGGCGATATTTTTACGCCTCTACTCGGACACATTTTTAATCTGTCCATTCGTTGTAATAAGTTTCCCAATTTATGGAAATCGGTGTTTGTAGTCCAATTTTCTAGAGCGGTTTCGCTGGTGACGCCAAAAATTATCGTCCTATTTCTTTATTATGTGTTTTTGCTAAACTTTTTGATAGCATTATGCACGCGAAATTATCTAGTTGGTTCAGCGCCTTTCCAAACCCATGTCAACATGGTTTTACTAAAGGAAAGAGTGTAGAAACCAACCACGTCACCTTTCTTAACACCTTAGCACCCAATATTGATGTAATATTTTTAGATTTAGCCAAAGCCTTTGACAGGGTGTCACATCACTACCTTCTAAAAAAGCTCGACAGCTATGGTCTTCATGGAAATTTATTAGAATGGATTCGTGATTATTTGAGCCACCGCAAAAACGTCATCAAATGTAATGGAGTCGTCACTGACGTAACATATCCGGTCACTTGTGGAGTCCCGCAGGGGTCCTCACTCGGGCCGCTACTATTCAATATGTACATCTACGACCTTCAATTTAGATTAAAGCATTCGGAACTCTATCAGTTTGCTGATGATAATGAAGTTTGTCGTGTTATAAGGGATGTAGGTAATTGTGACTCTCTGCAAATTAATTCCTGGTGTAAACAAAATAATTTACCAATTAATCCCACAAAATCAGTAGTCGTTTCTTTTTCTAGAAAAACCAATGTCATTTGGTATAATTATAGAATTATTAATGATGAAATCACTCGAAAAAGTAGCACTAGAGATTTATGGGTCATTTTTGACAAAAACCTAAATTTCCGGAAACAAATACAGAACATTATTAGCTCCTGTAAACGTTAGGAGTAATTCTTAAACTTAGCAAAAACATTAAATCTCGTAAACATTTTATTTTATTATATATAAGCTTAATTCGTTCCAAAGCTATGTACGGGTCATTGACCTGGGGAGGTTTTAGTAATTATCTGTTACTTAACATAGAAAAAATTCAACGTAAATTTGTAGATCAACTATATTATTTCTTTCTTCGAAAACACTGCAGATATAATTACAAAAATATACTTAAAGACATTGGATTAAATACCCTTTCCACCATTCGTGAGCAAACTGAGCTAATTTTTATGTTTAAACTAACAAATAACATTACATTATGCTCAAATCTTTTACACTATATCAATCTATGTCTGCCTAATTATAAAACAAGAAATTTTAATTTGTATAAACCGAAAAAAGCCAATTAAATCCAATTAATAGAGTAAAACTCTGTAAATAAATATAGTGGCAAAATTGATATTTATAATTGCAGAATTGCCCATTTAAAACGAGTAGAATATTAAACTTCTCATTTATATACTCAAAATACACTCAAAATTGTTTAAATTGTTTTGAAATTTTCCCTTTTTTTTCTTCCACAAGTAACATGTATAATTTTTTAAACTATATATTTTTGGAAATCGTTAAACTTTTTCTAATATCATGTACTAAGTACAAACTGTGTGTTAATTTGCTGATACAACCCTGTATTGTTTTAATGCACATTAAACCACTTTTTCATTTCATTTCATTTCATTTCAATATTAATATTTATATTTTATATTATTATAAATATTAAAACATTTATATTATCTTGTTAATAATATTAAAACATTTATATTATCTTGTTAATAATATTAAAACATTTATATTATCTTGTTAATAATATTAATATTTGTATATTATCTTGTTAATAATATTAATATTTGTATATTATCTTGTTAATAATATTAATATTTGTATATTATCTTGTTAATAATATTAATATTTGTATATTATCTTGTTAATAATATTAATATTTGTATATTATCTTGTTAATAATATTAATATTTGTATATTATCTTGTTAATAATATTAATTATTTGTATATTATCTTGTTAATAATATTAATATTTGTATATTATCTGGTTAATAATATTAATATTTGTATATTATCTGGTTAATAATATTAATATTTGTATATTATCTTGTTAATAATATTAATATTTGTATATTATCTTGTTAATAATATTAATATTTGTATATTATCTTGTTAATAATATTAATATTTGTATATTATCTTGTTAATAATATTAATATTTGTATATTATCTTGTTAATAATATTAATATTTGTATATTATCTTGTTAATAATATTAATATTTTTATATTATCTTGTTAATAATATTAATATTTGTATATTATCTTGTTAATAATATTAATATTTGTATATTATCTTGTTAATAATATTAATATTTGTATATTATCTTGTTAATAATATTAATATTTGTATATTAATTTGTTAATAATATTAATATTTGTATATTATCTTGTTAATAATATTAATATTTGTATATTATCTTGTTAATAATATTAATATTTGTATATTATCTTGTTAATAATATTAATATTTGTATATTATCTTGTTAATAATATTAATATTTGTATATTATCTTGTTAATAATATTAATATTTGTATATTATCTTGTTAATAATATTAATATTTGTATATTATCTTGTTAATAATATTAATATTTGTATATTATCTTGTTAATAATATTAATATTTGTATATTATCTTGTTAATAATATTAATATTTGTATATTATCTTGTTAATAATATTAATATTTGTATATTATCTTGTTAATAATATTAATATTTGTATATTATCTTGTTAATAATATTAATATTTGTATATTATCTTGTTAATAATATTAATATTTGTATATTATCTTGTTAATAATATTAATATTTGTATATTATCTTGTTAATAATATTAATATTTGTATATTATCTTGTTAATAATATTAATATTTGTATATTATCTTGTTAATAATATTAATATTTGTATATTATCTTGTTAATAATATTAATATTTGTATATTATCTTGTTAATATTAATATTTGTATATTATCTTGTTAATAATATTAATATTTGTATATTATCTTGTTAATAATATTAATATTTGTATATTATCTTGTTAATAATATTAATATTTGTATATTATCTTGTTAATAATATTAATATTTGTATATTATCTTGTTAATAATATTAATATTTGTATATTATCTTGTTAATAATATTAATATTTGTATATTATCTTGTTAATAATATTAATATTTGTATATTATCTTGTTAATAATATTAATATTTGTATATTATCTTGTTAATAATATTAATATTTGTATATTATCTTGTTAATAATATTAATATTTGTATATTATCTTGTTAATAATATTAATATTTGTATATTATCTTGTTAATAATATTAATATTTGTATATTATCTTGTTAATAATATTAATATTTGTATATTATCTTGTTAATAATATTAATATTTGTATATTATCTTGTTAATAATATTAATATTTGTATATTATCTTGTTAATAATATTAATATTTGTATATTATCTTGTTAATAATATTAATATTTGTATATTATCTTGTTAATAATATTAATATTTGTATATTATCTTGTTAATAATATTAATATTTGTATATTATCTTGTTAATAATATTAATATTTGTATATTATCTTGTTAATAATATTAATATTTGTATATTATCTTGTTAATAATATTAATATTTGTATATTATCTTGTTAATAATATTAATATTTGTATATTATCTTGTTAATAATATTAATATTTGTATATTATCTTGTTAATAATATTAATATTTGTATATTATCTTGTTAATAATATTAATATTTTATATTATGTTATATAATTAATTTTAATATTTTATATTATATTATTAATTTCAAGTTCAGTGTATTATCCAAAAGCATTGGATGATATAGTCGTAGCAAAGCGTATTCCAGGAAAAATACAAAAAGGAAAGAATCTATGTAGGGTAAAGTTTGACCCAAGGCCTCTAAGTCGTCGTACTCTTGTGCCAGACAAACGTTTAAGACTATTTGAAAGACTAAGTGTCAACAAATTAAGTTCAAGTTGCGCTTTTGTAACAAACTTTCAGAATAGTGCAATATTATCTATTCCTAGTCCTTCTAAGAGTCCTAAGGATTCAGCAACCATGAAAAAAGTCATCCAAAGCTCAAAAAAGAAGCAGAATGAAAAACTTTGCGCTCCTAGTACCTGTAACGCTGTAACGAGTGAAAATAATATGGCCAGCCCAAGAAAAGCTCTTGCGAACATAAACGTTCTATCAATCAACAGCAAAAATAGTGAGACAGAATCTCTATTTGGAAGACGTTTCCGCACAAAGGTTTTTGAATATGCGAAAGAAAACAAGTTGGCAAGCCAAAATATACCTCTCCTCGGAAGCATTGTCCCTAGTGGTATTAATCCCTCGAGTTAACCCTTAAAGATATATATCCGCAATTTAGAGTTATTTACTAAAAACGTAATCCCGGTTCAATCCCGCACGGTATACAATTTAATTATAATTAAAATAATTGAGAAGTAACAACCGAGTTTAATTTATTCAGAATATTATAAATAAAGTAGTTACAACAGTGAGTTAGACGAACTAGAACAACGCACAATTGAATTTAACCCTATTTACAGAACAATTTTATCAGTTAAATATAATACGAAGCCAATTTTAATGAAAGAAATATCTACAGAGGGTATTTGTATTTTTCTCGCTTACGAAATACTTGCCGCATAGTTAACACTCATTTTATTTCAACGTTCGCCCTTGATGAAGATACCGTAGATATCTGGTAGTGGACGACTCGTAGACTGTCGTAGCCATCCTGTTGACGTTGTGACACATACCGCGTGAAAAAGACCAAAACCGTCCAATTTCCAATATCATATAATGACTCGCACACCCAGGATATCAATGACTGCATTAGGAATCGTAGATATCCAAATATCCACACCAACAAAAAACTTATTAACACGAAGCGAAAATCTTACCATTCACAAAGCACAGAAAGCCACTTGACTAAACGTATATCAATAAATGACCGTAGAGGGAATAGTTAGGGTTCTTTATAAATAAACACAAACGAACCCAATTGATGAACTGCATTAAACATCTTAATCAGTCGAGAAAACGTTTAAAATAAATTACGACCGAGTTGAAAACCAGAACGACTCGATATTTTGTTAATAAATGAATTATTAAGCTTGAAAACAAATACGCTAAACCGAATAGATAAAAATATACGAATGAAAAAACTAAATAAATTACAAAAAACTAACGGGTTCTACCCTTTATCTTATCTGCTGACTGCGCTAAAACAAGATTTGACCTTTAACTTTTCATACGTAAAAAACAAAATAAACATCTACGTAAGGTGTTTATAATCTTCCCACCCAAACAAATATTACGTTTATTTTTATCCCGGTTTTACTAGTATTTAAACGTTAGATAAGTAAACATCAATGGCTCATCGGTAAAACGTCCGCGTTCTAAGATTGTGCCCCGGGTTCGATTCCTGACGACGATCGTATTTAACTACAAATTGATCAATTTCCACAATTGAAAATTCTATACATATTAAGAAAATAAAATGGTACAGGGAAAATTAACGTTAATTGTGGTTAGAGTATATCTCTTGCACGCAGCAGACCCGGGTTCGATTCCCGGCCGGGGCCAATAAATCGCAGATTGATACAAAGACGAATACCGTGTACAATTGGTGGAAACCATGCCATTAGACGTTGAGAAGTTGCATAACACTCAGCACTCAGTCCGTCCCAAAGTCATTAAGAAGACGTTGGAGAGAAAACGTCCGTACAAACACAACAGACTCAACATCCACAACCGTCATAACACAAACACCACAAACTCAACATCCACAACCATCATAACACAAACACAAAAAACTCAACACCCACAACCGTCATAACACGAAATCAACATTCACAACCTATGCATAAACATTACAATAACGCAATGATTAACCTTTGCACGGAAAATGCGAACGCGTTCGCAGGACAGACAGACGCACAGACAGACCCGGTGATTGTAATACCCCTCCAGGGTACAAAGTCCCCTCGGAGAGGTAATTATCCAACCTTATCCGAGGAAGACAGGAATGTCATTAAACTTAAAACTAGAAATCAATCTTCTAGTGCCCAATGGCTCTCCGAGAGAAAAACAGTCTAACATCATCAAATTTCAGTATTTTAGCAAAATGCAGCACCGCTCCTGACAAGCGGCTTTATTCATTACTGTACAGCGATGATGAAAATAACGGTAAGAAGAAATTGGATAATATACCAGCTATTCGCTACGGAAGAGAAATGGAAAATACTGCCCTTTTAAACTACGTGGCCCGTAAAAGCGAAGAAGGAAATCCATTTCAAGTCTCAAAGAGTGGTTTAATAGTGCATAAGAAGTATTCTTTTTTGGCTGCTTCTCCAGATGGGCTTGTGTTAGAATATCAAACAGATAGTCAGGGGAACCTTGAGCTGAAATGTCCTCTCTCAAAAAAAATGAAACTATTGAAAAATGTCTGGAAAACAAAGCTTTTTACCTTTGTAAACGTGATGGTGATGTAACGTTAAAAGATAATCACGCATATTTTTTTCAAGTTCAAGGTCAAATGATGGTTAACGAACGTACGTGGTGTGAGTTTTTTGTATATTACGGAGTCAAGAAAGAGCAGCAGGTTTGCATTCGAGTTTTTAAAGATGAAGCTTTTTGTGATAAAATGCTTAAAAGTTTAAGCTATTTCTTAATTTATGCATTTATCCCTGAAAAGATTTTAAAGAGAGTCAAAAGTAAAGTTCCTTTATATGGTGACAATGAAAAGTATATATCTTTCAAAAATTCTAAACAAAATGATTTAGGCGCTTTCTTATATATGTTTGATTTGTAAGGTCAGATATATTTTTTTCAATAATGGAATAGTTACTTGTGGAAGTTAATGGATTAAGTAAATAAATTTTATATTCAATTCTGATTAAATAGGTATATTTATAAATTATATTAATCTTATATTTAATTAAATATTTATAAATTATATTAATCTTATATTTAATTAAATATTTATAAATTATATTAATCTTATATTTAATTAAATATTTATAAATTATATTAATCTTATATTTAATTAAATATTTATAAATTATATTAATCTTATATTTAATTAAATATTTATAAATTATATTAATCTTATATTTAATTAAATATTTAAGTATTTTAATGTAAAATTTGTTCGTGATCCGGAATTGAACTCGGGTCACATCGTTCGCCTGCGGATAGTTCACCGCCGAGCCTTTGACTTCCTTAGGGAAATTATTAAAGTAAAGGAACCATTATGATAAGGCGGGTTTTTTTACTAAACGGATGAATACAATCAAGGTTACTAGAATACAATATCTGTGGATATTGTTTATTGAATTTGGTTTTTTAATTTTTGTGAACTTGTTAAAGTCTAACTTTTTTTAGCGCAGGCCGCAGATAAGATGGTTAAACTGTAGAACCCGTTAGTTTTTTGTTATTTATTTAGTTTTTTTAGTCTTTTTAAATCTATTGTGTGTTTAGCTGTATTAGATTTCAAGGGTAATAGTTCATTAAAGAAGAAAATATCGAGTTGTTTACATCGTGCTCTTACACTACTGTTGGTCTGGGTTTTTAACTGGGTCGTCATTACTCGACAGCTATGGTCTTCGTGGAAATTTGTTAGAATGGGTCCGTGACTATTTGAGCCACCTCAAAAACGTCATCAAATGTAATGGAGTCGTCACTGAAGTAACATATCCGGTCACTTGCTACTAGGGAGTGTTTATAAATTAATTACCTACTTAAATACAATATAATTAATAGTTATATATTATACTATTATTAATATTAAAATTTTAAATTATATTATTATTATAATTAATGTTCTATATTATCTTATTATTAAAACTAATATTTTATATTACCTTATTATTAATGCGCCCCATCTACAACAAGATATTATCATATTGGGCGACTTCAATTTACCTAAAGTTAACTGGTCGGGGAATGACACATCCGACTGCACTCATTACGTCCGTAAAAAATCTTGCCACATCTTTGACATGTGTTACGCTAGCAACTTACACCAAGTTAATTATTTAAAGAATCACTGTAACCACGTTTTGGACCTTTGTCTCACTAATGTATCTAACGCTATTATTTGTCCTCTCCCTGATCCATTTGTTGATGTAGATGTCGCTCACTCACCTTTTGTATTGCATTATACCACGTTATCCGATGGTACAGTCCCATCTAGCGTTAAAAATTTTAATTATCTTAAAGGTGATTATCACAGCAAAGACTATGAGAGGTTTCACATAGTCTTTGATCACAGCCTATATACATTTCTGAGATATTCCGACTGGTCTGAATTCTACAATCAAACAGATGTTGACTTTTGCGTAAATGAACTTACGAGTAAAATTGATTCGGCCATGAATGTATTTATTCCGAAAAAAGTGTACAAGAGGTCAAAAAATTATCCAGATTGGTATTCACCGGAATTAATTGCTTTATTTAAACGTAAAACATACTATCACAAAAAATTTAAGAGCACAGGTAATCCTCTGGATTACGCGCATTATACCGAGCTCCGAGCTAACTCTAAAATTTTAATTTAAAGAGACAATTGCGATATGAATAAGAATTTGTGTGATTTGGCACTAAAACATCCTAAAATGTTTTGGAATTACGTAAATCGTAATATTAAGAGTCAACCAATGGACATTAGGTTAAAACAAGGGGAAAATTTCGTTACCAGCCCAAAGGATTTAGCAGATATATTCCTGGATAATGTTTCTAATATAGCGGTTGATACCGTCAGTCGTGACCAACCTTTTGACTACGGTGCTTCTAAATTTTTCTCAGATACCTTTAACACTTTCACAATCACTGATCTTGACATTAAAGCTGCTATTATTAAACTTAAACTTACATTTTCTACTGGAGTTGATAACATTCCTCCATTTATAGTTAAGGGCTGTGGCGATATTTTTACGCCTCTACTCGGACACATTTTTAATCTGTCCATTCGTTGTAATAAGTTTCCCAATTTATGGAAATCGGTGTTTGTAGTCCAATTTTCAAGAGCGGTTTCGCTGGTGACGCCAAAAATTATCGTCCTATTTCTTTATTATGTGTTTTTGCTAAACTTTTTGATAGCATTATGCACGCGAAATTATCTAGTTGGTTCAGCGCCTTTCCAAACCCATGTCAACATGGTTTTACTAAAGGAAAGAGTGTAGAAACCAACCACGTCACCTTTCTTAACACCTTAGCACCCAATATTGATGTTATATTTTTAGATTTAGCCAAAGCCTTTGACAGGGTGTCACATCACTACCTTCTAAAAAAGCTCGACAGCTATGGTCTTCATGGAAATTTATTAGAATGGATTCGTGATTATTTGAGCCACCGCAAAAACGTCATCAAATGTAATGGAGTCGTCACTGACGTAACATATCCGGTCACTTGTGGAGTCCCGCAGGGGTCCTCACTCGGGCCGCTACTATTCAATATGTACATCTACGACCTTCAATTTAGATTAAAGCATTCGGAACTCTATCAGTTTGCTGATGATAATGAAGTTTGTCGTGTTATAAGGGATGTAGGTAATTGTGACTCTCTGCAAATTAATTCCTGGTGTAAACAAAATAATTTACCAATTAATCCCACAAAATCAGTAGTCGTTTCTTTTTCTAGAAAAACCAATGTCATTTGGTATAATTATAGAATTATTAATGATGAAATCACTCGAAAAAGTAGCACTAGAGATTTATGGGTCATTTTTGACAAAAACCTAAATTTCCGGAAACAAATACAGAACATTATTAGCTCCTGTAAACGTTAGGAGTAATTCTTAAACTTAGCAAAAACATTAAATCTCGTAAACATTTTATTTTATTATATATAAGCTTAATCCGTTCCAAAGCTATGTACGGGTCATTGACCTGGGGAGGTTTTAGTAATTATCTGTTACTTAACATAGAAAAAATTCAACGTAAATTTGTAGATCAACTATATTATTTCTTTCTTCGAAAACACTGCAGATATAATTACAAAAATATACTTAAAGACATTGGATTAAATACCCTTTCCACCATTCGTGAGCAAACTGAGCTAATTTTTATGTTTAAACTAACAAATAACATTACATTATGCTCAAATCTTTTACACTATATCAATCTATGTCTGCCTAATTATAAAACAAGAAATTTTAATTTGTATAAACCGAAAAAAGCCAATTAAATCCAATTAATAGAGTAAAACTCTGTAAATAAATATAGTGGCAAAATTGATATTTATAATTGCAGAATTGCCCATTTAAAACGAGTAGAATATTAAACTTCTCATTTATATACTCAAAATACACTCAAAATTGTTTAAATTGTTTTGAAATTTTCCCTTTTTTTTCTTCCACAAGTAACATGTATAATTTTTTAAACTATATATTTTTGGAAATCGTTAAACTTTTTCTAATATCATGTACTAAGTACAAACTGTGTGTTAATTTGCTGATACAACCCTGTATTGTTTTAATGCACATTAAACCACTTTTTCATTTCATTTCATTTCATTTCAATATTAATATTTATATTTTATATTATTATTAATATTAAAACATTTATATTATCTTGTTAATAATATTAAAACATTTATATTATCTTGTTAATAATATTAAAACATTTATATTATCTTGTTAATAATATTAATATTTGTATATTATCTTGTTAATAATATTAATATTTGTATATTATCTTGTTAATAATATTAATATTTGTATATTATCTTGTTAATAATATTAATATTTGTATATTATCTTGTTAATAATATTAATATTTGTATATTATCTGGTTAATAATATTAATATTTGTATATTATCTTGTTAATAATATTAATATTTGTATATTATCTTGTTAATAATATTAATATTTGTATATTATCTTGTTAATAATATTAATATTTGTATATTATCTTGTTAATAATATTAATATTTGTATATTATCTTGTTAATAATATTAATATTTGTATATTATCTTGTTAATAATATTAATATTTGTATATTATCTTGTTAATAATATTAATATTTGTATATTATCTTGTTAATAATATTAATATTTGTATATTATCTTGTTAATAATATTAATATTTGTATATTATCTTGTTAATAATATTAATATTTGTATATTATCTTGTTAATAATATTAATATTTGTATATTATCTTGTTAATAATATTAATATTTGTATATTATCTTGTTAATAATATTAATATTTGTATATTATCTTGTTAATAATATTAATATTTGTATATTATCTTGTTAATAATATTAATATTTGTATATTATCTTGTTAATAATATTAATATTTGTATATTATCTTGTTAATAATATTAATATTTGTATATTATCTTGTTAATAATATTAATATTTGTATATTATCTTGTTAATAATATTAATATTTGTATATTATCTTGTTAATAATATTAATATTTGTATATTATCTTGTTAATAATATTAATATTTGTATATTATCTTGTTAATAATATTAATATTTGTATATTATCTTGTTAATAATATTAATATTTGTATATTATCTTGTTAATAATATTAATATTTGTATATTATCTTGTTAATAATATTAATATTTGTATATTATCTTGTTAATAATATTAATATTTGTATATTATCTTGTTAATAATATTAATATTTGTATATTATCTTGTTAATAATATTAATATTTGTATATTATCTTGTTAATAATATTAATATTTGTATATTATCTTGTTAATAATATTAATATTTGTATATTATCTTGTTAATAATATTAATATTTGTATATTATCTTGTTAATAATATTAATATTTGTATATTATCTTGTTAATAATATTAATATTTGTATATTATCTTGTTAATAATATTAATATTTGTATATTATCTTGTTAATAATATTAATATTTGTATATTATCTTGTTAATAATATTAATATTTGTATATTATCTTGTTAATAATATTAATATTTGTATATTATCTTGTTAATAATATTAATATTTGTATATTATCTTGTTAATAATATTAATATTTGTATATTATCTTGTTAATAATATTAATATTTGTATATTATCTTGTTAATAATATTAATATTTGTATATTATCTTGTTAATAATATTAATATTTGTATATTATCTTGTTAATAATATTAATATTTGTATATTATCTTGTTAATAATATTAATATTTGTATATTATCTTGTTAATAATATTAATATTTGTATATTATCTTGTTAATAATATTAATATTTGTATATTATCTTGTTAATAATATTAATATTTGTATATTATCTTGTTAATAATATTAATATTTGTATATTATCTTGTTAATAATATTAATATTTGTATATTATCTTGTTAATAATATTAATATTTGTATATTATCTTGTTAATAATATTAATATTTTATATTATGTTATATAATTAATTTTAATATTTTATATTATGTTATATAATTAATTTTAATATTTTATATTATATTATTAATTTCAAGTTCAGTGTATTATCCAAAAGCATTGGATGATATAGTCGTAGCAAAGCGTATTCCAGGAAAAATACAAAAAGGAAAGAATCTATGTAGGGTAAAGTTTGACCCAAGGCCTCTAAGTCGTCGTACTCTTGTGCCAGACAAACGTTTAAGACTATTTGAAAGACTAAGTGTCAACAAATTAAGTTCAAGTTGCGCTTTTGTAACAAACTTTCAGAATAGTGCAATATTATCTATTCCTAGTCCTTCTAAGAGTCCTAAGGATTCAGCAACCATGAAAAAAGTCATCCAAAGCTCAAAAAAGAAGCAGAATGAAAAACTTTGCGCTCCTAGTACCTGTAACGCTGTAACGAGTGAAAATAATATGGCCAGCCCAAGAAAAGCTCTTGCGAACATAAACGTTCTATCAATCAACAGCAAAAATAGTGAGACAGAATCTCTATTTGGAAGACGTTTCCGCACAAAGGTTTTTGAATATGCGAAAGAAAACAAGTTGGCAAGCCAAAATATACCTCTCCTCGGAAGCATTGTCCCTAGTGGTATTAATCCCTCGAGTTAACCCTTAAAGATATATATCCGCAATTTAGAGTTATTTACTAAAAACGTAATCCCGGTTCAATCCCGCACGGTATACAATTTAATTATAATTAAAATAATTGAGAAGTAACAACCGAGTTTAATTTATTCAGAATATTATAAATAAAGTAGTTACAACAGTGAGTTAGACGAACTAGAACAACGCACAATTGAATTTAACCCTATTTACAGAACAATTTTATCAGTTAAATATAATACGAAGCCAATTTTAATGAAAGAAATATCTACAGAGGGTATTTGTATTTTTCTCGCTTACGAAATACTTGCCGCATAGTTAACACTCATTTTATTTCAACGTTCGCCCTTGATGAAGATACCGTAGATATCTGGGAGTGGACGACTCGTAGACTGTCGTAGCCATCCTGTTGACGTTGTGACACATACCGCGTGAAAAAGACCAAAACCGTCCAATTTCCAATATCATATAATGACTCGCACACCCAGGATATCAATGACTGCATTAGGAATCGTAGATATCCAAATATCCACACCAACAAAAAACTTATTAACACGAAGCGAAAATCTTACCATTCACAAAGCACAGAAAGCCACTTGACTAAACGTATATCAATAAATGACCGTAGAGGGAATAGTTAGGGTTCTTTATAAATAAACACAAACGAACCCAATTGATGAACTGCATTAAACATCTTAATCAGTCGAGAAAACGTTTAAAATAAATTACGACCGAGTTGAAAACCAGAACGACTCGATATTTTGTTAATAAATGAATTATTAAGCTTGAAAACAAATACGCTAAACCGAATAGATAAAAATATACGAATGAAAAAACTAAATAAATTACAAAAAACTAACGGGTTCTACCCTTTATCTTATCTGCTGACTGCGCTAAAACAAGATTTGACCTTTAACTTTTCATACGTAAAAAACAAAATAAACATCTACGTAAGGTGTTTATAATCTTCCCACCCAAACAAATATTACGTTTATTTTTATCCCGGTTTTACTAGTATTTAAACGTTAGATAAGTAAACATCAATGGCTCATCGGTAAAACGTCCGCGTTCTAAGATTGTGCCCCGGGTTCGATTCCTGACGACGATCGTATTTAACTACAAATTGATCAATTTCCACAATTGAAAATTCTATACATATTAAGAAAATAAAATGGTACAGGGAAAATTAACGTTAATTGTGGTTAGAGTATATCTCTTGCACGCAGCAGACCCGGGTTCGATTCCCGGCCGGGGCCAATAAATCGCAGATTGATACAAAGACGAATACCGTGTACAATTGGTGGAAACCATGCCATTAGACGTTGAGAAGTTGCATAACACTCAGCACTCAGTCCGTCCCAAAGTCATTAAGAAGACGTTGGAGAGAAAACGTCCGTACAAACACAACAGACTCAACATCCACAACCGTCATAACACAAACACCACAAACTCAACATCCACAACCATCATAACACAAACACAAAAAACTCAACACCCACAACCGTCATAACACGAAATCAACATTCACAACCTATGCATAAACATTACAATAACGCAATGATTAACCTTTGCACGGAAAATGCGAACGCGTTCGCAGGACAGACAGACGCACAGACAGACCCGGTGATTGTAATACCCCTCCAGGGTACAAAGTCCCCTCGGAGAGGTAATTATCCAACCTTATCCGAGGAAGACAGGAATGTCATTAAACTTAAAACTAGAAATCAATCTTCTAGTGCCCAATGGCTCTCCGAGAGAAAAACAGTCTAACATCATCAAATTTCAGTATTTTAGCAAAATGCAGCACCGCTCCTGACAAGCGGCTTTATTCATTACTGTACAGCGATGATGAAAATAACGGTAAGAAGAAATTGGATAATATACCAGCTATTCGCTACGGAAGAGAAATGGAAAATACTGCCCTTTTAAACTACGTGGCCCGTAAAAGCGAAGAAGGAAATCCATTTCAAGTCTCAAAGAGTGGTTTAATAGTGCATAAGAAGTATTCTTTTTTGGCTGCTTCTCCAGATGGGCTTGTGTTAGAATATCAAACAGATAGTCAGGGGAACCTTGAGCTGAAATGTCCTCTCTCAAAAAAAATGAAACTATTGAAAAATGTCTGGAAAACAAAGCTTTTTACCTTTGTAAACGTGATGGTGATGTAACGTTAAAAGATAATCACGCATATTTTTTTCAAGTTCAAGGTCAAATGATGGTTAACGAACGTACGTGGTGTGAGTTTTTTGTATATTACGGAGTCAAGAAAGAGCAGCAGGTTTGCATTCGAGTTTTTAAAGATGAAGCTTTTTGTGATAAAATGCTTAAAAGTTTAAGCTATTTCTTAATTTATGCATTTATCCCTGAAAAGATTTTAAAGAGAGTCAAAAGTAAAGTTCCTTTATATGGTGACAATGAAAAGTATATATCTTTCAAAAATTCTAAACAAAATGATTTAGGCGCTTTCTTATATATGTTTGATTTGTAAGGTCAGATATATTTTTTTCAATAATGGAATAGTTACTTGTGGAAGTTAATGGATTAAGTAAATAAATTTTATATTCAATTCTGATTAAATAGGTATATTTATAAATTATATTAATCTTATATTTAATTAAATATTTATAAATTATATTAATCTTATATTTAATTAAATATTTATAAATTATATTAATCTTATATTTAATTAAATATTTATAAATTATATTAATCTTATATTTAATTAAATATTTATAAATTATATTAATCTTATATTTAATTAAATATTTATAAATTATATTAATCTTATATTTAATTAAATATTTAAGTATTTTAATGTAAAATTTGTTCGTGATCCGGAATTGAACTCGGGTCACATCGTTCGCCTGCGGATAGTTCACCGCCGAGCCTTTGACTTCCTTAGGGAAATTATTAAAGTAAAGGAACCATTATGATAAGGCGGGTTTTTTTACTAAACGGATGAATACAATCAAGGTTACTAGAATACAATATCTGTGGATATTGTTTATTGAATTTGGTTTTTTAATTTTTGTGAACTTGTTAAAGTCTAACTTTTTTTAGCGCAGGCCGCAGATAAGATGGTTAAACTGTAGAACCCGTTAGTTTTTTGTTATTTATTTAGTTTTTTTAGTCTTTTTAAATCTATTGTGTGTTTAGCTGTATTAGATTTCAAGGGTAATAGTTCATTAAAGAAGAAAATATCGAGTTGTTTACATCGTGCTCTTACACTACTGTTGGTCTGGGTTTTTAACTGGGTCGTCATTACTCGACAGCTATGGTCTTCGTGGAAATTTGTTAGAATGGGTCCGTGACTATTTGAGCCACCTCAAAAACGTCATCAAATGTAATGGAGTCGTCACTGAAGTAACATATCCGGTCACTTGCTACTAGGGAGTGTTTATAAATTAATTACCTACTTAAATACAATATAATTAATAGTTATATATTATACTATTATTAATATTAAAATTTTAAATTATATTATTATTATAATTAATGTTCTATATTATCTTATTATTAAAACTAATATTTTATATTACCTTATTATTAATGCGCCCCATCTACAACAAGATATTATCATATTGGGCGACTTCAATTTACCTAAAGTTAACTGGTCGGGGAATGACACATCCGACTGCACTCATTACGTCCGTAAAAAATCTTGCCACATCTTTGACATGTGTTACGCTAGCAACTTACACCAAGTTAATTATTTAAAGAATCACTGTAACCACGTTTTGGACCTTTGTCTCACTAATGTATCTAACGCTATTATTTGTCCTCTCCCTGATCCATTTGTTGATGTAGATGTCGCTCACTCACCTTTTGTATTGCATTATACCACGTTATCCGATGGTACAGTCCCATCTAGCGTTAAAAATTTTAATTATCTTAAAGGTGATTATCACAGCAAAGACTATGAGAGGTTTCACATAGTCTTTGATCACAGCCTATATACATTTCTGAGATATTCCGACTGGTCTGAATTCTACAATCAAACAGATGTTGACTTTTGCGTAAATGAACTTACGAGTAAAATTGATTCGGCCATGAATGTATTTATTCCGAAAAAAGTGTACAAGAGGTCAAAAAATTATCCAGATTGGTATTCACCGGAATTAATTGCTTTATTTAAACGTAAAACATACTATCACAAAAAATTTAAGAGCACAGGTAATCCTCTGGATTACGCGCATTATACCGAGCTCCGAGCTAACTCTAAAATTTTAATTTAAAGAGACAATTGCGATATGAATAAGAATTTGTGTGATTTGGCACTAAAACATCCTAAAATGTTTTGGAATTACGTAAATCGTAATATTAAGAGTCAACCAATGGACATTAGGTTAAAACAAGGGGAAAATTTCGTTACCAGCCCAAAGGATTTAGCAGATATATTCCTGGATAATGTTTCTAATATAGCGGTTGATACCGTCAGTCGTGACCAACCTTTTGACTACGGTGCTTCTAAATTTTTCTCAGATACCTTTAACACTTTCACAATCACTGATCTTGACATTAAAGCTGCTATTATTAAACTTAAACTTACATTTTCTACTGGAGTTGATAACATTCCTCCATTTATAGTTAAGGGCTGTGGCGATATTTTTACGCCTCTACTCGGACACATTTTTAATCTGTCCATTCGTTGTAATAAGTTTCCCAATTTATGGAAATCGGTGTTTGTAGTCCAATTTTCAAGAGCGGTTTCGCTGGTGACGCCAAAAATTATCGTCCTATTTCTTTATTATGTGTTTTTGCTAAACTTTTTGATAGCATTATGCACGCGAAATTATCTAGTTGGTTCAGCGCCTTTCCAAACCCATGTCAACATGGTTTTACTAAAGGAAAGAGTGTAGAAACCAACCACGTCACCTTTCTTAACACCTTAGCACCCAATATTGATGTTATATTTTTAGATTTAGCCAAAGCCTTTGACAGGGTGTCACATCACTACCTTCTAAAAAAGCTCGACAGCTATGGTCTTCATGGAAATTTATTAGAATGGATTCGTGATTATTTGAGCCACCGCAAAAACGTCATCAAATGTAATGGAGTCGTCACTGACGTAACATATCCGGTCACTTGTGGAGTCCCGCAGGGGTCCTCACTCGGGCCGCTACTATTCAATATGTACATCTACGACCTTCAATTTAGATTAAAGCATTCGGAACTCTATCAGTTTGCTGATGATAATGAAGTTTGTCGTGTTATAAGGGATGTAGGTAATTGTGACTCTCTGCAAATTAATTCCTGGTGTAAACAAAATAATTTACCAATTAATCCCACAAAATCAGTAGTCGTTTCTTTTTCTAGAAAAACCAATGTCATTTGGTATAATTATAGAATTATTAATGATGAAATCACTCGAAAAAGTAGCACTAGAGATTTATGGGTCATTTTTGGCAAAAACCTAAATTTCCGGAAACAAATACAGAACATTATTAGCTCCTGTAAACGTTAGGAGTAATTCTTAAACTTAGCAAAAACATTAAATCTCGTAAACATTTTATTTTATTATATATAAGCTTAATTCGTTCCAAAGCTATGTACGGGTCATTGACCTGGGGAGGTTTTAGTAATTATCTGTTACTTAACATAGAAAAAATTCAACGTAAATTTGTAGATCAACTATATTATTTCTTTCTTCGAAAACACTGCAGATATAATTACAAAAATATACTTAAAGACATTGGATTAAATACCCTTTCCACCATTCGTGAGCAAACTGAGCTAATTTTTATGTTTAAACTAACAAATAACATTACATTATGCTCAAATCTTTTACACTATATCAATCTATGTCTGCCTAATTATAAAACAAGAAATTTTAATTTGTATAAACCGAAAAAAGCCAATTAAATCCAATTAATAGAGTAAAACTATGTAAATAAATATAGTGGCAAAATTGATATTTATAATTGCAGAATTGCCCATTTAAAACGAGTAGAATATTAAACTTCTCATTTATATACTCAAAATACACTCAAAATTGTTTAAATTGTTTTGAAATTTTCCCTTTTTTTTCTTCCACAAGTAACATGTATAATTTTTTAAACTATATATTTTTGGAAATCGTTAAACTTTTTCTAATATCATGTACTAAGTACAAACTGTGTGTTAATTTGCTGATACAACCCTGTATTGTTTTAATGCACATTAAACCACTTTTTCATTTCATTTCATTTCATTTCAATATTAATATTTATATTTTATATTATTATTAATATTAAAACATTTATATTATCTTGTTAATAATATTAAAACATTTATATTATCTTGTTAATAATATTAAAACATTTATATTATCTTGTTAATAATATTAATATTTGTATATTATCTTGTTAATAATATTAATATTTGTATATTATCTTGTTAATAATATTAATATTTGTATATTATCTTGTTAATAATATTAATATTTGTATATTATCTTGTTAATAATATTAATATTTGTATATTATCTTGTTAATAATATTAATATTTGTATATTATCTTGTTAATAATATTAATATTTGTATATTATCTTGTTAATAATATTAATATTTGTATATTATCTTGTTAATAATATTAATATTTGTATATTATCTGGTTAATAATATTAATATTTGTATATTATCTGGTTAATAATATTAATATTTGTATATTATCTGGTTAATAATATTAATATTTGTATATTATCTGGTTAATAATATTAATATTTGTATATTATCTTGTTAATAATATTAATATTTGTATATTATCTTGTTAATAATATTAATATTTGTATATTATCTTGTTAATAATATTAATATTTGTATATTATCTTGTTAATAATATTAATATTTGTATATTATCTTGTTAATAATATTAATATTTGTATATTATCTTGTTAATAATATTAATATTTGTATATTATCTTGTTAATAATATTAATATTTGTATATTATCTTGTTAATAATATTAATATTTGTATATTATCTTGTTAATAATATTAATATTTGTATATTATCTTGTTAATAATATTAATATTTGTATATTATCTTGTTAATAATATTAATATTTGTATATTATCTTGTTAATAATATTAATATTTGTATATTATCTTGTTAATAATATTAATATTTGTATATTATCTTGTTAATAATATTAATATTTGTATATTATCTTGTTAATAATATTAATATTTGTATATTATCTTGTTAATAATATTAATATTTGTATATTATCTTGTTAATAATATTAATATTTGTATATTATCTTGTTAATAATATTAATATTTGTATATTATCTTGTTAATAATATTAATATTTGTATATTATCTTGTTAATAATATTAATATTTGTATATTATCTTGTTAATAATATTAATATTTGTATATTATCTTGTTAATAATATTAATATTTGTATATTATCTTGTTAATAATATTAATATTTGTATATTATCTTGTTAATAATATTAATATTTGTATATTATCTTGTTAATAATATTAATATTTGTATATTATCTTGTTAATAATATTAATATTTGTATATTATCTTGTTAATAATATTAATATTTGTATATTATCTTGTTAATAATATTAATATTTGTATATTATCTTGTTAATAATATTAATATTTGTATATTATCTTGTTAATAATATTAATATTTGTATATTATCTTGTTAATAATATTAATATTTGTATATTATCTTGTTAATAATATTAATATTTGTATATTATCTTGTTAATAATATTAATATTTGTATATTATCTTGTTAATAATATTAATATTTGTATATTATCTTGTTAATAATATTAATATTTGTATATTATCTTGTTAATAATATTAATATTTGTATATTATCTTGTTAATAATATTAATATTTGTATATTATCTTGTTAATAATATTAATATTTGTATATTATCTTGTTAATAATATTAATATTTGTATATTATCTTGTTAATAATATTAATATTTGTATATTATCTTGTTAATAATATTAATATTTGTATATTATCTTGTTAATAATATTAATATTTGTATATTATCTTGTTAATAATATTAATATTTGTATATTATCTTGTTAATAATATTAATATTTGTATATTATCTTGTTAATAATATTAATATTTGTATATTATCTTGTTAATAATATTAATATTTGTATATTATCTTGTTAATAATATTAATATTTGTATATTATCTTGTTAATAATATTAATATTTGTATATTATCTTGTTAATAATATTAATATTTGTATATTATCTTGTTAATAATATTAATATTTGTATATTATCTTGTTAATAATATTAATATTTGTATATTATCTTGTTAATAATATTAATATTTGTATATTATCTTGTTAATAATATTAATATTTGTATATTATCTTGTTAATAATATTAATATTTTATATTATGTTATATAATTAATTTTAATATTTTATATTATGTTATATAATTAATTTTAATATTTTATATTATATTATTAATTTCAAGTTCAGTGTATTATCCAAAAGCATTGGATGATATAGTCGTAGCAAAGCGTATTCCAGGAAAAATACAAAAAGGAAAGAATCTATGTAGGGTAAAGTTTGACCCAAGGCCTCTAAGTCGTCGTACTCTTGTGCCAGACAAACGTTTAAGACTATTTGAAAGACTAAGTGTCAACAAATTAAGTTCAAGTTGCGCTTTTGTAACAAACTTTCAGAATAGTGCAATATTATCTATTCCTAGTCCTTCTAAGAGTCCTAAGGATTCAGCAACCATGAAAAAAGTCATCCAAAGCTCAAAAAAGAAGCAGAATGAAAAACTTTGCGCTCCTAGTACCTGTAACGCTGTAACGAGTGAAAATAATATGGCCAGCCCAAGAAAAGCTCTTGCGAACATAAACGTTCTATCAATCAACAGCAAAAATAGTGAGACAGAATCTCTATTTGGAAGACGTTTCCGCACAAAGGTTTTTGAATATGCGAAAGAAAACAAGTTGGCAAGCCAAAATATACCTCTCCTCGGAAGCATTGTCCCTAGTGGTATTAATCCCTCGAGTTAACCCTTAAAGATATATATCCGCAATTTAGAGTTATTTACTAAAAACGTAATCCCGGTTCAATCCCGCACGGTATACAATTTAATTATAATTAAAATAATTGAGAAGTAACAACCGAGTTTAATTTATTCAGAATATTATAAATAAAGTAGTTACAACAGTGAGTTAGACGAACTAGAACAACGCACAATTGAATTTAACCCTATTTACAGAACAATTTTATCAGTTAAATATAATACGAAGCCAATTTTAATGAAAGAAATATCTACAGAGGGTATTTGTATTTTTCTCGCTTACGAAATACTTGCCGCATAGTTAACACTCATTTTATTTCAACGTTCGCCCTTGATGAAGATACCGTAGATATCTGGGAGTGGACGACTCGTAGACTGTCGTAGCCATCCTGTTGACGTTGTGACACATACCGCGTGAAAAAGACCAAAACCGTCCAATTTCCAATATCATATAATGACTCGCACACCCAGGATATCAATGACTGCATTAGGAATCGTAGATATCCAAATATCCACACCAACAAAAAACTTATTAACACGAAGCGAAAATCTTACCATTCACAAAGCACAGAAAGCCACTTGACTAAACGTATATCAATAAATGACCGTAGAGGGAATAGTTAGGGTTCTTTATAAATAAACACAAACGAACCCAATTGATGAACTGCATTAAACATCTTAATCAGTCGAGAAAACGTTTAAAATAAATTACGACCGAGTTGAAAACCAGAACGGCTCGATATTTTGTTAATAAATGAATTATTAAGCTTGAAAACAAATACGCTAAACCGAATAGATAAAAATATACGAATGAAAAAACTAAATAAATTACAAAAAACTAACGGGTTCTACCCTTTATCTTATCTGCTGACTGCGCTAAAACAAGATTTGACCTTTAACTTTTCATACGTAAAAAACAAAATAAACATCTACGTAAGGTGTTTATAATCTTCCCACCCAAACAAATATTACGTTTATTTTTATCCCGGTTTTACTAGTATTTAAACGTTAGATAAGTAAACATCAATGGCTCATCGGTAAAACGTCCGCGTTCTAAGATTGTGCCCCGGGTTCGATTCCTGACGACGATCGTATTTAACTACAAATTGATCAATTTCCACAATTGAAAATTTTATACATATTAAGAAAATAAAATGGTACAGGGAAAATTAACGTTAATTGTGGTTAGAGTATATCTCTTGCACGCAGCAGACCCGGGTTCGATTCCCGGCCGGGGCCAATAAATCGCAGATTGATACAAAGACGAATACCGTGTACAATTGGTGGAAACCATGCCATTAGACGTTGAGAAGTTGCATAACACTCAGCACTCAGTCCGTCCCAAAGTCATTAAGAAGACGTTGGAGAGAAAACGTCCGTACAAACACAACAGATTCAACATCCACAACCGTCATAACACAAACACCACAAACTCAACATCCACAACCATCATAACACAAACACAAAAAACTCAACACCCACAACCGTCATAACACGAAATCAACATTCACAACCTATGCATAAACATTACAATAACGCAATGATTAACCTTTGCACGGAAAATGCGAACGCGTTCGCAGGACAGACAGACGCACAGACAGACCCGGTGATTGTAATACCCCTCCAGGGTACAAAGTCCCCTCGGAGAGGTAATTATCCAACCTTATCCGAGGAAGACAGGAATGTCATTAAACTTAAAACTAGAAATCAATCTTCTAGTGCCCAATGGCTCTCCGAGAGAAAAACAGTCTAACATCATCAAATTTCAGTATTTTAGCAAAATGCAGCACCGCTCCTGACAAGCGGCTTTATTCATTACTGTACAGCGATGATGAAAATAACGGTAAGAAGAAATTGGATAATATACCAGCTATTCGCTACGGAAGAGAAATGGAAAATACTGCCCTTTTAAACTACGTGGCCCGTAAAAGCGAAGAAGGAAATCCATTTCAAGTCTCAAAGAGTGGTTTAATAGTGCATAAGAAGTATTCTTTTTTGGCTGCTTCTCCAGATGGGCTTGTGTTAGAATATCAAACAGATAGTCAGGGGAACCTTGAGCTGAAATGTCCTCTCTCAAAAAAAATGAAACTATTGAAAAATGTCTGGAAAACAAAGCTTTTTACCTTTGTAAACGTGATGGTGATGTAACGTTAAAAGATAATCACGCATATTTTTTTCAAGTTCAAGGTCAAATGATGGTTAACGAACGTACGTGGTGTGAGTTTTTTGTATATTACGGAGTCAAGAAAGAGCAGCAGGTTTGCATTCGAGTTTTTAAAGATGAAGCTTTTTGTGATAAAATGCTTAAAAGTTTAAGCTATTTCTTAATTTATGCATTTATCCCTGAAAAGATTTTAAAGAGAGTCAAAAGTAAAGTTCCTTTATATGGTGACAATGAAAAGTATATATCGTTCAAAAATTCTAAACAAAATGATTTAGGCGCTTTCTTATATATGTTTGATTTGTAAGGTCAGATATATTTTTTTCAATAATGGAATAGTTACTTGTGGAAGTTAATGGCTTAAGTAAATAAATTTTATATTCAATTCTGATTAAATAGGTATATTTTACATTTCGTTACCCAAGTTTAAAAACATTGAACTGCTTATATTTTTTAACGAATTTTTAGTTAATTTTCTGATATTATACTTTATTTCATCGTAACAAAAATAGTTTCCTATATTTTCTCAAAGACTCGGTAACTTGAAATTTAATTTTCTCAAAAATTTTCAAGTTACGATGTTTGTAAACTCAGGTAACGATTAAATAGACTAACATTTTTATTTTGTTTTAAAGATTTCTGATTACCACGTGAATAACTTTCTAGAAATCGTCAACTATTGATAAATCTGATTGTTCCTTGATTAATGTTGGGAAGAAATTTGTTAATAACGCACACACCATTATGATCTTTTCAGCCTCATCAGACATTGATAAGGGAATAGGTCCATCGAAAATGTGGAAAGTTTTTATCCGCCTTATAGCTCTTTCAACGTGTACTCTTACTTTTGCTATACTATTAGTTTTCGTAACATTGTTCGCAGGGATTTGAGGTTCTTTGCTTGACCGAAATAGAGGGGGAATGTTTAGCATAACTCCCTCGGGCAAAATGTCTTCAATGTCAAAACCCTTGTCTGTTATTACATCATTTCCAGCCTCCAGGAGGTCCAACACTTTACTGTCCTGTACTATAAACTTGTCAGAAGTAGCACCACCGTGTAGCTTTGAAACGAACGTTACCATCACATCAGGAGATATACCGATTAAACATTTATATGTATTATAATTTTTGTAAGACGAGAAGGTTGCTCTTTGCGCTGAAACAGAGGATGGCCTTTCTACTCTGAATTCCGTACAATGCAAAATCAATCTCGTATTAGGATATTCTTGAAATGTAGTTGGACGATTTAGATTCGTAATGGCAGTAGGTGGAAATGGGCGAAGCAGCTGTTACTCAAAATACAGAAGATGAATCCAAGTTGTACATACATTTGAAATAGAAGCTTCTGAAAGGCCAAACACTCTAGCAAGTTCTCTTAATGGCATTCCCAATCTCAAACGCAGTAAAATTAAAAAAAAAATTAATCTTCTAGAGATAATTGACGTTTAGATCCTCTTTTGGTAGAGGTGTTATCGTAGTTTTCTTTTGTCTTGCTACCATTCCAATATTGCATCACTGATGCCTTCTCTTCCATTTATTCCAATAGGCTTGCAAATGTTTCGTAATTCGGCAAGCCAGTGTAAAAAGTACAAGCCTCAGGGTTGGATTTAATTATTGACACATTTTAAATTCGTTCCTTTAAAGTTTGAGCTTTATGTTTCCACTTCTCTTTACTTTCTTTAAGCATATGAATTTGTACGTCTTTCTTCTTTAGTTCTTCCTTTAACTGACTAATTTCATTCTTCAGCTCTTGTATCGCTTTGTTTCCATTGTCTTCGTCGGAACTTGGTAGAGTTAAAGAAACATTACTGAGAAGGCTTGACATTGTCCCTGTAACAGCTGTACCACTAAGATCACTTATATTTTCCTCATTAACGGTAGAAATTTCCATTTGAATTTCGAGATACACAGGACTATCCTGTAAATTAAATACAATTAAATAATTGAGAGGTCAACCGGAAAAGTTAAAACTATCCTATTTGTAATAACGGTTAAATGTGCTGCCCTTTCCAGAGGTGAGACGAGGGATAAAATATCAATTATTATATATTCTTATTTGTGGTCGGCACTAATCTAAACAACAGCTCTCGCTCATCCGAATGTCCCGCAGTATTATAGTTACATTATTTAAACTAACCCTATCCTATATTATAGATTCACAAATTGATGTAATCTGTAGCCATTGAAATTTGAGAGCCATTTCAAAAGATATATATTCAATCCAGGAAAAAGGGACACATTTAGCCACTTCACTGCACTCATACCTCATTAATAGTAGTACTGTTAAACACTTCAAGATGATCTACTTTACTCTGATTTACTGCAACCACATCTAAAACCGATTGAACAAAATTGAACATTTTATTTAGGGATGCAAGGCCTTAAGAATGTATGTAAATACCTCCGACTTCCACACTTATTTCTTCATTAACAAAACTCGTTATCGCTGTTTCTATTTCTTGAGTTTTACATACCGTATTCCCTTGGGTATCACAGTCTGTTTAAAATAAAAAATTTTACACTATTGAATAATTTATAAGTCTAGTTTCTAACTATAAAATATAAATATTACCTTTACTCTCTACGCTATTCCTTAAAAAAGCTGGGTTGTTTTCTAAGGATAGTTGATCAGCTTTAAAGTAATCAACTAAATGTGTGTCCAATGTACAAATCTGATATGACATATGTATATGTACTTACCTTATCAGATCATGGGCCAAATAATGATAATTCCAGGACATGACTCTATGCGAAAAACCCGTCCAACAGCGCTAACACCCAACCACTATTGCCCCTATTGGGAAAAATGCAAGATCGCGGACCTACGTCATTTTGGGGGCAAATATTTTAAAGGCAGTTTTCAAAAATAATACACGTGGTCGTCGTAGTAAATATCCTGGAATATTTATTAACAGTTATCATATCTAGTGTGGTTATTAATGTAAATACTTTTTTACGTACTAGGTTCATAATTAGTATAGAATCGTTAACATTAATCTAAAAATGAGGGGCAAATATGGCAGGATTTTCGAATTACAACCGCCACTTATTTCCGAATTTCGACTCAGTCAACACAAGATGGCGTTCGGGAAACCGGAAATTTCTGCTTGATTTTGCTCCCAATTTTTACCTCTCCGAGGGGACAAAGTCCCCTAGGAGGGGTTATACAACGACCGTGTCTGTCTGTGGGTGGGTCTGTGGGTGGGTCTGTGGGTGGGTCTGTGGGTGTGTCTGTGGGTGGGTCTGTGGGTGTGTCTGTCTGTCAGGACTGCGAACGCGTTCGCATTTTCGGTGCAAAGTGTAATCACTGCGTACGCAGTTTCTCAAAGGGTTGGCAAAACCACCGTGTGACGGTGAGCGTTAATGGATGCATTTGCGGTTTGGTTTGGATGGTGTTTTTTCGCTCACCGTCGTAACGGTTTGGTATATTACGTTTTTGTAATGTTTATGCGTAGGTTGTGAGTGTTGAGTTTGTTGTGTTTGTGTTCTGATGGTTGTGCATGTTGAGTCTGTTGTGTTTATATGGGCGTTTTCTCTCCAACTTCTTCTTAATGACTTTGGGACGGACCGAGTGCTGAGTGTAATGCTACCTCTCAACGTCCAATGGCAGGGTTTCCACCAGTTGTACACGGTATTCGTCTTAGTATCAATTTGCGATCGCATCGGGCGGGATTTGAACCCGAGACCTCCTGATTGACAGGCGGACGTTCTACCACAGAACCACCGACACTTGTTACGCCTTATTGAAAATTAGACCTTCAGCTTTATCGGAAGCGTATTTAATAAAGTACGAAATTTTGGTTTAATTGAAATAGAATTGAAATTGAAATTATTGCATCGAAGAAATTCTAATTTAGCGTTTCTCTATTGATTAAAAACAAATGCGCCACCCAGGTTTCGAACCCAGACCATTCGGCTTGGCAGTCGAGCGCTCTACCACAGAACCACCGATAGCTGCTTAGATTCACTGAAATTAAGACAGGCATCGTAAGCATAATAGGTAATAAAGTCTTTTTTTATTAATGAATTTATGAAGGCCTAATCTGGTTTTTTTTAAAGGTTAAATCTTGTTTTAGCGCAGTCAGCCGAGATTAGAGGGTTAAAGGGTAGACCCTGTGGGTGGTCCACTTTGTTAGTTTTTTTGGTTATTTATTTACGGGTATTATTAACGACCTATATATAGTTGTGTTAATTCAAAGGAGATAATTTAACGTTAATTGCTTTAAAAGCTGGCGGTTAGTCAAGTGGCTCTCTGTGCTTTGTTGATGGTAAGGTTTTTGCTTCTTGTAAATACATTTGGTGTGGATATTTGGATATCTACGATTTCTAACGCAGTCAATGATTTCTTGGGTGTGCGAGTCATTATATGATATTGGAAATTGGACGGCATTGGTCTTTTTCATGTGGTATGCGTCACAACGTCAACAGGAAGTGAACGAGTCGTCCACTACCAGATATCTACGGTATCTTCATCAAGGGCGAGTGTTGAAATAAAATGAGCGTTAAAGATGCGGCAAGTATTTCGTAAGCGAGTAATTCCAAAAAGCCTCTGTAGATATTTCATTAAAATTTGCTTCGTATTATATTTAACTGATAAACTTGTTCTGTAAAAGGGTTTAATTCAATTGTGCATTGTTATAGTACGTCTAACTTACTGTTGTAACTACTTAACTTATGATATTCTGAATAAATTAAAATTGGTCGTTTCGTCTCAATTATTTTAATTATAATTAAAATTTTATACCGGGCGGGATAGAAATGGGTTAATATTTTTAACAAATAACTCTAAATTGCGGAGATATATCTTTAAGGGTTATCTCGAGAAATTAATACCACTAGGGACAATTCTTCCGAGGAGAGGTATATTTTGGCTTGCCAACTTGTTTTTATTGGCACCTTTTCCGCGCCTAATAAAATGGCCGCCCGTTACTTTTGGTGGACGACCGATTTAGTACATGTGAAGGTAACAGAGGCATGTCCTGGATTTATCATTATTTGGCCCATGATCAGATAAGGTCCATGAAAATATAGTTGGGAATACATTATCTTTCAATAATGTTTTTTTCAAATCTACAGCCAATCTAACCCTAAAATCACCTTCAGTGAAATGGTTGGAGCATACTTTTGTACACTTGGTTACTTTTAAAGTAACTTTAGTGTTTCCCTCAATTTGTTTTTTCCATAATTCTCTCAAAGTACTCTCACCGGGAAAAGAATGCCACGATAAGTTTTTATTTTTTAAAGACCGATTTTTGCAAAAAGGAACGCAACACGAATAACCACCCGGTCCAGCCATTTCGTTTTTTTAAGCCTTGACCAGCAGCACTAAGTCTTCTCCTGTAAATGTTGCTTTACCTCTATACGACTTACAGCTTATGTAGTTGGTTTTTCCCGCACGGGTAGCGCCACCATTTATACTGAACCCGTGTATTTCAATATTTTATATTATATTATTAATTTTAACATTAAATATTAATTTATTATATGATTATTACTATACATTTTTATATATTATCTTATTATTAATATTAAATAAAAAATATAGATTATCTTATTATTAATTTTAATAAAAATTTTTATATATTATCTTAATATATTGCAAATTCGACCCGTACAAAAAACTTTAAGAACATGTGTTGTAGACTAAACCTGTAGACTAGAAACGTTTTTTGTTGGTGAATATTTAATGAGAGCAAGCCAACTACATTCAGTGTACTCGCATTAAAAAAACAAGTCGGCCCAGGCCGTAATATTAGATCCACATCAGTGTATTCGAGTGGCCAAACCCATAAACCCTTAGTAGACACAGGTAGGCAAACTAATACAAAAACTGTTGAGGTTACGTGATTTCGTATCGTTTGATATATAAATTGCATCCTAAGTTAAAGAGTGGGTGCCGCCCACCCTCAGGATACCCGGGTGGGCAAACCAATTTAAAAGCTGTTGAGGCCTTGTGATTTCGTATCGTTTGATATATAAATTGCATCCTAAGTTAAAGAGTGGGTGCCGCCCACCCTCAGGATACCCGGGTGGGCAAACCAATTTAAAAGCTGTTGAGGCCTTGTGATTTCCTATCGTTTGATATATAATTTACCATCCTATGTTAAAGAGTGGCCACCGCCCACCCTCAGGATACGCGGGTGGGCAAACCAATACAAAGGCTATTGAGGCCATGTGATTTCTATCTTTTGTTTTATAATTTACCATTCTATGTTAAAGAGTGGCCACCGCCCACCCTCAGGATACCCGGGTGGGCACACCAATACAAAAGCTGTTGAGGCCATATGATTTCCTAGCGTTTGATATATAATTTACCATCCTATGTTAAAGAGTGGCCACCGCCCACCCTCAGGATATGCGGGTGGGTAAACCAATCCAAAGCTGTTGAGGCCATGTGATTTCCTATCATTTGATATATAATTTACCATCCTATGTTAAAGAGTGGCCACCGCCCACCCTCAGGATACCCGGGTGGGCAAACCAATACAAAAGCTGTTCAGGCCATGTGATTTTATATTATCTCGATGATTAAATTAGTATTTTCTTAGAGCAGATATTTAATATGGATTATTAACAACTGCATAAATCATATTATTGCAAGAATGTATGTACTAAGAATATGGCAGTATGGAGATTCTGTCCCCATGGTGGCATACTTTGCAGCTTAAGGGCCTGTTGCCAAAGTCCTAGCCAAAGTGCTTGCCCATATAATTTAACATGTGTGATTCTAGCAAAGCAGACTTTTGCAACAGGCCCTAAGTTTCACTGCTTTGGGTTTTTTGGTCTCACTCTTTCACGTAGACGCGAGCGTAGACGATTCCAATCTTTTACTTTTATTGTTCTATGAGACCAAATTGTTTTTTTCGTTCACTTTCCCTTTAAGGGGGTTGGTCGGAGGGGGTGGAAATTAACGGCACTGTGTGCGCGTCAAAGAGCTCTATCGAATGAGACCAACTTGTTTTTTTCGGTCACTTTCCCTTTAAGGGGGTTGTTAGGAGGGGCGGAAATTAACGGCACTGCGTGCGCGTCAAAGAGTTCTATCGAATGAGACCAAATCTCTGGACCAACTATTCAAACTATACAAGTTCGCCAAGAAGGCGATAATATTATTTTGTGCCACACATAAACGACTTCGATAAGAAAGTGCCACACTTTTTTATTACTTCTGACCATTCACGGTTTCGATAAGAAAGTGCCACACTTATTTGCTACTTCTGACCATACACGGTTTCGATAAGAAAGTGCCACACTTATTTGCTACTTCTGACCATACACGGTTTCGATAAGAAAGTGCCACTCTTATTTGCTACTTCTGACCATACACGGTTTCGATAAGAAAGGCCACACTTATTTGTTACTTCTAACCACACACGGTTTCGATAAGAAAGTGCCACCCTTATTTATTACTTCTGACCATACACGGTTTTGATAAGAAAGTGCCACACTTATGTATTACTTCTGACCATTCACGGTTTCGATAAGAAAGTGCCACACTTATGTATTACTTCTGACCATTCACGGTTTCGATAAGAAAGTGCCACACTTATGTATTACTTCTGACCATACACGGTTTCGATAAGAAAGTGCCACACTTATTTGCTACTTCTGACCATACACGGTTTCGATAAGAAAGTGCCACACTTATTTGCTACTTCTGACCATACACGGTTTCGATAAGAAAGTGCCACACTTATTTGTTACTTCTGACCATACATGGTTTCGATAAGAAAGTGCCACACTTACTTATGACTTCTGACCATACACGGTTTCGATAAGAAAGTGCCACACTTATTTGTTACTTCTGACCACACACGGTTTCGATAAGAAAGTGCCACACTTATTTATTACTTCTGACCATACACGGTTTCGATAAGGGGGGTCAAAATTGTGCCCCCTGTTTACCTGACAGACCTGAAACTGGCCATCGGGAAAAGTTGTGTAGCCCCACACTGTAACTTCCCGCCACGCCCGTGTCACCCTTCGTGGAATTCCACTGGGTTGGGGGCGGGGGGGGGAAGCGAAGTTTGAGGTTAACTTGACCCTAAAACGCCGTAAATATACGTAAAATAACGCGGAAAAACGAACGAGAATTGCGACAACTTAACTAGACAAATCCACCCGTGTCGCTAAAAGGTACTAGAAGTTCCGAGTAACATTTGATCAGAGCGGTGTGACTCGGTTGGTAAATTCATAAGTATTAGAGACTACACCACCAGCGGCTATCTGGGTTCGAGTCCAAGCGCCGCCAATAAAGTAATTTATAAAATTTATTTTTCACAGCTCTATCTACCGTGTCGTTGCTTTTCCACGACAAACAAACAAACACTTAACGACAATCCGTCCATAGCAATAGTCCCACTTTGATATATATATCTCGATGTGGAACTAAAAACGGAAATAAGCTAGATGCGTTCCAAAACGGCTCACAGGGTGTTAAATTTGTACTTGTGGTTTTAGAAGAAAATAAACTGAATTCAATTAATTCCCTTTTTTAATTGGCATAATCACTTAGACACACCTTGTTATTTTTAATACGTATTTCTACATGTAGCTCACTTCTTTCGTTTTTATAACGCACTTTTGATACTTGTTTTGTTTTTATCGAATTAATAAAACAAGACGTACGACGGTCAGAATACACACAATCCTCCTAATGCGTTAAGTTTGTTTGAGCTATTCACAGCAACCTGCAGCGCCGTTATCACAACCAAAATATATCCACGGTCACACATATATACAAATTTACACTTATTTGTTACTTCTAGTCATACTTTGAAAGCATCGAAGATTCCTTCGATCAGTGTAACTCTTATTTTTTACTTCTGATAACACTTATTTGTTACTACTTGTCAGCTGTTGAGTATCACACTTATTTCTTCTGGTTATACGACAAAGACTAGTTCGATTAGTTTCATACTTATTTGTTACTTCTTATCACACTTATTTGTTACTTCGGATCACACTTATTTGTTACTTCTGATCACACTTATTTGTTACGTTGAGTGAAATATAAAACCACCAAAATTGGGGTCCCGTAAATTACCCTGAAAACTATACTTAAATTTAATATTTACTGACATGACCGAAGTTGTAGGTCCGCTGAATCCTAACCTATCCAATAATATTTTTTTTAACGTTATCGGACTTAATTTTAAACAAAATATCTACCACACAAAGGAAATCAGCGAAAATAGTAAATTGGGCAAATTCCCAACTTCTTGGGCTCCGATTTGAAAACTTTATGAAAGGCTATCAATGGTAATATATGTACTTTTGAACGAGATATCATTGACTCTTCTTTTATAACCGTTGAAGAGGTATGCGTGACACGGCGCCATCGGCGGCATCGGCGGCAACGGCTACACTGTACGTGAGACTAATACACACAAATCCTTAGGATTGTGTGTAAAAACAATGGTTTTTGAAAGGAAACAATTGGGTCCAAGGAATTTAGAAACTGCACATTTACGCGTTTATCAATGTTTTGGAGGTCGATTTTTGACGGATAATTACTCGGATATGGTTCAATTTAGGAAAACGTTTCTTCGGACCTTTTTCACTCCTTGTTGTATATATGAACCAGACTTCTCTCAAACACCCTGTATTTTATCTGAAATAATTTTAAAATTATCCATTCACTTATACCCTAAAGTTCCTACATTAAACAGTATATTGACCGTCAAATTGAGTCATGGCTCATTGTCTTCAGTAAGAAGAAGGGGAATAACGAAAAAAAAATTGGAATTATATTTTCACACCGGGAATTTAGAAAAAAAGTGAATTTAAGAACATGCTTTTAAAAAAATTATATCTTCCCTAATATATGTAACAGTAGATCTCGTTTTCGTCATTGGTTTCAAATATACTTTTCCGACGACAATTAAGCTTTTTTCGATATCGAAATCCAAACGGTTCCCTTGTCGAAATTCATTTTTCAAGAACATTAAATTTGCACTACCTAAATGCGCTCGATAGTTAAAGTGACTTAAGCTTTATGTTTTATTTTTATTTCAAAGCACGCTTCTAAGGCATTACGCAAGACTTTCTAAATCGCATAACAACGGTATTCGCTACGCACTATATTAACGATATAAAAGTACATTTTGATCATAATACTTGAAAAAATATTTATTTTAATTGGTCCATGAAGTTGAAGCATAATGGAAGTTTTCGTACGATTTGCTTTTTTTTTAGAGTCACAAATACTTGACGGGAGTGATCCACAACGGCAGGTCGATACCGCCGGCAGTGTGTTTAGATTGCCTGCCCCCTTTCTAATGTAGATTTACTTTTCCCACACGCAAATGAGTATTTGCTTTCTCAGTGGTACTTTCTCAGTAGGCAATTTAACCCAGATCCGTAATAGTAAGTGTAGGGAGCTGGCGTGGCATGAAGTGCTACGATTACCGGCCCCTTAAATAATGATATTAAAAGTCGTTAGATGACTTGGGCCTAAAGCTTTCGCCTAGCTGATTATATAACTTACCGAAGAAGTTGGTCGATTCGGAAAGTTACTTGGGATAAAATGGCCCCGCCGAAAATAAAATTTAGAGTGTCACTTAAGACTTGTAACAATATTAGGGTTTCCAAGTTTTGACTTTTCCTACCTATTGAGTTTCATTCCCTTTCTTATCTTGCCAGTTGGAAAGATATACGTAGAACAGATTGGGGAAAAAACTGACACTGCGCAGGTTGTGATCTCCCGATCACCAATTTTAACATCGTTATATAAAAGCCGTGCAATTGCCTACCAGTTGGAAAGGTATGTACGATATGGTGATGTCCGTGCGAAATTACAATTGTTAATCCTTATGGCTTCGTCTGATGTACTATTTACTTTCATCACCCTGTCAGTTTTAAAATAGCCCAAAACATAAATTAGTTAATTGCCAAAAATCTAGCTCAGCGGTGGATAAAAATTTACATTGGGCTATCGAGGTTACGTAATTACATCTCCGTTAATGTAATAATAACCATTTTTAACGATGAGGTTGAACAATCAACGTAAAACTTATACCCACAATAGAGAGCCAGGGCATACTTGTCAAAGCTAAATATTTCAAAATAGAAGGGCTCGTTCAATTTCGCAGGCACCTCCTAAAAGAAAAAATGCACGCGCATTCCCAACTTTATATAGCATTACAAATAAAACTGAGATAAACACGTGCCTTTTTTAGTCAGTGACTCGTCCGTAGGGGAGGAAAGAAAAATAGAGAAGTATTTATTGAAGCGCCAAATGCCAGATGGTGCGAAGCACTATTTAAACCGTTGGGTCACCGAAAAATATTAATGATTGAATAAGCTTTAGGATGCCATATTATTTCATATTATCAAAATACTTTGATATAAATATAATTTCGAATTATATCTTGCACAGCACGGGAGATGTCGTATTAACCACGACATATTGACTTTATTCATTTTTCAGAAAAAAAAACTTATGTTATTTAGAAAAACAATAAGTTGAAGATAATATTGGATAGGAACGAAACGCGAATTTCAACATCGCGTTGACGATCGCAAGCTATGGATTTATAATCAACTTAGGTATAAATGTATAGTTTATTATAGAGCAACGTGCTATATGGAGTGAGAAAGTAAACATGAAATCTCGACTGCTCTGATCTTTCACCAGCTGTTGGAGTTTGCACGGTAATTCAAACTAAACTTCGCGCTGAAAATTCGGTACAGTTAACTGCTGAATATATAAATATATATAAAGCATTCATTTCGAAACTATTTAATAGAAATAAAATTGTATTTCTTATATAGGTTGATCATTTACGAAAACGTTCGAAAGACATAATGAAAATAACCAAGGGTCTCGGAAACAAAATACTTTGGTTATAAATTCAAAAAAGGTTTGCTACTCAAATATTTAATTTTTGTCACCTGGTCCACCTTTTTTGCTCAGAAGGAGATACCAAGAGCTATCAGCTAGGTGATTCTTAATAGTCTTATTAAAACTCAATGGTAAGTTCGCATTGAACTAAAACGGTACTCTCAACATTTGTTTTGCCATAGCAATCAAAAATGGTTGTCTAATTTGAACAGACAATTCTTTATATTTCATATGGATAAACGAAATTAAAGCCAAACCAGTGACAGTGGCTTAAAATTTCGAAGAAATACATTTATAAAAATGGAATATGAAATGGTTTTTAAAAGATATTTCAAGTATTAAGTGGGTTTAAATTCATTAAAAGTGTATCCACAGACCCGTCAAAGATAACTTTTCGTTTTTCTGACACACCTAAATTTGGTTGCAAAAGTACAATACTTTACAAGTTTCAACTACATCAATTAAAACCCTTCAAAATGTTTCCTTTTTTGGTAAATATTTTCGCTTTGCAGCGTGTACAGTATTAAGTATTCATGTTAAATTTATGCTAAATAATGACTTGTTCAACAAGATGGTAAGTGCTTCTAAAAAGAATTTATGCATAACAATAACTCGTTTTACCATAAGTAACATAATAACAATGAGTATGACAATTCCTATTGTTTTATTATTCATTTCCTGAAACTGACATTCTCGCCTCGCTCTGATTTCGACTCGAACTTGAACTGAGCAGTGTGTTATCATCCTGGGTAGTAGTATATTTTGCCTCAGGCATATTAGACACATTTGGAGCTCTGTGCTGAGATCTTCACCTAGATGGCGCAATAGCTCTGAAAATAAATTCGTTGATAATATTTCCTTATACCTTATTGACATACTTATTGTTATTAAGGGACTTATGGTTTCACGAATATCAATGTATATTTATTAAAAATCTCGTCACAAGGGTTAAACAGTGTGTAGCAATAGCTCGTCTGAGTAATTGGTCAATTCTTTTGTATTTAAAAGTGCGGTGGCGGAGTGGTTAGTGCTTTCGCCTCGCAGCAAATGAGCCGGGAAAAACTAGGAATAACGTCTTCCACGTTGAGTTTCAAGAGTAAGAGAAGTCGAAAAAGTATTTTTTCACTTAAAATAATATAATTCGAAAATTTTATACATCGTTAATTTTCTTTTGTAGGCATTTCAGCTAGGCTAATACCCAAGGCACCACCTTAGGCCTAAGTCATCAAGCGACTTTTCAAGCCATTAATTCAGTTGGCCGGGTTACAATGCGTAGGAGGGTGGTGGCAAGCCCTGCATGCCACGAGATCGAGCCAACAGCTCCCTACACTAACTATTACCGTTAACCTCGACAAGTTTTTATGGAAGGGGAAACCGAAGAACTCGGGGGAAAACCCCTTAAACCAGTGGGGAGAGAACTTGCGAACTCAACGCAGAAGGAGTAGTCCCGAGTTTTCAACCAGTGCCACAAGCTGGGATCGAACACGGCTCCTCTTGCTTCGAGGCGAAAGCCCTAACCACTCCGCCACCCCACTTCGATTTAGCAATAATAATTTCATAGTTTGGATTCATCTTTGTTAAGTCTAAATGTAAACAAGACATTGTTTAAGTCGGATTCCGAAATATGGCGCATGTTTACAGGAATGTTTTTCTATAAATTCCATTTTTTTATGAAAAATTATACATTCTCCAATTCTTTCAGCATGTAAAGTCAACGTGGAAATTTATATTTTTTGACTTCCTTTTGTTATCATACGAATTCGGCATTCTCTGAGTCATACGTCTAAGGGAAAACTGCAACCAAATAAGTTATTGTTTCTGTAGGTTTATTAGCATTGCAAATAGTTGATGGTTTGCATAATGATACTTTCTTACCATACAGGGCACGTTTTAAACGATTTTAACTTCTTTAGCAAGATCAAATAGAATAAACATAAGAAAGTTGATCAATAAACAGAAAAAAACATTTTCAATATTTTCTTTGCGTTCTGGTTTGAATGTAAGCCAAGATGTCGCGTGAAAACGACTGCGCAAATGAAAATTTTAAAATTACATTTTTAAGGGTAGGTTATCAGATTTAAAATTATGAGCATTCAAAAAAAACAGACAAGTTATTATTCTGACTATTGAACGGCAGACATTCTTGTTCAAAGTGGAAGTCGTCGAGAAAGTAGCTAATGGAACACTTCGGCGGTTCTATAAACACAGTGGATTTGAATCAAATCTTCTCGATGTTCTGTCGTCTACTCTTAATTTCACGTAAGTTTCATGAATAGACATTTGTAAAAATGAAGAACTTGATTTTCATATAACCTTCCGTAATCATTGATGATGTTATAAGTCAGTCTGCTATAGGTTTGCTCCAAAAGTATGACACTGTTTCAATTTTTTACTTTGAAATGTTTCATTGAGGGCTAGGATCTACGTCATAGTTCGGTGCCCCTCTTGTTCTAGCCCTAACAGAAGGGGAATGACCTTCTCTGAAGTCGTCAATCCACGAGTTACGCCCAGCCAAAGGGTGCCACCAAAGACGTGGGGGAACAAAAAGGTAGTAGAAAAAGGGACTACTTTACACGGTGAATTTATATCTGTGATGCGTCGAAATCAGTTCAGTTTGACTTGAGCCAGAGGAGCTTCATACGTTTTGGAATGATGCTATAACGTCACACTCCAACGTTACATAGAACCCTGCGTAGTGCGGTTTCCGAAATTGAACATCTCACCCTTCATTGCTTCATTACTTCGACCACGCGATCCAGTTTCTTTATACCCGTTTTTTTAGTAAAGGACCCTTGAAATCGTAAAACTAATTGCCTTAGGGCAAAAGGGAGTATAAAATGCATATGTCATGCACAAAACTCGTCTTGTACGTCAAATTGTTCTTGTTACCAAAGATTGGAATGTTCTAAGAGCAAACCAAATGTAAATTTGGATAAAAGGAACCCATTTTCAAAGGCTATACCAATGAAATGATGAAAAACAAATGTAAAGAAATCTTATCAACCAAAAGTAAGTGTGATTGAATTTAAATATTTATGAATTTATAATTGATTCTGGTTTTTGGTTTCGAGATTAGACAGAACGAAAATATAATTAGTTAACGAACGTCTAAATTAAGAGTGTTAATGAAATTCAACATGCAGGTTCTATTGAACCATTAAAAATTACAAAGACATAAATGATCTCTTAAGCAATAAAAATAGAAAAAAATCGATATGCCGAAACTTTCTCACTTTCAGTAACTTAATTTGTTTACTAGGTTTCATCAACTTTTTGCCAGTATTCTAATCGTCTTTATTTTAACTAAGAATTGGCCATCATCTGACGCACAGAAAATCTTTCGTTGGACCCATGGAAAATTGGGAGAATGAAGTAGTAAATTCTCAGCTGATTAAAAAAGGAAAGAAGTTTACACAAGGAGAGAGAAGTAGTAAACATTTCGAGGGGTCGGACAATTGCCAATTTTTGTACGGGATTTCGGGATTTCGTGGAGATTTTGGCGATTTTATCATTATTTTTGAAGTGATTTTGGGATTTCAATGTTAATTTACCATAGAGAGAGTTAAAAGATTTTGCGATTTTAGACAAAGTGTACGGGATTTTGATAAATGTCCGACACCTCGAAACATTTTCACTTTTTAAAATTGGTATTTAACCAGACAAATTTAAATTTCCAATTACATTTGAAATTTAAGCCACATTTTTATTTTAGTCACCAACGATGCCAGACGATGTCACTTACATTGTTAGTTTACAAAGCCTCAACTTGAACTAATTGTAAAAATTTCAATTAGAAAATCCCCATATTTCATTAATTTCCTTTTTACCATTATTTTTCGATAAATTGCGAAGGAATATTTTCCCAGAATTTACTAAACAACGAAGAAGATCAAAGCTGCCAAATCTATGAAAATATTCCTATGATAATGCAAGATAGTGCACAAGACAATGATCCTCCAAATTTAGAAAAACGTAGAGGAGTCACCGGAATGTTGCAAATGTACCAATCGCATCGAAATACCCGCAGTTATAGAAAGAAAATGCTGTACTAGAAGGAGAAACGTTGGCTGCGTAACCAGGGCCGGCGGATCGTGTTAATCTCGGGTGGGTAGTCAGAAGAAGGGGGGGGGGTTTATTGGGTTATCCTACATAAAAAGATTGGCCTATATAATACTAATTAAGAGAAATTGATAGAGGTAAAAACTACAAAAATTTAGTATTATTCAAATTTATTATTTTATAGTATTAATTGCGCAATGCAAAAACTGTACTGCGCTTTGCATTTTCAGAAATGAACTGATTCAACAATTTTTCCAAATATTTTGACGCGTGATTTCATGTAGCTATTAAAATTCATATGGCTACGTTGTAGCCTTTGCACACATCTAATTGGGCTAACTGATTAAGTATTCCTGATAAAACATCAGGGGGGGATAGCTATACTAGGGGCTGACTGTCCTGGCGGAAGAGTACTACCACCGGGCGAATGACCCAGATTAGGGGTTGTATTATTGCAAATTGGATCACCATTAGGGGTTAGATTAGCAGGAGGCTGCCCACCATCAGGGGCTGGTGCGTTGGACGGGTCTCCTGTGATCTGGTTATGAGTAAGCGTCATGCCGTTATAAGGATCGGTCATGATGCTTTCAGTAAGGGGTAAATCTCGCAAAGCTACGCACCTATCTAAACGATCTTGTCGCTGTCTGTTTCGTAAAGCTATCAATTCGGGGTTAAGTTGATTTGGGTAACTCATAAAGGTACCCGCCTAAATTAAATCAACTAAAGCTATGGTGAACTAATGGACCAGGGACTAGACAGAAGCTACCACCTGTAATTCCACGTTTTAACGCGGGGTTCATCAAATAAAATTAAATCACTAGTTTTAATAATTAAAACAAAATAACAAATACATTAAACGAAAACACAATAAAATAAGGGCCGATAAATCTCGACTCGGGGTTTACCTGGAAGGGTAAAATCAATTCCCACAATAGTGGGAGCACACAGAATCACACAGTAGGTGTAATATGCCTAATGGATAAACGGGTGCAAAAATAGTGCATTCAAATTTGAGAAAAAAAATACATAAATAACTTCCTGGAAATACTGAGACGGGGTTCCCTTTTGTTTAAATATAAAAACTGTTCAACATTCGTTAAGCCAGACGAGTAGGTCTAAATCGGGATTTCACTCCTATTTCTACCAAAAAAAAGTTATTCTACAAAGAATCCCGGACGGGCCCCCAAATATGTAGCCTTTGCACAGATCGGTTGTACGTATCGGGTCTCGGGAAGCTCCTTTAAGGAGGAAGGAGCCAAATCTTGTAAGGACTACATCAATAAATTATGGCCCGGGTGCTCGCTCAACTTTCACTATTGGGGTTGGCGAGTTAACATAAGGAAATTACAATATATGGTCAGTTTGATGTCTAGGGGATTTCATTTAAATTAAATTAGCTTAATAGATACTAGTGAAGACTCGGATTGAGGTTTTCCATGACAATGTTTAATAAACAATCAATCATAGATAAAGTAAAACAGTTAATAATCGATTAAATCAAATTGAACACTTTTAGAAACACATACCCACACAATTGTTGGGGGGGGGGGGGGGGGCGAGCAGTAGCTGCGCAGCTTTATAGGGATCTTAATAATATTAACATCATTAGTCTTATTTACATGTTTACATACATGAAAGCTAGATTACGTTAGTCCAGGTGGCGCTCATCAGGATGGCGTTAAGTTCCAACGGAGATTGGTGTGGTGACGGTGGCGCTCATCAGGATGGCGTTGAGTTCCATCAGAGATTGGTGTCGTGACGGTGGCGCGAGAAATGGACACGCGGCCACGTTGGCTACGGATCCGAAGCCGTTTCTTTTCTCGGGATAACTTCTCGGAAAAACACGCACTCCGCGTCGTCGAGACTAGAACCCTACTCCGACAAGTTGCGCGCGAACCGCGGTGTCTTAACACCCGTCTTCAATTTTATTATCCCGAGTCTCTCCTCGGTCGCACTTGTAAGACTCTTTCAAAATAGTTTGAGTCCAGTTTAAATATGAGTGGGGTCACGTGGTCTCTTGGAATTGCATCCTTTTTGGACCAATCAAGACCAGTGCCCCTGGGAATCCCGGGACGAATCCCTACCCACGAAGTTATTTTTGGGATCGTCACCAAGGTCCAGCATCTACAAAAGGATAAATCACCACCACCCGCATTTCGCCCAATCGTTCACTTTCAAAGTTGGTTTGGCGAAAGACGCCAGCTGTCCACCATAAAATGAAACACTTTCCACCCATTCGGGGTGACCACCATAAAAGAAAACACTTCTCACCCATTACGGGTGAGCGTAAAATCCAAAAATAGTAATACAACAAGATTGGTAACGCGTACACAAATAAATCTAAGAAATAAACATCTGTTGGCAAAGTCGGCAAACCGCAATACTTTCTTTGTCAATTTGACAGGGGTTATAAAACTAAAAGGGGCTTCTTCGGCAGCCCCACAGAGAAGGAGAGTGAGTTGGATAATTGGGCAATGACACACAGATGAAATGAAGGAAGGCTCGGTGGAAATGGAGGAGATCTGGCCAGTTACAACCCCCATTCCCTTTTCTGGTTATCAAGCACCATCTTGGTGTGCTTGTAAAACCAGAGCCATAAAAGAGGGGTTAAACGCTCGGGGAGAGAGCGTAGGAACAAATAGGTCATAAAATAGCAAAAGTATTTTATCATTATCAAAATTATCTTGAGATTTAAAATAATCGAAAATGTAACGTTACAATCCTCCCCGGACTAATGTCGAACGTCCCGAGAGACCAAACTACACGGGCAACCAAGGTTAGGCTACGAGGCTAATAAAAAAATTAATAAAAGAAACAAACAAAATGGTGGATATTTAAATGGGTCATAGGTTTTAGACCTTGAAAACGCGCGCGTTCCACATTAGGGACAAAACAAAAACAGTGGGCAGAAGCCAAGTACGTACAATGGACAGAAGCCATGTACAATAAAGGGGGAGAACACAAGTCTCAGTCGCCACAGGAGTAGCAGAGCACGGTGAATTTAATACTCATCCAAAACATACATAAAATCACAAAAGGATTATACCCGTCCAGTCAGGGGGTTCCTACGGCGCCAAACGCGTCCACCAAACTGTTGGGGAGGGGCAGATGCAGGAGCATCGTCGTCATTAATATCGCCATGATAGAAATCATGGTCTTTCAGGGTGATTTGGGGGTCAGAATAGTACGGCCTTAACTGGGAAACGTGGTAAGTGCCAGGTAGTACCATCTTATTATTAATTAACCCAATCTTATACGTAGTCTTAGCTAGCTTAGATGCCACACGGAACGGACCGTCAATTTTGGGGGCTAGCTTGGCCGAGTAGAAATCGGAAGCGTTCGATTGAAAATGAGTTCTCCAAAGCACTAAGTCCCCTACACTAAATTCGACGTCACGGTGGTGTCGGTCATAAAATGTTTTCTGTTTTGCCTGGGCCTTGGTAATAGCTTTATGAATTTTGGGGTGATACTTTGCCCGTACGCCCGTTCTGTTTCCTCAAATAAATAAAGGTCTGGGTTCTTAGAGGTCATTAAATTCGGTAAAGTCCTAATTTTTTATAAACTCGTGAAATAATTTTGGATACAAAAACTTTACCGTTGTCACTGACAAAGCAAGCGGGCAAGCCAAAGCGGCTGAAAACATCATTCACTAGATGGGTGATAATGGGCGTGGAAGTGGCGTTCCTTAGTGGGAAAACCTCCACCCATTTAGTCAGGTAGTCACATACGACTAAAATATATTTGTACCCACGACGACTTCGGGGGTATGGTCCCTTTAAATCTACCGAGACGACTTCCCAGGGCTCCTCAACCGAGCTGCTCTTCATAAGACCAGGCGGCATTAGCGGCGGAATCTTATTACGTTGGCACGTGTCACAGTTTTTGCAAAACTTGCGCACTTCTCCGGATAAGCCGTCCCAGGTAAATTGACTTTGAATACGCTTAAGCGTCTTCTTCGTACCGAGATGACCGGATGAAGGGAGACTATGGGAAATATACATGATGCGGGTTTTCAGGGCATTGGGGACGAAAATTCTGTAACTGCCCCACCCACTACTGCTAATGTTCCCTACATCTCTGTACAAGATATTATTCCGCAGCTCACAGTCAGGAAAAACCTTCTCCACAAATTTTTTTAAATTATCATCGTCGGGTATTTCGTTATTCAAAGAAAAAGCAATCATGGGGCCTAATTTAGGGTCGTCCCTTTGCGAACGCGAAATTTCCTGATCGTCATATAAGACAACGGGGGTTCGAGGAGGGTCCGCCGCAATAGCCGCGAAATGTCCCTCCATTGAAGGAGCATTTCCCTCGGGTATCCTAGTAAGCGCGTCGGCAACTTGGTTATCTTTGCCCGGCACGTGGGATACGCTAAAGTCGAAAGCTTGTAAACGCGCATTCCACCGCGCAAACTTCCCAGTGGGGTCAGGGGCCGTATGAAGCCAACGGAGCGCGCTGTGGTCAGTAAAAACTTCAAACGGGATTCCCTCTACATAGGGTAGAAATTTTTCTACGGCCCAAACTAATATTTTTGTTCCGCGGAACTTAAAGCGCGACTCGCGTATTGTATGACGTGCTTTTTCCCGTCAATTAATTGTTGAAGGACACCACCTAAACCTATCGATGAGGCGTCCGTGTAAATTTGGAAAGGGTAATTATAGTTTGGGTTGCTTAGAAGTGGGGCTGACGAGAGCCGGTCCTTTAAAGTAGTAAAAGCCGTCTCCTGCTCCTCTTTCCAACCCCACGCTGCGTCATTGTGCGTGAGAGCCGTGAGGGGGGTTGCTATCTTTGCGAAATCTTTAACAAAGCGTCGGTAATAAGAAGCCATACCCAGAAAGCGGCGAACCTGCCTAACGTTTTTAGGGGTAGGAAACGTACGCATAGTTTCTGTTTTGTCGGGGTCAACTTAGAGGGAAAAACCCTAATCCCTTGTGAAAGGAGTAGGCCTAATAGGAAATTGTTCAGCGTCATCGAGGGCTAAAGGGGGGGGGGGAGGAAATTGGGGGATGGCAATATTTATTGTATTGTGGAAATGTTAAAGAACATGCAGATGTAAACCCAGAATTGTACAGACCATTACGGTCCTAATTTAGGCTTCACCAAAAGGAGCGAATTTTAAAAAACTATGAACTATCGATAAAATAAAATATTCTAAAAACAGTTCTGATCTTAAACTTCTTCAGTAAAGATTAGTTTAGCAATGTCTTAGTCTATTAAAGTAAACGCGTCGAAAAAACGCGGAGCTCACTCCACAGTCTGTAGCTTTCTAAGCGCCTGACTATTTCTCGTCCGACAGGTTGTTCGTCCACGAGGCTACTATACCAAATTTTGTACGTTATGTAAATGTGACGAACGTAGTATCTACATAAAAATTTGTTTTATTTATAGTTGACGTGTCGACGTCTTTATCTTTTCATTTTTTTTTATCAATGTATAAAGTTCGTTTTTATTCCCCAAATGAATGGTATATAAAGAAAAGTACAGCAACCCTAAAGCACTTCTGGCGATGTAATCTAAATGCATAGTACCTCCTTTTTGTAAATAAATATGTTTTAATCGTAACTTTCGCATAGTATTAATTTTCTCTACAACTTCGAACTGCACGATACAACAATGGCGACGGGATACGGGATAAACCATAAGATTAGATTTTGCTGTTCCTGCTGACGACTGCTACACCTGCTAGTTCTTACTGAAGATCCCTACAATTACCAACATCTTCAGCACTACTCAAGTCATCATGCCTTCTACCGGAACATTTCAACAGTTTGATGGATCTAGTGAAACATGGACCTTATATGCAGAGAGAATGGAGCTGTATCTGAAAGCGAACAAAATTACTGATGAAAACTTGAAAGTTGCGACATTCCTGACATTACTTGGACCGAAGACTTACGCCTGCCTGAGAAGTTTGGTAAGCCCGGCGAAACCTGCAGATAAACAGTATGACGATTTAGTCACCATACTCAACAATCATTTTGATCCTGCACCATCTGAAATCACCGAACGCCTCAATTTTGGTAACCGGAAGCGAGCTAACGGCGAATCAGTTGCGTCGTTTATTGCAGAATTACGTCGGCTAGCCAAATTCTGCAACTTCGGGACTAATCTCGATACGATGCTCCGAGACCGATTAGTAGCTGGAATCGAAAACGAAGATATACATGGACGATTTCTTCTAGTACCAGCAGCAGATTTAACGCTACAGAAAGCCATAGAAATTGCCATAAGTATGGAGTCCACTGCTAAAAACCTTTCAATTCTGAAAGACAAGCCAACTACAGCTGAACCAGAACAGATCAATGCACTTTCCTCCAAAGCTACTGGACGACGTGGTAATAAATTCCAAAGTAGAAATTCTAAACCCGTTTATCGTTCTAGAAATCAGTGCTACAGATGTGGAAAGCCTGACCACCGAGCCGACAAATGTGAGCACATGAATACCCATTGTTCCTACTGCCAAAAGAAGGGTCATTTGGCTCGCGTATGCTTATCTGCGGAACGAGACAAGAGAAATAAGAATGACAACAATTTCGAAAAACCAAAGTACCACAAACTACACTCCTTAGAACAAGCGTCAAACCAGTCCGGAAGCTCGATTCACCAGGATAGTAAGAAGAATGACTCTAATGAATACTCATTATTTCAACTTACCACACTAGACCCAGCGCCGAAACCATACCTATACGAGTTTCAAATCAATGGCGAGAAAGTTACCATGGAGCACGATTCCGGAGCTGCCTACACAGTAATGTCCATCGAGACATATCAGAAGCTAGGAGAGAAAACCAATTTACCAGATTTGCTACCAGCGCCCACAACACTTCGATCTTATACGGGATTTCTTGTTGAAATCAAAGGATATGCCATAGTCAATTCTACTTACCAGAACGTAAGCAAGTCTCTTCCCCTTTTAATTGTCTCTCATCCTGGTTCAAGCTTGTGTGGCCGAAACTGGATCGAAGCCTTCAACCTAGCTCCACGACAAAATCGTATACACTGGACCACTTCCGACTCTACCGATGTCCGTATTAATGAAATACTAACGAGGCACAGTAAACTGTTTTCACCTGGTTTGGGAAAAATAAAGGGAGTTCAAGTTCACCTGCATAGACAAGGCGACGTCAAACCTCGCTTTTACAAACCGAACTCTGTACCGTTTGCGTATCGAGAAAAAGTTAATAGCGAATTAGACCGACTTCAATCCGATGGAATCATAGAATCAGTTGCAACGTCAGAATGGGCTGCACCGATTGTCGTCGCGCTCAAGCCAAACAACGCAGTCAGAATATGCGGAAGTTTCAATCTTACGGCCAACATAGCTACATCTACCGAGCAATATCCTCTGCCAAAAATCAACGAACTCTTTTCTAACCTTAACGGTGGTCAATGTTTCACGAAACTTGATCTCAAGGATGCCTACAATCAAATAGAGCTTGATGAAGAGTCAAGAAATCTAGTGGTAATAAATACTCAAAAGGGACTTTTCAGATATACCAGATTGTCGTTCGGAGTCTCATCAGCTGCTGCTGTATTCCAAAGACACATGGAACAAATTCTTGCCGGTATTGACAGAATAGCAATTTTTCAAGACGACTTGCTTTTTACTGGTAGAAGCGACGAAGAACATATCAGTACCTTAGAGAAAGTTCTCTTTCGTCTGGAAAATTCTGGAGCATAGTTGCGAAAAGAAAAGTGTGAGTTCATGGTCGAGTCAGTCGAGTACCTGGGACACGTACTTGATGCTCAAGGTCTACACCCATCGCAGAAACACCTGAAGCCTATTACTGAAGCGCCGATTCCAAAGAACGTTCCTGAACTTCGCTCATTTCTGGGACTTGTAACGTACTACGCTAAATTTGTCCCAAATATGTCTACATTATTGGCACCGCTCTACAAACTTACACGCAAGGGTGAAGAATGGATATGGGACTCTAGTGCTGCAGATTCCTTCCGTCGAGCCAAGGGAGAAATAACTTCGCATTCTGTTCTAGTGCACTACGATCCAACTAAGCAAATTACTCTTGCTTGTGACGCCTCACCCAGTGGAGTTGGAGCTGTTCTTTCACACGTTGAACCTGATGGCCATGACAGACCTATTGCCTTTACCTCACGAACTCTAAGCAAAGCCGAGCAGAACTATAGCCAAATTGAAAAAGAGGCTCTCGCTCTAATCTTTGGGGTTACCAAATTCCGTGAGTACATTCTTGGAAGAAAATTTACATTACTTACAGACCACAGTCCACTTGCTACTCTACTGAATCCTGCAAAACAACTACCTACCTCAACTGCTGCGAGAATTCAAAGATGGGCAATCACATTGGCGGCCTATGACTACGTTATAAAATATCGACCTGGTTCCAAGAACGGAAACGCAGACGCTATGAGTCGACTACCATTACCGACACCAGATATCATTCCACCGCAACCATCTGAATATATTATACTACTTGACGCCTTGCGCCAGTATCCAATCTCATTCAAAGACATTGGACAAGCTACTCTATCCGATAACACTCTATCTCAAGTTCTGAAGTTCATCGAAGACGGTTGGCCACGGAAATCTCCGACTGATGACATGAAAGCCTTTTTCAGTCGTCGAACAGAATTGACTTCAGACTCTCATATTATTATTTGGAATAATCGAATTTTTATTCCGAAGCAGTTTCGATCTACTATCTTAGACGAGTTGCACGTTGGACACTTTGGCATGACCAAGACAACACGACTAGCCAGAACTACAGTCTGGTGGCCAAACCTCGACGCTGACATCGATAAATTAGTTTCTTGTTGCCACGAGTGTCAGCAACGAGCAGCGATGCCTCCGCAAACAACTACTCATTGGCCTAAAACTTACTTGCCTATGGAGCGAGTACATGTAGATTATCTTGGACCTATTGGCACCGACATGATCCTGGTATTTCAAGACACGTATCTGGTTAGAAGCTATTGCAGTCAAATCATGTTCATCGCAAGTTACCATTGACGTTCTCCGAGACATATTTTCACGTAACGGACTACCTTCTTGCCTCGTAACTGATAACGGAACGAACTTTACCAGTAACGAATTTGTCACTTTCACGAATTGAAATGGCATCAAACATTTGACAATAGCACCCTACCATCCGCCATCAAATGGACACGCGGAAAAAGCTGTCTCAACCATCAAGAAAGGACTTGCAAAAATTAAAGAAGGTACTATAAAATCACGCTTAGCTAAAATATTGTTTTCTCACAGACGTCTGCCAAACGAGGAAGGATATACACCCGCCTCGCTGTTTCTCAATAGAGAACTCCGTAGCCGATTGGACTGTTTACGACCTCCACTGAAAAGTAACGAGCGAGAAAAACAAGAAAACATCAACTGTTCCTTTAAACAAGGTGATACCGTCTGGACTCGAAACTACGGTAAAGGTCCAAAATGGTACGAAGGTACAATCTTAGCACCGATTGGAAATGCGATGCTCTCGATTCAAACACCTGCCGGAAACCTGAGACGACATGTCAATCAGACAAGACTTCGTTCAATTCCTTGTTCAACGACGGCGAGTAACAACTCTGGTCAGACAGTCATGAATACCAGCGTTCAAGTTTCAAATCAGCCACAACCAGACAACCCACCTGATCCAGTACCCAGAGCAACGCATCAGCCTCCACTTCCAAATTCTAGCCATCACCGCGCCGTAGCAGACATAAAGACCGCCTCGATTCCACAAACACCTAGACGGTCATCCAGACAACAAAGGAAACCGGAAAGACTTCAGTATGACTAAAATTTTCTTGGGGAGGGAATGTGACGTGTCGACGTCTTTATGTTTTCATTTTTTTTTTATCAATGTATAAAGTTCGTTTTTATTCCCCAAATGAGTGGTATATAAAGAAAAGTACAGCAACCCTAAAGCACTTCTGGTGATGTAATCTAAATGCATAGTTCCTCCTTTTTGTAAATAAATATGTTTTAATCGTAACTTTCGCATAGTATTAATTTTCTCTACAACTTCGAACTGCACGATACAACAATAGTCAAAGATTTCTTTAGTCGCACATGAGTTGCAGCTCCATTATAGTTTCTACCCCACCCTCAAACATTGTTTACAATGTCATCTAACCTTTCAGAAATAGTTTCATATCTTTTCTCCTTAGATGCGTATAATGATTAAATTTATTGGTTATACATTTATTAATTAGTGTTAATGCACTAACCTAACGAAACAAGTCTTTTATGAAGCAATTTAGCAAATTCGTGCAGTTCCTCAACTACATTGAAGTTTGGGGCACAACAGGGAAATCGATGAGGTGACATAATGTTAATAATACGTTTGTTATATTACATACTACAAACTTAACTTTTTTTGTTTGAGCTAAACATTATTGAAGCTGGAGTTGGTTCTTACTACGGTACTCGACGCTTAATAATTTCGAAGTATATTAGGAGTTAGTGCGGTTATATTGACCTTAGTATAATAAAACGAAATTTTGATTTCACTTATTTTTGCAAGCTGATACGTTCAAATAATTGTGTTTGAAAATTCAGTTTGAATGAGGATGTTTTGAATTTGTTACTTAAAGTAACGAATTTGAAACATTAACCCAATGCTGCGATCGAGGGGTCGGACACTTGTTATTATTTTGTACGGGATTTCGGGATTTCGTAGAGATTTTGGCGATTTTGTCATTACTTTTTGAAGTGATTTTGGGATTTCAATGTTAATTTACCATAGAGAGAGTTAAAAGATTTTGCGATTTTAGACAAAGTGTACGGGATTTGGGTAAATGTCCGACCCCTCGGCTGCGATATTTCTTTAATAAAATGTTACTTACTCGTTTATTCCGCCTTCGAGGTGGAGTTGATGCTGTGTTAATAAATTCCTCCTTATCAAAGTTCGTGAGTGAATTCAAAAAAATAATTGCTTCGTAAATGTTATCGTTCTTTTTATATAGCAACCTAATGTGATTGGTGTAGTGCGTCCATTTTCAGTTGGTGTAGTGCGTCCATTTTCAGTTGGTGAAGTTTCTTTTCTGAAATCCTCAAAATTATAATGATAAAAACTTGCCGGGGTTAACGGTAATAGTTAGTGTAGGGAGCTGTTGGCTCGAACACGTGGCATGCATGGCTTGCCACCACTCTCCTACGCATTGTAACCCGGCCACCTGAATTAATGGGTTCAAAAGTCGCTCGATGACTTAAGCTGATTATTAGTCCTGGTAAGGATGTGGAGAAACATTCTTCACGAATCATTTCCCGAATTTTCATTAATTTCCGAACAAGATAAATATTGATATTTGGCAAACTACAGTTGTGAACTGGAATATGTAACCCTTCAGGTTCATTTTCCCCCGTATACTTATTTTTTTTTCTGTGTGTTATTTACTTTTATTATTACAATTTTCCCCGCACTCTGACTACCGATTCTCAAAACCCCCCGAGTCAGACCAATCTGGTCTTGAACATATTGTTTAGTATTAATTTAATCAATTTTAATGAATATTCTTGACCCCTCGTAACGTACCATATACCAAACGTCGTATAATTTTCAGATCTAATACATAAAAATAACCCCCGCGAGTTATAAAGAATTAAAATTAACTTAAACTTAAAGACTTAAATAATTTATGACTGGTACATAGGAATCCCGTATAATTTACATAGCTCATAAGATCTGGTCTAACCTACCCTCAAATATAAATATTAAGTTAATCAATTAACCCATTATCTCAATATAAATTATAAACTAAATTCCTGCCTTCAGCAAGGCTAAAATTAATCCCTCGCTAATTAAAGTGTTTTCTCTCGGTCACAAGACCATGGTGCAATACATTCCGCAAATTTTCTGAACTAGACCAATAGTGTCCCCTCAGCTAACAGCAATCCCATGTAAAACGTATCATGTTCGCGAGCCTCTGACCCACTACCAGGTAGTGGTAACCCAAGAAAAAGCGCTCGTTTTCCAAGGCCGTCGCCACAGGGTCGAGAGGGCGCCCGGACGTTTCCGCTTGGAGACAGAAAATCAGGAACCTCGAGACTCTCTGGCACCCCCCCCCCCGCAATCCAAAGTGACCTTTCTTAAATCGGACAACGTCACCACCGCATGACTAGATACGAGTCTTAAATACACCAATGACCTAGGTAAAACGGGAGGTCAACAGTTGCTTTTTGTTTCAACTCCGCCCCCCAATAACCCGAACAAAACCAAGTGACAGAGCCCCAAAGAGACAGAATATTGGATTTTCAACAAGACGGAAGAAGTTGATTTCGCTCGACAGACAAGATGAACTTCCATCATCGCGAAACAAGAAATCCCCAATCGAGCCCCTTCAAGAAAACGCGTGTGCGTGTGTCTTGCGTAATCCGGAAGTCATAACCCAGAAGTTTAGCCTGGAATCCCGTAAACGAAGAGCAGCCACGAAGAAAATCTAGTGATAAGTACCAAATTTCATTCCCCCCCCCCCGTAGAATACCCAGGGTCAAGTCTGAAATAACTGTTTAAACGTAAAGAGAAAATTTCTAAGAAAGGTGCTACCCCTCGCTATTGTCCGAGGAAAGGTTAAAATAGACCCCCCCCCCGAGTTCGAGAGCTCATATCCACTTTGTATCGTTGTCCTGTTAAGAATAAATTTTGCCATCCGTGTTTTTCCCCTCGCTGTAGTATTTTTGTTAAGTTTTGGAGTTTTTAGAATTAACTGTAGTCAGCCATAATTGTAGTGTTTCATTTTAATTGTAGTTATCAGAGTTTAGTGTATATTGTTTATTTTATTTCTCCCCGCTGATCCTATTGAGAACCTTAAGAGAAACTTTTAATTAACCAAGTGTTTTATTTTTTTGTCGCTAGTGTGCATGTTATCCCCCGCTTAAAAGTAAAAATAATAACTAGTAATAGTGATGGCCTAACTATCCTACTAATCAAAAGAACCATAATATCTGTTTTTCCCCCCAAATTTTATTATTTTGTGTAGTGTTTATCTATAAGCGTTAAATATAGATTTTGTGATTGACTAAAGACAAAGGGTTTCCATTCTGAATTCGAATCACCCCCTCTTTTTACCTCTCCGAGGGGACAAAGTCCCCTAGGAGGGGTTATACAACGACCGTGTCTGTCTGTGGGTGGGTCTGTGGGTGTGTCTGTCTGTCAGGACTGCGAACGCGTTCGCATTTTCGGCGCAAAGTGTAATCACTGCGTACGCAGTTTCTCAAAGGGTTGGCAAAACCACCGTGTGACGGTGAGCGTTAACGGATGTATTTGCGGTTTGGTTTGGATGGTGTTTTTTCGCTCACCGTCGTGACGGTTTGGTGTATTACGGTTTTTGTAATGTTTATGCGTAGGTTGTGAGTGTTGAATTTGTTGTGTTTGTGTTCTGATGGATGTGCATGTTGAGTCTGTTGTGTTTATATGGGCGTTTTCTCTCCAACTTCTTCTTAATGACTTTGGGACGGACCGAGTGCTGAGTGTAATGCTACCTCTCAACGTCCAATGGCAGGGTTTCCACCAGTTGTACACGGTATTCGTCTTAGTATCAATTTGCGATCGCATCGGGCGGGATTTGAACCCGAGACCTCCTGATTGACAGGCGGACGTTCTACCACAGAACCACCGACACTTGTTACGCCTTATTGAAAATTAGACCTTCAGCTTTATCGGAAGCGTATTTAATAGAGTACGAAATTTTGGTTTAATTGAAATAGAATTGAAATTGAAATTATTGCATCGAAGAAATTCTAATTTAGCGTTTCTCTATTGATTAAAAACAAATGCGCCACCCAGGTTTCGAACCCAGACCATTCGGCTTGACAGTCGAGCGCTCTACCACAGAACCACCGATAGCTGCTTAGATTCACTGAAATTAAGACAGGCATCGTAAGCATAATAGGTAATAAAGTCTTTTTTTATTAATGAATTTATGAAGGCCTAATCTGGTATTTTTTAAAGGTTAAATCTTGTTTTAGCGCAGTCAGCCGAGATTAGAGGGTTAAAGGGTAGACCCTGTGGGTGGTCCACTTTCTTAACGACCTATATATAGTTCTGTTAATTCAAAGGAGATAATTTAACGTTAATTGCTTTAAAAGCTGGCGGTTAGTCAAGTGGCTCTCTGTGCTTTGTTGATGGTAAGGTTTTTGCTTCTTGTAAATACATTTGGTGTGGATATTTGGATATCTACGATTTCTAACGCAGTCAATGATTTCTTGGGTGTGCGAGTCATTATATGATATTGGAAATTGGACGGCATTGGTCTTTTTCATGTGGTATGCGTCACAACGTCAACAGGAAGTGAACGAGTCGTCCACTACCAGATATCTACGGTATCTTCATCAAGGGCGAGTGTTGAAATAAAATGAGCGTTAAAGATGCGGCAAGTATTTCGTAAGCGAGTAATTCCAAAAAGCCTCTGTAGATATTTATTTCATTAAAATTTGCTTCGTATTATATTTAACTGATATACTTGTTCTGTAAAAGGGTTTAATTCAATTGTGCATTGTTATAGTACGTCTAACTTACTGTTGTAACTACTTAACTTATGATATTCTGAATAAATTAAAATTGGTCGTTTCGTCTCAATTATTTTAATTATAATAAAAATTTTATACCGGGCGGGATAGAAATGGGTTAATATGTTTAAGAAATAACTCTAAATTGCGGAGATATATCTTTAAGGGTTATCTCGAGAAATTAATACCACTAGGGACAATTCTTCCGAGGAGAGGTATATTTTGGCTTGCCAACTTGTTTATTTATTTTTTTTCTTTTCCCCCGTATGTAACACCCCTCTCTCAGATTTAATTCACGCCACCTTAAGGCCACGACTAGCATTTTGTCGCCATCTTCCCCCGCCTTGGTGAATTAATATATTTGAGTAAGGGCTAGGAATATTTCCGTCCATCAATTGTATGACGAATTCCTTTAAAACGTTACAAATACCATATTTAACAAATTCCGTTGAATTTCATTTTCTGGCATGCAATTGGCTCTTGGTCTATTAATTTTACTTTCAACTCCTACTTTTGTTTTAAACCAGTTATTTTTGTAGATTTTCAACTACGAAATTCTTCCCAAAGGTATACTTGGTTCTTTTCATTTATCCATTTCGCGTAAAACACGAGTTCAAATTTTCAACATCGTCCTCTACCATTTATCTCCACTTTATCTACAAATTTACGATATTTCCAACACCAGGAACGTGGCGTTTAAATGGCTCGCAGCGTCAAGCGTAGCTGCGGAAATAATATGGAACTATAAGCGGCAGATTGGCTAATGGGGCAACTAAGTTTCCTCCTCTCACGACTCTGGTGGTACCCTTTAAATCTATAATAATAATAATAATAATAATAATAATAATAATAATAATAATAATAATAATAATAATAAAGTTTATTGTGTGACAGAATAGTACATATTTGGTATACCAGCAAGCTGGCGCACATAGTTTGCACCGGAAAACAAAACAAAGAGTATAATTATCGTTAATTAATTTAGCGATTACGTATAAAACAGATTGAAAGCAATAAAGACCAATTGCTGAACTATAGGTAGTTGAATAGAGCTAAATAATCTCCCTGATTGAAGAGGTAGCCGTTGTATGTATCGTTGGAATCTAAATGCGTGTTAACATTGTATATTAAGGATATAGACGGTAGATAAAGGTCAACTTTGACAATTGGTTCACAGGGCGTTAGGTCAATGTTATTCTCCTTAACAAAACATAGGTCCAAACAGTTCCCCTGGTAGTTTTATACGCAGTTTAATGTGAGAGATTATCAAATTGAATGAAGTCAAATATATGACTTGCTTTATGTTTCACAGACGAAATACACTTGGAGATATCTAAATTTGGCCAATTTACGCTAGGTAAATTGAAATCACCGACTAAGATTATATCGTGATTATAAACTGGTAAATGTACTTTAAGTAGAGTAGATAATTCTTCGTATTTTCTAATTGGAGTAGTAGGGATTAAGTAAATATTCCCCAATAATATCTTCTTTTTTCCCAAATATACGACGTAATTATCCGGAAAATAATCACAATTAAATTGATTCCGGGTTAAAAAAGTTTCATTATACAGTAGGTGAGATAATCATTACTGATAACGTTGTCATAGAAATCTAGGGCATTTGTTCTTAGACCTCGTATACATTTTGATAAAAAATAGTTATAGAGTTATTCATCATGAACGGTTTTTTTGGAACTATCTGTATATATTTGATTTTATCTGAGGGTACTAAAAAACTCGCTGATAAGGCAGTCCTTCGGAAAATTATTTTGGTCGAATAACACATCGAATTGATCTGCTTTGCATTTTACATAAAAGGAAGAGTAGCTCGGATATTTTGTTTTTAAGCGGGTACATTCTACTGTCGTTAAATTGGTATCAGCTTCAATATATTTTTTAAGACCTCTTTATTAGGGTGTTCCAAAAAAGAGGCAAAAAAATATTTTCCGAATTTTCTTTTTTCCTCAAGCTTGGCTTTGTTCCTTTGACTGATATACATGTTGCCCCAAAAAATCAGCCAAATCGGACCATATTTTAAGGTCGCAACCGAATTCAAATTTTACTAGTACGTTTCAGTCGTTCACATAACCATAATATCTCCTTTATGCGGTGGTGTTAGTATGGAAGCGTATTGGTTATGGCGAAACAACACGTCGTAGTTCCGCCAGTGTTTGGCTCATTGGGATGCCCGATAGAGATTTATGTAGCTCACGTCTACCATCAAAAGGGGATGCCTTGTCTAAGTTAATGTTCCACCACATGGGGGAGAAGCTACCCATCAGCGAAAGCCTGAAGTTGTCCGTCACAGCAGTTATCAAGTTTTGGAACAAGGCGCGGATCCCAACTGTTGTATTTGTCACTAGATGGCGTTATAAGACAAGGCGCGCTCTGATTGGTTTGAGATAAAGCTTAGAATTTATACATGCCTCGAATTCTTGGACAATCGTCCTGACCGAATCAATGCATTAAAATTTTTGTTATTAAAAAATATTATTTATTCACAAGCTTAAAAAACATTATTCTTCGAACACAATAAAAAATCCATCTTAAATTTTTGTGATTTCTGAACAACTAAAAGAAACCGGTTTTTACTCGGAAAATTCGCAGCAAAGATTAACCTAAATGCAATTATTTAAAATCATAAGATCTGAGTCACTAATGCCTGAGGGAGTTCGGCATTTGAGCTGTTATAAAAATTAATTGGTCATTCTTATCGGACACCCATTTTTAGGAATTTAGCACTTTGAAGGCAGTCCCGTACCCTACATTGGAAGCCTCTCATTTCAATTTTAATTAATCATTGTCATCTATTATTTTAATTTTATATTAATTTTATTTTAGATACACCCTATACGAAACAAAAACTGGATTTGGTACACTTCTAGCAAATAAAACATGGACAGGACTGGTAGGACGGCTCGCAACCAAGGTATCGGTCGTTATATATAGACACTATTTAAATATCGAGAGTTAATTTTTGTTAATTAGGAAATGGATGTCATGATATCGGGCATAGTGGAAACGTACAAGAGGAGAACTGTCATAGATTTCAGCAGTTCGTTCTACGACGATACCTTAAGTTTCTTCGTGGGACCTCAACCGCCATCGACCGCCATTGTGTTTTTCCTAAGTCCTTTTCAAATGAGAGTAAGTCCTTAAAGCGTCTGTTACGATTTTTAGATAGATCTGGAGTTCACTTAAAAGGATGCAACATTTTTTTAGGCTTCTCTATCTTCATTAGTTTTTTAGAACATTTGGAATCAGTTCAAAGATATACACAAAATGACTTGGGGATTGTAAATCCCGTATTTGCATCCGCAAATGTAGGCTTTGTCCCTAAAAGTATTTCCCTTTACTTCTGAGAGTTATCTCGTTGTTTTGGGCCAACGCTGCTGGGGAAGGTAGGGATGACTCATTATCGCTCGCATCGTCCATCTTTGGAATTCTCCGAAAGTGGCGACCTCTGACCCGAAGGGTTAAGAGCGGAGTAAAGTTACCGGTGACGCTTACTATTGCACCACAGTGAGTCCGCAAATATTTCTAGGCGGGCTTTCTTCTCCAGCCAATTAGGTTGGAGACCGGTAACGTCATCCGAGGGGCCCGCTATATAAGGGACGTTGGGACAATGGATTAGCTCTCTTGGTTACTGTTGAAGATAGAAAGCGTTATCGGCTTTTCTCGTTTAGTTTTTTTTTAATAGGTTAAAAAATGTTTATTGTAATAAGATATATTTTTAACCACTAATCTTATCTTACTATTGTTTAACCTTATGTGTATATATATTCGCTTACAGCGTTTATTATTATCGTCACTCCTAATATGTCGTTCACCTTGTAAAGTATTCATTCTTAATAAACGTTTGTCTTTTTAAATTACTACGTTATGATTTCTTACTAGTTTCATTAGTTAGTTAGTTAGTGTAGGGTAGCTTTGCTGTTATTATTGGAGTTAAATCTCCAATAGTTTATGGGCACAGCACGCTCCCACTGCGCACTCACGACAACACTGATGATCTAGTGTACTACCTGCTGTATCCTGTTTCCAGTTACTCGTCATAGCAATCCATATCCTGTTCAACGATTCCCGCATGCAAACATGGATAATCTATTTCGTCAAGACGTCGAAAAACTATCAGGTCCAGAGAATTGGAGGAGTTGGAAAAGACAAATAGTCGACATCCTAACCGTTCGAGACGTATACGAGATTCTTACTGGCGAATGGATTGAACCTACGGAACCGGTACCTGGAGCAACAGCAGCAGAGAAGTCTGAATACACTTCAAACAAGAAGAAGTACCGAGTGGCGTTCAGCACGGTCCGTGGTATCCTCTGGTCGACCTTATCAAAAAAGGTCCAAAACATGATCACAAATTGCGAGACACCAAAGGAAATGTGGGACAAGCTGCTCGAAATCTTCGAGCAGAAGTCTTCAAATCGTCTTCAAAAGCTTCTGGCGCAGCTCATGCGAACTACGAAATCACCGGACGTCGACATGGCCACCCACATTGCCCAGATGTGTTCTCTCTGGACAGATATCTTGTCAACGGCAAAGACAGAAAAGGACGTAACGTTCGACGATTGCATCCTTATTGCATGTATTTTCGAGTCCCTACCGCAGGACGAATACCGAGAATTTGGTATGCTTTGGGATACGATGCCTACAGAGAAACAGACTGTCACAGAATTAGAACGTCTGTTAATCGGCCGTGCAACTCGAGAGGGCGACGCGTTTGGAGATTCCTCTGGTCTTATGGTAATACGCAGTAACGGAAGTTACTCTGGCACCTCAAATGAGAAGAAAACCGTAAGACGTAAGCAAAAATGTCCTAATTGCCGGAAGCTTGGTCACATTGCTGAAGACTGTCGGGGACAGAAACGAGCCTCTAGAAAGACGTGTAATGACGACAGCAACCACGCAAGCATTGGGGGTCTGATTGCAGCTGACGGTCTCGTGTTACGTTCGTCATCTGAAGAAGCCTGGTACTTTGATTCGGGTGCTACACAGCATATTACGAACACCGCCACGAAGTTCCTGAATTTCCGAAGGTTTGCTACACCAGCAACTCTCCAGATCGGAAACAAAATGCAGATGACAGCGGATGGTGAAGGAGACATCAAGTTTCAGTTCCGGATCGGAAAGAAACTATATCAAGATGTCGTCCACAATGTCTGGCACATTCCCGATTTCGCCTGCAACGTTTTCTCATTAAAAAGCGCCATGAAGAGAAACAAGAATCTGGAGTTCAAAGTTACAGCAAATTCTTGTGGTCTCTATGAAGTCCTCGGGGGTAAGAGAAACCTCTGTGTCCCTGGTAGGGTCAAGAACTTGTATCGTCTGGACGTCATGGTCAAGCAGCCATCCCAATCAGCTTACATCGCAGCAGATCCTCGAAATGACCGAAAAGCAGATTTACAAGTCTGGCACGAGCGGATGGGTCATCAGGATAAACGTCATGTAGCAGCAACCTTGAGAAGACTCGGATATGCAGTCCTCAACCAGCTTTGATAAGCTCTGTGAAGGGTGCATCTACGGCAAGATGACGAGGCACAGCTTCGGCACTCGGCTGGAAAATGCAACGAAACCAGGTGAAAGGATTAACTCAGATCTCTGGGGACCATCACCGACCCCGTCCATGAAGGGGAAGAGATATTACGTCCTATTCAAAGACGAGTATTCCAGTATTCGAGCCGTATTCTTCATAAGAAATGAAAAAAAGCTCTAAAATAACGAAGAAATCCAAAGTCATTGACTGTTTCAAAGAATTCCTTGCTTTCTGTCGAACCCGAAACCACACAGTACAAGAGCTGATCACTGACAATGGAACCGAATATGTCAATGAAGAGTTTCATCGTTGGACTTCCAAAGAAGGTCTCAACCATCGCAAGTCAATGCCATATACGCCAGAACAAAACGGGGTTGCTGAAAGAGAGAACAGGACAATTATGGAATCCGTACGAGCCATGTTGCACTCCAGATCAGACCTACCACCGAAACTCTGGGCTGAAGCGGTAAACACGACTGTCTATGTCCTGAATAGAACAGCTCCGACTTGCATTACTGGGAAGACCCCATACGAGTTATGGACGGGTTAGTCAAATCCATCGATCCAGCATCTGCGTGTCTTTGGCACTGAGTGCTTTGTCCACATACCCAAAGAGAAGCGGAAGAAGCTGTCTCGGAAGGCGTATAAAGGTTTCCTTGTTGCCTATGAAGACAATGCAGACGGATATCGAGTTTATGTTCCAGAGCTGGACGATGTACTAAGATCTTGAGATGTCAAATTCAATCCCGAGACGTGCGTTCCTGATTCCTGGATTCCTGTCTCTGAGGAGTTGTCCAGCCAGGGCGAGCAATTGACCGACGATTTCGTTTGCGAAAACCGGCCAACCAGAGCCACCAACTCATCAAAAGACGGACCAACCAGAGCCACCAATGCACCATCGGGCATGCCAACCAGAGCTGCCGACTACTCAAACGACGAGACAACCAAATCCTTCGAAGCGTCGGAAGACGTGGCTACCGGACGCAATGAGGCAACAGTCTCTGATGAAATGTCAGACAACCGCTCTGATAAGAGTGGACCGGTACTCAGAGATCGTTCAACGCTCAAGAGAGTTCAGCTATGCCATATCTGTCATCCAGGAAATAAAGCTTTCCTGATCTGTGATACTCAACCACAGACTGCAAGAGAAGCTCGTTCGTGCAGCGAATCCATAGAAAGGCAGAAGGCAATGTCAGATGAGCTCTCAGCAATGAAGAAACACGATGTCTACGAGATGGTCGATCCTCCGCCTGGTCGGAAAATCGATACGTCGAAAGATGGATCCATATTTCTGCACCAGAGTGCCTATGTCGAAAAAGTCTTAGAGAGGTTCAACATGCAAGACTGCAAAGCCGTAAAAACTCCCACCGACAGTTCAGACACGACCGATCAGAGTCAAGAGAGTTTCGAGTCAACAATCCGTTGCCCTATCAACCACAGAGGCTGAACTGGTAGCTGCCACTGAAGCGGCGAAAGATGTCGTCTGGATTGAACGAATCAAGTCTTTCCTGGGTCTCAACGTAGACGATGATGAACCCGTACTCCGAGTCGACAATGCAGGGGCCATTAAACTCATCAGAAATCCTGAGTTTCATCGCCGAACGAAACATATCAGTATTCGTCAGTACTACGTTCGTGAACTGGTCGAAGAGGGCGTCATCGACGTTATGTATGTCCCGAGTGAAGAACAGCTGGCCGACATTTTCACTAAGCCACTACCTAAAGAAATCTTCACCCGCCACCGTCAGAATCTCAGTTTACGACAGTACGAGAAAGTCGTCAACGAGGGCGAGCGTTGAAGATAAAAAGCGTTATCGGCTTTTCTCGTTTAGTTTTAATAGGTTAAAAAATGTTTATTGTAAATAAGATATATTTTTAACCACTAATCTTATCTTACTATTTTTTAACCTTATGTGTATATATATTCGCTTACAGCGTTTATTATTATCGTCACTCCTAATATATCGTTCATCTTGTAAAGTATTCATTCTTAATAAACGTTTGTCTTTTTAAATTACTACGTTATGATTTCTTACTAGTTTCATTAGTTAGTTAGTGTAGGGTAGCTCTGCTGATTAACATTGGATTTAAAACTCCAATAGTTACGGACTCCGACCTAACCAGTCATATCTTTTGTATTATCTCTCCCTGAGAAAGTTTAGTACCATGCCTTGTAATATTTGGCAAATATATTATTAATAAAGAGTACTTTATAGTGTAACTCTCGTACATGGTTTAGACATAAGCCGACAATTTACAGGCTTCACAGGGTGTGCGATGGTTTAAAGTTTTCTTTGCAGCAAGAATAGCTGGACCAGACTCCAGCTATGGCACATAGTTAAACCTCGAATCCAAACATTATGCTTTGAGTTTGAAATTACTTTCCCGTCTAGTAAACAGGTTTCCCTCAAGTTCTTAGAGTTTAAAAGTTTCATTAAAACGTTTGGAGGTTAACGGTGTTAGTAGCTATGGGAAGTTGTTGGCTCGCGTATCATCAAGAAGGGCTAGCTAGCACCCTCCTTCTTAATACAACACGGCCACATGGAAAAAGGGCATTAAGTTTTGCTTGCTGACCTTCGCCTATGCTGTTGCCTTGGGTATTATCCTAACGGATTAAATTATAATTATTTAAAAAATTATCATGGATAACAAGTGATAGAAAATGTGTTTATAAAAATCAACCGGAATATAATATGTCGCTAACTACATCAATACCACAAAAAAAGAAACATGTATATTTGGTAGGTGAATACCATGATTTAAAAGATATTATAATTTTCTTGCTGCACTTATTTATAATTATTTGAAAAGCTTTTTTGAAAACGCTATAGCAATCCGTTCCTTAATATATGTGAAATAAAATATTAAAATTTATTGTGTGATATTTACAGTATCATTAATGAAATGCTTTATATTTATCAGGTTTGGCTTGTGTTGCTAGTGTTTATCTTAACAATAATTGCCTTGGTGCGAAGTTTAACCTTCGATGTGTTTCGTGACAAATTCTGGGCGGTATGGTACGTCATCGGCCTTATTATTTGCCAAAGTAAGGATATTAAAAAAGACTTTCCTCCATGATAATTAGAACACTTTCCACAGCGATTATAGCTTATAATAAGTAAAAAGTGAAAGACATTACCACTTAAACAGCAACAAACAGTGCCATGAATATCGTAGTTTTGGATAGCACTATTGCCTACCCAACATCAGAAAGACCTCGCTTTCCGTATGAATAACACAAGCTGCATGTCCTTTATCTATGGAAAGATAACATTGAATGGTTAGTAAGTGTATGGAGCTGTTGGCTCGCGTGGCATTGAGGGCTTGCCACCAATCTCCTACGCATTGTAACCCGGCCATCTGAATTAAAGGCAGTAAAAAACGCTAGATGACTTGAACCTAGGGTGGTGCCTGGGGTATTAGCCTAGCTGATTATTATTATTATTATGTAAAAATATTATACACTTATGGTTTTACTGATATTGTCTGATTTTAGAGGAGAGCTGAAAATTAAAATTCCTAAAAAAAATCGATCTACTGTTGAAATCTCAGGAGAAAAGTTGAAAAGCTCGTCGACGGTGATATAACTGGATTCATTCTCATTGTCTGTTGCGTAGATTCTTTCACTCCCACTGATTCTGTTAACTACGAGGCCCCGAATTGTAACCAACAAGACTGTTATTGAGACTTGAGTGATGAAAAACGCGAATCTCTGAACAAATTAATCTTCGAGCAAACATTAAGACGCGAATCACGGACCAAATAGATCTTCGAGTGAAAAAATAAATAAAATAAAATAAATCAGAAATTCCAACGGTAGACCGGTTTTGTCCTATTTGGGACTCATCAGTACCGTAAGGCAAATCTGGCTCGCGACAATTACACCGAAAAGAGAAACTAAGCCTAAGCATTAAACATTTTTGAGGCCGATGATTTGTCTACCTTACCAAGTCTTAACCGCAAGGTTAGAGCAACCATTTCGTCCTTCCTGCCTTGTTCGGCTGGAGGGATAGACTACCTGAGCCGTTTTATAGAAGATTACTTGTTGTTATTGAAATTTTTGCCGTTCGTTATTTTCGTGAATAAATATAACGGGATAAGTAAAAAACAAAACTAAGTGCCAACACGCCCGGCTTACATTGCAGCGTAATGGTCGTCACTCTTTTGTTCGCATTTTTATTTTTCAAAAGGTTTTTATTACAACCTCAGGTTCAAGTACAAGAATTACCGGCAACCGGCTGTCGACAACTGTTCCACTATCTTTTTGGTTATTCTCGTTGACGATGTTAGTCATACACTACGGCAACGTCTTAACAGCGTCGACCAGTGTTGCTACTGCAAGTCAGATCGACACGTTGGAGGAATTGGCCAATTTGTTCCGATCACGGACAATGCGCCTCGGAGTTTTCAAAGGGACGTTTATGGAAAATTACGTTAATAGTTTGGTATTAAACCTAATTCATTGATATTTTATTGAAATACTTCATTGGTGAAGGAACAAATGACCTTCAAATTGTAGTTTCAACATTGTAACATTTATTGAACGGAAGTACAAATAAAAAGTTTTAACTGAACCAAAAGTCCACGTGTACTTTCTTTCAATATTTATTATAATTCTTAAAGTAAACCATGGAACATTTTAACAAAGCTCAAAGTCATACCAAAGATATTCATATTTGTCTGGCGCGATTACTGTCCATTTGTTAACCGTTTACAAATTTTGGACAAAATACATTTTGAGACAATCTTTAAAGGGGACAAGTTACCATTCCTTTTAATGCGTGATATGCTTATCTAATCATGCACCTAATATATAAGAGCAATATTTATTTACTATTATTTTTTCTTTTACATTTTGTTAAAGAAAACTTCTCACAAACAAATAATAATAATAACAGGTATACAATTGCAATTATGTTATAAAATAATTAAAGTTAGTTTTATTAACTCTTATTTTAACCTTTTATCAATTAACACTTATTGAAAACCATTTCCCACACTGCGTTTTCTAATTTCTTAATGGGTCATAAAGCACCGAGTGATAAAATACCATCTAAAGAATCATAAACCTATCAAAAAAGCAACATCTTCAATTTGCGAAAATAAATATATGGGTCGTAACACACTAATATCAAGCCTAAAGGGAATGCATAACTGTATTTTTATATTCCTTGACAGCCTTCATCGTACGAGTATGGTGATCTTTACAGAAAAGTGTCGCTACCTATTAAATTGGATTTTAAGAATTTGCGTCCTCTAATCGAAAACAATTTGGCGATCCTATACGTTACTAAAAGCTTCAGTCTTCGATTGTGGTACTTCGGCGACAAAGACTACAAATACTCAATAGTTAAAGAGAACTTGTTCAACTTACGAATGGGACTTGGATTCAGGAAAGGTTTCAAGTGCCGAGATCAGTTTAATTGGGTGTAAGTTTAAAAAAACATTGTGAACTATTTTACATTCAATCTTGATTCCATAATTACAAGGATTGAAAATCCAAATGAAATGAGCCTATACAAGGATGGCGTCTTGTATTTGCACGATTTAAGTCTTCACCTCTTCTATTGATTCTACAAAACGTAATACAGAATCTCGAGTTATTTCAAATAAATTAATTAGCCTGTTCAATGTAACTTAGGGGAAGGGGGGAGAAGGGAGTTAGTGGCACTTGCACAGATAGAAGAACTAACTCTGACGGCCACCGCCATATATTTTTCGTAAGGCTATTCTTATGTTACTTTTTAATGAGCATTTTTATTTGTAAATATTAAAATTTCTATATTATTTCCTATGAATTCGTAGGTTGTAAAAGTAGTTTCGGAAAGCAAAATATTAGATTTCATCGATTATCGACCGAAAGAATATTGAATAAAAAAGATTTACTGCCAAAGTCAATTCGCGAGTGTGTAGTGAACTTTTTGTAACGGGATTTCGGACCCAGTGACCCCGACTGGATTCCTACTTCAAATATGCCGAAAAGTTGCAAAAAATCTGTATGTCAGTTGCAATTAACACCTTAAAGGAATATCAGGAATGAAACTAGAAACAAATTTCAGGTAGGTTAAACATCTTAAGCCTTCGTGTGTTTTTCACTGTGTAAATTTGGTCTTTTTATTAATAAGGATGAGAAATATCAACACTTAATGGACAAGTTAATACACGAGCGAAGATTTTATGTTCATTGAGATTTCATGATAACATTGGTAGGAGCATAAGCATAAAATAATCTATTGATTTGTGATAATACAAGAGAAAGAAATACCTCGAAACATTGCCAAGGCTACTTTGGTATTAGAAGAAGTAGAAATTGAAACTCCAATCGACAATGATTTCCCAGCTAAAATTGATAAGAAAAATCGATAGTGTTTAGTATTTAGAAACGAAAATGGAAATTTGCAAAAACGATATCGGAGCTTGAAGAAAAGGTAAGAAAACGAGACTGCAGCGCAGACGAAATAAAATATAACGATGAATAAATCATGTTCTATACTGGATTGCCAACGTATGCAGTTTTCCCTTGGTTTTTCAGGTATGATGTATTTAATTTATATTTAAGATTCAATATTTTATTGAGTTTATTTTTATTGAAGGATAAAGTGGGTAGAATAAGTATTATGAGGGGAGGATGAGGTCTTTCAAACTTCCTCTACTCGATCAATTTTTTGCGTTGATGATGCAATTTCAGTCGGGCTTGTTTTATCAGGATATTTCCGGTCGTTTTAATATCTCTCCCTCAACATTTTTGGACATGTTTCAAACGTGGATTAAATTAATGGATTTAGAATGAAAAATTTAGTGTAAAAATGATGCCCTAAGGTTATTTGAAGTATCCTTACACCTAGGATAATTTTGAAATGCTCAGAATTTTTCATAGACCGACACAGAGCCTAACGTTCTCAAACTACAAACAGTACAACACGATAAATCTATAAGTAATGAATCAAATTTAATTTGTCTTATGGACGAAAATTATTCTGTGGTTGCTGATAAAGGATTCTTGATAGAGAATTACCGAAAGAGAAAAACGGCACCTTAAATTGCCCCTAATTTTTTAAATGAAAGACACAATTTCCCCAAAAGAAAATTATTGAAACTCGAAGAATTGCATAGTTAAGAATTCATGTAGAACGAGCTATTGGTAGAGTTTAAAAATTTCACATCTTTGATAGTGTTATGGCAAGTAGCCTTTTCGCAGTTTGCAGTTACATTATCAACATAGACGAACCATTCTTAAAAGTTGATAATAAACAGTACAAATAACTTTGAAAACACTTTTAGAAAATCATTATTAGGAACAATCTTGGACATTTTTACGATCACCGTGTCTGTATGTCTGGGTTGTGAACGCGTACGCATTTTCGGGGCAAAGAGTAATCACTGCGTTCGCAGTTTCTTGTAATTAGGGAAAAGCTTCTTACAAAAGAACCCAATTTTGGTCATTCGGTGTTAAATAAATTTTTCAATTTGCGTTAGTATCGGGCAGGATTCGCACCCGAGCCCTCCTGCATGACAGGTTACGCTTCACTGAAAATTAAAAAAACTCTTCCGAGGAGAGGTATATTTTGGGTTGCCAACTTGTTTAATATATTCATTTGTGAACTTTTATTATAAAGTATTTATTAAGATATCTTTTTTATATTAGGTACTTTAAAAAAATCTGGTATAAGGTATTTAATTGGCCAACGTGGTTGATAACAACGAAAACCCGATAGCTCTAAGCTCTCATAGAGCGGTAACCGCGATATTCTATGTACAAAAACTGGTCGTACAACTTGAAGGGTAATAAGTTTAGATATAAAAAATCCCTAAATATAGGCAGTCTCACTTTACCAGACTACATTGAATTCCATTAATAATGACATTAGTTGCATCATCCGTTACTGCTCAATTAAAGCTTTCGAAATGTCTATAACTCATGTTGTCTATATCCGATTTTTGCTGTTCTAGGTAGTAGTGACCATTTTTGTTTCAACTCAAAACGGGACATTATTAAAACAATACTCAAAACATTACAGGTTACCACCTAGGAGCAATAAACACAAGGAGAACGCAGCTAGCCTTTAAACACACTAATGCAGTTAGAAGTTTCAATTAAACCAAGAAATACCTCTGCGGGTGGTACCAGAGTGATTGGGAAAAATCACATCACCTCGGGCAGTAATCGAACCTACGACCGTCCCAACGCCACTACCATTGGACTACCGAGGCCACGAATAATCAGGCCTCGGACACCCAATTTATGAATGACTCGATCTGGTTCACATTATTGACGGGATACATTTAACCCGTTGTTGACGGTGCCATAGCATTTTACGTCAACTAATTTATAACAGGTCCTTGATAGCCTGTAGTCATAACAATGATAATTTATTTTTGTTATTACAAAGGAATTTAATTATAAGTTTCATTTAAACCAAGGAATACCTCTTCTAATGCAGTGTTGTGTACAAATATCATTGGACGAACTAATACGCTGAGAGTTTTACGGAAACGGGGAAGACAATTTCCGAATTTTTCCCTTCAAACGGCAGCAGGCGCTAAAGCGTCTAAATAATGAAAATTGTACAGAAGAAAAAAGGGACAGTCCAGTTCAAAACGGAACGTATGGTCACGTTAAGTATACTTAAACTGAATTAATCTGGGGTTTGACTATCAGGATGTAGATATTGTTCCAAATTTTGTGTTTTGTCTGGATCAAGCCCATCTTTTCCCGATATGTCTCAATTACACTGATTTATCACAATGTCTATTTGAAATGAAAGAAATAAACTAAAGACTGAATTATTTATGGCCTCCTTTCTCTTCTTTTTGGCATTTACAACAGTGTGTCAGAATTTATAGCCCGGTGTACCTAGTAACAGAGACCATACCACCGGAGGCCTATCATCATAGTGCCCTACGCCAGCGTCCCCCTAGCCTGGACACGTGACAAATCCAGCATGGGTAGCAGAACCCTACTACTGATGGTCGCACCTTTGACGCCAGCCACTTAACCCAGCAGAAGGTGAAGCAATGGGGCGACCAGCTCGCCACTTCGCACACAGCAGTGGGATAGATAGCGGATGCTGTAGCAACTACCTACCTATGATGGTAAAGAGTCAAACCCTTTGGAGACAGCTCCTAAAGGGGAACGACGAGCACACAACAGTCCAAGTAACCCGGCACAGCTGGCACCGGAGATCCCGGTGTAGTTCCAAAAGGCCGGGAAACAGGACCGCCGTGCCCGCATATGGAGGCCCGCCGCCCCACAGCAGGCTACCCAATCCACCGAGGCGGCCAGTTTGCACGGACCCTCTCCGTTAGCCTGCGCCGAAGCACAGTATCCAGCCCAAACCTGACCGAAGTCGGAGGTGGAGATAGGACCATTTGATCAGAGCTAACATCTCCCAGTGCGCCACCGCCTTTTTGGGTTACAAGAGCCAGACCCCGACTCCCCGGTAAAGCCACCAGTTATTGCACACTCTAAACCATTTTGGGCCTAGCATTTACAACATGTTGTCAGAATTTATAGCCCGGTGTAACGGTAACAAAAAACCACACCACCGGAGGCTTATCATCAGAATGCCCTACGCCAGCGTCCACAAGCCCGGACAGGTGACAAAACCAGCATGGGTAGCAGAACCCTACTACTGATGGTCACACCCTCGACGCAAGCCGCTCAACCCAGCAGAAGGTGCAGCAATGGTTCATTTACAACAGGTGTTAACGAAACAAATAGCACATTGAATTTACCTCAAAGCTATCCAAAACGTTTCCCATCTGTTCGTCGTGATGGAAGTTTTCGCCAAGGCTTAAAGAAGTATTGTTTTTTACACTGCCGTTACTTTTTTCCACTAAGACCTTTTTTATATCAACTATAAAATCTTTCTTTCTCCATTTACTTTTGCAATTCATTTCTAACTGTCCGTAAAATACTTTAAAAAAATTAAATTTAACCTCACTGACACATAAGTTTTCCCTATTTCTTTCTTCTTCCATTTATCATTCGACAATTTTCAAAGAAACCAAACAATAGAATTGCACATGCGTCAACCTTAAATCAATTAGGCTTATTGCATGAAATTTTATATCTTCGTCTATTTCACTTCGAAGGTTATAATTAAGAAAATGACAATATATAAATAAAATAAATTTATTAAGTCTGTAAATTTATCTATTCAAAATTCGAAATTACTGTTAATGAATTTAAAATGACTGAATTCCTAGTTAAAAAAATTAAAAAATATTGAATTTACTGCATTCCAAATAATGCAAAATAAAAATATATTCAATTAACTGAGCTCAAATCTAAGCATTTAAAAAAATAAGTTTACGGAATTCCAAAATGCTATTTAGAAAATATTCGAATACCAAAATTACAATTAAGTCATTTTTTGATAGTGAAATTACTGATACAGGTTTAACATAGTACTCACATTTGGCCAAATTAGTAAATTTAATCTAAATACATCGCTATTCCGCAGATTACTAAGCAATAAATTAAGTTACTTAAGTTAATTTTTAGTATATTTTTGAGGGAAATAAAATTTCAATGTTACAATTGAGGGATCGTTCATTTTGAAATTCACAATTTTAGAGCTTCGTTATTATTATCTTATAGACTGATAATCCAAACCACAAATAACCAAATAAATAATAGCGTAAAAGAAACGATTACTTCGACAAGCAATTAGGAATTATGAAATCGGAGCGCAAAATGTATTAGTAAATGTATAAGCACTCATTTATTTATTAAAGGTATTTTCTTTAGAATTTAAAACATAACCTAGTATTGGAACGTATTTATCACCTTTAAAGAAAGTAGTGTGGGAGCAATTTTCTTACGAACGTAAAAGGGAATGAAAAGTTTCCTCTGCGAAATCTTCCGATTACTTAATCTTCCAGCATCAAACTTTCATTAGCCAAAATAAACTTATAATGTTACTTAAAATAATAAGGATATAATAAAATAGGAAGTTCCAGTATTTGAAACCAATTAACGTAGAGATAGTTTTCTTTGGCGGAATCGAAGGAAAATAACTTCTTTTTCTATTCACTTAAGATAATTTAAAGCAATGATTACTTTAAACGCCAAATAGTCTAAGAAATCGAAATTGGGCTTTTCCACTCTTTAAAGATCTTTAAAGACGTGACCAGACAAATCGTTTACTATATACTCAATTAACAATTGATTTAAAACTATAGAAACTATAAACACGCCCTAAAAAGTGGTTTAGAGGTGAACACTTTAGCGTGCAAAGATATTTAAAGCTTGTTGGCGCCATATACATCAATCAAAATAATTGCATATATTAAACAGATATGAAAAATGAACTTAGAGCTATTAATTTAGTTCGACATATCCGGAATTAGATTGTTGTTCTTTGTAGCTATCGGCAAACGAAGTGAAATAAAACTAATAAATCTCTATTCGGATTCTTTGTTTTCGGATTCCGAAGTATAAAATTAACACGAGATGGTTTTTCTACAAATGAGCTCTTAAATTTATTTTCGAGAACCTTATTAAAATTCAACAGATAATTGAGGGTTTTGGTATAGTCTGAAGTATAATACACGATTTGTTGATAAAAGTGCGTCCTTTATTCCAGTTCGGTGAGTCTGAACGCTAGTTCCCTACTTAACGTAACAATATTTTGTCGAAAGCATTCAAATTTGAACATCATTTGAACACTTTTCCTCAGGGTCAATGTGAATAATGAATATTTATTTAAATCTTTTTTACAATTATTAAACAAACCTTCTGAAACGATCTTTGAATATTTAAATAAGGTAAATTGTTGAAGCGAAGCTTCCTTCCCGTCAACTCCATTGGAGCTTTGAATCTGACTCATAAACCACTCTACTGATTTTGTCATTTTTCTTCAAAATGACCGACAAGAAAGCGTGACACGTGAAGAAAACCAACTTTTTATATTAGTTAAAAATTATGAAAAAAATAAATGATATGTTAAAAGCGGTAACGGGTCTTTGATGTTCTGTTTTAACAAAACTAATAAAAATTTTACGAAATTTACCATTGTTAATTTAGACAAACTAGGCATCAACCTTTTTAACGTTTTGAAAGCATGCCTCAATTAAGGATTTGACTTTTACAAGTTTCTGATGATAAAACAATTTTGTTCTGAATTGGATAATTTTCTTTTTTCAGGATTGAGAAACTCCGAGAATCGGGTTGTTTGTCTAAATGGGAAGAGGAACTACGACGCCCTCTGACGGTAAATAAACTGAGGGAAGCCATAGAGGCAGACGTGGCCGATTACATTCAACTGCGAGACCTCAAAAGCACTTTCTTGATCTTGGCGGGAGGCTACTTAGCGGGTTTCCTCGTTTTCATTACGGAGCTCATTAAAAAATTGACGAATTGTGCATCGTTTTCCTTTTCAACATCTGGATCGAAGCGAGCGATTCGTTAAAATCGGTTAAAAATCCAAACGATGTTACTTATTTTTCGTTCATTTAAACTATTTATTTGATGAATTTTCGTATGTGGAATTATTTGTCAATATTTCCATTAGAAATGGTTTAATAGAGAAAATATAATAAGTACGAAATAATAAATCGAATTGTGTGTGATTAATGGACACCGTTTCGGAAACCCACTGATTTCCATTTATCAGTCATACATGTATTCCGATTAATTATTATTTCTTACTTATTATATTTTATTTATTCATTATTATTTTCGGGATATGAAGGATTCCTAAAATCTGTGCCTCAAAACATTAAATTAAAAGTAAAAGTGATGCTTAAATGTTTTCTTAACTCTTGCATTTTCATGAGCATACAGTAAAAATAAACTCTTCAGTAAGAAATCAAAATTATAGATTGGATACTGTAGGCAATTACCAAAAAAGGGAACTAGCCTACGAATAGCGGAGTCCCAAGTGTTCAGAAATTCAAATAAATAAACCATTTTATCTTTTAATGCAATTAACCAATGGCGACCTTATTTTAAAGTACTCGCTCTCTAAAAGTAAACCATTCGTAATTTAAGAGAAAATGCTAATGTTTTACAGCCCACTGACAAATTAAACTATGAATAGATTTTGTTTAATAGGTAATTTTACCATTTAGAAAACAAATGTTATTTATCCATAATCGTATGAAATGTTGAAAATGGCCACTATTGGCTCTTCCGGTACAAAAATGTTTTACAAAAAATTACGCAAAATTTCACCACTTGGTTTTAATAGACATTTGTGGCTGTCTTAGGTCATTTTCCCAGTTATTTGTATAGAAACTATTGAATTTTGTTTAGAAACTTTATTTAAGTTTGTATGGAAGCTCCATTAAAAATTGTGTGGAATCTCTTAAAGTTTGTGAGGAAACTCTGTATATATTGTGTAGAAACTTTATTAACTTTTGTGTAGTAACTCTTTAATGTTTGTGTGGAAAACATGGAAATTTTGTGTAAAAAGTTGTGATTTGTCTGTCGGAACACTATTGGAGTTTTGGGTCTCTCTTTTGGCGCTTATACTGGGATGTGTAAAACATTATCTTACGGTTTGTGTCGATATTACACGAGAGTTTGTAAGATAGGCTGGGTGAATTTAATAATCTATCGAGATGTACGCGTATTAGAAATGTTAAAAAATTATACAAAACCATATTCAAAGATATGAACACAAAGTTATATACTCAACAAATAATAAAATATAATAATTAATACTCGCGGGAGATTGCAACCAAAAGATAACTTAAAGATTGAGAGCAGTCAAAGTAGCAGATGACTCTATATATGGTTTTAGTCCAACATTCACTGCAGAAAATTAAAAGCGAAAATTATTTGATTACCCCGGGACGAAACCTTTACACATTTACATAAATTATTCGTTTCCCAAATGAACACTTACTACTCTACACCGAAAACGTTTAGCAAAATTAAGGTGTATTAGGGAAGTTTGTTGTTTTACGATGTATCTTTGCTCGGTAGTAATGGCTAAATTTGGAATTTTTCTTTCGGGACACTTTACACCAGTGATGCTCGAAATGATTATGTAAGACTTCTTAGTTCCTGTATTAGAGCCTTTGGTCGAAATTTTAAACAATTCCTATTATTTTGGATTACAGAAATATGTGGTGTAAAATTATTTATCTTTAACAAATAATTTCAAAAATTAACAAAATAATTTTTAGCATTATTATGTCGGTTCGTTGTTAAACCTTAGCACTTTATCTTGGTGTAGAGTTTCTGAAATTACTGATGGGGCTTTTTTCATTTTTAGAGATCGAGATAGCTTTGAATTGGATTCGGAGTTCGTTAAATAACGATACATAAGTATTACCCTACGAATGTGAAATACTATATTATTTTTGATTTGACTTTCTGACCTGAAGGAAATTGGTTATTCGTAGTATGTTTAATTTTTTAGGATAAATAATACAGTATGCATTCTCGGTCCTTTAGGGTTTATTGTTAAAATATTTTATAAATTTTATAATACAAAAATAATAATATTAAAAAAACACACCCACACGAACTTAGTGCAGGGAGTAAAAACAACCCCGAGAGAGGCACTCGGTCCCATGCTGTTAAGCGAACTTCACCTTTATGTCTATTCCTCTGTTTTCGGTACTTTTGAGTCAATTTTCTCGTTTCACACCATTCAAAGTTCTTAAGATAGGCGTCGCTGTGGCAAAAAACCTTATTAATTGTGAAGTTTATTTTTAACTTATTTTGTTGTTTTGATTACCATCGTCAAAAATTTACCACTTCAAAGATTTCAGACAATTTAATAGTCGTTGAAAGGAAATGCCTATCGATGCAAATGTTTTTCTTATAAAAAAACATGTTGTTTATTTTGAAGGTATTAAAATTTTAATTTAAATTTCGCAAACGCAATGGTGAAGGCATTTTCCTAATTTTAGTTGTTAATAAATTTTAAGCTTTTTTAATTTTTAAAAGCAAAAGCTACTGAAAAAAGTAATTTTTGAATTAATTTTGGGCATTTTTAAAACTTATCACAAATAACAAAATAAACTAACAATTTTATTAAAAACTTAAATTATAAGCAGTCTTTCATTTTCCACTTTATACTTTCACAATTAGGTTTTGAATTTGTAGCTTTTAATTTTAATAACTTTTAAGATAACAGCTGTGAATACCATTTATACTTCTAAATAATGTTTAAAATGTCTGCAGATATTACAAAGTGTTCTACAAAGTAGCTAGTTATTTAAAATTACTATTGACTGAGTTATTTATCATTGCTCTTAAAACTGGAAATATTTATAAGAAAGGGTATACGGCGAGACCATTCTGACCATCTAGATATTATTAACTTCTGAAATTCCTTTTATCGACGAAACGACTTTTTATAGGTATTTTCTTAATACAAATTTTGAATTTGATCAAGTTTTTTAAATAAACTGATCCATGAAACACCCTGTATATACGGATGGGCATTCTATGCGTGACTTGGTGGTAGCAGTCGTCTTTATCACGTTTCAAAATGAAGATTTCGCCCGCTGTTTGGAATATCCCGCTCCGGACCACAATAGCAAACACACCAGTACAAAATTTTCGCATTGTGTTTCTGACTAGTGGTTCCAATTTCAATCTGAAAAGGTATATCTGGTATCTGGTTCTTCTACACTTGTTGTAAACAGATAACCGAGCAGATAAAAAAACTTCGTCCCCCTTTATTTTATCTGCTCAGTTGAAATCTGTTAGTCTTATCTGAATATTTTATCTGGTACGTTTTTATTTTAAAAATACGATAATCAAACCAGTTATCTGCTACCGATTTTAGAATAATATTATAAGTAAATGAACATTTTTAGAGAAAGGCTCTTTTACTTACAAGGAGACGACCCGAGGTGTAACTTACCGATTTTGTTCAAACTCGGGAATTTAGTAGAACTTCATGTAACTTGAAATTTTCCAAAGGGAAAAATTTCAATGGGCGTCTGTTTTGCCATGGCAACCAGAAACGGTTTTGACAACTTTATCTAAACTTTTCCTTGTGGGATTTAACATGGGAAACTCTTAAAATAACAGGGTCCCCCATGTTAAATATTTGGGTGAATTAAAACATAATTTGGTAAATGGAAATAAAATTGGATAAATGGAAATAAAATTGGATAAATGGAATTAGCGCTGGCTTTCATAGGGTGAAGACGTCTCCTTTTTCGCTCCGTGTATACTAGTGTTTTTTACTATTAAATTAGTGCGCAAGGTCTAACGGCTATGTCGTCGCCTCAAAGAGATGAACCGCGAGTTGTTAATTTCGGTAAAGACCCCCCTGATAAAGTAAGAAAAGAAAAGCTAACTCCTCCAGCGGTGACGAGGGAACACGCCATAGTTTTTCAGGCGGTCCCTCAAGTAGCTGCCAAGATATACGCTAAAGCCATCAACCAAGTCATTGTTAAAGGTAACACATTTTACATTTCAAGAATTCCCAAGCAAAGAATATGCGCCTACGTTGCAACAACGGAAATGGCCGATTTATTATGTACTGAAGGTTTCGAATTTGAAGGCGAACTAGTTAGCTGTGAGAGACTTAAACGACCATCTGAAAAAATAACCATCTCAAATTGCCCACCCGAAATTCCAAACGAATTAATTGTAAATAGGCTATCTAAATATGGGAAAATAACATCCGATGTAGTCTTCATTAATGTGAATAATGAAGAGCCAGCAATTTGACTGTTAAAAAAAATGTCAAATTGATCATTAAAATTAATGTCCGTATTACAGTAAAAAATACAGTAGCAATGAGATTTATATTACTGTGTAAGGAGTTTCTAAGTAACAGTTTTTGAAACCTTTATTTTATGGTAACGCGACTGTGCATTGTACGGTGACGATATTGTGCATTGCACGGTGACACAACTGTACATTGTACGGTGACGCGACTGTGTATTGTACGGTGACGTAACTGTGCATTGTACGGTTACGCGACTGTGCATTGCACAGTTACGCAAATGTGCATTATACGGTGACCGTGCATTTAACGATTAAGCGACTGGGCATTTTAGGCTGACGCGATTGTATAATTTACGGTGACTGTGCATTTTAGGCTGACGCGATTGTATAATTTACGGTGACTGTGCATGGTACGGTGACACGACTGTGCATTTTACGGTGACGTGCCTATGCTTTGTACGTTGACTTAACCGAATGTTACGGTGACATGACAGTTAATTTTACATTGATTTTGCAGTTTAAATAACGGTTGAGACATGTTTCATATTACTGTTCTAGTAAAATCCATTGTACATTCACCAGTAATATTAGATATACTCAAACCATAAATTAACAATTTCTCAAACCTATATTTTTAATCAACCTGTAAAATTAAATTCATACAAACCGTTAATTTGCAATCAAAATGTAAATTTCAGTTATAATTTAAATTTTTAATTAAACCGCATAAATGCCACAAAACTATGAATCATTTTGATGAAATCGCCTTCTTTCAATCACACAGTGAAATGTTAAGCAGTTGAACTGTAAATCACGTTTTTAGACAAAGTTGTTTAAGATTATTCTTTTACTAAAGAGTGGTTTACTTTGGTTTCATTTGCTTTACATTATGAAATCCACATTAATACTATACATCAAAATTATATATTCAAAATACGAACCATATTCTATTTATTTGGTAAAAAAACAAATCACACTGTTGTAAATAACCTTTAATGCAGTAATTTTACATTAAAACAAAAATAGGAATCTTGAATATTTGCAACCACGAGTGTCGTCTAAAAATAAAATTGCCTTATTATTTTTAACAGAAGGGCTTGTAATGATTACCAGATCTCTTATTTTAAAAAAGTTGTCCTTTAGTCACAATTCTTTAATTTACTAGACTACGTTGTTATCATTACAAATAGCTACCTTATTAGGTAGCGCAATAAAGTAACAAATGACTAAGAATTTAAATATACCAATAGATAAGTAAGACAACTACACACTTATTCTTCTAGGCGAGGTAACTGAGAGTAACAAATATAAAAAAAGAGATCTGAAAATTATAGGACATAAGTAAATAAACCTTTATATTTCGGATCATCGATATCTGTTCTTTGAGAAACTGAAAGTCGGTTTCTTAAAGTTAAAATTTTGTTTACACCATTTTTCATTCCCTTGGTTCCATTGAGAGGGTCAATACCCAAAAGACGCCTGGAAAAATAACATGAAACTAAATACAAAGTGTTAGATAAAACGACTATTGACGTAAAAATTGGTCAATATTTGAAAAACATGTTAATACAATAATACAATATTTGCCATACCTCTGAATGTATTCTAATGAAACTGAAACATTATCGGCATTGTGTGGTTTACTTGTCTAACTAAAATCCTTTACTTATCCCTGACTTCCTCTATTTAACAGATCCCTGGTTTATCCAGGTTTCCAGGTTCTGTACAAACCCGTATTAAAGCTAAAAGTGTATTGTTTGTAAATTAACTTCAGAAGTACAACTTTGCATGAAAAATCATTTGGTGAAATTATACAAAATTGGAAAGCTATTCAATATATTTTTTAATAATGTTTTTTTCTAACATCGAAATTTTTAAGTTTATGCTACCTTGATAATATCTACCACACCCGTGTGGTGTTCTTCAAGCTAACAGAGTCCCAAATAGCCAGAAAAATTTATTTTTTCACCCAACTCAAAAAAAAATATCCACCACACCAGTGTGGTGTACTTCCACTCTGGCACTTTAGTCAGAAAAAATTATTCAAAAAACTACCAAAAACAATAATATCCACTACACCTGTGTGGTATACTTAAAACTAACATAGTCACTACTTCAACTCTGGCACTTTAGCCAGGAAAATATAATTTATTCACTCAACTCCAAAAAAATGTAATACCCACGACACCTGTGTGGTGTACTTAAAACTACAATAGTCAACTCGCTACTTCCACTTTAGCCAGATCAATTATTTAATTTACCCAACTACCAAAGAAATTAATATCACCTGTGTGGTGTACTTATAATTTGTTAACACAACTCCCAATAAAACAAAACCAAATCCACTACTTCCTACCACAACTCTGGTACCATAGCCATTTTCCAACCAAATTATAAGTATATATAACTAAAGAACCTGACGTTTAGTTTCTTTAATAATATGAACTTACTGGACACGAAAAATTGTTAGAGAAATTAAAGTGGAAACAAGGTAATAAATAATTTAATAAAAATTTATTTTGGCTACAATAGTATGACCACGAATTGTAGTAAGTAAACAAATTGTTGGTAATTTTAATAAAATATTTACCCTCTTGTTACCTAAATGATAGATTTTAGATACTGTTGGCGAAAAAGTTCGAATTTACTTTTTAGGATCTAAGATTAAGGAAATCTGACCTTACATAATAATAGGCCTTAGCTAAAATTACTTACCACGACCTCGGTTTTACCAGTTACAACTGTCCGCAGAATACTTTGTTTGGAGTACAGTCTTCCTAAATTAGAGTAAAATTAATGAAATATAAAAAACGTATTTCAAAATAAAATTATAACTACCTCAATTTTAAATAGCCACGCAGAACAGAAAATTCCAACGTGTTACATGACTGTTTCAATTCCATACTTTCAGTGTTACCAATGTTTCAGGACCAAAATTTCACGACTGGCAGTCAAGAAAATTAACGTACTACGTCCAGAACATTTAAACGTTCGCAACCATAGACATAATAAAGAAATAGACCCAAGATTCTACGGGCGGTTAATACGGAAGGGACGCCAAGCAGACAATTATTTTCTTCCTGGGGTACTACGTTTAAGCGACGCCTGTCGAGTAGGTGAGGTACCCGGGTTTGGTGTCTTCCGAAATCATAGAGATACTTCCAGTAATAACGGCAGCCTTGCGGCCCTGAATTCAGGGCCGTGCAGACGGGGAGCAGAGGGGCAAAATCCCCAGGGCCCGGCTAAAAAGGGCCCATGAGGGACTGGTAGGGGGCGCGCAGCTGTAGGGGTCCACCGAAAAAGTTCAAGAGGGGTGCAAATCAGAAAGATTTTAAAGAGGATTTTAAATCTCAAGGGAGGGTGCAAAACGAAGCGTCCGCAAGTAAAACTTTTGCCCCGGGCCCCAAGAAAACTGCCTGAATTCTTATTTTACCGCGGCCCTGTCCTGGCGGAATATAGTATACAGTTAAAATTATAGAAAACCTCGAAAACGAGTGTTCACACGAACACCTGGAAACCGCTCTGAAACACTCTAAAGCTGTTTCTGGCAAGTGTGAACGCGTTGAAAACCAGTAACAAAGCGCTTCGAAACGATTTCGAGGTGTAAGTGTGACCGAGGTTTTGGTCTGGAAACGCTGCCTTACGCTGGCAGTTTTAAAATTTTCAGCCAAACCAAACCATTTTAGCCACACCCTCTCCCAAAACTCAGGGGAAACATATCTTTCATACGCTAGCGAGGGCAAGTACTAGATGAATCATGAATTACAAAAATTTCTTACAAAATACAAAACTCTTAAGGCATTATACAATACACAAATAGATTGACTAGATATATATATTTTTTTTGAGATAGTGGTTTTTCTCAAAAAAAATGTGAAAACCTTTAACGTTCAAAAAAATACTACAAAATCAATAATTTTCGCCTAAAAATCTCTTTAGCCCTCACAGCAAAAAAAAAGTTAAAAATCCCACACATTGGCAACACTGTCTACGGTCAGTTTATAAGCTTTCTGTAGCTGCTCCAATTATATAATAAAGAAATAGATACCTTACACGGATTGTGATTCGCCTAAAATATATGGGGGCGATAACTGGCAGACAACCGTCATGGTTAGTGTTCTGTTCCACTTCCATATACTTGTTTTCCACTAGTGGCCGTAACGACGCGTTTCTCAGCTTTGAGACGTACAAACGTTTTTACGCTCGTAAAGAAAATAACATTATGACTCGCGCTCGTGAAAAACATTTTTAAAGCTCCACCTAACGGCGAAATATTCGCGAACCATGTGAGAGTCCCTAAAAAATTACAAACATGAACACGTGATAAATTTTTATTTTATCACCCACTCGACAGGCATAGTACCCTAGGAAGAAATGATTGTCCGCTTGGCGTCGCTTCCGTATTAACCGCCCGAAAAAAATTTCTATTTCTGTCTATTTCTTTATTATGTCTATGGGCTGCTCTAGTTCGATTTATGAATTTTTTCATGTTCAAAATTATGTTTTCTTCGTATATTCCATTTGTTAAAATATAGAATCCTTGGCAAGAGTTAACTAGAGTTCTGTTTCCGCAAGGAAGATTCGCTAAAAGGCCGAGAAATTTCCAAAATAGTAAATATGGCAGCCATATACGCTGAGCCCGAAAATGAAAAAACTTTCGCCTCTCCACACGAAAAACTGTTCATTTTTTGATTTGAGTAAAAAAACAACGGTAAAGTTTCGTTTTAAATGTCAGATTGCCGTTAAGTCGCGTAACATTAGTTTTACCGTTAAATTTACGGTAAAGATCCAAGTTTCATTTCACCGAAATTAAAAATGCAAAATTATCATTAAGGACGGTAACATAATTTCACCCTAATATTAAATGTCAGATTACAGTTAAGTAGCATAACATAATTTGATCGTTAATTTAACGAAAAAAAATGGAAGTTTCGTTTCACAGAATTTTAAATGTTAGATTACCGTTACGTAGCATAACATTCATTTGTCCCTTAATTTAAAGGTAAAAATGCAAGTTTCATTTCACAATCATTTTAAATGTTGGATTACCGTTACGTAGCATAACATTCATTTGTCCCTTAATTTAAAGGTAAAAATGCAAGTTTCATTTCACAATCATTTTAAATGTTGGATTACCGTTACTTAGCATAACATTCATTTGTCCCTTAATTTAAAGGTAAAAATGCAAGTTTCATTTCACAATCATTTTAAATGTTGGATTACCGTTACGTAGCATAACATTCATTTGTCCCTTAATTTAAAGGTAAAAATGCAAGTTTCATTTCACAATCATTTTAAATGTTGGATTACCGTTACGTAGCATAACATTCATTTGTCCCTTAATTTAAAGGTAAAAATGCAAGTTTCATTTCACAATCATTTTAAATGTTGGATTACCGTTACGTAGCATAACATTCATTTGTCCCTTAATTTAAAGGTAAAAATGCAAGTTTCATTTCACAATCATTTTAAATGTTGGATTACCGTTACGTAGCATAACATTCATGTGTCCCTTAATTTAAAGGTAAAAATGCAAGTTTCATTTCACAATCATTTTAAATGTTGGATTACCGTTACGTAGCATAACATTCATTTGTCCCTTAATTTAAAGGTAAAAATGCAAGTTTCATTTCACAATCATTTTAAATGTTGGATTACCGTTACGTAGCATAACATTCATTTGTCCCTTAATTTAAAGGTAAAAATGCAAGTTTCATTTCACAATCATTTTAAATGTTGGATTACCGTTACGTAGCATAACATTCATTTGTCCCTTAATTTAAAGGTAAAAATGCAAGTTTCATTTCACAATCATTTTAAATGTTGGATTACCGTTACGTAGCATAACATTCATTTGTCCCTTAATTTAAAGGTAAAAATGCAAGTTTCATTTCACAATCATTTTAAATGTTGGATTACCGTTACGTAGCATAACATTCATTTGTCCCTTAATTTAAAGGTAAAAATGCAAGTTTCATTTCACAATCATTTTAAATGTTGGATTACCGTTACGTAGCATAACATTCATTTGTCCCTTAATTTAAAGGTAAAAATGCAAGTTTCATTTCACAATCATTTTAAATGTTGGATTACCGTTACGTAGCATAACATTCATTTGTCCCTTAATTTAAAGGTAAAAATGCAAGTTTCATTTCACAATCATTTTAAATGTTGGATTACCGTTACGTAGCATAACATTCATTTGTCCCTTAATTTAAAGGTAAAAATGCAAGTTTCATTTCACAATCATTTTAAATGTTGGATTACCGTTACGTAGCATAACATTCATTTGTCCCTTAATTTAAAGGTAAAAATGCAAGTTTCATTTCACAATCATTTTAAATGTTGGATTACCGTTACGTAGCATAACATTCATTTGTCCCTTAATTTAAAGGTAAAAATGCAAGTTTCATTTCACAATCATTTTAAATGTTGGATTACCGTTACGTAGCATAACATTCATTTGTCCCTTAATTTAAAGGTAAAAATGCAAGTTTCATTTCACAATCATTTTAAATGTTGGATTACCGTTACGTAGCATAACATTCATTTGTCCCTTAATTTAAAGGTAAAAATGCAAGTTTCATTTCACAATCATTTTAAATGTTGGATTACCGTTACGTAGCATAACATTCATTTGTCCCTTAATTTGAAGGTAAAAATGCAAGTTTCATTTCACAATCATTTTAAATGTTGGATTACCGTTACGTAGCATAACATGCATTTGTCCCTTAATTTAAAGGTAAAAATGCAAGTTTCATTTCACAATCATTTTAAATGTTGGATTACCGTTACGTAGCATAACATTCATTTGTCCCTTAATTTAAAGGTAAAAATGCAAGTTTCATTTCACAATCATTTTAAATGTTGCATTACCGTTACGTAGCATAACATTCATTTGTCCCTTAATTTAAAGGTAAAAATGCAAGTTTCATTTCACAATCATTTTAAATGTTGGATTACCGTTACGTAGCATAACATTCATCTGTCCCTTAATTTAAAGGTAAAAATGCAAGTTTCATTTCACAATCATTTTAAATGTTGGATTACCGTTACGTAGCATAACATTCATTTGTCCCTTAATTTAAAGGTAAAAATGCAAGTTTCATTTCACAATCATTTTAAATGTTGGATTACCGTTACGTAGCATTACATTCATTTGTCCCTTAATTTAAAGGTAAAAATGCAAGTTTCATTTCACAATCATTTTAAATGTTGGATTACCGTTACGTAGCATAACATTCATGTGTCCCTTAATTTAAAGGTAAAAATGCAAGTTTCATTTCACAATCATTTTAAATGTTGGATTACCGTTACGTAGCATAACATTCATCTGTCCCTTAATTTAAAGGTAAAAATGCAAGTTTCATTTCACAATCATTTTAAATGTTGGATTACCGTAAAGTAGCGTAACATTAATTTCATCATAAATTTAACGGTAAAAATTTCAACTTTCATTTCACCGTAATTTTAAATGTCAAGTTAGTGTTAAGTGGTATAACAATCATTTTACTGTTAAGTTAACGGTTAAATTTAATTCGCCGTAATTTTCAATGTCAGATTACTGTTAAATAGTACAACATTAATTTGAGCGTTAATTTAACGGTAAAGAAAAGTTAGGTATATTTCACCGTAATTTTTAATATTAGATTACTGTTAAATATGACAACATTAATTTGACAGTTAATGTAACAGTAAAAAAATGAAGTTTCATTTCACCGTAATTTTCAATGTCAGATTACTGTTAAATAGCACAACATTAATTTGACAGTTTATTTAACGGCACAATTTGAAACAATCGTATTACTGTCAATTTAACCATGGAATTACTGTTCAGTTACGGTAATTTCTTAGAGTGTATATGTTACCAAAAGCCGACCTACCTAGAAGCATAAACATGCGACACAACGAATATAGCTTCGTCATCTTTATTGAAAAAGGCACTAGTAATTGTGAGCGACGTGGCAAATGGGGGCATACCGTCGACAGATGTTATGATAAGCCTAAAGAAGCTGAGAAAGAGGTAGTAGAGATGGAAACCGCCATGAAAAGCGGCAACAACCAAAATGATCTAAGCCTAGAAACCGATATGCGCCAAAAAAACGCTAGTCCAGTAAATCCTAATTAAAAAGCACATATGCAAACACAGTTGATAACGGAAGCGATCTTTCTATGGAAGATTTTCCACGCCTACCTTCATCCGATGTTCAAACAAGTAAAAAATCTAAAAATGACCCTATTGAAGAATTCGGCAAATCTCCAGTAAAAAACATTACGAATATGTCAGTTTTAAATAGCGCTGTGCCTATAGCTCGAGGGGCTATTGATTCTCTAAAACATATGACAGGAGGAAATAGCCTTCAAAGCAATGATTCCACATCTATAATCAATAAACAAACGGAGTCATGTGACTCTAGTAAGATTTCGGGAAATAGACAATTGACCCCCAAGAAACGTGGAGCAAAAACCGTATTTTCAAAACTAACGGATGACTCGGGATAGAGTTTGAGCGAGAGTGAGGGAAATTTTACGGCAAGTCAGCAACCGGTTTGCACAGCGCTAAGCGAAGAGAGATTTGTACTCTATCTAGAACAGATTAAAAAGAAGAAAAACCCAAAAATTTTACAAAAACGCGTTTTACAACCGATATTCAAAGCGTGATTTTACAACTCGAAAATCACATTAAAATGGTAGAAGACGAAAAAGAGTTTATACGCATTGAAAAATTGATACACAACTTAAAGAAAACATAGTTAATGAATTTTTAATATTTGTTTATGAGTTTAGTTTTAGCATCCCACAATACCAGGGGATTAAATTTCCCCTTTCAATTTGTTAAAGAGGTACATTTATTAAAAACGGCAAAGACTACTCTTTGTTTTTTACAAGAAACATTTTTAACAGAGTCACCACCGATAAATAATTTCTTAAATCCGTTCCTATTACATTATAATGGACTTACCAGCCCCCAAGCGGGAGTTGCCACAGGAATTAAAGCGTCTTATTACTTGAAGAATGATATTGAGTTTAAAGTCACTACGATTGTAAAAGGTTATTTGCAGCGTGGTGACGTTTTCTTTAAAGATTCAAATTTAAGTATAGGCATATATAATTATTATGCCCCACAGGAAAACAAGCTCGCCATAAATATATATATATATATATATAATATAAAAAGGCCGAAGGGATACTTACCAGAGCCAAAGTTGACTTCTCTTTAGCTTCTAAGTACCCCTCGGAGCGCCTCGCTTTAGAGGAAAGCTTCAAGGGGATAAATAAAATAACACGCGTCCTAAAAGAAAACGGTGTGGAGACAACTAATAATAGAGAAGTCTTAACTGAAGTACGTAACTTCTACGAAAACCTTTTTAGCTATGAACAAGTGGACCCAGAAGACCAGTACCACGACACGTTACCAAGTCTTTCAAAAGACGAGAAGTTGATATGTGAGTCGGAACTCTGTAAAAATGAACTCGAGGAAGTCGTTAAAAACCTACCAAAACACAAGTCACCAGGCATCGACGGCTTGACAAACGAATTCTACCAGCACTTTTGGCCACTAATAGGAGGTGTACTTTTCCAAGTATTCTTGTCGATACCGAGTCTAGATTCAATCCCAAGCTCTTTTTCCATGGCGATCATAATTTTAATTTTTAAACAAGGCGACCCAAGACTATTAAAAAATTAGCGACCGATTTCACTTTTAAATGTGGACTACAAAATTTTAGCAAAGGTTCTAGGGAACCGGATTCGGAAGGTCATTGGTAACATCATAGACCAGGATCAATCCTCTAGCATTCCTGGCCGTAGCATTAGCTCCAATATATCAATCGTCCGTGATGTCATCGAGTACTTTGAAGAGCATAAGCTTCCTCTGGCGATAGTGTCCCTGGATCAAGTGAAAGCTTTTGACCGGGTGAACCACAATTACATCTTCAAAATCTTGGATCATATAGGCTTTGGGCCGATTATCTCCAACTTCATAAAGAAGACATATTTTTCAGCGGAGGCGAGGGTAAAAGTAAACAATGTCATAACATCCAAGTTCAAAATAAAGAAAGGCATAAGACAAGGTGATCCCTTGTCTTCGTACCTCTTCAATCTCTCGCTGGAACCATTCCTGGCTCATTTAAGAAAAAAATTTTAAATACACTCAGTTACCTTACCTTTTCTGTCCAGACCACTTACCGTTCAGTCCTTTGCCGACGACGTCATAAACTTCCCCACAACCGAAGACGCGTTCCAAATAATAAAAACTGAATGCGTACAATACGGTAAAGCGAGTACTGCTAACTTTAACCTAGAAAAGAGTAGCGAGCTTTGGCTCGGATCATGGAAGGGACGAAATGATGCCCCTTTGGGAATTACCTGGAGTAACAAGAAGATCAAAATTCTTGGGTTGACATTTACACCAGTGAAAAGTCTATTAAGCGAATCCACGGAGGGAACCATTAAAAAGGTTAATACGTCTTTAGAAAACGTCAAACGAATAGCTCCACAATTGTCGTACAAAGGGAGAGCCCAAATTTGTAAAGCAATCCAGAGTAAGTTTAATTATTTACTACCACATATGGAAATTACGAGCGCTCTGTTGGAATCAATACGAGGAAAATGTCTCGAAGTCGTGTGGTGTAAGGAGACCAAACATTGGTGTACAGAGAAAGTCACAACGCTAAAAACGTGCGAAGGGGGGTTTGGCTTACAAACCCTAAATATTCAATTTGCGTTTACAAAATTATAAAATTATATAAACAACAAGGGCCACACTGTCAAAATTGAATTCGCCATGTACTACTTGAAATCCGCAAACATTATGAATTTAGACTTTGCCGTTCTCAGCCTTAAAAATCTCGACTTGAAATTAGACCACCTGTCAAAGTACTACCAAAACTTGTTCTACTTCTGGAAATCTTTGCCAATCACACTATCAAAACCACCGAATCTTTCGTCCCTACTAAAATATCCAATCTGGAGATGCTCTTTCCTGAGTCTCTCCCTATATCACCCGAAATGGAAGTCAAATGGTTTCAAATTCTTCGAAAATATATTCAATACCGAAAAATATGTTTACGAGCTTTCCGAGGAGGATAAAAATATCAGTGCTGCCACAAAAAGAGCGTTAACCCGACAAGTTGGATTAATCAAAGCGGACCTCCCACCGAGTTTTTTTAGAATTGAAAACTTTGGAGTGCCGAGAAATATCAATTTACAGTTACAACTCCAACTCAGTGAAAGTAATGTGGAAATCTTAGTGGACACTGTAAATTCTAAATAACAAACACTTGTTAATCCAGTACCTGAAACACATATCCAAAAACCGTATAATTTAATTAGCGACGTAACCGGTGATATAGATTGTGAAAAAATAAACTGTAAATTTATATGGAATAGTTCTTATACAAACCATGAGAGTAACATACTATGGCGACTTTTGTACAGCTTTGTAATCTCCCCATATTTGGCCTCTAAACTGTTTAATCTAAAACCTGAATGTCCCTTTTGTCAGTATATCTGTGGAAATTTAAAGCATATGTTTTTGGAATGTACAATAACTATACGCTTCTTGGAAAAACTCGAAACTTTAATTTGTAAATATGATAAAGATTTTAAATTTGATAAAACTAAATATTGGTTATATAGCGTAAACTCAGGTCCCTTTTCCAGTATTACTAGAAACCTGTTTGCCTTAAGCAAGTTGGCCATTTACTTCTCATATAACAAAAAAATGAATAATTGTGTAGAGGACAGTTCACTTCTAATTGAAGCGGACTTTAAGAATCGTCTAAGAAAATTTATTGAAATGGCGAGAGAGTGTTTCAAAAAATAGTGTTTCCTTATACCCAATAATCTTGAACTCAGGTTTAATTAGTGAAAGCGAACAAAATGTAATAGTTAATTTCGATTTCTAAGTTAGGTGGTGGCTTGTAAATTTTTAAATATGTAATAATGGTTTTTATTGTTTGTTTTAGGGTTTTTGTTTTTAAATAAACGCCCTTCGCTTTGCGAAAAGGCTTAAACTGAAAAATTAAAAAAAAAATGGAAATAAAATTGGATAAATGGAAATAAAATTGGATAAATGCGAATAAGTTTGGGTAAATTCCGAGCAAAATTGGAAAATGCTATTAGATTTGGGTAAATGAGAATAAGTTTGGGTTAATGCGAATACATTTGGGTGAATGGAAACAAAATTGAGTAAATGCGAAAATGTTTGGGTAAATGCGAATAAATTTGGGGAATGCGAATGATATTGGTTAAATCAAAAAAATTGGATAAATGAAACCGAATTAGATAAATGAGAATAAGTTTGGGCAAAAGTAAATAGGGTGAGAAAATCTATCACTGCCTTCAGATTTTACCTTCCACCATGCTTGACACCCATTTTAAAGAGCTAGTGATCACATAACGCGCGAAGTAGTGCATTTGTGGTATTCCGGTCCGCGCTCAAGATGAAAATTTTGAATTTTATTCCCTGGCAACCATGTCACCGCCTCGCGATTTCAAATAGTCTCTCTGTCAAATGCTGCCAATTATTTCCTTCGATAACGGTTGATTTTAATTAATAATTACCATATCAATTATAAAATAAACAAAAAGCTCGTAGCTAAAGCTATTATTTCAGTTAGGCCTTAAAATCGTAGATTTACCAATTAGTCCCGATCTCCGTTCTTAGATGGCACCACGCTCTCCACGATTTAAGTGAGCGTTATTCTAGTTACGGTTTATTTCTTTTCAAAAGTCGTGTTATTATTTTTTAAATGTCGCATTTTAGTTTCTATCATGTATCTAATTTATTCAGGAACTAAATTAACCAAATTATCGAAAGCAAAAGTTTAATATTAACGTATTTTATAGATAATTATTTTTCATCGTGGCGGAGTACAACCGATACCTTTGTGTCGTTGTAAAGAGGCGAGGGGGATGTCATTTCCGAAGCCCAACAATGTAACCCCTCAAATAAGACGTCGTGCGGCTGGACCCAAGTGCCAGACTTTCTCCTCCTATTTACTTTTGGTTTGGGTAAATGCGGAAACGTTTCGGTATATTCCAATAAATTTGGATATTTGCAAAAAAAGTTTGGTAAATACGAATAAATTGGGTAAATGCGAATAAGTTTAGGTAAAAACGCATTTACCCAAACTCATTCGCATATACCCAAATTGATGGCATTTACCCAATTTTATTCACATTAACCCAATTTTATTCGCGTTTACCCAATTTTATAAAAATAGTTAGTGTAGAGAGCTGTTGGCTCGCGTGGCTTGAAGGGCTTGCCACCACCCTCCTACGCATTGTAACCCAGCCACCTGAATTAATGGCTTTAAAAGTCGCTTGCTGACATCTTATTCGCGTTTACCCAATTTTATTCGCATTCACCCAAATTTTTTCGGCATTTACAAAAACGTATTCGCATTTATCCAATTTAGTTTCCATTTACCCAATTTTGTTTTCATTCACCAAAATTAATTAGCATTTACCCAAACGTATTCGCATTTATCCAATTTGGTTTTCATTTTCCCAATTTTGTTCGCGTTTACCCAAATTTATTTCCATTAACCTAAATTTACGCCCAAAATGACACGAAATTCACCAAAATGAAAAAAAATTAAATCTTCATTTGACCAAGATATTTTCTTTATTTTTTTTAAAAACTTCACTGGGTGACCCGGTTATTTTAAGATATTCCCATGTTAAATCCCGTAAAGAAAAGTTTAGATTTAGTTGCCAAAAACGTTTCTGGTGGCAAAACGGAAGCCCATTGAAAGTTTTCCCTGAGTTTGAACAAAATCGGTTAGTCTCCTTATTAGTATAGCGCATGGTGCACAAACTTAATGACAGGAGGTTTAGTTTGTAACCTACACGTTGGGCCATCGTTCAGAGTAAGATAGAATTCCTCCCAAAAACCCTACGCGGTAAACACAACCTTCCATAAACCTTTTATATATAAGCTAATAAACAAGAATTTATATACTAGTTTAGTCGTAAACAATATTTTTGCCAAAGAAATATCCTTAATTTGTTGAAGGACACGTAACGCTCTTATCTGATTGCTCGGATAAAAAAACCAGATTGTAAAGGCGGTTTAGTAAACCAGATATAAGTTTAATCGGATATTTCTATTCGGATAAGAGTCATCGGACCAACTGTTCTCTGCGGATGATTAAAAAAGGGGGTTAATCCGATTAGGAAATCGTTGAAAAAAACTAGGTCTATTCGGATAAAATAACAGATAGCTGCTGGAAGCTCTATTTCTGACGACTATATTGGAGGTCAATTTCGAGTTAGTGGGGCTCTGCAGCCTTTTAATATCAAAGAGACATGTCAAAGGGTTTCTATGCATATAAACTTGCATCTGCATTTAAAGCTTTCTGTGTCTCCAGTGAATTGTTTCTGGGGTATTATTATCTAGTTTCCAGGGGAAGATCTGTTCAACAGCTCTGTGTTATTTTGGTATTCGCGACCGAAACGAGTCTACATGGCGTAATGGCGCTTATAATCTAGCGTCTGCTACAGACAAATTAAAAAGTCGTAATAACGTTTATTCTTACATAAACTTAATATAATATAAGCAAACGATGCAAAAGTAACATTAAAATTCCAGTGTCATTATTTATAAGGTCAATTTACCAATATCGATGAGAAAAAACTAAAAGCATCTGCTTTAGCCAATAACTATATAGTTTTCAATGGCGAAATAATGGTGGCGTAGCGATTGTCATCGGTCACAAAAAAGGATTTATCTCTTAATTTATTTTCTTGCCACTATTTCAGAGTTTTAAAGCTTATCACAACATAATCTAATTACAAAATGTAAAAATTTCACTAATATCCATAATTCAAACGGGACGTTACGGATTTGATTTGGCCATGTGTACGCTTTCTTAAATCTTTGAGATTTCGCTATTTAGCCGACAAATGTGTTTAATGTTTAAATAGAATAAAACAAAAAATCCCTAAAAGATTTGAATTAAATATAAGAACTAAAGAATTGTTGCGTTTTAAATTTGAAAAGAGATCGATTGATGCTGAAAGCGTTATATTTGAGTTAGCTGTATAATTGGTAATCTATACATTTTCTTATACCAATATTGCCCTCCCATTAGATATTGTTAAATAAGGAATTTCTTCTTCCAATGATTTCACTTTGGAAAATCTACAACCGAGGGTAGTTTTTGCTGGCACCTAAATAAACGTTAAACATTGGCTCTAGCGATAGACTAATTATAACATTTATACGAGAAATAAGGGGGTGCGTCTACCGATAGGGGCCCCTGCGGGCGGGGGAAACGGGCCCCTGTGGGGGTAAGCATTCCCCCCATTTTGCGTACATTTTCGGCAGGTCAAAAGGTTAGCTGATTTACGATGTTACCCTCATAAAACCTAGGTGGTAACCCATTTTAGGTCAATTGGTTAGATGATGTCGCTATGGTGGTGTGGACTGACACGATGTTATGCAAACAGCCGTTAAATAGTTTCCGTCAAAACCCATCCGTCATAGTGAATGTCGGGCCTAGGGCACAATTCGAGTTGGTAATAAATAGGGTTTCCGCCGACAAACACTTTCAAACACTTTCGGGCCCCTAAGGGTTGTAAAAGGGTACTGTAAAATAGCGGGTGGTCATCGGTAAAAGTGTTTTGGAAAAAAGAGCAGAGCGTATACAAATTATAAGGTTTTTTTTATACATTCAAAGTTACAGTACATTAATGGATGAAAACGCCTAAAGATAAAACAATTTAGATTTAATATATTTATGGTTTGTAGATACCATAGCGAACAAATTGTAAAAGTTAAATACGCAAAACATATTTTGGTTGGCCACTGTTTCTTTAAAATCTTCAATAATTTTAAATGCTGTTACGTAATTGGACGCATAGCGGACAATGGTATCATACCTTTCATGTTCAACCGATAGAAATAAATTGTTGGGTGCGCATGGTTCTGTATACAATATTTCGTAAATTTTACGTCAATTATCGGTTATAACGTAACCCATTAATTCAAAGAGTTTTTGGTTCACTTTAGGGAGTTGAATGTGCGAATTAATGAAATATATAAAAAAAAGAGACAAGGTATAAGATAAAGTATTTTATTGTTATAACACCCTGTTACGAAAAATGAGGTCTAATAAAACCCGCAGGGTTTGGAGGTCGCTGTCGAGCTGAACAGCCGACATCGCCAATGACGGGGAGGTCGTCACCGTCAGGAACGCCCGGGCCTCAAAGAGGGCCGAAACGTCTCTGATGAGACTATACAAATATATAATTTAAAATACGGAATATATTATTATCAATATTTAGGTATAAATTCAAGCTTACCCATCCCCGTCAATGATGAAACCGGGTCCGGCGGTAGGGATTACGTCGGCGGGTCGCTGGAATTGGTGATTCGGATAACTTCCTTCGCATTCCGAAGAAGAGCGACTCCAGCTACCCGCTTCAGCAGCAGCCTCCAAACCCTGCGGGTTGAACAGGTATTCACCCTCTTGTACTAAGACGAAGCTGAAAATATATATTATTATTAAAAACCCCAGCCAAAATCGAAAAAGGGTTTATTTGGGGAAATATCAAAATAACATTTAGAGATCGCCGAACTAAAAAACTCACATGTCGACGTCCTCATCCGAGAATAGTGGCGATGGACTTCTGGATGTCATGATAGCAGAGTTGTGATGTCTTAGGGACCCAGGTCCAGGGTTTTTATACCAAAAGGACCCCCATACCTATTTTGAGGGGCACCCCCATACGTAGGGGCCATTTGGGATGTAAAAACAAAAATCTATGAGAATCCCTCGTAGTTTAAACTGAAATAGTTAAGAGGATCTATTCCACATAGTTTATGGAGATCCATAAAATTCTACGCGCAACAACATTCATTTATAACCATTTTTCCACAAAACGTTTGTCCCCAAAAAATATCTAACACTTTGAAACGTTTTTGAGTATATAACTGTCACCTCTTTCAATCATGACCATCCTTCTACGCTTAAAAAAAGCTGTGAAAACAATCGCTTTTTATAAACATTTCGGTGCGTAAAAAAAGCACACTATTTTAACAATACCCGATTTGACGCGTCATGTTAAATTCAGGAGTCGCGCGTGGATCAAAGACAAACTTAATTTGCATCGTAAAAAAAGGTTAGGGTTGACACCAAAAAAAGAGCCCCTAAACCATTTTCCCTTCAAAGAAAAAGACCGTAGGGGCCTACATTGTTCAATTAAGACTCGAGCGGCGTGGCCCCAAAGGAATCCACCCTAAGGGTTTGGTGTCTAATAAAACAGCGGCTCGTAAAAAAATTGGCCGCTCGGTGAACAAGAAGGGCACCGTCAAAAAGTTTTTTTTCGTATATTCATCCAGCTTTGTCAAAATAGGGTAAAAATGTTTTTCGACGGCTCTTTTGAAAAACAACCTTTGTCAGCGATAAAAGGATGAACCGCCAACAAATTTACGGGGCTATCATTAAAGAAGCCATTGATCACTATCCATCCTTAAATTTATAGGCTTAAAAAAACAGTGGGCCCATCTTTTAGAAAACAATCGAGTTTTATATAATAGAGTTTCGAATTAACGACGTGATATTATTTTTATACAGCATCAAAAGATACGTATAAATAGAGAGCCCGATCGGTCAAAGAAACTTCACTAATCAGCGGAATTCTCGTTTTCTTAGCACCTAGAAAAAATGGATAGCGAAAGCTTATGTTGGTTTCTAGAAGATTTGACGGTGAATAGACCCTGGTCCGTACCTCAACTACTGAAATTTTATTACGGAATATGTTTATTTTTAAATTTAGAGCCGGGGTTTGCACCAAATAAGTTACCAGCAATCTTTAGCCGTCTGAGTTTTAAATTAATTTTGAAAGTTATTGACATTTTTGAAACTGTTCAAACTATATCCCACGTTCCAGAAGCGTGCCAAACGGTAGCCGAACTCCGATTATTTAATCAAGCATTACCCCCTCGGTTAGGCGAAATTATTGAAGCTAGATATAATAAGCGGGAAAAAGAATTACTCGAACTCGAGTGGGATGCTATGTTGGGTGCCGAATATGACGAACCTGTGTTGGAATATTTGAAGAGTAAGATTTTTTTCTCTCGTACCGCGTATCAAAAATATATAAGAAATTAAAAAAATATATATTTATTTTTTATAGACACCCCTGAAATTGTCACGGTCGATGATGATGCTGGAGACCCCGAACCGCGTGAATCCGCTGAAATGGTGGACGAATATTTCAACGAACTACTTAACCAAAGCGGTTACGGGGAGGAGGAGGGAGATTTCCCAATTGTAGGATATATTGATTTTGAGGACCCTAATTGCGTAATTTTGGGTCAGACTGAAAAACAGTTCCCGAACTTCAATATGACGGGAATTGAATTGGAAGCTGAAATATCTGATAATATAGCGGAAGGGCTTGCCAGGGTCACTGAACGGGTATTACGCGATGTAAACCCCGCTGACATGGTACAACTAGTAATCCGTAGCTCGGCGCTGGGTGCGGCTCATCCCGATATTACCTTTTCATTTAGGAGGCGTGACCAAATTGATATTGAAGCCCTTCTCGACGAGGTATCCGAAGCTATATACTCAGATGAGGAAGAAGCGTTTTTCCTGGCCCCCGTTAATTTAACTTTTTCCATTGTCCGTCTCCCCCAAGGCGGTGGCTGTGCGAAACGGAAACGACTAGAGACATTTACCATGTTTTCTAGAAATAGACAATCAATTGTCCGTATTGCGAACAGCGACTCAATCTGTCTAGCTAGAGCTCTTTGCGTCGGTGTGGCAATGTGTAAATATCAGAACGAGCCCGAAAACAAAAGACTTAAAACGGTCTATGAAACTTTGTCGCATACCAAAGAAAACAATCTGGCCCAGCGAGCCGAGGCGCTTCTCCTATGCTCCAAATCGGGTGTCCGACCTAACAAAGAATGCGCGTCGCCAGAGTCAATTAGAAAATTTAGAACGTATCTGAAACAATACGATATTTTAATCTATCAAATTAAAAACAGCTGGCCGACCTTGGTGTACGATTCTAGAGTACGAACCAGTATGGACAGAAAACGTATTGTACTTTTAAATCTAGTTAAAAAGCTGGCACCCTTATTCGGGAAAGCAAAGTTTTGTTCAAAGTGTCTCGAGGGGTACAGACGAGATAGCACCCACGCGTGTTCAGACTATTGTTTCGCGTGCTGCAGGGCCATAAAATGTACCGGAGATATAATAAAATGTACCGACTGTTTACGTAATTTTACGGGTGTCGATTGCTACGCGCATCATAAAATAAAATTAACCGGCGATAAATTGTCATTATGTCAAAATTTATTTCATTGCTCGGAATGTTCGATTCTAATCGATTTGACTAAACGCGACGGCCAGCGGCATTCTTGTAACGAACAATATTGTACAGTTTGTCGTAAGTTTTCCCCCTCGGGACATCAATGTTACATCCAAGTAATAAAAGACCCGCGACGCCCTTTACCCCGTTTCGATTCCAATGGTCAGCCCACGCAAATGTGGATATTTTACGATTTTGAAACTATTCAAACCAAACGGCACCCCGAGAAGAAAAACTGTTATATTCATCAACCCATTTTATGCGTGTCGGAAACTTATTGTTGCGTGTGCGTTGATACGTAGCCTGTAAATTTTGCGGCGTTCGCCAAAGACAATTTCTGGGTTCAGATTCCGCGCGAAACTTTTTCGAATATTTAAGAACACTAGCTCGGATAAGAAGAGTGACCGCGCTTGGACATAATGCTAGTAATTCTGATACGCAACTCCTATTACAGGTTATAATGGAGAGTGCAGACTCGTTTGAGCCTGATCCGATAATAAATGGAACTCGCATCTTGCAACTGAAACTACACAATTTAACTCTATCGGATTCGTATAATTATATACCCATTCCTCTGTCGAAATTCGCGGATACGTTCGAGCTGGGCCGCGAATACACGAAATATTTTTTCCCTCATTTTCTATTCAACGTAGTTGATAATAATTTTGACATTTACAAACCCGAACAAACAAACTACGTCTCGGAGAACTCGCTGCCCCCCTTGGAAGCTTACGGTGCCCAATATTTCACGGCGAAAGACCGCGAAAGTTTTAACAAATGGTACGCTCTCGAAACCGAAAAGAGTTCGGGATTTAATTACCTCGAAACGTTAAAACTCTATTGTTCTAGAGATACCCACATACTAGCTAAAGGTTGTTTAAAGTTTATGAAACTATTTCAAGACTTGTGCGAAGTTAATCCTTTAGCGTGGGTGTGACTATAGCGTCAGTGTGTAGTTACGTGCTAAGGAAAAATTTTTTGGAGCCAGAAACGATTGGCATAATACCGGCTAATTTGTATCGGTTATCCGAGCCTCAATCCACCGAGGCTTTAGAGTGGTTGGCTTGGGAAGCGCATGTCCGGAATGTTACCATCGTATCAACGCTGAATGGTCGAGAACCGCGTGTTGGAAAAATTAAAATTGATGGTCTAATCGGTGAGAAAAACGCTCTACAATATCAGGGCTGTTGGTAAGTATTATTTTAAAATGGTTCGAAGAGACAAAATATAAACAGGTTTCTTTCACTAAAGGTTTCACGGATGTAGGACTTGCTTCGGGGACTCTGTAAATAGGAACCAGCCTTTATACGCTAACGCGAGCGATACCCTTAATACACGATGCGGACAACCAATAAACTTAAAGAAATGGATTATACCGTCATTCAACAATGGGGGTGCGATTGGATTTTGGAAAAACAACAAAATCCTGCCATAAATGAATTTTTAAAAAATTCTAATTTTTCGGAAACTTTAACTGAACGTTTAGACCCCCGAGCCGCTTTTTTCGGGGGTCGAGTATCAGCCCTACGAACGTACTGTAACGTTGAAGGGACCGACGATAATATTTTCTACGTGGATATTTGCAGCCTGTACCCTTTTATAAACAAACGGTATTATATCGAAAAATAGATATGAGGAGAACAAATATTTAAGTGTGTTTTCCCTTTTATAGCGGCAAAGTACCCGTTGGTCATCCGACAATTCTGCTCGGTACCGATATTCCAGCCATTGACGATTTTGAGGGATTATTGTTTAGAAACGTGCTCCCGCCAACCAATTTATTCCATCCTATCCTTCCGTATCGGACCGTTAACAAGAAGTTAACGTTTGCGCTATGCCGGACGTGCGCCGATTTACGGTACCAGGGTTGCTGCGAGCATTCTGACGACGAAAGAATGCTTAAAGGCGTTTGGGTAATCGACGAATTAAGATGGGCAGTAAATCGCGGATACAAAATTACAAAAAAAATCGAGGCCTGGTCGTACAAGGTGACGCAGTACGATCCTACAACGGACAGCGGCGGGATTTTTCGAGACTACGTTGACTGTTTCCTAAAAACCAAGGTGGAGGCTAGCGGCTGGCCTTCAGAATGTCAGACCCCCGAAGCCCAGGCCGAATACATTGCGGCTTTCGAACGTCATGAAGGGGTCAAATTGGACCCTACCAAAGTATCGAAAAACGAAGGACTTCGAGCCATCTCGAAACTAATGCTGAATTCCATGTGGGGGTCTGTATGGATTTTATTACCCCCCATTGGGGTTATAAATCATATTAGGTAGCGTGATAGATATTAAAACGAGCTTTTTTTCCAGAAAACTCGGTCAGCGATCCATTGTGACCAAAACTGAAATCGTTCGCGAACCCAAAGTGTTCTTTGAACTGCTATCAAATCCGGAAATCAACGTAAATCGGTTTTGACAGACAACGATACGACTCTTCTAGTGAAATCAGCCCCCATGAAGGAAGCGGAAATCCCCCTAAACCATACAAATTGCGTAATTGCCGCTTATACAACCTGTCAAGCGAGATTAGTTTTATTAAAATATCTTGAAATAGTCGGAGAGAACGCGTTATATTTGGACACTGACGCCCTCCAGTACGTCTCGAAACAACCCCTTATAGAGACGGAACATTATTTGGGCGATATGGTCAGAGAGTTATCCGTTTATGGAAAAAATTCGTTTATTTACGAAGCCGCGTATGGCGGGCCAAAAAATTACTCGTTTTGGGTGAAAAATCCGGATACGGGCGAAAAATTTAACGTTACTAAAGTGAAAGGATTTCGAATTAATGTCGGTAATGAGCATATAATTAACGGCGAAAATTTAAAAACTATGCTAGGAGTGATTGACGAAGAAACTGAAATACCGGCGGCGTTTGCCGTGCCTCTGCCCAAACAAATACGTCGACTTCCGGATCATACGCTCGTTAGCGTCGACTTGGAAAAAGCGTATCGACCCGTAATGGACAAAGTTCGGCTTTTATCGAATTACCGAACAGTTCCATTCGGATATAAAATACGCGCTTAAAAAAACCTTCGCTCTTATGGGAAGCGAACCGCGGGTCGAGAGACGCCGGTCTCCGTGGTCGAGAGTCGCCGTCTCCGCGTACGAGAGAGAGAGAGAGAGAGGCGCGCGCGTTCTCTCTCGATCCGCTATCCGCGCGCGTCTGGGTCACGAGGGTGGGTGTGTCTCTAGCGCGCCGGGCCGCTATCCACGTGGGAAGGGGGTGTGTCACGGGAAAACCTTTTTTGTTATTGTCAATAAAAAAAATATTATATATAAAAACAAAATGTCCATTTTATTTCATTCTGGTTTCAGCTACGCGGTGATAATGTACCCATTTTATCACAGCTGTAACATCATACTTTGCGGGCTTAGCCAAAGTGGTAAGACATATTTCGTAGAAAAACTGATTAAACATTTAAAACAAATGTTTGAACCTCAAATTGAAGAAATCCACTGGTTTTACGGCGAGAATCAGCCAGGATACGATAAACTTAAAAAATATAACGTTATATTTCATAAGGGTTTACCCGACCCTGACTTATTTGACGGCTCAAAACGTATACTGGCGGTTTTAGACGATTTAATGGGATCGGGCCAAAAGGGAGAAGTTGCGCAATTGTTCACCAAAGTCTCGCATCATCGTAATGTTAGCTTTATCTACATAAGTAAAAATTTATTTCATCAGGGTCGCGGGTGTCACGAAATTTCCCTCAATGCGCAATACATACTTTTAACGAAAAATGTACGGGACAAACACAGATTAATTGCTTAGCGCGCCAAATGGCCCCAGATAATTCCAACTTTGTTATCGAAGCGATTTCTGACGCGACTAAGGAACCAAACTCTTACGTATTGATCGATCTTCAGAAAGATTGCCCCTACTCACATCGGATCAGAACTAATATTTTCCCAGGCGAGCAAGTCTCGGTATACATCCCGAAATAATAATAATTTTCCGAGGGTGGTTAGTTACCACACACCCCCACCCAGCGAGTCGAATTCATTCGATGTACAATGTCTCGACGAGTCAGGTCGCAAAAACAACTGCTCGAATCGATCGGCAAATTAAAGGGCGTTAAGAGACGCAATATTTTAATTAACGCCAATAAAGAGTTGATCGAAGCAATATCTGATGGCGTGTATAATACTCTTATCGGGAATATACGTCTAACCACGCGGCAAAAACTACGATTAAAAATACACCTTAAAACGTTACGCAAAATTGCCCAGAATAAATTGGGCTGGCAAACTAAAAAACGAATATTATTAAATCAAAAAGGTGCCGGATTTTTCTCGTTTTTTTCTGCCTATTGTGTCGTCGCTCGTGGGAGCCCTAACAGGTTGAACATAAAAAATGTTAAGGTACTCGAAAAAGATGACTTTAGCGCCGATTACGGCACCCCATCAACAACTCAAACCGGATATTGACACGGAAATGGCGGATATTTTAAAAAGCGAAGCGATCGATGACAGAACCAAGTGGAAGATATACGAAGAGATGCTACTGACAAAGCACGCTCGAAATAAACCGATTGAAAATAACGATAAGCCCAGTTACGAAACATTAGTCAATCTGTTCCCGCTAGGATACAGAGCGAACGCCCGAGAGATATTTAATCATTTGATTTCGAACAGCGGTCGACTGCGGTGGGACAGCCAGGGGCAGATTTTATTAGACGGTGAAATACAAACGGATTCTGATATTGTTGATTTAGTGTATTATCTAATAAGTCCCCACGCGCCGAGACCCCAGAGTTGGTCAAAATTTAATAACCTGGTGGGTAAACTACGGAAAATCACCCTTCAAGCCTTCCCCACCACCACCCCATTACCGTCTTCTTCGAGTTCCAAAATTTGGAAATGGGAGAGTTACCGATAACCGTTACGACTAGACTCGACAAAATATATTTCAATTCTCGTAATCCAGTTAGCTACGGGGGTGTTGAAAATTTATACGACGCTGTCAAAGAGCTCGGAATGTTGAAACGTTTTTGCAAACTCACGACGCCTATACGTTACATAGACCAGTCATTCGAAAATTCCAAAGATGAAAGATTCGTGTAGGAAACAGACTAGACCTCTATCAGACTGATTTGGCTGATATGCGCTCTTTAGCGAGCGACAATTCCGGCTACACCTTTATTCTTACTTGAATAGATTGCTTTTCGAGAGTGGCATTTGCCGTCCCCCTAAAACGTAAGACCGGCGTGGAGGTTGCGCGCGCCCTGAAAATAATTTTTAAAGAGCGGGGCAAGCACCGCGCTATACAGTTCGACCGTGGGTTGGAGTACGTTAATTCGACTGTTTTAAAACTCCTTAAAGAGGAGGGCGTTAGACATTACCATTCCGAAAATAGTGACGTTAAAGCCGCGATGGTAGAGCGTTTTAATAGGACCCTGAAACAGCGCATGTTACGTTTTTTTACTCATAAAAACACGCGACGCTATCTCGACGAGCTGCCCAATTTAATTCATTCGTATAACGCCAGTTATCATACGACAATTAAAATGGCTCCCTTCGATGTAAACGACAAAAATATTCTTCAAGTTTATTGAAATATTTACAAACCAGGGCAGTCTCAGCCAGCCGCCCTCAAGCCCCGAAAATGCCGTATCAAAGTCGGTGATTACGTAAGGATTACCCGAACTGCCCGACCGTTTTTAAAAGGATACAGCGATCAAAATTGGAGCGCCGAAATATTTAAAGTTGTTTTCAAGAATACTAAAAGACCTCTTCAATTTAAGCTCGTTGATTTGGCTGACGAACCCATCACGGGATATTTCTATTTTAAAGAAATTCAACGAGTTATAAAACCGGAAGAATATACAATTGACAAAGTATTAAAGAAGCGACGCTCAAAGGGTAAAGTCGAATATTTCGTTTCCTAAAGATACCCAGTAATTCAAATCTCGAGTTATTTCCGAATAATACGGTAGCCTGTTTCACGATAAAATTACCCGAACCTATCGAATTAAAGGGGGGGGTGGGAAGTTGCGTTGGTGGAAATATTGTATCCCTTTTCGTTTTACAACGTGTTGCCCTATGACAATTACGTCTATTTCCGCGTTAATCCCGCCCAGCATGGGGGACAGGCTGACCCTAAAATGGTCGGGACGATGCGAGAAATCCCTCCGGGGCATTACTTGAGTATAGACCATTTACTTAAAGTAGTAAACGACACCGTGCTATGCACCGCCGCTAATGTGTGTCTTACCCACGATCCGCTGAACAGACACGTGGCGCTGGTTGGAAAAAATATTACCCCCTATGGCGAATTTATGAGTGACGGACTGAGCAACACGCTAGGATTTGAAAGAACTAAAACTATCGCGGGTAGAAGCGAGAACCCAGCTCGCTTAAATTTCCACATTCCGCCCCAAATTTTCGTTTATTCCGATATCGTCGCTGATCAAGTGGTGGGTTCGTCGCTCGTCAAATTGTTCAGAATAATAGCGGTTGACGTATCAGCCCGATTTGGTATTCATATCGAGAAAACGTACATTTCGCCGCATTACGTGCCCATTGAGAAGAAATACTTTGATACTATCCAAATAGATCTACGCGATGTTTATGGGAAACCAGCTCCTTTTGAGTTTGGCAATCTAACAGTAAAACTTCATTTGCGTCCAAGATGCCCTTAAGACACGTTCTTGAAAATAGACGCTGAGTAGCGTGCCCGTACGCCCAATATTATGCCACTCAGGCGGGTGGCGCTATTCCCCAAGTATACGTAGGATCGCCTTATCAGCGGGGGCACGGGCAATTCGGAAGCGGGTTTGGAAGTTTCTTCTCCGGCTTGTACAAGCTAGCGAAACCTTTTCTGTTACGTGGGGCAAAATTTTTGGGGGGCCAAGCCCTCTCCACGGGAAAACAAGTTTTGGCTGATGTGTCGACGGGGTCAACCATACGTGAAGCCACCAAACGGCGGCTTACTGAAAAGTACGATGATCTCAAACAACAATACGGGACTGGGAAACGTAAACGCAAAACTAAAACAATTAAAAAAGACCAAAACGCGGTGGAAAAAAATCATTAGTAGGCAGGAAACGAGCTAGAAAGGTCGTTGATATTTTCTCCTAAAATCATGGGTCATTGCGAAGCGTTAAAAAGTGAACTTGATGTTTTTCAAACCGCGCCTATCCAAACGTCAATCGAGGGAGGAAAATGGACAACCTTCAAACCCATCTCGTCGCTGAGGGGCGATACCGTAGAGTTTAATATTCCTGGAAGCGGGCACGAGTACATTGATTTATCGCTTACGTACCTACTCACGTTTTCCAATAGCTAGTTCAACTTTCACCTTGTCGCTATTTTGCAACAAATAATTTGAGCTATTTGTTGGAGACACAATAGGATCGTCAACTCTACACAATACATTTTCTGGTAATACCCAATATTCGTCCTTAATAACTGGCCAAAAATAATTCGAAGAACTAAATGGTGGATACATAAAAGAAATTAAGTAGTCGCCACATTCATTTGAATATTCCTTCACTTTAGCAATGCAAGTAGAGATGGCTCAAATATGAACCATTTTTTCCAAGATGGCCGCCAAGATGGCCGCCATAACCCCCCCAAAACACCCCCAAAATATTTTCCAAAAACAAAATTTTTGTCCTTGGAAAAAATAAAAACATTTTAATTTAAATCTCAATTTTCACCTTGAAGATGATCTTTGACCTCGACGACAGACCCCTGACAACCACCACTAAGCCTCGGTCTATCACTCCAACAAGTTTGGTCACGATCGGACAAGGTCGGACCGATATATCGGCGGTAATATGTAACCCCACCAAATACTTCACCTTATTTACTTTTGATATCGTTTTTTAATTTTTTCGTTTTTTCGCCATTTAAAATGCTAATTAGTTAATTGCGAGATGGGGAAACGAATTCGCGACCTTCGTTTTATAGCCTTGGCAACTTTTGGCCCCACCCAAAATACTTTAAACAGCTAATAAACGAGTCTAAACTTGCGATAATAACTATTTCTATAAATAATAATTGTTTTTACATTTAAAAGTCAAAGGATATGTGTAAGCGTAAGACGTCTCAAAAATCGAGCTCTTTAAAGGATAAAAAAATGAAGTTATTTATTGGAAAACCAGACGTTAAATGCAAATCGCCTAACGAGAACCCTTGTTATTACGAGGAGCCATGTCGCAAACACGCTTTTAATTTCTTTGATAATTTAAACTTTAGTGTTAAATGCGGGATTTGTCAAGAACAATGTCATGACAAGCAACACTTAATGGATCACTTATCGAGTAGTTATAAAAATCAAATTCGTATTGATGTTTGCGATTTTATTCATTCAAAGAAACCAGAATATACAACCAAAGAAGAAATATTAAACGATCAAGTTATTGATTATTTGAACGAGTTTAACGTAAAACATCAAGAATGGTTAAACGAGTTTGTTAATGATAATGGAACGCCAAAGAAAATTCAACGTAAAAAAAAGACAACTGGTATTAAGTCCTAAGAAACTTTAAATTCAACAATGAAATCAAATGTTGTATTTCCACCGGACTTTGTCATGCCATCTGATGAGCAGATGGAAGCTATTATTTTTTTTCAAGAATATTGTAAAAATAATCAAATTTAAACTCTTAATCTAGTTGAAACGCCCATCGAGGTTTTAGAAAATCTGGAACCAACTTGTCAAATGATTGAAAATATGTGAATAAATATGTTTTTCTAATAAATATATTGTTCTTATTTTTCCTACGTAAAAATAGATAATTTAACTCTTTCGTGTTAAGGTTTAGCGTGGTAGATCGGTAGCGTTACAGGACGTTATTCAAACAGTCTCAAGTTCAACTCCCAATCCTTTCGATCTATCACGTTAAATCTTTTATTAGTATAAAACGAGATGTCGCCCAACTAAACTGTCATTATAAAGATGTCAAGTTTCGTAGTATTTCTACCTTCGAACGCATCACCCGATATTTACCCGGAAAATACGCCTTCTAACTTTAAAGTACAGTTATCAAAACCTTTAAATTTTAACAATGAAAAATGGGCTTGCTCATTAGCAGAAATAATTCTTCCTGAAACTTATTCGAATATAACAAATGAGTATTCGCATTTCCAAGTAGGGTCACGTGTCAGATGTTATTTCACCCGAAGAAAATCAATGGGATTATATTAAAATTGAAATTCCACCCAAACGTTACGAGGGTGATTTAGATCGAAATAAGAATAATATTCCAACATCTCTTCAAAATAATATACTCAACGAGTTTGCTAAAACTATTGAGGCCAATCAAACACTTAAAGGAAAAATACAAATAAATACGGTAAAAGTTGATGAAAACGAAGACAGTTCAAAATTAAAAATACAGTTACAAAAAGATGTGCAAATAAGAATACCTCAAGCATCGCCCCTAGCGTCTGTTCTGGAATTTCGAGAAAATGATTTGTCGACAGTGATTATATTTCTAATTATCCACTCTCAAAGCATGCCAAAACTATTTATTTAACTTACGCAACAAATTTTATCGAAATACGAATAAAGAAAGCGTTAATTGTGAATAAATATCAACAAAAATATTTACCACGACAAATTCCCGTGGAAGAAATCCAATCACAACCCAGGAGGAAAAAACAGAAAATTAACAAGAAACCGAAACTAAAACTAGAAGTAAAACCAAAACTTGAACCAAAAACAAATTTAGAAGAAAAGCCAAATTTGAAACCAGAAGAAAATCTAAACAACATTTTACCAACAGAACCTTTAATTCCAATTATTAATGGAGACGTCAACCAACCAAAATTTTTAAATCCTTCCGAAGAAAATAATTTACCAAGTTCTCTTCCAAAACCTGTTAATCTACCATCTCAACCTGTTATTAAACAAATACAATGGAATAATTACGCGATTGTGTTTGAAGCGGGCAGATATGAGGGAGAAAGACAATATAATAATGAAATTCAACCGTTCACATTACAATTAATTATACGCGATTTATTAGAACGATGTAAACCGAGACAGTTTGATGGATTAAAAACCGCGATATCGTCCGATGATGAAGATAATTTATATTTTAATTTAGAAATACCGGTAGGGATGGAAATTAAATTTCAAAATCCATTAGCAGATCTTTTTAAAATCCCACCAGACACTTATTTTACGGGTAATCAAAAATTTGGCCCGTTAAAAAATTTAAATAATATTACTTTTAATTCGCGGAACAATTTTATCGACATACGTGTTGAGACTACAAAAATACCGCAATTTGAGCAGGAAGATTGGGCTTTCTACTCTGTATCAATTATCCAACCTTTTTTATTTGAAGGTCAGAGAGATGATTTTGGAAATATTATACCATTATCTTTGCATAGGCAATTAAAAAACGAGATTCAACAGGCTACAAACTACCCCCCTTTGAATCGGTACGAAATTAGTTACGTAATCGAAGAAATAAATCGAGTTCATTACTTAAGAATTTCGTTCCCTCAAGATCTACAGATGGCCTTCACCGGGAGCTTAGCAAATATTTTTAATATAAACGCGCCAGAATTTCAAAATGGTGTAATTAGCAGTCAAAATCCTTTAAAAGTGTATGAGGAAAAATTTTTGTCAGATGGGGAATCGGTTATAGATTTTAGGTATAATAAAAATATTCCAATTGAAGCCCCTAACTGGGAAAATGACAGTTATACGTTTGAATGTAATTATTACGAGTCTGATAAAGATTCAAGCGGGAATTTTAAACCGTTATCTCTTCATTTCAAAATTTTAAATGAACTTCAAAGATATTTTGATTCGCATATCTCACTTAAGGCTGGATTTTTTATTTTCAAAGAAAATGGAAATTATTATTTTCAAATTGAATTAATGAGTGGCTTGGAAATTAAAATATTCGGTCCTCTAGCAGACCTCTTACAAATTGAGTACAAAGTAGATTATATCTCCTCAGTTTATAAAAGCAAAGCATTAGACCCACTTCAAATTATAATTTTTCGAAACGATTTAAACAGAGTTGAGAATAGTCGACGACAAAAACGTGATATTGATTTCCACAATTACGAACATGGTAAAAATAATAAAGTAAATGTTGTAGACAAATTCCATTGTCGAATTCCAACTGGTGTTTACCACAGTATTGATGATATTTTAATTGCGATGAAACACTCATTACCACATCAGAGTTGGGCTAAATTCGAGTTTAATTTTAATTCAGATTCGACAGTTTCAGTTAAAGGTTTGGGTGGAAACAGTTTTTTAACCTTTCCAATAGATAACCCCAAACTCGGACAAATGTTAGGTTTTTCAAACAATCAAATTGAAAGACCTCTTTTTAACGAAATAGGTATGTACCCCGCAGATCTCAACCACGGAATATCAGGAATTTATGTCTATACAAATATTATACAACCTATAATTACAGGCCACACTAATACGCCCTTGCTGAGAATTATCAAATTAAACGAAAATAAAAATCGAGCACAGGTTGAAAGATTTCATTTTTTAGACTATTTTCCAGTTCTCTACGATCAAATACAAACTATAGAAATTTCTTTAAGGTCGGATTACGGTGAACTCCTGCCATATAAAACAGGCAAGACTATTATTAAATTAATATTTAAAAGACTGGATTCTTAGTCTAAAGTACACTTAAAACAAGCTCATCATGGAAAGATATTATCATCATTATGTACAAACAGGACGCGGATATAACGTATTTCGAGGAAGCCAATATCAAACTGGACGTGGATTTGGGTCAATTTTTAAAAGTTTAGCAAGATTCGTAACACCTCTTTTTCGCCCCGTAGCTAAATCACTCGGTATCCAAGGTTTGGTTATGGGGTAAAGATTAATGGATGATGTTGTTGCGGGTCAAAATTTTAAGGAGTCATTAAAAAAAATAGTAAAATTGCCGGAACAAATCTTTTAAATAGTCTCGGTGATTCCATATTAAATACACAGAAAGGCTCTGGAGTTCGGAGAGTAAAGAAGCGCAAATCAAAATTACGCCATAATCAAAGAAAACGCAAGAGAACAAAAACCGATTTTCTTGACTAAAGCATTATGCCTCAATTTGAATCTATGTGTTCTGAGTTAGAGCTCTTTAACGAACCCTTGGTTAATGGGAATACTGAGGGGAATAAATTTGTAGATTATTTCCCTATAGCTCCCTTGTCTAATGCTACACAGATTGATTTTTCTATCCCCGGGATAGATAATTATATTGACATGTCAAACTTGATTCTTAAAATTCGAATTCGTGTTAAAAAAGAACAAAACGGGATTTTAATAGATATTCCAGCAGCCGAAAAAAAAGTATCCCTATGTAACATTCCATTGCATTCTATTTTTAGCCAAATAGACGTATATATGAATGAGACTTTAGTACAATCTAGCAACTACTGCTACCCATACTTAGCATATTTAGCAACAGTTTTAAATTTTGATAAGGGAGCCAAACAATCTTACAAAACCGCCGAGGGCTATTACGAAGACGGGTTTTGCAACCCAGCATTAGCGTTTAACGATGCTAATAAAGATAAAAAAAAACAATGGAATTTTAAAAAGAAGTAAAGATATTGCGGGATCGAAACTTTGTGAATTTATGGGTAGACTTCATGTAGATTCTTGTAAAATAGACAAATTTCTTTTAAACAAAGTGAATTTAAGAATTCGACTCTTGAAAAATTCCGATGAATTTATAATTATTTCACAAGAAGTTAATAACAAATATAAATTGATTATCGAAGATGCGGTTCTTACGGCTAAGCATATTCTCGTAAATCCAGATCTCCAGCTGGCACATAATGTGGTACTGCAGAAACAAAGAGCTTTGTACGATTTAACACAAACAGTTGTTAAAACTCTGACAATCTCAGCAGGAGCTAGCGATTTCGTGAAGTCAAATATTTTTTTAGGTAAAATTCCAAATCGCGTAATAATCGGAATGGTAAACAATTCTGCTTACAATGGGTCTAGTCGAGAAAACCCTTTTCAATTTAACCATAATAATATCTCGTTCTTACAACTTTCATTAGATGACCAGAATGTCCCAGAAACTGCTCTAACTCCAGATTTTAATAAAAATCTCTACACTAGGTCATATTATTCACTATTCTCGGCAATGGATTTAATTGGAAATAACTCTGGAAATTGTATTGATTACGAAAATTATAAAAACGGTAATACATTATTCGCGTTTGATTTAACTTACGACTCCTCGGCAAATTCTAACAATCTCTCAATTCAACGAAATGGTAGTTTACGGATGGTAATGAAGTTTTCTTCCCCCTTAACTAATATTCAAAACATAATTATTATTGGAGAACACGAAAACCGATTTGTCATTAACCAAGAGCGTCAAGTTACGTATATTACGGAATAAAAACAATCAACGAGGACAAAGATTGTTTAGTTGTTTCGTGAAATCGCAGTGGTAAAGATGTCTCGAACTCACAGTCTCTCACCTAAACAAGAAGTATCGGTGATAGGTTATGTTAATCAATCCATCAAAATTTACCGACTAGACACTTGCGCCGAATTTGAACTGAATTTGGAAGCCTGGCAATCTCTATTCACATTCGAAAAGGAAATAACTAATTTTCACACCTGGCTGCCTCTTGAAGGTTCAAAGATTAAAATCGACTGTTTCAAGGGACAAAAGGAAAAACTCGTGGATGTACGCGCTTGTGCAAGAGGAAAAAATAATTTGTATCATCTTTTTTATTCAACAAATTATGGATTTACTCTCAACCAAGCAGGGTGGAAAAGATTGAAGCATTGTAAACATACAATTAATCAGGAGATTAATTTAATTTTGTCGGCAAAAATATTATGCGTGACATAATTGTACATGAGCTCACGGATAAAATGCTTGAAATTACCGAGAATTGTGAGAATCCACATTGTAAATCTTCGATCACTCACGATGTTTCTTGTAAACTAGGATTTTGCACAAATTTTGAAGACCGAGTTGAAAATATGATATTATTAGCAATGCCCCAATTAAACTACGATCATATTGTTGTTAGATTCGAAAAGGAATTTGGTCTTGACCCCTTAATAGTAGAAAGTCAATTATATTTCGATATTGTTCAAAATGTGTCAAACTTAAAATGTGATTTAATTTATTAAAATAAAAACTTTTACTATAATCTGTTTTTATTATTACTATTCATACATTAAAAGATGGTGGTGTCAAAAACAGACAAACAATTAAGTAAAGTTTATTACGATGTTGAAAACCCACACAGTTATTCCAACAGTGTCACATTAAGAAAAACTTTTCCCAAAATTTCGGAAAAAGAAATTAAAAATTTTCTCAGCAAACAACCAACTTACACACAACACAGAGCTAGGAGGTTAAATTTAAAACGTAACAAATTATATGTAACAACTATTGACGAGACATTTATGGCTGATTTATTAGACCTCCCTATTTTACAAACTTTTAATAAAAATTACCGTTAAACGTTATTAGTTCAGGATATCTTAAGCAAATTCATTTTTATTCTGCCAATTAAAAATAAATCCTCGAGCGAGATTGTGAAGGCCTTTAGAGAGATTTTCAAAAAACGAGTACCTGTTAATTTATGTACCGACGCAGGGTCAGAATTTAGAAACGCCCCATTTCGCGCTCTTTTAAAGCATTACCTCACATATTCTGAGAAAAAGGCTTCTATGGTTGAGAGACTGGTTCGCACGGTAAAATCTAATATTTTTAAAATAATTACCTAGACCGGCGATTTACATTATCTTAATAAACTACCATTAATTGCAAAATCTTATAACGCTCGAAAACATTCTACAACAGGAATCGCCCCTAAAGATGTCAATAAAAACAATGAATCGGTAATCTGAAGAAAAAAACTATGGCAACCTTAGCATGATTGGGAAGCCAACTTTAAAAATTGGGGATAAAATTCGATTAGCCGTTGCAAAAACAACGTTTGATAAAGCATACAGAGGAACGTTTACAGCCGAAATATTTGAAATTCATAGAGTAATTACGAGAGATCCCTGTATGTATATTGTGAAAGATTTGACCGGAAATATAATTAAAGGGGCTTTTTACGCTCAAGAAATAGTTAAAATTCATGTGTAGAGCGCTACAGTCTTTATTCAACATTTTGTTAACCATGGGTGAAGTACACATTCTCCTGGGTCTCGCGATCGTAATATTTGGTGTTAGTGCCACAATAGTGTCAACCGCGATGAAATTTAAAAAAAGGAAGTCCCGAATATAGCTTAGATATTGGAGTTTGTGACAAAGCAAACGATCTAGGAAAAGACACGTACCTCGTAAAATGTAACGAGACTTTCGACGTGCGACATTTCAAGAAAGAAGACGGAAGTTTGAAGCCATCTATCAGGGGAATCAACTTAACAAAAGATCAATATGAAAAATTATGTATTTTGACGGTGACGTGAAAGATGAACACTAATCAAATCCAATCTATACTTAAGTGTGACCCACGCTCGAGAGATAAATTTATCGGAGTGTTTCTCGCTAATAGATTACCCAAACCTCCAATTAAAAAAAATCATATTGTTTCGTAATCAACACCGATCCTGACACTCTTCCAGGGGCTCATTGGACGGCTGTTTACAAATCGGGCAACACTCTGGACTTTTTTGTTCTCTAGGAAGATCACATCATGACTATGGATTTTTGCTAGAACGATATAGCAAGCGTATTCAATTCAATACTCATAAATTTCAATCAAATAAAAGCCAAAACTGCGGACCACATGTAATTTATTTTCTAACCTCGCGATGTGTGGGGATTACTTACAGTAAAATAATTAACGAATTGCATAATTTCGATTTAAAAAGAAATGATAGTTTAGCGTTGTTGAATATATGTATTCATTTGGTGAAAGAGTGGAAACGAAATAAATCGATTTGTTTAGAATAAAAAAATGTTTATTTATTTCACACATAATTATTTTTACACATTTTTATTATTCTTGCCAACGAGAAGGAGGCCTGGTATGTCTTTTTGGCCTGGGAGATTTTTTGGGCGATGTTGATTTTAATTTTTTTTGCGGCGATATTGGAACTCCACCAACAGCACCATCCTCCAAGGATAGCTCTCGATCCCAATCATCTTCCTTGCTTAATTGACTTCCAATATCTGTATTTTCTAAGTATTCTTCAAATATTTCATTTTCTTGATTTAATCGTTTTTGCATTCTATCATCAGTAATTGTCTTTTGTTGCTTAACAATCGGCGTAGATGATTTCCTTTTCCAAGAATCTTCAGTCTTTAAGAAACTCGGGAATTTCCTAGTCTGCTCGTTTTTTCTCTCGCTGAGATAGTCTTTCATTTTGCGTGTCATAGTATTTAGACGTAGCTTCGCCAGCGTTAACTTCCTCGGGCGTTTTGAAGGGTGAAAAAATTTGCGAGGCGAACGGGGAATTTAATGGCCCAACAGGTACGGGTGCTTGAAAGTTTGTAATTTCAACTTTAGGTACCGGTATCTCTTTTCTCATTTCCCTGGCCTCGCTCAGTATTTTTTTAAATTCTCGTAATTTGGAGCGGCTGTTTAAATTAGAAGTTAATATATTTTGCATCTCATTATCTAATAAGTTATAATATGTTTCCTGGGGAGAAACAAGCTGTTTATTTTCTTGAGATATTTGTCCGACACTCGAAGCGGGAACTAAAATCATTTTTTTCATTTTATCTTTTATTGAATAAATTGGTAATTAAAGGAACCATAGATCCTAGTAGAGCCGGTATGAAGAATCCCGTACCTTTCTGAATTATTAAAGCACGCTTCCTTTTTTGCGAAATTTTCGGACTGGCCAAAAACCGTATTGCTTTTTTATATTTAGAAAGATGTTTTTTTGGCTTTAGATAATATAATTCCACCCCTTTCAAGTTTTTGCAAGCGGTCTGTAAGGCTTTTAATTGCGTTGGAGAACTGTTAGCTAATATATTTTTACGTATCCCTCCTTTAGATTTATACAATAAATTTAAATATGGATAGTGTGTTTTAAACCTCTCAGAGGGATTTGCAATAGGAGTCGTTTTTTTACGTACTGTCTTTTTTGGAGCCATTGTCTTTAATGAAGTTGCTAATAATATAGTAAATTATTTATTATTGGAAAAAACTACCATTTGTGGTCCGTTTTGATTAAATGTGTACGATCTTAATCGTAAGCTATCTGGAGTGGTGACAGATGTGTCTATAAATAGTGAATTGTAAGGTTCTCTAGTAGCCACATCGTAGGCCATTTTAATTATTTTTGTATTATTTGGCCAGATATTGGATTTGACTTAGATCTCGAGGAGATTTAAACAGATTTAGATATGACATATTAAGAGAGATTAAACGAGATTGTTTGCCTCGAGGAAATAGGGTTTGTGAGATTAATACGACTGAAATTTCATAATGATGACTGTCTACGGTAACCAATTTAGCAATTTGATCATTTTTGTAAAGTTCTTCTGCTAAGTCATCAATAATAAGTGAAGAATTTCTATTTGATTCCCAGAACTCGCTGTCCATTGGAGGTAGTCCTTGAATAAACTCTATATCGGTTAAAAACTGAGATAAAGCATGGTAACCTGATTGCCAAACCAAATAACAATAAATAATTTTAATAGGAGGTTTATCGATTAATTCATTCCTCCATCTAATTAGTGAGTTCGTCCATGATGATTTGCCGGACATAGTAGGCCCTGACACCATCATTCGAAATGGTGAAAGAAATTTTATATAAGACATTACTGTTTAAACAAAGACAACATACTACGTATTTTGTTAGTACATTGACTGTTTTATAGAATATATGTAAAAATAAACAAACACATTTTAAATTTAAAAATTTTTATTAAAAGTATAATATGTTTCTTATCAAAACATTCCTTCACCAGTTATATAAAGTTTCAAAAAATAACATACAAAAATAACATTTTTGAATAAAAAAAAATCATAATATCTCTTTCACCAAAAAAAAGTATTAATTCCTGTTTTTTAGTAAGAATTCAATTTTGGAAGTTAAAAGTTTAAATCTTAGGTTATTTAAAAATAAAGTAAATACTCGATTTTCGGAAGAGATTTCATTTACGATAACTATGTGGTTAAATGAAACCTGTTTTGCAAGTTTTTTTGTTACATGATTTTTAGACTTATAATTAAAAGATGGCAATTTTATTTTACAATTCACCATCTTCACATTCTAAATAGCCGTAGGGGACACTAGAGATATTATCTTTTAGTACACGTTTACAAAATGTTTTTTTTGAAAGTTTTACTTAAGTTGCCAACGCGTAAAAGCATTTTGTACTTATCTTTTATTACGTTAAAGGGAATTTTCACCTTAAACTCGGTATTTGGCACAAAAATCATTTGTTTGAAAGCGTCGAAATGGATGATTTCTGAATTCTCCCTGGTAAGAGTTATTCCTTTTAATTTTATAATTGGCTGATTATTTTCAAGTTGAAAGCTGTAGCTTTTTGGCCCAGTTGATACGAATTTTGTGATATATGTATTCGGAGTCTCGCACGTAAGTTCACCTAAATTACCACCGAGAGGGGGGGGTAGCCAATCGTTTGGTAGATGTGTAAATTTCACTCCGTCAGTGTCAAAATAAATTACACGCTTTCCCAACTTATTAATTAACTTATGCAGATGAATACGACCGTAACTGGTGACAAAGGCGGCGATTATTACATTACCTTTTGAAAATGTTGGGGCCAGCTCACTTTTTTTTATAGCCTACCATGGCAACATCGTTGTTGATTAGATGAAAGTCTGTTAATTTATTCGTTGTGTCTGCTATAATCTCGGTTAATTGGGAGTAGCGATGGATGATTTTAGTTGATGATTAATCCATTCTTAAGGCCATTCTTCCGTATAATGAATTTTGCGCCAATTTCGCGGAAGTTCTTAAGGATGGGTTATCAACAATTTCTTCAGGCTCTAACCTTACTCCATCCGCTTCGTATATCGCGTCTAAATACTCTTTTTGTTCTTGATATGTTTTAATATTGGGTGGAAATCCTGAATTTTTAACTTTTGCTCTAAAAAAAATGTCAATATATGGTTTAAAAAAATTGGTTGTAATATTGTAATGGTACACCTCGAAAATTTCTAACAGCTGATAATAACACTCTTTTATTGAGTAGTAGATTTCCACCGAGGGTAAGACTACCGTTATAGCTCGTTCGTCAATACAATGGGTACATTTTTCATCATTATTTATCACACAACTACCACATAAAGGATAATAAAGTTTTTTATTAAATCGGTAGGGAAGAACGGGTAAGTAGAGGTTTCTGGGGGGGAGGATTCTACAACTAATTATTCCAAAATAGGCGTCCGGTGCATAATCAAAGTTGTGTGTGATAAGTTTAACATTTTTATAACCATATTCCATTTTTTGTAAGCAATACGCATACAGACTACAAAAATCAAAATATCGGATTTGTTCTCCAATTAAGAGGTCTATTTCATGGTAAAGCTTAAATGTTTCTACACACCCTCCAACTAAAGAATCTCTAGGGTTAATTTTAGGAATAATTTTAATTGTATTAAAAAATGCTTTCACCTCGGCATTTTTTCTCAACAAGTCTAATGTTTCACATTCAAAAATTTGAATATATGTTTGGTTTGGTAAATTTTGTTCAATAAATTCTTTTCGATCTAATTCTCTTTCTCTAATTTCTTTGAATGTTTTTCCGACAATTGAATTAAAGCTCGAGCCAGAAAAATGTTTTGGACAACCGTGCCAGAAATCACCCATTACATCAATTACTATGGGTGGATTTTCACAGTAACCATCTACGAAATACGGACCTACAGACTGTTCCCCAGCCGCGGATCTGACCGTTTGCAAAATTAAATTATTTTCCTTCTCGTACCAAGATAAATATTTTAAGGCAATCTCACTTTGATTCTGTCTACTTGCCAAACCGATAGCCGGGATAGTACATAATGTATATGGTTCTAAAAACTTGTCGATAAATACATTATTAAGTTCCCCAGAAAGAGAAATACCCCCATAATTACTGATATCAATTTCAATTAGTTCTTTATATAAGATGCGAAATTTCTGCATAGCTAAGCGTAATAAATTACAATCTAAAAGACAATACGCTCTGGATTCAGATTTAATACAATAGACCGGTTCGAGCTGTTTGTGTGAATACCAATTTTTAAATTCTCGGTATTCCAATTCTTTCATTTTATTGGGCTCAAAATATTTTTCGTCCGGAATTGGTCCTGAATAATTCAAAGTTTGTTTTGTCCAAAAAATAAAGGGAAAATATCCTTTAGATTGAGGCAAAGAAAACATTTTAGGAAAATGCCTTAGTGGAGCACTAATGTAATTTAAAGAATCTACAAAACGAATGTCTACCTCTTTAATATAAATAGTAAGAATTTTGGCTCCATCGTAAATAACCTCGGGAATGACATGATTAATTAATTTAGAAATAATAAACATACCGTCGAAAGATCTCAGATTATGGGCCATTACGATGAGGTTGGTAAATTTCGGTCTAATTGTTTTTCTTTTCCGTTTCCCATCCGTAAGTAAAATAGTTTCATGTTGAAACAAAAAATTGATAAAGTTATTTACACAATATTGTCCTACAAAAACCGTGGTTTCCACAGGCTGATTTAAAATTTCACTTTGTGCCACTAACAGAATAGGTTTATGCATATTATTCTCGATTATAGTTTCAATATCGAAATATACATAGGATCGTGGTTTTTTTTAAAGGTCGACTGTTTAACATAATGCTGGTTAGGAGGATGTTCAATTTTACAAGAGTTACAAGCTGTTTCACATTTGTGAGTTTTTGAAGTTTCAAATTGAATACAGCATTTTTCTCATCTGTGGAAAAGCTTGCAAGTTTAATTTTTCAGGTGAAAACTGTAACATTCACCTTGTTTTAAATACCTATTTCAAAGTTTACAACGAATTAATGGAATTTCTAAAATTTCGTGAAAATTTATACCTAAACACCTTTTACATTTAATATTTCTAGTGTCAAAACAGTGGTGTTTGTTCCTACGATCGGTGGAATAAATTTTTTTTTCACAGTCTAAGCACGAAGCTACTCCGCCCCAAATGGAATGTAGATTTTTAGCTAAATGAACGTGCGTGCCAATTTTTACAAGTAGAATTTTGTTTTCGGCAGGGGGGAAGCCTTTGATATAAATTTGAAAATTTTCCGTGGAGTTAAATATTATTATCTGATATTTTGGGGCTAAATATGTTTGAAATTTAGCTATATCACCAATTTCTACAGCTCCTTGTGCAATTCCTACATCATCATGCAATTTCTTAGCGGCTTTAGTTTGTAATTTACTACGAAATAATGTTAAGGCTCTATATTCTTTAAGAACACTTGTTAATGGAAGTTTTTTCTTTTTGTACTCGGCAATTTCACAGAGTTTTATTCCGACTGTGAGGGCTCTCGCTACGCAAAAATTATCGATGTTATTTATATAATAACAATTGGTTTTAGTTTTTAAAAAAGCATCAAGATCAATAATGTCTCTGATCCCCATTTTCTGTGGGGATTTCAAAAGAATTATACTAAATCTAATTTCTCCATCTAGTAAGAAATCTTTTTTCGATTGAGCAATGCGAGCTATATGGTTAAATATTCGAGAAACAGTTAACTGATCAATTTTAATAAATTTAATGTTAATTGGATGTTCTAAATTTTCCGATTGAATTGCAAATCTGAGGAAATCGAAACCTGGTGCCTCTTGTCCTACGTATTTGATAATTTTGGACAGAATCTTTTCAAATACTGTAAAAAATAAATGTGTGAGGATTTCGTTTAAATCTATTCGTTCTAATTCAATATCAAGTTGTTTACATTTCCACTTTTTTGAATTTCTAGGGCTTAATTTTTTAATTTTATAAAACTTTTTATAATTAAAACTGTTTAAAGATGAAAAGTCTAATTCACTGTCCGAATGGTAATCACTGAAGTCTTCCATATTCTAATTTCGTTTCCAGGTCTAAAATGTTATTCTAATTACTATAACGAATAATTAATTAATGAGTTTAACTTACCTTCGTGGGTGGGCAAACAATTTTTCCTTCCGTTTGGTCAATTATCTTTTTCAGCCTGTTTGTTGAGTTTATGATTCGAATAACGTCCATGGATAGGGTGTTGGCTAAGAATTTCACCCTTTTATAATCACCCTTCCAGAGTTCATCTTGGGGAAGATGTTTAATGTTTTTATACGAATATATCTGAAAATCTAGATATATTCCCTTGTCGCTCGCCTTTTATCTCGGAGTTTTAGTTTCGTAAGAAACTCCACCTTTCTTAACTTTCACTGATTGTTCGATTCCAACTTCTTCGATATTTGACATACGACGTAGCTCTTGAATAAAGTCCCCATCCGATTCGTCCGACTCTAATAACATCTCCTCTTCAGGCCTATCAAAAACTGAAACTGCTTGACTCGCGGAGCTTTGACTATTGCTTGTGGAAGCCATTTTAGCCTGTTATGTTTTAATAGTAAAATTTTGCCCTTTTATACCAAAAGTATTTATTTTTTTCATTAATTTTTTCAAAATATAAAACCTTGAATATTAAAGTGATTAATACTACAAGGATAGAACCTAGTTATAATTTATCTGTATGTAAATGGTATTTAAAATTGTTTGTGAATGCTAATTTAAATATAGACATGTATAAAAATATAAAATTATTAATTATTTTTTTGAAGGACTTTATATTTAATCAGTTTGTATCATTGAATTTTCCGTGACAAAAAAGACAACGCCCTAAGAGTTTTAATATTTTTTCTTTAAAAATCAATTATAGATGTAAGAATTTTGTTTATTACAGGGTTAGATGTTTTAAAATTCTATGGGAAGAAATATATTTCTGAGAGGTATAAAATTTAAACGAAGGGATAAAATTATATTTCTGCAGGGTGTATTTGATAAAAAAAATGTCTTTTGTCTTGATTTTAAAACAGGTTAAAATCAGGATGTAAAAAATTAAATAGTCTGAAATTTTTCTTATAAAAAGACTGTCTTTACCGTATTTTGTTTTATAAAACCATGGGCTCTCGCGAAGTTTTGACTGTTTCCAGTAAGATTTCTCATCCTCTCGCTATTAACCCTTTTTCACTTAAATATCTAGCATTACGCAAAGTTAGGAATTGTAATCTTTTTAAAATTAACGATATTTAAATTAGACTTGAAAATTACTGTATGAAAACAGTCTTTCTTGAGTGTCAAGCCTTAGTAGAACCTTTTAAAAAAATCATTTTTGCTTGCCCCTTTATAAAAAAATCTTTTAAATTATCGCCATCTGTTTTTGCTTCAGTTTTTTCTAGAAGAATCAATAACAATTCTTGTCTATTTGACGTTCATTCTATTAATTTTGTCTGTCCCCACGACGGTTTTGAGTTTGACGGCTTACTGTTCCACACTCAATCCACTCTTGAAGGCTGGTTTTCTTACGAAATTTTACGTTTAATTGGAAAACATATGCGCCTATATCAAAATTTAAATAAGATCCCATGGTTTCTTTAGCATAGAAATCGTAGGAATCTTCAACACAATCTTCTAATTCTCTACCAATTACAACAACTATCTTTTTTTCGAAAAAAACAATTAACTATAACTAATAACTTTCATCTAACAAGATATACTATCCGTTTAGAATTAGGCGTGATCGTTCTATTTTTTATTAATGATTTGGATTGACAAGAAGTTAAAATAGTTACAACTTTAGAGTAAGGAATACTAATTTTTAAAAAAATAATTACAATAATTAAGATAAATATTTTTATTTAGTTGCAAATTATCTCGACCATATCAAAATTTATTCGATCGTCGGCAACTTTTTCATCTGCGACTCAAGGTATTTAAAATATTTTTTTATTTATTTAAAAAAATTAATTTTTTTTTAAATAGGACTCAAATCTTATAAAATTCTAATATTGTGCATCAGACTATTTTATTTAAAGACTATATTTGTGTTTTTTTATTTTTTTATTGTTTTTATTTGGTGAAAGATAATAATTTTTGAAATGTTTTATATTTTTTATTTAAAATGTTTTTATTTTAAAAAGTTTAAGTGTTTTTTAAATATGTTTTCTAAAATAACTAGTTTTATTAATTTAATTCAGGCGGTGGAGGTTCTGTTTAATACTTCATAATCTACTTTTCCTTTTTTAACTAGTTTTATTAATTTAATGTTGGGATTGGTGTAAAGTCCTTTTTTTTCTATATTAAAAATCCTTTGTTTTCATCTTTTTTATGCAATAAGTTTTCCAGAAATGATATTATTCTTATCTTTTTGTCAGGTATCAAATTTTTTGGTTAAATTAATTGAGTGATGTAAATATTTATTTGATTTTTATTAGTATTAGTTTTTTTATATTTTATTTTATTATTATTATTATTATTTAAAAAAATTTCTTGAAAATTTATTGTTTAAAACTGATTTAAACAAAGTTCATCTGGGATACAATCTATTGCTCATTTCAAACTACCCCTTGGTTATTTATTATTCTTTTTGATTTTTTTCATGTCTTCTATATACTTTTTTATACTAATATCGGTTAAACTTTAATGTTTTATGTTTTTTTTGGTAATTGATAATTATATTAACTGAAATTGTATAAGTACATTTTGTACTAGGTTGTTTTAAAAATTTAATATAATTGTTTTTATTAATTTATAAAAACTTGTTTAAGAAGGATAGGGATAATTAGTTAACCTTAGTTGTATTAAAAAATTAATAATTATTCCCAAAGACAATATTTTTAAATTTTTAAATAAAGGTCAGGCTTAAACTATAAAATCTCAATGTAAAGGATTTTACCAGGAGAAATCTAGAATCAAGATGTCTGGTGAATTACATCTAAAGCCTGTACTTTCTTTGCCCCGATCGTTAAAATTTCTCTCTCTTCGAGTAGTAAGAATGTTTAATCTTTTGTAATACTCGTCAAATTTCGTGGTGGAATCACAAGAATTTAAAAAGTTTAAGTCTGAACTTCATGTGTTAGATCAAATTCAACATGTTGGCACTGTACAACATACCGTTCAATCTGTTTTAATTAATTCAGACATTCTCGAACTATATATTTCCGAAGTGATTAAGACCAAAACCAGTGTTTTTATCAGTGCGATGTTAGAGCAACAAAAGTTAAAGAATTCTTGTGGAAAAATTTTTTTAGATATATTCATTTTTAATAGATTAATTCATTTATATTTATAAATTCTAGCCCCAATTTCCAACCCGACATGTCGTTTTGTATCGAAGAGGAAAAATACCTTCTACGAATTGATGTAATTATAATTATTTTTTATTATACACTTAAAATATTTTTAACATTGTGTTTTTTATATTTTTCAGCCATCAAATTATTTATATATCCTTCTTTAATTCTTTATTATTTATTAATTTAATTTGTTAGATTATGTTTTAGTTTTATTTGTAGTGTTTCATGTGTTGTTAAGTGTTTAAAAAAATATTGTTTGACATATCATAGTTATTAAATATTATAATAACTAATTGTGTTTTTTGATTACTTAAACTATCATTGTTTTAAAAATAATAAAATATTTGCGAAAAAAAATGAATAACTCATTTATGTTAGTTTAGTTATTTAAAATATTTTGGGTGGGGCCAAAAGTTGCCAAGGATATAAAACGAAGGTCGCGAATTCGTTTCCCCATCTCGCAATTAACTAATTAGCGTTTTAAATGGCGAAAAAACGAAAAAACGAAAAAAGTGACACCAAAAGTAAATAAGTTGAAGTATTTGGTGGGGTTACATATTACCGCCGATATCTCGGTCCGACCTTGTCCGATCGTGACCAAACTTGTTGGGGTGATAGACCGAGGCTTAGAGGTGGTGGACCGTGCTCGAACATCGAGGTCAAAGATCATCTTCAAGGTGAAATTTGAGATTTAAATTAAAATATGTTTTTCGATTTTTCCAAGGACAAAAATTTTGTTTTTGGAAAATATTTTGGGGGTGTTTTGGGGGGGTTATGGCGGCCATCTTGGAAAAAATGGTTCATATTTGAGCCATCTCTACTAATGCATACTTTTCTCCCGTATACCCATGCTACAAATATTTCGGGTAATATTTCCAGAGTGTCATGCGGCACACCACACGAAATAACTAAAAATGTCAGTTCGCTCATCGAGGAAATGGGTGCTGCTTTGAATTCACTGAAAAGACTAATAATTCATATAACATTTTTAATAGTAATGTTAATAACAAAAAAAAGTTTTTAAGTTTTAATAAATATGGTTCTCCAAAACGTGAGTGCCATTAAATTTATATTAAATTCTTATTTTCTGGTGTTCAATTCATAATTAAATATCTCGAGATCTAGCAATATTACTTTATGATTTTAACATTTTTAGGTAAATCATGGGCAGTTAATTCGAAAATGACCATTATTTTTAAAATAAAAGTTCTGTTAAAGCCAAAGGTTAAAGGTCAAAATGTTTGACCTTAAATATTGACCATTATAAATTGTCAAATATTTTTTAGTTTAATGAGGTAAAAAGAACGTTTCATAAGCTTGAAAATGGCGTAGAAAATTTGAAAAGGTCATTTTGAAAGATTTCGACCTGCCGTATCTCCGAAACCGCTGATTAGATTTCAAAAATAATCGAGAATTAATTTATTACGGTATTGGAAACCCCCTTTACAAAATTTTAACCAAATCGGTTGAGGTAGGGTTGACATGCTGTGACCATTTGTCATGGAATTACTCGATATGGAAATACGGCCATATTTGGAAAAGCTTGGCCGTTCCCCTTTAAAGAGCGATTTTATTCAAACATAACTACAGCTTAAGGCTACGCGAGCGTCGATGTTTTTGTAAAGCGTGAAATGACGCCATCTCGCAAGGTAGCAATGGACCATAGCGATATGTAAAACAAACGTTTTTGAGTTTATATATTATTTAATAATAGTTGTTTAATTATCATTTATTAGGGATCAAATCGAATAGGACATATTTGTTTAATATCTTTGCAAGAATCAAATCAGATATTTTAATCGTCGAGGGGTTTGGTCGAACATTTTGGAATGAAACGACCATAGCTATTTAGCTGATTATATATTAAATAGTATTATGAATACGAAACTAAATTTGAAACTTAATTTCAGTTTTGCTTTCTAGGAAAATGTAACACTCAATTATCTAGGCAAAAAGGCACCTAACTGCTGACAGAATAGCACCACATTACGCGTTATTATCCAAAATGCACTCTTTTAATTAACTGAATAATCATTAAAAAACAACTGCTCGGATAATCGACTAGTTTTGAAGATTATTTGAAAAAAATTTTACTTTCTTCTACCCATTTCGAACAATAGACTATTTGTTCACGATAAACGAATATTCACCAAGGTTTCTTCGATTCGACGAGCCCAATATTCTATTTTTTTATACAGTTTTTTTGCCCCTACAAAATATTGGCAAACGTCAACCAACTATGCTTATTATACGCTTGAGCACATTTTTCAATATCTTGGCGCATGTTGGAAACCTTCAATGTAGAAAAAACAATTTGTTATAAATCATAAAAAGTCTTGAAAAATGAAATAAGTAGAATGGTTCGATTTTGTCAAAGAGAAAGAAAAAATGCCCAATTCTGCTTTTCTAAGTTTAAAATGTTTATATCTGCGTCACCAGCTCAAGCTTATTGGTACTTTATTGGCACACGCGTTTCACACGTGGACCTTATAAACTCGATCGCGTGCTCTTTACCTTCAATAAATATAGTTAAAGGGGAAGAAAAACTTGTACACGTGACCTACCACATTTTATATAGGAGGGGCTATACAATCACCGCGTCTGTCAGTCTGTGTGTCAGTGTGTTTGTCTGTCTGACCAATTGTTCACGGTATTCGTCTTAGTATTAATTTGCGATTTATTGGCGCCAGCCGGGAATCGAACCCCGGGTGCGTGCAAGAGATTTACTCTAACCACAGGGCCACCGACGCTTGTAAAGCTTAAACAGCAATGGCAAATGTCCTTTACGAAGTTATAACGTTAGGTACTATAAATTATTCTACATCATTTCAAATATTTATAAATTATATTAATCTTATATTTAATTAAATATTTATAAACTATATTAATCTTATATTTAATTAAATATTTATAAACTATATTAATCTTATATTTAATTAAATATTTCTAAATTATATTAATCTTATATTTAATTAAATATTTATAAATTATATTAATCTTATATTTAATTAAATATTTATAAATTATATTAGTCTTATATTTAATTAAATATTTCTAAATTATATTAATCTTATATCTATAAATTATATTAATCTTATATTTATAAATTATATTAATCTTATATTTATGTTATATTAATCTTATATTTATAAATTATATTTATCATGTATTTAATTAAATATTTATAAATTATATTAATCTTATATTTATAAATTATATTAATCTTATAGTTATAAATTATATTAATCTTATATTTATAAATTATATTAATTTATAGTTATAAATTATATTAATCTTATATTTATAAATTATATTAATCTTGTTTTTGATAGTATTATGCACGCCAAATTATCTGGTTGGTTCAGCGCCTTTCCAAACCCATGTCAACACGTTTTTACTAAAGGAAAGAGTGTAGAAACCAACCATGTCACCTTTCTTAACACCATAGCGCCAAATATTGAAAATAGGCATGAGGTTGATGTAATATTTTTAGATTTAGCCAAAGCCTTTGACAGGGTGTCACATCACTACCTTCTAAAAAAGCTCGACAGCTATGGTCTTCATGGAAATTTGTTAGAATGGGTTCGTGACTATTTGAGCCACCGCAAAAACGTCATCAAATGTAATGGAGTCGTCCCTGAAGTAACATATCCGGTCACTTGCGGAGTCCCGCAGGGGTCTTCGCTGGGCACGCTTCTATTCAATATGTACATCTATGACCTTCAATTTAGTTTAAATCATTCGGAACTTTATCAGTTTGCTGATGATAATAAAGTTTGTCGAGTTATAAAGGATGTAGGTGACTGTGACTCTCTGCAAAGTGACTTAAATATAATTAATTCCTGGTGTAAGCAAAATAATTTACCAATTAATCCCGAAAAATCTGTAGTCGTTTCATTTTCGAGGAAAACCAATGTAATTCGGTATAATTATAAAATTAATAATGATGAAATCGCTCGAAAAAGTAGCACTAAAGATTTAGGGGTCATTTTTGACAAAAACCTAGATTTCCGAGAACAAATACAGAACATTATTAGCTCCTGTAAACGGTTATTAGGAGTAATTCTGAAACTAAGCAAAAACATAAAATCTAGCAAACATTTTATTTTGTTATATGTAAGCTTAATTCGTTCCAAAGCTATGTACGGGTCATTAACCTGGGGAGGTTGCAGTAATTATCTGTTACTAAACATAGAAAAAATTCAACGTAAATTTGTAGACCAACTATATTATTTCTTTTTTCGAAAACACTGCAGATATAATTACATAAATATACTTAAAGACTAGAATAAAGGAAGAAAAAACCACTATGTGTACAAAAATTATAGTTTATTTAAACTAGACGACTAGTTTCGCTAACCCATTCGGGAGCTTCCTCAGGTCTGACCGTTGGTCCGCGTTATACATCCATTTATAACTTTCACAATTCAAGGTTAAAAAAAAAAATTCCAAGAGATACAAAATTGGGAAATTAAAAAATTAAAAAAATTAAAAATTAAAAAATACACTCAACAATTTATACAAGAGATAGTTAATTCTGTAGACCAAAGTAAATAAAAGTTAATAAGTGTACTAAACGTATACAAAAGATTATTTAAACACTGTCATGGCTTAATCAATCCACATTGCCGCAATGAGGCTACCGGGGCCGTCATCTCTATTTAAAATTAACGAATTCGATTTACGTTTTTTAACTATTTCCAACGATTCTCTTATATTTAATTTCAAGTAATGGTCAGTTTTATATATTATTTTTATTTTGTCAAAATATGGTTGGTGTCCAGTGCTGACGTTAAAACCTTTTGGTTGCGAACGGCTAATCTGTGTTCATTAATTCTGAATTTAAGGTTACGTTTAGTTTGACCAATGTAAATGTTATCGCAACCACACGAAATTTGATAGATGCCATAACATTCAGACTGGTCAATTTTATCTTTAATAGCTGTGAGGTTAGAAACTAATTTGTTAATTGGTTTGTAAATAGGTTTCATGTCAGCTTTACTGAACGCGTTGCCGATGGCGTTGGATATATTCGAATAGGGTAGAATTACACAGTTCTTAGTTTTAAACTCTTTTTCCAGTCTAGTGTTTATATCAATCGTTGAAAACGTTAACTCATCAGCACAACCTATCGCAAAATTTATTGTTAAAAAATTTAGTTATTTATCAATCGAGCATAAATATTCACTTAATAATTCAAGTGAATTAATCTCTGAACTCAGAAAATTAGAACTTAAAGAAGATGACATATTCGTGTCCTTCGATGTCGTCTCGTTGTTTACTAGCGTACCTGTACCTAATGCGTTAGAAGTCTACAGACAAAGACTTGTAGATGACAACATTAACCCCCTTGAAATTGAAGATACTGTAACTCTCGTTGAACTGTGCGTGAATAATCCCTTCCTCAAAGCTAATAAAAGAATGTACATCCAAATATCGGGTCTGGCAATGGTCTCGTCACTCAGCCCCCTCTTATGTGACATCTATGTAAATAAACTAGAATCAATCGCGCTACTTAATTCCCCATTTTTAATTGACTTTTGGAAACGATATGTTGATGACATCTTAGCATTGTGGCGACACGGAAAATCTAACCTGCAAATTTTCTCAAATTATTTAAATTCACTTGACCCCGCCCTACAATTTACACTTGAAACTGAAATAAACAACTCTATTCCGTTTTTAGATATAATTATCACTAAATCTAATGCTACCATAAAAACAAATGTATATCGTAAACCATTTTCAGTCTGTATGCCGCCACACGCTCGATCGAACCATCCAAATAATCAAAAACTTAGTTCGTTTTACTTTTTTATTGACCGCGCAGCAAAAATATGCTCTACCACAAATACTCGTTATCAGGAAATTGCTTTAATTAAATCGATTGCCAATAACAGAGGTTACGACGTGTCCATTTTAAATAGAGGTATAGATCGCATTTTACATAGAAATTTAATTGATATAAACACTAGACTGGAAAAAGAGTTTAAAACTAAGAACTGTGTAATTCTACCCTATTCGAATATATCCAACGCCATCGGCAACGCGTTCAGTAAAGCTGACATGAAACCTATTTACAAACCAATTAACAAATTAGTTTCTAACCTCACAGCTATTAAAGATAAAATTGACCAGTCTGAATGTTATGGCATCTATCAAATTTCGTGTGGTTGCGATAACATTTACATTGGTCAAACTAAACGTAACCTTAAATTCAGAATTAATGAACACAGATTAGCCGTTCGCAACCAAAAGGTTTTAACGTCAGCACTTGCTGAACACGTTGCCAAAACTGGACACCAACCATATTTTGACAAAATAAAAATAATATATAAAACTGACCATTACTTGAAATTAAATATAAGAGAATCGTTGGAAATAGTTAAAAAACGTAAATCGAACTCGTTAATTTTAAATAGAGATGACGGCCCCGGTAGCCTCATTGCGGCAATGTGGATTGATTAAGCCATGACAGTGTTTAAATAATCTTTTGTATACGTTTAGTACACTTATTAACTTTTATTAACTTTTGTTTACAGAATTAACTATCTCTTGTATAAATTGTTGAGTGTATTTTTTAATTTTTAATTTTTTAATTTCCCAATGTTGTATCTCTTCGAAATTTTTTTTTTAACCTTGAATTGTGAAAGTTATAAATGGATGTATAACGCGGACCAACGGTCAGACCTGAGGAAGCTCCCGAATGGGTTAGCGAAACTAGTCGTCTAGTTTAAATAAACTATAATTTTTGTACACATAGTGGTTTTTTCTTCCTTTATTCTATTTTAATTTTAATATTTTCATTTATATAATCATAATATCCTCAAAATTGTTTAAATTGTTTTGAAATTTTTCGTTGTTAATGTGTTTAATCTGCCACAAGCAATATGTACAATTTTTAAAACTACATGTTTTTCGAAAATTGTTCAACATTTTTAATATCATGTACTGTGTATATACTGTGTGTTAACTTGCTGATACAACTCTGTATTGTTTTAATGCACATTAAACCACTTTTTCATTTCATTTCATTTCATAAATTATATAAATCTTATATTTATAAATTATATTAATCTTATATTTATAAATTATATTAATCTTATATTTATAAATTATATTAATCTTATGTTTAATTAAATATTTATAAATTATATTTGTCTTATATTTAATTAAATATTTATAAATTATATTAATCTTATGTTTAATTAAATATTTATAAATTATATTTGTCTTATATTTAATTAAATATTTTTAAATTATATTTGTCTTATATTTTATTAAATATTTTTTAATTATATTAAACTTATATTTATAAATTATATTAATCTTATATTTAACCACACTTCGTTAACACCCAACACAGCTTTCTTAAGTCAAGATCAGTCGAAACAAACCATATATCGTTTCTCGAAGACGTGATGCCACGAGTCTTGAGCCGTTCTCAAGTCGACGTCGTGTCCATTGACTTGTCCAAGGCATTTGACAGGGTTTCGCACGGTCTTCTTGTCACCAAACTCAAACTTTATGGTCTTGCTGGTCAGGCTCTGAATTGGGTAGCGGACTATCTTACCAACCGAACTAATTATATCAAGTGTAAAGGTAGCCTAACTGACTTTACATATCCCATGACTTGCGGGGTGCCACAGGGTGGCTCCCTCGGCCCCCTCATATATAACATATATGCCAACGACCTTCCGGCTGTTCTCACCAAGAGTCACATCAAGCAATTTGCTGATGATAATAAGATCTACCATACTATTCTTGAAAAAACTGACTGCCGGGTCCTACAAAACGATCTCACGAGGGTTGCCGATTGGTGCATTGCGAACAACCTCCATATCAATGAGAATAAAAGTATATCCATCTCTTTTTCGAGAAAGGCCAACCCTATAATGCACAATTACATGATCAATGGGGCGATCGTTCCAGGTACCACCAAGTTAAAAGAACTGGGAATAATTCTAGACTCGGGTCTCTACTTTAAGGAACAAGTGGCCAATGTAGTTGGTCGGTCCCGACGACTGTTATTTGGAACTCTACGACTGGCGAAAGCTCTGCATTCTGTAAATCCGTTTAAAACTCTTTACGTAAGCAATTCAGATTTTTTAAAACTAAAAACGTAATCCCGGTTCAATCCCGCCCGGTATAAAAGTTTAATTATAATTAAAATAATTGAGACGAAACAACCGAGTTTAATTTATTCGGAATATTATAAATTAAGCAGTTACAACAGTGAGTTAGACGTTCTAAACAACAACAAAAATAACCAATAGAAAAATATAATAGAATATTAAACCAAGAAACAAGTTAATCCTATAATACTTTGAAATCCAGAATAAATAAACCCAAATACCGAAAGTTGAAAAATTATCGGAATGGAAAAATGAAAAACACGTTACCGTAAGCAATACACGGCTTACACGGAATAGTGAGGGCTCTTTATAAATGAAAACAAACAAACCCAATTGATGAACTGCATTAAACATCTTAATCCGTCGAGAAATCGTTTAAAAGAAATTACGAAGTAATGACTACGCAGCTAAAAACCAGGCCAACATAAATGTAAGAACACGATGTATACAGCTTGAAATTTTCTTCATAAATGAACTATTACGCTTCAAAACTAAATACGCTAAACACACAATAGATAAAAATATACGATCTAAAAAACCAAATAAATTACACAAAACTAACCAAGTGGAATACTCACCTGTCATGCAGGAGGGCTCGGGTTCGAATCCCGCCCGATGCGATCGCAAATTGATACTAAGACGAATACTGTAAAGAATTGGTGGAAACCCTGCCATTTGGACGTTGAGACGTTTACCGAAACCCTCAGCACTCGGTCCGTCCCAAAAGTCAATTAGATGAAGTTGGAGAGAAAACACCTATACATACAAAACGAAAACACAATAAACTCATTACCCGCAACCGCCATAACTCAAACTCAACATTCCCACACTGCACATAAACATTACAATTATAACAAAATTTCCTATAAAACTGAATTAAAGCCGTCGCGACGGTGAGCGCTAACGAAAAAAAAACAACCGAATTTATCCCAACCGCAAATTTATCCGTTAACGCTTTAAATTGCAATCACAGTTTTCCGACTTTGCCCCGGTAACGAGTTCGCAACACAGACACACATACACACAGACACACACGGTTATTGTAAAACCCCTCCTAGGGGACATAGTCCCCTCGGAGATTTAGAAACAGATTTAAAGGTTTTCCTTCCAGAAAACAGCTATGGACGTACTGGAATGTTTTGATTATTTTAGTAAGATTTAACTCTAAGTTCATTATTTAGTACGTTCCTTTTAAAAAAGTGCCACGCAGTGGATTAGCTCTACATCACGGGATTGACTTTCTAGCCGGTGTTGTTGACACGAACTAAACTGGACCTGTCTGCATTATTTTAACAAATCACGGGAATGACGAATATAAAATTTCAAGAGGCGATCAAGTCGCTCAATTGATTTGTGAGAGGATTATTTATCCATTAGTCTTGGCATGAGAAGTAAGTTTAACTACCATTTTACCTGAAGTTAATTTCATCATAATCTAATTCACTATTTTATTACTCATCCGAAACTAAAAGAAACTTCCCGAGTATGTCACTGATTCGGTTCTAGCGACTAACACATATCAAGGGTCAATTATAATCTATTTTATGTTAAAAAAAATAGTTTGTATTTTTCTATGAATAAGATAAGTTAAATTCCCATGTAATATATTTTACACGTAGAATTTCATAGTACCAAATATTATCGATAGGTAACCATAATCACATCCATGGTGTCATCTAGAATTCGATATAATCCGTAAATAAATATATTGATAAAAAAAGCTTAAGTGATGAAACCATCCCCGGATTTCTTGTGAGGTACCGATTATCACGTGACTGGTTCATTTTTCAGTGCGTACGTTTGATAAGATAACTGAACTTTTACTTTGTTTTATCTCGGATTATTTGTCCGTTTGACTAAAAGTTCTTTTTTGGTCCATGTTTTTCTGTACATTTTCCGTCTTCTGGAGCTGTCGTCGTATATACAAAGTGAGTTTTTTCATGAATTTTTATTGTATTAGACATTATTTGAACTATAAGACATATTATACTAAGAATGCTAAATTTAGATATACCTGGTTGGAAGCTGAATGTGGGTTAGAAAATGAAATTTAGTACATTTTTAGGCAAATAAATAAAATAATTATCATATAGAAGAAGTGAGTAAGATAAACTAGACATAACGGTTTGCACATTAAGTAAAATTAGGCCTGGGGTGAAACGTATGTAAAAATAAATAATTAAATAAAACTACTATAATTAATCTTTAAATACGTTTTGCGTTCTTTAATGCAGACCACTACCATATTTTAGTTTAGCAACTTTAGTAAGTTAGTCATAGGTTTACTGTATTGAGAGCCATGGTGCCATCTAGAATTCGAAATAATCCGTTAATAAATATATTTATAAAAAAAGGCTCAAGTGATGAAAGCATCCTCGGATTTCTCGTAACGTACCGATATTTATCGAGAATGTGCTAGCGCAAATAGATTTGTTGGTGGTAAGACACTCTAACATTTATGATTATTCACGAAAATATTCCATTTCACTCTATCCTTAAACAACCATTAAACATTATCGCCTTAGTGATAATATTTATATCTTATTATTTCCTTCTTACAGTAAATTTTTCTGTATTTTGAAAATGTTTCTACCTCAAAATTGTTATTTTATATATGAGTATTTTTTGCACTCTAACTTAAGAATTTGATTAATACTAAAATGTGAAATTCGTATTTAATATAAATTTCTATTAATTGCTTGGTTTTCGAGAGAAATAACGTCAAACAATGGTGTTTTTTCCACTTTAGATATTCAAGTGGGTTAATTATATGACGTCAAACAATGGGTTTTTCACTATTCAACTCGTGAAATGACGTCAGTGTAGTCGCTAGCCAATGGGAATCAACAGTTACGCAGTTTTGATCACGAGACGGTTTAATGTTAAGTGCGTAGAACTGTTATCTCAGAGAGACAGCCAATAGAATTTGAAGGTTAGTTGTCGTTTTGATCCAGTGATGGATTACTCTCGACCAATAGGAAACAATCTTGAGTTGCTGTTTAAGACTAGTTAAATATATTCGACACGTGATAATTATTAGTTCGTTAAAATCACTTTCGGACTACCCTGATATAGCGTCAATGGGTTTTTCCACACTGGTACTTAAGAAATGACGTCAGTGTTGTCCTAAACCAATGGGAAACAATTCTTAGTTGCAGTTTCGATATTTATCTCCACAGATATTGATCTCGACAAGATACGAACTGATTCTTTCTCCCACGCCTCATTTCTCTCTGGCGCATTGACGAGTAAAGATCTGCTGTCTGTTAGTTCAGTATTTTTACATTTCAACCGTAAAGTAAGTACCTATTTTTGTAATAGATTATATATATATAAATATATATATATTTAGATTTTTAAAACATTTTGCATATTGAAAAAGTGTTTATATTGATAAATATTAGCGTAGAAATTAAGGAGTAACCAGTTAAAACCTTATTGATAAAATTAGGCTTAGCATGTTGGGGTATAGAATGTATCATTTAAAACTATAGAAAATATTTTGTCTAGAGCAGCTATGGATATCGAAGCGTAGCGACTTGAAACGTTTCTTCACTGGAAAAATCCACATGTAACCAAAGAAAAACTAGCTGCTGCCGAATTTTACTACATTCAACGTGGAGATTATGTACGATGTGATAAGTACCACGGAATCTTCGAACACTGGTAACCATGAGACGTACCAGAAATTGAACACAACAGATGCTTTCCACACTGTCAGTCGAGGGATAATTCACACTCAGAAAAGTACCTGTCACAAGAATGGGACATTCCACCTTCGTGTCTTAGGCGAATTAAAGTTTCATTCGTAGTGTCATGCACGTCTTACGATATCTTTGGTGGTCGGAGTGATGTTTCGACACTGTGTTTTTCTCACATAATATATATAATTTATTTAACTTCGTAAAGATTAAACCTATAGCAAGATTCCGGAACATATTCAAAATCTGCTATCGTACTGGTGCTTCTTCATTTATTCCGGAAGAAAATAAGCGATATAAATTCGAAGAAAAAGGTGGTGGGGTGGTGTTAAAATTCCGGATATCACTGTGTGTCGCTCTCACATTCTTTGTTAAACTAAACACATTTTTGATGCTTTAAAATATGCATGTAGATAGTTTATAACTATAACCTTAATTATTCCTTAGAGATATATTCCGAAAGGCATCAGGTGAAAAATTGGTTCGCTATCTGTATAAGACTTCCTTTCCTTACGACATAAGGTGGTCTACTACGTCATATTTCCTTAAGCTGGAAAGAGCTCGAAGCAAATGAAGATATACGAAAAGTCAGCCATTACAAGATAGAAGGGATTAATTTCTCAATAACGGGTTTTCCAAATCAAGCCGTTATTTCCACTTTAAAATTAAAACAATTAATTTTAATTTTTTTGACTTTTTTAAACAGATTAAATTGAGCCAACTAGCTAAGACCTAAATTGAAAATTAAGTCTTCAATATTTAACGATGGATGGCGTTTTAGTTTCAATTTGAATAGCAAATATTTTTTATGGACAAGTTTAATGTGTAACTGCTCTCATTAACTAAATTAGTTCTTTGATATATTTTAAAAAATCAGTTTTTTAAATTAAGATCCGACAAGAGCGGATGTCGGAAAGTCAATTATTAAATCTTTGGTTCAGAAAACGGTTTCTATTATTTTATGTTGCAGTTTAGAGATCAATATTATTAGTAAAAATTATCGGACTGTTTTTAAACAACTTTTTTTAATATGTTCAAGTTTAAGATTTATTAATTGTAATTTTTAAGCTCTCCTCAGTGTAAAAATTAAACCGTAAAAAACGACTCAAGTCAAATACTTCTATAATAAAAATTTGCAATTCTTCGCAAAATGATCAATACATACAATCTAATAAAGAAAAACCAATACGCTATATTTGTGAAATAATGAAACCCCTTTCATGTTTGTTTAATTAAATGATATTATCAAACCTTTGTTTTATTGATTATATGTAAACATTTCGAGTTTTCAGCTTTCTACGAGGCTTTCTGTTGTATGCTTGAAGTATTAACTCCACAACAATGCTAAATAAGGAGATAGCTATACCATAAAACCAGAATTTGATACATGGCATGAGAAAGTGCATGGTTATCGATGTTGTCTTGATCGTCGATTCCAATGCTTCCACGAAATTCACCATCGCCCAGTAACGAAAATACGGTTCGCTTTGCATTGTTTCGACAAAGTTATGCATTCTGAAACCAAAGTCGCCAAATAATTAATTTTCTTGATAATTTGATCTTTATTTAGACCACAACAAAAAAAATTAGTTCTTAAAAGAGAACTCGCTAAACAAAGAACAAGGTTCAAGTTTCCGCTGTCATGAAAATTATATTGTTTATTTTCAGTTTCCAGGATTTTTTTCTTCCTGTGAATTTAAGCATCTTTTTTGAACTTATCTAACGTTCAAGGGCTAAGGACAATTATTATTTTACATTCTTTAATAGTATTTCGGTAAACAAAAGAGCACAGTTAGGGATATAGCTCCCGGCTTGCTTTGCCTTGCCGGGTTAACTTCACTTTACGAGCTATAATAAAGTTTCGTAATTCTCTACGGAATGCAAATGCTAGATGGTATACTGAAAGATATATAGATTATTGAAAACCTTCGGTTGGTCACAAATGATGCTTCGAAAAAACCCTCACTCCATTCACTAACTAGATAATACTGTATTGATAAAAAATCAAAGTAAATTGATACACAGATCAAAGAAAGACAAATTATTATTAAATTTATCTGTTGAGGATTAACCTTGTTTAACGTGAAGACCGCAACGGTTTCTTAACAGTGGGCCTACAGTTGTTTAAATTCGGGACTTCACTTTATAGGGACTTTTCAATTTATTTTTAAAGGGTAAAAACGCTTCTACATAAAATAATATTCCTGAGTCCTAGGAATTTATTGGTCAAAGCAGCGAATTAGTTCGTTTTTGAGTCGTCCATTTTAGCTGATTTTTTTTACCATTTCGAAAGATATAATTAGTCCCATTAGGAAAAAATAAATTCAGAACGATAGTTTATTTAGTATTTTTTCTTCAAAAGCTTGAAATACTTACAAATAACGCATTTTTTTTCGAATAAAAGTCGGGACGGCGTCAGATATGCTGAGAAAGTGAAAATCATGCCAAAATTCGCCTCGTCCTTCGTAGATATTCTTGCAACCATGAAATACTTTCATTTTTCGTAATTCAAAATTATAATATTCAGAGATAATAAGGGCTGCCTTTTTCAACTTCACACCTTCCAAACCCTGATATACGGGCAGTCGCTTCACTTTCTTTAAAATAGTCACGGTTACTGGATTCGTTTCTCGCTGAAACCAAATATTTTACTTATCTATTACATAGAACAGTTGGTTTAAATTTAATTACCGATACGTTGATTCTATGATTGTAAAGGTACACATCTAAATCTTTCCGCGGGAGTAAGTCTTCGAAAGTGTCGATATATCGTATTTTAGAAGTTGCAAGCTCTCCTTTAAGATTTCCCAGGTAGCACTTGATGATGATGAGGTCCGCTCCTAGAATCCAACCCGAAAGAAGCAGCCTCCAAGACAGGTTCCTATTCCAATCCTTGAGAGCTGCGTGAAATATAAACTTTAGCTAGGAAATAGGCGAAACTATACAGGGTGTCTGAAAATATTCGGCATGGACATGCTTCTCGAAGAGCACTCATACTTAAAATATGATATTTTCAGACTATGTTCCCTAGTGATGAACCTCTTTAATCTGTAAATTTCAGAAGAATCGGACACTATTTCTCGGATTTGGAAAAAGTATTTTTTCACCGGCAGGTGGTAGACAAAAATGTTCAATGACAAAGTTGAAGAGAATACTCTGAAACCTAAAAATACATTTTGTTTGTGAATTTAGGGCTGGTTGGACCTAGATAATGCATAATTTAGGTAGTACCAACTTGTTATTTTTCGGGACCCATTATCTAGGTCCAACTAGCCCTAAATTCACAGAACAAAATGTATTCTTAGGTTTCAGAGTATTCTCTTCAACTTTGTCATTGAACATTTTGGTCTACCACTTGCCGGTGAAAAAATACTTTTTCCAAATCCGAGAAATATTTTCCGATTCTTCTGAAATTTACAGATTAAAGAGGTCCATTACATAAACATATCCTGAAAATTTAAGATTTTAAGTATGAGTGGTATTCGAGAAAAATGTCCATGCCGAATATTTTCAGACACCCTGTATAGTCGATAAGGAAAGAAAAAATGGCACTAAAATGACCAATTGACGTCATTAACTCGTGAATAGGTTTTTTATACAGTGGTTACATAAATTGCATCGCGTGCACATTTTTATTGGATGGGGCAAATGCGAAAATGCACGAGCTTCGTTTTCAAGTAGAGTAGCTATCTCACCTAGTTTTTGTTACCCATCTTAAGAAGCTGGGCAGTCCCGAACGAACTTTAAAGTTTCGCCCTTTATAGATACGCTTTGATCGTTTCGGTCATCCGGAAGTAAAGGTAACAGAAATAAATATAAAAGCCTATGATTCGCTCCATGTATTTAGAGGGTGTTTTAGCGTTATTTATTTTTATAACGGACATAATTAAAGAGTTAAAAACTTAACTAAAATATATATAATCCTGTATGCTAGAATTTAATTAGTTTGCCCGGGTACTCGCTTAACTTCTATGATGAAGTTAGCGAGGGTCCTAAAATATTAAAAAGGGTCTAAGGATTTTTTGGTTATTAAATTAATTACTTAACATTTTATCTAGGGGTAGGATATTATTTAAACATCAGAATACAGTTTAAAGATCACCAAAGAAGCTGAATATGTATTTTAACTATTAAACACTAAACACTAATGAAATAAACTAAACGACATTTAGAAATGCAATCTGGCCAGTGCCGTGACTTTCATTAATAAAATTTGATTTTTTAAGTGCATTTTAATCTAACAAATATTTCACCAAATTGCATAAGGCTAATCGAGCGATAAGGGTTTTGGCAACGAAGTTTGACATGATACTTATATAAACGGTGGACGGCATTTCCACTGTGGTTACGATAATTTCCAAGTTGTAGTTCATTTCGAGCCACCTAGAAGACTATTGCGGACGATTCACGGGCGGTGATCGTTATCCACGTAGCGATTTGTTGCAGGCGGCCGACTGGATTGTAATCTCTAATGGTCCTCGCTGGGAGTTTTTAACAACGGTTCGCAGGGAAAAAGCAGTTACACGACCATCCGTACTTGTACACGCAGACACACCGAATTTATATCTTTTTTTAATTATTTGCCGTAGAGACTCAGGTGGCGAGGACCGTTTAGCAGTTCATCCACCTTCGTTCTGGTCAGTTTCAACTCTAACTTTTCTGCCCCGTGGGTCACCCTACTCTTCACCTCGTCTTATGACGTCACGTGGTCACGTGGGTCAATCACATGAAATCAACACGTGCTTGGTTCATCACCAATAGGTGAATATCACGATGCACACAGAGTGGGTTTTTACACTTCCGCGGTATAAACCGAATATATTTTAAAACGTCACTATGGGAAAATACAATGACAAAACTATATACATTTCCACAACATGCGTGGGGTTAGTCCCCACTCTCTTAGAATAATGCAATGCAGGCCTAAAAAAAACTTGGCACTCCTTTTGGACGTTTAAGTCAGGAATAAAAGGGGGATGTACTAAGCGAAGGGACACCTGCCTAACCCATCCGTGAAACGAGAATATTCGCGATGAAGGGACGTGCCCTTCCCTTCACAGGGAACTTCCGAGAACCTTGCTAACAATAACTGTAGTTCTAATTTGTAGAATATTAGGCCGGCGAATATTTTCAAAACAAGATTGTATATTTTCTAAAATTCTGAATTTTAAATAACTTGCCTAAAATTAAAATTTTAATGTTAAGATAAATACGGATATATTTATATATTTCGCATTACAGTGTTTAAAAATAACATGAAAAAGCGGTTTTCATTTCTAACTGCTACGGAATATTTGGTATCTGCTGCTCATTATCTTGATTTAAACAGATAACACGGTGAGTGAAAGGATCAATCATCGCCTGCTTGGGCATTCTATAATTAGTTAATTATTATTTCCTACACTTTTACATTGATTACGTGAAATTAACTATAATAATTAAAATATATTAAAGCAAAAGATTTACAAAACATGTTAAGACCGAAAGTAATCAACAAATAAATTCAATTATTGTAAATTTAACTATTTCAATTTCACTAATTAACTTTGGTTTATATTTAATTAATTGTATCCTACAATAGATGGCGTTTTCTTCCCTCGCTAAAACGCTACTAAACCTAGGAATATAAATGACCCGTATCCCAGAATGGAAAACTATAGGTGCTTCCCGTCGCCCCTACTGTAACGTAGCTCGAGCTAAAACTTTAACCTTAGCCTTGAAGTGCCATCTTACGGCAGGCTGTGTTACTAGATTAAAATATATGCTTATACATATAATTTCATCTGCTAGACGTTTGAAATGAGAAGTAGTAACGGGATTTTCTTTGGTTAGGTAGTGGAAACTGGATTTAGTTAGTGGAGGAAGCTGAATGGTTGGTTGAAGTACCAAAATATTGTGATATCTAATGAAACAATATTTATTTACCATTATGTTTCTCTTTTTTTTAATTTAAGTGGTGTTCTTGGAAAATTAAACTGAATGCTTTTCCTTGTTTCATTGTAAGAATAATAAAAAAACGTGGCGTGTCAACAACCAGCAGACGAAAATATTTTTTCTGAAGTTCAAACTACTTCCGCTAGATTTCTATATCGTACTAAGTACAATAATCTAACGTTGCCCAGTCTATTCCATATTTTCCATCCTCCTAGACCAAACACGTCCTCGATTTTACTGATTAAGGCAACTATTGTCCTTTACATTAGATGAATGACCAGTGAAATTCATTAGCATAACATTTCATTTTTGTTGAGAAAAAATATACCAACCAAGTTCGTAAAACAAAATATAATTTAAATTAAACTCCTCAACAAAAACTCAAATGTTATATAAAATGATTACTGAAGATACTGATATCGTTGTTAAGCGATAAACTTATGTTTTTAAGTAACGGAAGGTTGCCAAGGCTAAGGGATCACAATTAATTTTTTACGATTTCTTGGAGAAGCCATAATTTGTTAATTCCGACAGAGAAATAAAAAAAAACATTTAGTGAGAATAAAGTGAGAGTTTAGTTGTGTGAAAATATGTGTGAAATTTTTTCTTCATTAAGTCTCATATCGTTGTTTCAGTTCGCCTTTAAGCCATACGATACCAGATTGAGAAAATAGTTAAATTATAATAGATGGAACAAGCCCTCAATATACCAATAACAACCACTATTACTACTACATTTGGGTCAGAACAATAGTCCCACTTGGAATATATTTCTATGTGGAACTAAAAAGCGGGGAATTTCATAAAATATCTAAACACGTGACCAAATAAAATGGGCAAAGCTCATATTAAAATAGTAAAAAGCCAAAACCCATATCACAATTCATGGTGGGTACCATTTTCTACAATTCATCCATTCCAAATAAATTTAAATGTTACTCAAACCATTTTGAAAAAAATGAGAGATGTAGAAAAAGAAGCTTTTGAGAATCATTTTTAACAAGTGCATTTCCTTGTTCGTAGCGGACGTCCGTTTAGATGTAAAAAGCAAGGCAGAGATGATTGAAATCGTAAAGAAGGTCGCACAAAGAAGCTTCCAAACGAAAGGACCCAATGCTTCGTTGGGCAGAAGCACTTTCTCCAATTGTCCTTCCCCGTCTAAGCAGCTGTAAATTCGATACTGCTCCAGAAAGTGAAACGGTGTGATACTCCCTCCCTTCCTGATTGCGGATTCCAGCTCATACGACGTAAGTACTCGATAGACCACGTCTAGCTCATCCTCCATTCCCTTTCAAAACAAAATAGGCGTGTGAAGGAAGGCGTCGTTTTGTTGGTAGGAACGTTTACCATAACCATTTTCACCCTTAAGCAAACCTGCTTTTTAGTTTTACACGAGCCTAGTATAGGCTAGAGTAAAACTCCCGTAGCCGCTACAGTCCCCGCCGCCGCCGCCGTTCGCTGACACGCCGTTTTCTAACGCCACGATAGGATTCTCACCGTCCGCAATAACGTCGTTCTCTTACGCCACGGTAGAATCCTCCTACGCTCGCGTTTTAAACCTGAGAGGGAAAGGCCGTAGAAAGCTAGCCATATTCTCCTATAGTTAAACCAGATTTCCGTCCCTAAAATTCACGTGAGTTCGACAGCTAACAACCAAGCAAGCCGGGCAATCGGGATCGGGAATTTCGGGATTCGGCGATCTTCTGCCGTTTCCGTCTCTGGCGTTTTGGCGTTTTCGTTCGCACACGGTTTCCGCAACAGCGCTTGCCTCTCGCTTCCATTCGGGTGGGGGAGGGTAAGATATGGCGGCTCTCCCACCAAGCGCTCCTTTCTATTGTTGGCCAAGGCTGGTAAAAGTTGGCGACTCTTCGGAGCCGAGACATTCTGTGGAATTTAAGAACTATCACCTTCCCGGAGCCCCAAGGTGTGAAGGGAGGGGAGGGGGTGGCATGGGTTTTCGTAAGTGAATCTCTAAACGTGGTGAAATCGCTTCTGTTTGTCTTTTAATTCTTTAGCCCAAACACTCTCGGTAATTTTTGAAATTGTCACCCCTATATTTCCCACAAACATATTTCGAGCGGTTTTTCTCGACCGTTTATTTTATTTGTTCATGTTTCCGTTAACGGTTATACTACTACTATTCGTTGTGTTCGTAAAGCTTGGCTCGTGTGAAACTATTATTTGGGACTGCCGGGCCCACTTGTTTAATTGGCATTGGCTCTTGGATAACCCGGCCCTGGAATGCTGAACTTGGGTATGGGGTGGAAATATCATCGTTAATCAAAAGCTACTCTTAAGCTCCAATATATCAAAACGTTGGTTCATACAAAAGTTTACAATTCATACGTTTTAAACGTTTGAAATATTGGGAATAGTCTAAGAAGATGAAATTGTTTGTTCCTTTGTGTGGAAGGTCAGGACTGAATACCGATTAACCAAGGAAAAATTAAAAATAAATAAGCAAATAAAAATCTATACCATTTTCTGAAAACGACTTAATACGAAAAGACGTAAAATGTTTAATACCATTTTCTGAAAACGTAATTTTCCAAAAAGACGTAAAATGTTTAAACCTATTTTCAGAAAACGTCTTTGTATGAAAATACGTTAAATTTTTAGCAGGGGCATGAAAGTTTGACATTGAAAAAAGCCACAGCTTAAGTGTTTGCGATCTGTGTATCGTCAAATTTAGAACATATTTATTGTGTATTAATTAGTCAAAAATTTGTAAGAACATGGTTCCTTATGTGTTTTGTTTTAGAGATATAGGCTTCCAAAAACAATCACAGAAACCGGTACACAAACGTAAAACAAGAGACCGGTAAATATCTTTGAACCAATAATGGTTTTATGAAATTATCAGTTGTCTTTTAGGAATAATGCGAGATAATGTAAAACAAATGACAAAAATTCTTTAATGAACTTTAAGAAGTAAGAATACAAGATATTATGAAGTATTGTTAAAATGTTTGTTTTAATTAAAATTAAACATACAAAGGTAGTTTTAAGGGCCTGTAACTTTTTAGGTGCCCATATCATTGAAGTGAAACACTCAAGAACCCATGTTTATGAGTGATATTCTAATAATTAGGACTTAAAGAACACTTCCCAGTGTTTACTACGTAATATTCAGAAACACCCTTTTTAAAAACGTCATACAGACGAAAGGTGAAGAATTCTGGGTGAATTGAACTGTAATGGGTGCTGTGTTTACAACTGCTTTTTTGATATAAGGTCAGTGACATTAAACATATAAAAAAAGTAGTCATGATACTTTCATTCATAAAACTGTTTACATTCGTCACAGAAGAAAGACTCTTCAAATTGATATTTATAAACAATCATTTACCCACCTTATAAAGTTCCATAACTTGGTCAACTGGCGCTAATAAATTTCGCGTATCCGTATTTAACTTTTTATAGGGTATTAAAGTTTTGCCAGTGGCGATAATAGTCTTATAATTGAGTAGTCTAATCAATGGGTTATTGTATTTTAAGAATAAATTTTCGGAGGAGTTAAATAAGGATTCGGAAAGCTAAAATATATGTTAGAAATAGTCAGGGCCATCTCGACTTTAATTGTCCATCAGTATATGCCGAGTAGTGGTATTAAGCGTATGTTTCCCATGTCTAATCCCTCTAAAAACCCCGTTGGTTCAAACTTTTTATTATTATCATCATCGGGTCATATGACCCCAAAACCAAAAAGAAGCCGATAATTTTAGAGGACGCTGGGAAACTGGATTAATTCTAATTAAACCCACAGAAACGAATTAAACTCATACGCGAAGGAATTCCTTCATCGTTTCATTATGTCATAGATTTCACGGTCGAGTTTTTCAAGAGACGAAGCTGACAACATGCGATGTGTTATCTATGGCCCATTCGAGGCTCGTTTCCTTTACCGGTGTTTGGCTGCTCGCTCGTGTTGTTTCAGGACGACTCCCATGCAACCGAAGAGAGGATAGGTTGATTACCCGGGAATTATTAGACTTGGGAGATGGCACATAACTCCTTAATATCGTCGAAACGTTTAGGGTAGAGGTTGTGGAGCAAGTTTTTGAAAGTTATATTAACCTTACTATTAGTTCTAGTTTTAGTTATTACAAGGGTTGGCTAATTTTTATGTAGTTGTGTATAACAATTCAATATTATGTTGTAGTAGTGTTAAATAAGTTAACCAAATTCTAATAATAAAAGGGTTTTTTGAGCCTTATCATTATGATTGTATCCGTTTTATAAGCATATTAATTAAATTCAATTGCAATTATTACTTTCTTCTGCGACAGCTTTTTGATCCGGCCCTAACCTTTACTTTTTATACGTGAGGTCTGAATAATCTCAGGCACCTCCCGTGACACACAGTGCCACAGCGGAAATATTTATCATCCTTATGTTCAGTTACTTACTTCGATACTGCAACTAAAAAAATTTTCCGAAGGTTTTAATCTGAAAGTAAAAGGTTTTGTTAGTTGGTCGTTAATATTATAGTTTCCAATATTTGGAGCTCAAAGAAAAAAAAATGAGTCCGCTATAATTCGCATATTTCAAATGAAAACCCTTTAATCGTCTGTTCGATCTTCTAATTAAATCTGGTTTTCTGCATTTAGAATTTGGGCTGTGAATATCACCTACATCCATTTAATTATTTTTTTAAATTTCGAATAAAAAATTTCATTTAATGGAGTATTTTTTCACCAAAACACATATTTGGGTAGAAAAAATAAACCTTGAGTAGAAAAACTCCAAATAAGCAACTTTTTAAATTAAAATAGTTAAACTGTTGGGTCTCCTGTATAATTAACTTTTTTTATAATGTTCTGGTTAGCACTTTCAGCTCGCGGCAAGAGGAGCCGAGTTCAATCCCAACTTGTAGCACTGGGTGAAAACTCGGAACAACTCCTTCATCGTTGAGTTTACAAGTTCTCTCCCCACTGGTTGAAGGGGTTTTCTCCTGAGCTCTTCGGTTTCTCCTTCCATAAACAATTGTTGAGGTTAACGGTAATAGTAAGTGTAGGGAGCTGTTTGCTCGATCGCGTAGCATGCGGGGCTTGCCACCACCCTCCTACGCATTGTAACCCGACAACCTGAATTAAGGCCTTTAAAAGTCGCTTGTTGACTAAGGCCTAAGGTGGTTGCGATAAACTAAATTAGCCTTTCAATTAGTGCAGGCGATATTTGGTTTGACATACAACAAAAAACAAGATTAATTTTAATTTTCTATTCAAGCTGGATAAAATGCACTGATTTCAATAAAAAAAATACCGCTTTACCACACTACCTTCCCCTATTTTAGCCCCACCTTTTGTCAGGATATGAGTTTAGAACTAATTTCCATGGAATTTTTTTAGATTTTACAGCTCGTTGACAAACGATGTACCGTTAAATTTTCGTTATTACACTGCGATAATCTAAATAAGGTTTTAAATTAGTGCATTCGAGATTTGGTTTCACATCAAACAAATTACAAGACATTTTTTTAATTTTTGATTCGAGTTGGAAAACATGCGCTGATTTCTTTAAAAATTACCGCTCTCCTCCCTATTCTTCCCCATTTTTTGTCGGGAACTTTATATTTATTTTCCATGGTGACCGATGTGCAATATGAATACATATTTGAAAACATTTTTATCTTCTCTTTAATCTGAGTCCTGTAGGAATTTACCGTACGACTAACCTTTAACACGTTTCTTATGCCTTAAGTGTAGCCCGCGCTCAAGATATATACCAAAAATGTTTCTTCGTTGGTTTTTCTCAAACTGCTCAGAAAGAACACACATTTGTATATAATATTCGAAGTTTACTAAGCAAACTGACATTGGTTCTTTAAAAATATCAATTATCGAATAATTTTTCAAAACCGATGGTTACTCACGGTGGCTAATCCAAGCGATCATATTTTATAGTATTTAAAAATTTTGCCGCAAACTCGCACGGGAAAAGATTTTGCGACTAAGCTTATTTTCGAACAAATGAGGAACAAACTGGTCTCTGTGAACACCCCTATTTGCTAATAAGTGAATAGTACGAAATGACTCGGTGTCACCCGAAACGTTACTTTTTACCAACGGAGAAGACCCTCTTATTTTGGTATATAATTGCCCATTTTGAGTTTATATTTGGAAGAGATGTAATCTGAAAGTGGTGGTTGTTGTAACACTGACACAACAAAAAATATTATAATCTTTCGTTAAAAATTTATTCGGGTATAGGTAAAGCATTAAAAATGCAATTGTTCCAGTTTTAAAGTGGAAAATGGTCAAAAGGTACACAGTAAGTGTCGTGCAGATTTTAATTTGATCGAACTAGCCAAAATGAGTTCAGGAAATACGACTAGTAATGCTTTATTGCACTCTAAAGTACGCAAGTTTAAATTAAAGTAAACTGTTAATTTTGTGGAAATGAAGTCACTGAAAGTGATAAATCTAATAAAGGATCATTCCCTGATAAAATTTAAAACTATGATCATACAATTCTGAGTGCTTGCTTAGAAAGTAATGATAATCGGGATGTACAAGTTAAAGTTAGGCAAGAACTTGAATTATCAAATGATCTTCATGCCAGTGAAACTGTTTATCGTTAAGTTGGTGAAACAAATTTCAGAGCACTCCGTAACGTTCCATCGCTGTACTGTTACAAGCAAAAAGGTATCATTTATGCACTCCGGAAGACCGATTGATGGAAAAAAATTAATTGTCTTAAAGGAAGTCACTTGTTTCCTGAAGGACAAGGATAAGGAGCTTACTTCCGTTCGAGACATAGGGCCGCTTGTCAAAAGCTACTTAGAAAGGACAGCTTATGAGCCATGTTCTTGATCTTAATTAAAAAATTAATAGTGTTGTAAGTCGGAAAATTTTCCGTATTTTTCCGAAAAAAATTGAAAAAGTTTTTATTCCATGATTTGTCAAATATATTGTTTGCAAATTGAAATAAAGCGGTATTTTCGCCTCATTTTTTCGAATCTGGAAGTAAAACTAAAGCTATAGACTAGTTTAAACTGATTAACAATGTAACGCTATTAATGTTTTGTAGTATGTGTACTGATATTAGACTTTTTATATCGATAAAAAGTTAAAAACATTAAAAACCCTTAAAAGGTAATTTATGTTTAAAATTTTTATTTTTCCGATTTGCGGAAAATTTTCCGGAAACTTTTTTGGAAACTTTTCCGCATTTTATTTTTCCGGAAAACTAACATCCCTAGTTGTAATAGTTCCTCACACCGCTACTTTTACAACGTGAAGATCAAAATACCCCGTGGCGTAGCGATAGACGTGCAGATCCCGCAATTGCGGGTGGGGCCGTGCCCGAAAGGAGGTCCTTTTGATTTCTTTTTACTGGCCTAAAAGCCTGTTGAAGCGCCGCTGGACCGGCTTCCTAAGCGTGTTAAGTCGGAGCTGATTTCTCCTTTTGCTTTTGATAACGATCTCCCAGCAGACTCCGCCTCTTTCGCAGGGCTACCCCTTCTTCCAAAATGCCTTCCGAGGCCCGCAAGTTGTTGGCTTTTGTTTTAATGTCTATGGATTTCAACGGAGATTTTATGGAAGGGCTGATAAGCAAAATTATTTAAGTAGATCACATATACGCGCGTTCTTTAAATTATTATGAAGGGAAGAAGAGACGGAACCTTCAGAATCTACTATTACCTAAAAGATGAAGTCGAAAAGTGGAGCAGAAAAACGAAAAGTTCGCCAACGGTTAAATGAAAACGTCAAACAAGAACTACAAAAGTTTCAAAATTAACGACGTTTTTCTCTAATAAGTGGCTTTAAGGACGCAACGGTTAATTCACTACTCAAAGAAGTTGATTCAGCCCATTTATGTGTATCTATACAATTTGTGGAAACCGAACAACTATTCGTTGAGGCTGACCAAACGGGAAGCCATTCAAAGCCTAAAAGGGGATGGTGAACCTTATATTTTAGAAGTCCGACTTAGGGGGCCTGTCGTCTTTGGTTGCAGGCGAGCCCAAAATCTGATAAATCAAATAAATAAACTGTATACCGACAAATACCCTCCCACCGAAACCCTCGTTCGTCTCGCGGAGCTGGTGTTGACATTGAACGCTTTCTCTTTTGATGGGAAATTCTACAGACAGGTTAGAGGGGTTGCTATGGGAACTTGTTTTGCGAATTTATTTCTTGTGTGGGTCGAGGAGCGCTTATTTTTAAGTTATGCTGGTCGCATTCCGGAGTTTTATGTTCGTTTCTTCGATGACGTCACCTTGTTTGCCTCTCATAGTCATCATGACCCTGACACGTTCCTTACTGCCTTTTGTGCCATGCATCCTACTCTGGAATTCACTTTTGATATTTGTGAAACTACGATTGTCTCTTTGGACTTAACTACTTCGGTTTCTGCTGATAGCGTTTCAACTACGTTGAATCGCGAGCCAACTGTTTAACGTTCTTATCTTTTGTCGACTTCTTCCCATCCTCGGCACACCACTAATGCTATTCCTTATTCCCAGTTTATCCGTTTACGTAGAATTTGATCTTCAGATTACGACTTTAATAAAATGGTTGCCGAAATGCGGGATTATTTCTCAGGTTTCTCTGATAGTGTCTTGCAGTCGGACCTTGACCGGCTGTCCGCTGTCTCCGGGAATGAGGCCCTTGCCATCAACCCAAAGACGTCTACCAATGAGAGGCCATCTGTAGTTTTAGCGTACCATCCTCAAATGTGTCGGATCGAGACTGTCATTCGGAAACATTACCGCCTTCTACAACTGCACCCCGACACGAGCTATATTTTTACTGAAACTGCAAGATTTTGCTACCGTCGTGATAATAACCTGCGTTGTCTACTTGTCTCTAGCTTGTTGCCGGGCCAAGATTCTCGCGTGACTGATGAGGGTACTAAAGAATGAAATCGTCCCCAGTGCAACACTTGCGCGTTTGTGTCGTCTGGCCTTACCGTTCGTGGTCCTAGGCGTGATTTCACCATCAAGGGGTCATTCAGCAGCACGACGGCTTATCTAATCTACGCTCTCAGCTGCAAAGTTTGCGCTTAACTTAACATTGGTGAGACTCAGAGGTGGCTCGCTGATAAATTCAGAGAACATCTTAACGACATCAGAAAGTCTGCAGCCGAGAAATACATCACCGATCACTTGAACAACACGCATACTATCAATGACGTCTCCATCCGCAACTAATGTTCCTAGAAAGCCGCGGCGTACTGAAGAAAATCGTCTAATTTTTAATTTGGGTACTGAATTTCCCTCCGGTTTATACACTCTTAAAAACGTTGGGTTAAATGATTTTGGTTATTTCATTTTAAACTACTTTTTAAGTCAAAAATAACCCAAATGTAGTTGAAAATCTTGAAACGCAAAATTTGGGTTAAACAAAATTAGGTTGTTCATAAGATAATATAATAGCAACCCAAAATTGGGTAATAATACCGAAATTAAAGTTCCCACGCGTCAAAGACGATATGAGCATCGAAAATAAGTCCATTGAACTTGTAGTCTTTGGAAGACTGGAAATTAAAAATTTTGCGCAATTCTTGCATCGTTTCCATGAGTGCTTGAAAGGATTCTTAATTTTTGATTCTAAAGGTATACAATATTTTTAATTTTATTTACTATTTATAATTTAAATTTTTCCAATATTTTAAATTTATTTTTATGTTGTGTTGATATTTCAGCGTAAAAACGTAATGAGCTCCCATGTTTAAATTTATTGGAAATTGCCAAGGCCTTACGATATTCTTTCAAGTGTGATCAAATTTATAAATGGATGTTTTTGTGGAAACAAAATTGAATGAGTGGTCAATTTATAGGCATCTTTATATTCCCATAGAAAAAATCTTAACAGGACATGCAGGTACAAAGAATAAAATTGGAAGGCTTATAATTTCAAGACATACTTTTATCCAAAATTGAGTCATATATTAACCATATTTTGGGAAACTTATAAATTTTACCCAAATTCTCGATATTAAAATAACCCATTTTGGGTGAAAACGAAAACCACCCAAAATTTTGTTTGGTTAAATACTGACCCAACAATGGGTAAAAAAACAACCCAATTAATTGTTAAATTATAAAACAAAATTTAGTCCTATATTAACCATAGTTTGGGCTAATGTTCAATCCATATTTGGGTAACTTGTAAATTTAACCCAAAATAGCGTTATGAAAATAACCCTTTTTGGGTGAAAACTAAAACAACCCAATATTTTGTTTGGTTAAATACTGACCCAACAATGGGTAAAAAAACAACCCAATTTGGGTCAAAAACAACCCAATATTTTAAAGAGTGTATGATAAGTTGGTTATTAGGTAGTTCGTTTTTCCTGTTAGGTGTTTCGCTTGCGGTCATTACGGTGGTGTGCTTTTCCCGCTAGCGTTCTACATTGTTACGTTTTCGTCTCTTTTGATCGACAGTGGTTTTTTGGTCGCTGGCTAGGAGTTTTTTTCCAAGCATTTTTTGTTTTTTTTTTTGCCTTTCCCGGTTCCTCGTTCCCTTTTTTTTTCATCAAACTTATTGTGAACATCCTCCATTTTGACAGTCCTTTTTAGTAGGTTGATTTTTGTGTGTCGCGTATTCTTTTTCGCGTTTTTCTGGTCACGTGTTTTTAATTTCTCGCGTCGCATGTTTCTATATTTTAAACATTCCGTTAGTCTTAACTTCGCCTTGTAATCGGGACATACCCCTGATGACGGACCAATAGTGTGTCCGAAACTAGTCGGGTTGTAAATATTTATACGTTTTTTAAAAAAAAATATTTTTGTGCAATTGAAATATCGTTGTATACATATTTTTTTTATTAATAATTGTTTATTTTTTCACATAACTCACAATTTTTTATAACGATTTTAGTGTAACTTTTAGTTTTTCTCTTCATATCCTGTATCAAGTATTTTCACCTAAACGTTTTCCACGGCGGTCATTCTGGAAAACGCATCGTAAAGTTGGCCTTAAGTGAACAATGGTTCTGGTTTATGTATTTTAGTGTTAGACTCGTAGCTTTACTAATAAATATTGCAAAACCAACTCGAACAGGAAACTGCCGTATCTTTTGAACAACGGGAATATTTTTATTATATGGATTAATCTACCACTTCCCACTTGCGTCAACCTGTTACAAATCCCTCAAAAATTAATTTTCTTTACAGTCGTTCTCTATCAGTCTAGTGCAATAAACCGGCCTCTTTTAGTGTTGAAATGTTCTACAACTTTCTCCTTGACATTCCAACACCTAGCGGTCAAAAATTAAATTCTTCAAAACCATGAAAAGTCTTTCCCAACTAAATATATAAATATACTATGCAAAGTTCCAAACTCTTATCTAAAATGGTTTTTGCGAAAAACGCCTGGTCAAAGCAATTTGGAACACCTAGCATATTGTAACGAGTGGATTGTGGAGCGACGCTGTCCCGGAAGTTCGCGCTTCCACCCAAGACAACGCTCTCCCCCTCACTTCACAGATGTGGATTGTGGAACGGCCGCTTCTCAGAGAGCCGTGCTCCGCCTATAAATACAGAGACGCCAGCCGACGAAGGGCAGACCAGCGCGCATAGCTCCAAGACTTCTACAAGGTCTCTCTAACCTCAACAAACTCCTACCGCTGATCGTTCCCAAACCGTTGACGCCGACCGTTCCTGACTCGCTCCCGCCACCAGTTCCAGAACCTTCGCAGCCAAGCACCGCCGCATCAAGTCCACATCCAATAATTCCCGAGTCCGCGATATCACCTTCGCCCACGCTCTAATAAACAAAACTACCTTTGTTAAACAGTTACCGCAATAAAGATAATTTTACTTATCAACTCAAAACCAGTCGTCGGAATGTCTTGAGCGCGGGGTTCACTTAAAGCTAAAGCAACTTTTTAATGGCAAGTCGTATAGCAAATAGGACCTTGATTATAGAATACATCATAAGCTTTTCAATTTGGTATTCATATTGCACATCGGTAACCCACGAGGAAATATATAACGGTTTAACGAAATTCATGTTAAGAGTTCGGTTAAAAAAGGGGAAAGGTAGTGGGGTAGATCAGTGTACTTTTTTTTAATAAAAAAAAGGTTTTTCTCTAGAATTGAAAAAAAAGTTTTTGCAATTTCTTTGATGCGCTAGTGATTTTTTCCTTATCTTTGCTGCACTAAATGTAGCTCTCCCATAAAAGACGTCCATTTAGTTGTGTGATAACCTAGTACGCAGAAAATGTGGGTTTCACATAGCTGTTGTTATAGCAAACTTATGGCGCCAATCACGCAGTGTAGAATTCCGTTAATTCGTGATAACATTTTCTCTGATACACAGAAAAAAGACTGTTTATGATTACAACACAACAAATAAATATGACAGTTGTTTCTTCTGTTTCTCGTTTGCACTCCAATAAAATAATAAAGCTGAGCAAAGATTTCTAATAATTTAAATTATACGACAAAATAAATGTAATGTTATCTACATCAACATAATAAACATAAACTAGTGCCTGTTGCAGAGAGCTGGTTCAAACCCTATCTTAACCATACAAGCGTTGGATATTCAAATGAAAGTAAGAACGGGCAAAACCAGAAGATAATTAATTTAATTTAATTGTTAATCAAACATCAATTTATAAATTATAGCAGTATTATTTTAATTGTGTGATCATACTGTTCAAGAAAAACTAAAAATCATTTTAAACCATTAATATTGTTTAACATTTGGATTCCCGTTTTTCTTTTAATACGTCGTTAAACTTACGTTATGTTATGAATGTTCCTAAGAACGTAACGTAGTACAAATTCACCAAGCCATTTAAGCATAAACGGTAAATAATCGCTTGCCACATAATCATAATTTTCATCGTTTCCAATCTGAAAGAAATTTAACAAAATTTACGCTCTTTTCCGACGTGCTTGAATTAAAGTTTCGTACCTAAGTATATTTTGGAACATAATTTAATACGCTATGGCAGTATGTGAAAGTTTCCCAGTCGATGGGTAATTGAAAGGGATAGCTTAAATTTGTATAAGTTCTTACAAAAACAAATATAATTTCAAGATAGCGTCCTTGCGATTATATATCTGGGTTTCGATGAAGGAATTAAGTGTTCAATGCGTCAGTTAAAATCTCACTAAGCGCCTTGCATTCCATGGCTGATAAATTAAGGAGATCTGAGAAACAGATTTTAACACACGTCAAACTCATTTGAGACTTTCAGTCGCCGGGTGGACCTTTCGGTTATATATAAACCCAGTATTTAAAGAATTGGAATCGAATGATTATTAAAACCAATTGGTAAACAAGTGAATAAAATTAAAAAATTAATTTGAAATACATTGTGTCAATATTTGATATACCGGTGCTCCTGGGATATAAATCCTCTTAAACCATTGGTAGTCTCATAATAATGAACTGTGCAAGCTCTCACAGTCGGGATGGGTGACAGAACAGCTTTGGGCAGTAATAGAACTCTACTGCTGACAGTCGCATCTCTGACCCCAGCTATCCAACCCTCCGAATGGCGATGCAATGGGATTACCACTCTCCAAAGGAAACAGGATGGATGGAGAGGACCATCAACAGACACTCCACCAATAACATGACGACGGTAAGCCTTCATAAGAGAAGAACCAAAAGGCGGGACAACGGGCACACAGCGTCAGGGTGCCCCCCATCCCTTCAGAGCTAGCACAGGATTACCCTGTGGGAGCCCAAAAGGCGGAAAATGAAGTGCCGCAGAAACTCACGTGGAGACTCGTCACCACGCAGCTGGAAACCTAATCCGCCAAAATGCCTTGATTCATGTACCCCCTCCGTTAGCCTTAACCGAAACCGTGTCTCCGGTTCCTAACTGACCGAAATCGGAGGTGGAGGTAATGCGTTACAAGTTACCAGTTATTATCACTCATTAAACTTAAAAGTACCTCAAAAAATCATTTTTAGTTTGATCTATAAGATGCACCAAAACAATTGCTTTCTGACAATTGAATCCAATACCATGTTCCAGAGGAAATAAAAAATAAAATTAAGCTAACAATTTTGTTCTTCGTTATCCCGTTGTAACGAATTTCATTATTTCGGTCACTTCTCCAAAATATAGCACAGAAGAAAGTTTCAGTTTATTGGGAAATTTAAAAATAAATATATTTAAAATAATATATTACTATTATCATAAACAAATTAATATGTGATAAATGTTCTTTAGATTTAGATTTTAGGTTGGATTTCCTCAAACCACAGCGTATTTAAAGAGCTCAGGACTACCAAGCAAACCGACCGTGGATCGAAGCCCCAGAAAAAAAAATCAGTTTAAAAAAAATTACTGAAGATGGTGTAATTTATTTTAAGGTGATCACCCGTGTTGAATCATTAACAAAGATGAGATAGTTATTTCATAAATAATACATACTGTTCCTGGATGACAAAGAACCTTATCCCAATATCCACAGTACTTTAATTCAAACAATTGGTTCAGTCCTTTTCAATTCTATGGCTCAACGCTTCATTTTCATTTGGGCACTTTGAGACTAGGCTATTTTACATTTTCAAACAGTTCATAACAACACTTTCGACTTCCGCAAAGGTGGTAAAATCCTAAAATATGAAATAAATTACAACTTAAATTAATAGCTTTTATCTGCTTTTCGACGAAGGAATCTAGAGTATTGGTATTCGTTACAAACCCAACGTCAGTTCACTGAAAAATCATCATTTTGTAATATTTGATTTGAAGGCGTTGACAATAGTTGAATTGAAATCAGTTTTTACCTTATTAAACGGGCATATACCTAGAGATTAAAACGGAGCAAAATAATTTATCTCAAATGAACGTATCAGATATTTTATTGTACTAAAATTGTGATTAGAATTTAAAACATGTTTCAGCAGAGGTAAGTATGGAACTGTTATTGAGGCCAAATAATATTTTTAAGAGGAGAACACGTCGGTTGTCACTTCTTCAATAAAACACATTTAGCGCTTCGCTAGTAATTGTCAAAGAGATGCAAAGAGTTGTTGCTATAAAATATGGGGGGTCAATGGAGTGGTTAGTACTTTCGCCTCGCAGCAAGAGGAGCCGGGTTCGATCCCAGCTTGTGGCACTGGCTGAAAACTCGGAACAACTCCTTCTGTGTTGAGTTTGCAAGTTCTCTCCCCACTGGTTTAAGGGGGTTTCCCCTTCCATAAAAACTTGTCTAGGTTAACGGTAATAGTTAGTGTAGGGAGCTGTTGGCTCGATTTCGTGGCATGCAGGGCTTGCCACCACCCTCCTACGCATTGTAACCCGGCCACCTGAATTAAGGGCTTCAAAAGTCGCATGATGACTTAGGCCTAAGGTGGTGCCTTGGGTATTAGCCTAGCTGATTATTATTATTATTATTAAAATGAATTTGACATTATATTAAATGAACGCGACATCATTTAAATGCATGCAACACCAATGCAAATGAATGCGATAAAAATAAAATAAAGAAACATATTTAAAAGGCACAAAACTAAATAAATATAGTTATTATACACGTTCTTTGGAAAACTAAGACAATATAATACCTAAAGCTAACCTAGCATTGATTCGTAGAAGTATAGTTTATTTAGGACCAAAATAGTTTAATATTTTGGATATAAGCCTAGAAACTGAAACAAATTATAACATCTTTAAAATAACTGGAAAAAATATGTAAAATATAATTTTTATTTGTTTAACTAATTTGTTAACGTTATTTAACCCGTTTAATTAATTTGTAAACGTCATTGAATATATAAAAATTAATTACTACTCCCACTTAAAACAAGCTCAGCTTAAGTAGTGGGAGGAGGTTGTGCGCAAAATTGAAATAACTGTATCTAGAAAACAAAACTTTATTTATTTTCTGGCACAATAAAATAATAATAATGCAACATCATTTAAATGCATATGAATGCGACACTATTTAAATTAATGCGACATCACTTATACGAATGTGACATCAATGCCAATGAATGCGATAAGAATAAAATTAATGCGACATCACTTATACGAATGTGACATCAATGGCAATGAATGCGATAAGAATAAAATTAATGCGGCATCACTTATACGAATGTGACATCAATGGCAATGAATGCGATAAGAATAAAATTAATGCGACATCATCTTCAATGAATGCGACATCAATTAAATGAACGCGACATCTATGTAAATGAATGCGATAAAAATAAAATGAATGTGACATCATTTTAAACGAATGCGACGTCTCTCTAGAACTTTGTACCGCGTGCTTTTGACGCTGAATTTATTTGGCCAAGATAAGTGAAAACTTGACCAACTGAAAAACTATTCTGTCTAAGCCGTATTTTATACTACACGGTGTTTGGAAATTAAATTTCAAGAATGAGGATCTACCTGAGATCAAAAGATTTGTAATTCAAGATACGTGACTTTTTCACACTTTTGAAAGGTATTCTAAGGGGAGTAGACGGATATTTCGCGACTTTTCTAAGAGACGATTTTGGCAGGAAATCTCGAATAAATAGGTACATGGCAGTAGTACGTCACAGTCACGTGACCAATAATAAACGGAAAACAAAAAGTATACCACAATGGCCGCCATTGCCAAAGCTACGAGTTGGCATTTCCTTATACAATGTTTAATAAAGTATTTTTCTTGTGTTGGAACTATGGAATCTATTTTAATTTTAATTAAATTTTTTTGTAACGAGACGGCATTATTTTTAAAGTCAGGTATCGTCAAAATGAAAATGGGACTATATTTCGTAGTTTGCTAAATGAGTTCTACCAGAAATCTATAATAAACCCTTTTCGGGAGTATCAACTCCGATAATTTTTTTAAACATACTTTTATCGCGTTAGAACTCGCACAATTTCCCGTGGCCCGTCCGCACCAACGTTTTACTTGAACTTGTCGAACTTTATTTTGAGGAATAATCTTGAGTAGAGTAGTGAAGCAATTACTTGAAATGTACGTTATATCACTTACGGAGAGCGTTTATCCTTACTTAAACGTGGCTCCCCGGATACGACTACCAATGGAATGGTTCAAGGCCAAACTATCGCGGTCGAAAGAGCCGAAACAGTTCACTGCCACCGCTTTAAACATATATCTGTTCTCAAGCGCAGATTCAAATACTCGGTTTTCTTAAATAAAGCTAAATACAACTTTAATTACGTAATTAAAGTTGTATTTATCTTTATTTCTATTGATTTTATACGTAAGTGCCTAATCAACAACTCCGAATCATTATTTGGTAGTTTAGTATATTAATAACAAAACATCGATTCTTCGGTGCCAATAGTATACCCGAAATTTAACGTCATAGTTTAGTCAAATCAAATAGCGGAAAATATCGTGCACGGTCCCACTGCGAGGCCGTTTGACGTCGTATTCGCCCTTTCCACATAGTCAGCCTAAAAAATTGCCTCTGTCCGCAAAACTGTAGGCATTTGAAAACAAATAATCGAAGGTAGAAATCCTCTCAAACTAAATATGTGACAAAGCCCGCCGGTCGCAATAAAATGTCTGTGTGATATAAAAAAATCGGGTCGAGATAAACGTCATTATTGCAAGGATACATTTTTAATGTTGAAAGGTTTTTTTAGCCTGAGGGGCTCCTCTCAAACTCGTGGCACTGGGCCCTGGCCCAACGGGCTCAATGGGAAAGACGGCACTGCATTAGCAGTTCCCAAATAGCAAAACTTCGGTGATAAACCGTTAATAAACGGTTGATGAATAGTTGATAATTAAACGTTATTGACTCGTTGATCATGTCTGGCTAAGGAACGTGTTAAAAACGGTTGATAAAACGTTCCTATGAACTAAATTTTAAGCAATTATAAACGTTTATTTAAATAACGTAAAATGAACGTAACTTTTGAGACGTATTTTAAACGTTTTATTAACTATTTTAGTTATCGTTGATAAATAGTTGATGATTAAACGTTCTTTAGTTCTTTAGTTCTTTTATTGCTCAACAAGAGGTCTAAGACCCATCACGTTAAGACAGTGGACAATACAAATTATACATATACAGAGAAAAAATATATACAGTTTGTATGTACAGGAAAACAGTACAATGTGAGGGAGATACAAGGGAAATAAAACAAAATAAAGGAGTTATATTACATTATTACATGTAAACGAGTTAAATATGAAGTACTAGGAACTCAGTTAGCTCCTTGCGGAACTGTTTGGGGTTGGGAATGGACTTTAGGAAGTCCGGGAGAGAGTTCCAGTCACGGACCGAAGAGGGGAGGAAGGAGTGCCTGCGGACGGAGAGTCGAAAGCCAGGAAGAATGAGAGCCGCGGATTTCATCCCGCGCGGAGCACGACGCCAAGACGAGATGGCGGACGTAAGCGGGGCCAGGGCTCCGTTGGAGCGGTGAATAACACTGTTTACTATTGCAAGGCGTTTGACGCGGCGACGGTCCGAGAGGGAATCCCATTTAAAGTTTTTCAAGACTCGCGTCATGCTTGTACTCCAAGAGAAACCGATGTTGGCAACAAAACGGAGGGCTTTACGTTGGATGGTTTCAATGGTATGCATACCGCTGGCGGTGTTGGGGGACCAGACTGGGGAACAATACTCCAGAATGGGGAGGACATATGTTTTTATAGCGAGGGTTTTTGTCTGGAAGGAGCAATGTGAGACGTGTCGGCGCACAAAACCTAGGGCACGGGCGGCTTTGGAAGTGACGGTCAAGATATGGGGATTCCAATCAAGGGTACAGGATAGCGTTACCCCGAGGTATTTTTGGGAGGTGACGGACTTAAGTTCGACATCCCCCAAAGTGTAGTGGGGAGAGTGAGCTGGTTGCCCTGAGCGGTGAAGGGAGAGGACTGAGCATTTGGAGGCATTAAGAGGTAGAATACGATTGAGATCCTCTTGTAGGGTAATAACATCGGAGGGGGCGAAAATGGTTCTTGAGAGCGCAACATCGTCGGCGAAGATATACAGTCGGGAGATAACATGGTCCCCTATGTCGTTTATGAAAATGACGAATAAAAGGGGGCCAAGAACTGAGCCCTGTGGAACACCAGAGGCCGCAGGAAGCCAGTCGGACGCAGCCCCTGGAATAACAACACGGAAACGCCGGTTTTGAAGGTAGGCAGCCAGCCAAAGCAAGGTCTGGCCCCTAATGCCATAGGAGTGGAGCTTGGCTTTTAAGAGTTCGTGAGACACAGAGTCAAATGCTTTACGGAAATCGAGGAAGATAATGTCAACACGTCCAGTGCGTTCCAGCCCGTCGAACCAATCTTCAACGCAGCAAAGTAGTTGGGTTTCCGTACAAAAGCCGCTGCGAAAACCATGTTGGTAAGGCTGCAGAACATCATGGGCTTGAAGGTGGGAGGTTATGTCCGAAGCCACGATATGTTCATCAGCCTTGAGCACCAGGGAAAGTAGTGCAATCGGGCGGTATTCAGACGGATTTGATTTGTCACCGCCCTTTGGAACGGGAGTCACATTAGCTGTACTCGTTGATCATGTCCGGCTAAGGAACGTGTTAAAAAACGTTTCTAAAAACTAAATTCTAACCAATTTTGAACTTTTTTAGAGTAACGTAAAATATACGTAATTTTCGAAACGTTCAAGATAATTAACGTTTAAATTGTTTTAATATCAGGTACAAAATACAAATGAGCTTTAAATTCAGAAACTTTTCCAAATTGAAGTAAAAAACTCTAGCTGAAACTGCATGCCTTCTATTTTAACGATTTAAGATATCAAAATTCTCCATTTTGCAACATATGATACCATTAAAGCTTAAAATAGTACAAAACGAATTCAATTTAAATTAAGTTCCATGTAAGTTGCAATTATGTTTGGATCATAATCTGGTTATTTTGAGATTCAACTAACTTTAAGCTCATTCCTTAAGATGCAGGTCAACTTAAATTGATGTATTAAGAAATCAATTTTCTACAATCTACATTAAAGTTTATAAATTGACCAATTAAATTTAAATGAAATACCCTATATATATTTTTCAAGAGCTGATAACAGACTAAAGCCAAGTGTTTTTATGGTTCTAGTCTAAAAACAACTCATTTTTTTAAATCCCTTAGCTAGGTATACATTTCAAATAAATAAAAATTAAAGTTGAAATCCTGATAAAAGGTCACATGTAATTTTCTTGAATTATTACTACATAATAAGATGAAGACATGGCTATTTTTGACCATATATGCCAATACACTTAGCAAATTTAAAAAAAAATTATAGAACAGGTAATTCTACCTTCCCTTGCAATATCATTAAAATATTGTAAAATCACCCCCAAAAGTTAATAATATTATCCTAAATCTAACCAAATTTAAATTAAATGCCCTATATTTTCCTCAAGAGCTGATAACAGACTAAAACCAAGTGTTATTATGGTTCTAGTATCAAACAAATATTTTTATCAGTGCATAATAAATGCGATGTAATTCAAATCCCTGAAGAATTTAAATTTCACAGTTTAAATCCAATATAGTGTCCTTAATTTTAAATATTCCATTACCTTTAAATTTATAAATAGCTTATTACACTAAACAGAATAGGAAAAGAGCCTCTGGAAATACAATGAAAAATGCCATGAGCATGACCATTATTTTAAGCCTTGTAAAAAATATTTAAAACTTGTATTTGGTTTTAAATTTTTAATAGCTCAGTCTATTTCGTATAAAATAGCCAATGACCCAATAATAAGGGCTAGATATAAGCGATGTCTCAAAGTGTTTAATCAGTTAGTTTCTAATAAAGTTTGTCTTTTTTTCTAGTTTTAAAACCATATTTTGGATCATTTAAAAAACGTTTTTTACTCGAAAACATGTTTATATTAAACTGCAAGAAAAACAATATTTAAACGTTTATTTGTTAATATTATTTATATCATTATTAGATGTTATATGTATTATCTTGATAATACTAACGAATAGAAGATATGAACTATAGAAATAAACAAATTGTTTATGAAGCTTAATATTTTATTTTGAATCAATCACTTTAAGTTTAATTTCACATTAGTTTTTGCCTTAACTTATATAGAAAAGTACTTGAAATTGAAATACTTGAGCCTAGGTGGCGCTGCAACATTGAAGAAAATGTTGATGCCAAGAACAGTTTTACAGTTTTTAGTTGTAAATTCGAAAATTATGAAAGAAAATGAAGATAACTTTAATGATAACTTCCGAAAATATGATAAATTCTTTGAAAAAGAATCGTTTTTTTCTATATATAACTAATATATTTGTAAATTGAAACGATATTTTAACGTCTATAACTCTTATGAAATATAACGTTGAAATAAGCTAAATGTATTCACCTAATACCAACGTTGATATTAAGTTAAGAAATAACCTTAAAACGTTAAGAAATAACCTTAAAACGTTATATAAACCAAAAAACAAAAATCAACGAAACTGAAACGTTGTCTAAGCTACCTGGGTCAGACTACAGTGCTACGATTTAATTGACTCTTGAAAGACGCAGAATACCATTCAAAAGTGAGGAATTTTAATTTCAATTTCTTTCAAAAGTAATTATTTAATAATTGAAATTTTATTTCAAACACTCTGTACAATAAAATACGGCTGATGCAGAATAGTTTTTCAGTTGGTCAAGTTCTCACTTAAATTGGCGAAATATATTCGGCGTCAAAAGCGCGCTCTACAAAGTTCGAGACAGACGTCCTTCGAATTTGGTAGATCGACGGTATGAAGCTTGAGAGAAAGCTAAGGAAACTATAGATGATGAACTATTTTATTGAAAAATATAACTTCCTATGTACATAACATGGGTTGCTTTCGCACAGTGTACCATTTAGTTATCAAATAACATTTTAAAATTTAGCTTAGATATTTGTATACTTTAAGTAATAAAATTCACCAAATGAAAAAAAAACTAAACTAATCCTAGTGTATTTGATGATAATAAATGAAAATTCAGTAGATTAATAGAGTCACGCAAGACTGATGCCGTGACGTCATCTATTAGTGTCCTTGGCAGTTTGAATTTTCGAGTAAAATCCACAAAGAGAGAGAGAGACGAAGTATGAGAGGGAGGTGCGATGTATGAATAGCGAACGAACAAGTTAGAGAAGAGAGAGAGAGAGGTGCGATATATGAATAGCGAACGACCAAGTTAGAGAAGAGAGAGAGGTGCGATATATGAATAGCGAACGACCAAGTTAGAGCAGAGAGAGCGGGACGAAGTATGAGAGAGAGAGAGAGAGAGGTGCGATGTATGAATAGCGAGCGACCAAGTTAGAGAAGAGAGAGTCGAAGAATGAGAGAGAGAGAGAGAGAGAGGTGCATTACATGAATAACGAACGTACAAGTTAGAGTAGAGAGAGAGACGAAGTATGAGAGAGAGAGTATAAAAAGAGCTTTATTTAAGCTAAATCAAAATCAGTTTAACGTATTAAAAATCGAGACATAAACAATTTGTCAAAGTCATGTACAATCCATTATAGTTCTCCAAATTAATGATTAAGTATTAAGTGTTATTACATGTAATTAGAATGGCAAAGAGTTTCTATACTGACTGAAATTAAGACGAGATAAGTTATCGGACAATGAGGTGAAATACTTTGAATGGCAGGGACGCGATTTGTTCGTTATAAAATGGGTGTTAAGGGAATTGGAAATTCCACGCGTGAGAGTCGAGGCCGTGATGTGGTTCGGATGGGTAGCTGAGGTATGCATAAGTTGCGCAACGTTAGCGACGCGAAAGCTGGTAATTTTTCAGAGATCGAGACTAGGCCAAGGCCACAAACTTGCTTGGGGAGGAGACAATAGTCTCTTTTCACCCAGTGCACTTTGTGCCAAACAAAGGCTTAAAGAGCTTTTTGATAACGAGTAACGAAATCCACTGGAGGGTTCAAAACTTTCAATTTGTGCCACAAGACACTGGCGGCCAATTGATTGGCTATGCTAACGCGACCGTATAGGGAGCAGTGAGATTTTATGGGACGCCACCGTGCCAGAACCCGAAGGAAATTTTCTTCGAGCTCGGTCCAGTTCTTAGGGAGCACGGAAGGACTATGACCTAGAAAGACTCCCAGGAAGACAAACTAAACCCCAACGGCTATCCATACGGCCGCGCCAGCTACCACACCAGATACCGACGGTTTTTAGATTGATAACGTTAGCGCCGGAACGAACGGAGAAGATGTCGAGGCAGGATCTTAATTTAAAGAATTCCGCGTTATTTCGGATGAAGGCGGTGAGGTGGTCGGCGTAAGTACCATTAGTGAGTTGGCGATGAGGCGGTAGATCGTTTGGGTGGGCTAGCAAAGGAGAGGTTCGATAGCGATATAAAACAAAGCGCCAGAAAGGGGGCGAATGCCGCGGTTAAAATTAACAGAACGAGTGAGCGAATTATTAATTTTGATGTGAAAGGACGAATTAGCGTAAAGCATAGCGAGAGGGCCGCAAAATTCCGAAGGAAAGCCGAAAGCGAGAAGAGTATCGAAAAGATTATCGTGAAAAATCGAGTCGAATGCTTTCTCGAAGTCAATGTTGACGAAAGCGAGGGGTTCATCATTGGCGTCTGCGATATCAATGAGATCCCGCAGAACGTTTAAATAATCAAAAATAGTGCGAGAGGGGATCGAATAAGATTGGGAGGGGGAAATTGTGTCAGTAAGAACGTTATTAAGGCGTAGGGCGAGAACTTGAGCGAAAATTTTGTAGTCGACGTTTGTCAAAGAAAGGGGACGCCAATTGCGGAAATCTCGGGGGTCACCTTTCTTTGGCAAAAGACACATAACTGACTTCGAGAAAGCATTGACGTACGGCGAGGATTTTGAGTCTTTAAGAAGTTCACGGTAGACTTGGTACAGGGTAGGACTTAAGTCATCCCTAAATGTCGAGTAAAATTCTGTAGGCAACCCATGACATGGATTTAAGGGCTCGGGTGAATTCGTGGAAAGTATAAAATTTTTGAGGGAGTCTTTGGAATCGGAAGAAAGCTAAGGCAGTTTTTGAAGGAGCGGCGGTAAAGCGGAAGAGGGGACAGAGTCGGAATTTGGATTTGAGTAGAGTTCAGAATAAAAATTGGTAACAGTTTCGCGTAAACGAGAAGGCTCGGAGATTAAATCGCCATTGGGGTCAAAAACGTTGTCCAGCGGCTTTGCGGCGGAAGAACTCTGCGGAAGGGGCGTCGACATTGGTTATCTGTGTCATACGACTCTTGAGCAGAGCGTCTTTCGCTCGAATATTTAAAGCGTCGTTTAACTGGTTACGAATTTCTTTAGCTTTGAGGCTTTCCGGGTCGTTCAGAGCGTGAACTTCACGCTGTAGGTCACGCAGGCTGGAACGTTCTAATTTGAATCGATATTCGCAAAAATCGTGACATATCGATCGAGCGGCGGGTTTGAAATCGTCGAACCACCATTGAGACCACGAGTGGCCGTTGGTGTTCGAAAGCTGTTCTCTGATTGAATGACGGATGAAATTCTGGACGTCGCCGACAAAGTCGGGATCATCGAGAGCTTTAACATCGAGTTTCCAATAGGCCGGTTTTAAGCGTACTTTGGAAAACGGGCTAGCGAGGCGTAATATAACTGGGCAGTGATCGGAGAAAGGGCATACGTCATGAAGACAGGCCCTAACTGGGGTGCCACTGTCGACGTAAAAGTGGTCTAGGCGCGCCTGAAAGACACGACCATGCTGAGGGACGGAGGTCCAAGTATAGGAACGGGTATTGGGCTGAAAAATTCTAAAGGCATCTTGCAAATCCTGGCCATTAACGATGGAACGAAGGGACTGCAAGACGTTCGTACGACGGTCGTTACAGAAACGACGTTCTAGGGATTCATCGAGAGTACAATTAAAGTCCCCATTTAAAATAATCGATTCCCCGGCAGGTACGTTTTCAATAAGAGTTTTTGAGTATTCTAAAACGTCTAACGCAATTTTGTCGTCATTAGACGGAATATAAACGGAGATTACATGTGTGAAATTTTGAGGCATAAATTCATAACGAATATAAACTAGGTAACTTATGAAAATTTTGACATCGTGAACGGAAGAGAGGTATTGGGGCTCAACACCTATGGAAAAACCAGAACCAGTTTTGTAGGCAAAAGCATGTTCGAAAGAAAAAGAACAGTGTTTCCAGAGGTAGGAGGCCCGAAATTCCACCTTAACGTTAGTTTCTTGAAGACAAATAATATCGGGATTAGAATTTTAAAGAAATACACGCGCGCGAATATTGGTCTCAGGGGTACCGATAACCCTAACGTTTAAGGAATAAATTGAAAACATTAAAATGACAATAAAGTTCATAACTAGCGGAGAGAAGTTTACTTGGCCGAGTCAGATTGTAACGCTTTCAGAATTTTGCGCTCCCATTGGTAAATTGCCTGCCTTGACATGCGAGAAAGCGGATTTTTACTGTGGGAGGCGTCGGATTTCCGGATTCCGTCCAGTTGTTTCAGGAGGGCGGCTGGCGAGTCGGTGTGCTGACGAATGTGGACGAGAATGGGGGTTTTTGACTTGTACATCACGTCGAAAAGGCTGGCTAGAGAGGAATCACTAAGCGGGACGTGTGAAGTAGAAACGGCGTCAAGCTCCGAGTCGATGAAGTCGGATATGCCATTTTTGGAGGTGACGCTGGCATAAGATGAGGCTGATAATTGAGAATGAGCCCTCGTTGATGTCTCAACCAGAGAAAATTTCGTCGGGGGTTCGGATGGGTGATCCTCCGATGGCTGCCTCTTATTTTTGTTCAAGACAGTAAACCCAGGAGGGTGTCGACGGGGGAGGGAAGAGACGTGAGCCTTGAACTCCTCCATAGCAACATCCGGGACTTCGGTGTTAGGTGCAATTGGTGACATGTCCAAAACGGGAAGATTATCACCGACATTTTGGGATGCCAAGGTGTCATCAGCAGTGGCGTTAACAACCTCTTTCGGAGAGGTAGCACTATCATCACCAGATGGAATTCCTCCAGCGCGAGCTTTCGGACAGTGGTCACGGGTGTGGCCCAACTCGTGGCAAGAGTGGCACTTGATGTCGGTGGATACAAAGAAAGTATGCGGCGCATCGTCGAAGTCGACGAAAATACGTTCGGGACAGCAATTCACGAGCCTTAGATGTTGGGAATTTCATCATTACTTGACGACGGAAACTCTGAAGAGCGGGGAGCTCTGGGTCGACGTACGAGGCTTTCAGGTTCTTGATTGGGCCGACGACGGAGCCGAAGTCTGACATAATAGCGCGCAGGTCCGAGTTATCAAAATGCGTTGGTACATCCGAAACCACCGCGCGCGTTGGTGGCATTGGACAATGGAATTATCGTGCATGGGAAGGCCATTAGTTTTCAGATCCTTAGCCCATGTGGCGTTGATAAAAAATAGTTCGAAGGTACCTTGAACTCTGGCGAAGGAATGTATTTGACTGGGGTTCGTCGCTGCTTTTACGGCGTCAATCAGTTCCTTATTTGAGTATGGTTAAATAGCGGAGTCGATTAAAATACCGTGCGCGGCGGTAAACTTCTTGTTCGTCGAGTTTGAAGTATTCGGCTTGGAGTGAATAACGTATTTTTTGGTTGAATGCGGCTTGGGCGATTCGTGTTGGGTTGCCGTACATTCCAAGCGGCAATGTTGGCGAAGGATGATCGGTTCATGTTGGTTGAATTCAATTTCGAGTTGAGTGGGTTAGGCTTGGCGGTGTCCGCCGAGATAGAGTCGGGTGGCGCGAGACCTTTTGAAGCCATCGGCGCGAGAATTGAAAGTTAATTACATTCCGTACGGGTGATGGGATACTTCATTATTGCCAGTTCCCAAGTTTTAGCGTGGGATAGCATTATCTCTGGCGTCAATCTAACTTTTCTGACAAACATTGATGCGTGTGTAAAAATGACTTTGCATTTTTCACCGTCTGTGTGTAAACAAAATTCGTTTGAGCTGTTGATAAACTTGAAATTTAGGTCTATCAGGTTAGGAATAAACCGATTTTTTGACAAATATCGGCTCGTACAACTCCTATCATGTCAATAACACCTTCTTGGGCAAATTTTGCGCGTTTCTTAAATCCGTCGTAAGTGAAAAATTCGTCAAATTTCCCAGCTTTGTCTTTATAGAATAGAGAAGCAGTTAAGAAACTTTCCTTGGCTGGCCCACCATATGTCAAGAGCGTTTGAATCATGCTCTTGTAAGGATACTGTTGAGGTCATGACGTTGCTGATCGGTCACCCAATGATACGTGAACTTCGCCAAATAGACAATGTAAAAATAAATTTTCTGGACCAACTTTGTCCGCAGGAGTTGTGGTTTTAGATACAGCGCCGTGAATATCGGGTTTTGGTATAGTTCCATCTGCTTTCACAATTTTCACTTGAACTTGAAGTAAAGTATTTTTCAAATCAACGTACGTCTCTGAGTTTCCAGTGATACTAAAGATAATTGCTTGGTTTTCATTTATGTTCGATGTTGGATTATATTCAACCCATTGACTTCCTATTATGCCAGTTTGAGTATAAGGTACGTGAAATAAATCAAGTTCCGAGCTAATGCTGTTCTGCGAACTGGGGTGAGTTAGAGACATGGTTCAATGATGATGATTACGAGAATATATCAGACTGAAGCAGAGAACGTCTTTTCTTCTTCCTGGTTCGAACTGAACTGATGATGGGAGACGTTTTACATTTCCTTTTACGTCCATTTCCACAAAGTTAACTCACTGCTTCGGCGGCTCTTCTTAAAGTTTCTTTCCTCGCTTCTTTTCCCCGAGATTTTAACGCGTCTTTAATAGACACACCACTCGAGACGTCGGAAGCAATTTTTTGCTCCGGCATTTAAACATTTTTGACCGAGGATTGTGGCACCCTTTTTGAGTAAAGGCATGGCCGACCGAAATGCTGAAGGTAATATATTTCCAAGACCATATCCCCATTGCACGGCTACTCCACAGTATACCGGAATTTATCCGTGTCCAATTTGATTTAAGTAATAATTATTATAATCGTTTACAGAAACGTGATCTAGATTACGTTGATACATGATTCTCCTCTGACTCGCTAACCACAAATGAACAGAAAAAGATTTTGCACCTGATTTTAAAGATAAGCCCATGTTCTTAGAAATGTACAGGATGACCCATTTCACTCATAGTATTAATTTCAATGGTTTGAAAATTGTTATGCGCAATAGGCATATAATGAGGTCTACAAAACTCCTTCTCAACAGTGTCTCCGTCTTTTCCTTGAATGCATATAATTCGTAATAAGGGAACATCTGAATCTCCAATCGATCGACTTTCTATTATATCGGAGTAAATGAACAGAGAATGTAACCCAGCGTCCCTTTCACAGCTAAAAGGCGCCGTCATGGAAGTTACTACAGTTACATCTTTGCATGGAGTTCTCGTGAATCCTAATATGAAGGTGATTTCATGTGGTATGTAAACGTGGTTCATTCCTTTTATAATAATAATAATAATAATAATCAGCTAGGCTAATACCCAAGGCACCACCTTAGGCCTAAGTCATCAAGCGACTTTTGAAGCCATTACCACCCGCCGATTAGGTTTGTTGTAATAAAACTCGACCCTTGAGTTAATTGTTTGTCCGTCATCATCGAGTGACAATCTCTAGTAATTCTTCGGCAGAGCCGTAATATCCGGGAGGTAGAAGTATGCTTATTTCACTCATTTCCTCTTCGAGATCTTTCTTCACAAAATTTTCGGGGTTCTGACTGTTTTTTAGTTTTCTTGGGTATAGGTTCTTCCAAGGAGTCTATAGTATCTTCTACAGTATTCCAAATTCGAACTAAACATTTTTCATTAACGTTATTCCACGTTCCGGTAAATACGTCCTGAACTTGCTAATAGTGTTGCTCCTGAAATATCCTATAGATGAGTCCGAGGGTAGCGCTATATAGAAACTCATTGTACTACGATTTCTTGCACCTAAGAGTCAAAATCTGAACTGTAACCACGCCAACGTACGAGAAGCTCTTTCGTTCCGTCGGGTTTAGTTCTTTTCCTCAAAACTTTATCTATTTTAAACAAACAGTTCTCGAGGTCTTTCCCGATTTTCTGTATTTCCTCCTTGTAGAAAACACCCGAAATGAGCTCAGTTTTCAAATCCTCCAGTTTATATACCGGAGGGTCTCTCGGTAAAAGCTCCACTATTTTGGATATTTCCTCGGTATAATTGGCTTTGTAACCCTTTTCGAACGTGGTTTTATTCTTACTCATACGAACCAAGTCAACTTTTTCAAAAGGGTACGAGACTGGGGGTGAAAAATTTAATTTCCCGTATAAGTTCTCCCACACTTGTTTCGAATTTTCTTACTTCACTTCAATGGGTTTGCATTTAATAGATTTGTGGTAGTTGCTATTATAATCTTCAAATAAATCTGGTAAAACGTCGATATATTTCTGCGTATCTTTCTCCGTAAAATATCGGTACATTCGAGACTTCAATGTTCGATTGAATCGTTCAATAATACTTGATTTTACTTCGGAGTGCGTTGCGAAAAACTTGATTCCTCTACGTTTTTATTCACCTTGAACTTCTTTGCATAGAAACTCGTTACCGTGATCAATCTGTACAATATTCGGCTGTCGACCTGATTCTAAAATAGATTTCAATGACTTTACCAAAGTTGATCCTTTCTTATCCTTGTTAGCCACAGCGAATGCGTATTTGCTAAATACATCGATACAACATAAGATATATCGGTATCCACTATTGCATGTCTGCCAGATCAAGTTGCCATTGTTCGTCTATCCCATACACTATCGTCTTGTGTCTTCGAAAATTGTGTCTCACTGGTCTGTGTAACGTGAACGTATCTTGTCGTTTTAAAAATTATCTCTCGTCGTTTATGGTCACTTTAATTCCCTTCGCCAGGGCAGCCCGATAAAGACCACGAATGCCACCGTAACTATCGGCGTCCTTTACATTGAAGTATATTTCTTCTTACTTATCCAATCATTGTACAGTTCATTTTCCGTTCGTGATACCAGTACGCGAACTCAAATTTAGTTCGAAAACGATAATAATAAATAATAACAAAAACGCCATTATCATTTTCGGTGATTTTAAGTATGATATCGATAAAGAGGTGATCAACCCAGACGCAGTAGGATCGATGCCTCCTTACATGTTGAGGTGTGATTGGTAAATGAAAGAACTGAAACCTGATATTATACTCCGCGCCCGCGGAGTATATTTAGAGCTCATCTTTTTCCCCCATTTCCACCTCTGCTGCGCGTATATTGGCAATTTTTACCGGTTTGGTCGTGGAAGACGTCAACTCAGCTTGAGAGACTTTTAGGGCTTTTTTTGGGTCACGCTGTAACCTCAACCACTGGTCGTATTTTAATTCTGTAAACGGATTTGTTAACTATGTTTTTATGTACGCGCAACTATTGCCAGATGGCGCCTGTGTTCCTATGTTTACACGTTTATTGCTTTTTATCTCCCCCCCTCCCCTTACGGGTGGTTAACGGTAATCCAGGCGCGAGGTATCGCGCTTCTCCCTTACGTGGCCGTATCGTGTAGATTGTAATGTTTCATTCCGAATAAACCCTTTTATATTTTCTATTAACCTGACAACGTCTTTATTTAATAAGTATACCAACTTCTCGAAGAAGCTCCTAATATCTCAGAAGTGGGACGAATCAACGTATTTAATGGAGAATTAAGACGATGCGAGAAGATCGAAAATTTAAGGCAAGACACGACCAAGGGATTACGATAGAACAACGAATGACGGCACACGAGGCTACGCCATTACGCCGGTTTCTGTTTTAATCGGTTTGATGTCTCATGAATGAGGAAGGATGCCCTCATTTAAGGAGAAGCCAATGTAAAGCGAAGTCAGTTATTCCACAAATTTTAAAGACTAACGAAATCCAACGTATACCGGAAAAGTGCTTTAAATGTAAAACTAAACCTACAGAAACATTAGGTGAGCAATCTAATATTTCATCTGAGAATCAATTGATTAATGAAGCTAACGGAAAAACAAATGAACGAATTAATGAAGAGGCAAACGTTTAAGCCAACGAACAATTAATTCAACGTTACAGCGAAATAATCATAAACTCGGAGATCTATTTGATCCGAGTTTCGCGTTGCTCGAAGACCTATCGGTACGAGTTATTAGTAAGTTTTTAAACTTCTTCAAATTTGTTTAGGATTTAGCTATATTATCCCTTTTAATTATGGACTTATCTATTTTTTCGCGTATTTTATCATCCTTCTCACAGTCCATAGGTGGTTTCTTCTAACTTAACTTATCGTATATACTATTCTCCACCACACTCCCCCCTTTTTCGGCTTTCCGTTGCTATATGCAACGCGTTTTGAAATTTTTAATGTTTAGGCTTAGTTTCTCTTTTCGATTTGATAGTCGCCAGTCAGATTTCCCGCACGGTACTGACGAGTTCCAAATAGAACGAAACCGGTCTACCGTTGGAATTTCTGGCTATTTTATTTATTTTTAATTTAGTTTATTACTCGAAGATCTATTTGATCCGAGTTTCGCGTTGCTCGAAGACCTATCGGTACGAGTTATTAGTAAGTTTTTAAATTTCTTCAAATTTGTTTAGGATTTAGCTATATTATCCCTTTTAATTATGGACTTATCTACTTTTTCGCGTATTTTATCATCCTTCTCACAGTCCATAGGTGGTTTCTTCTAACTTAACTTATCGTATATACTATTCTCCACCACACTCCCCCCTTTTTCGGCTTTCCGTTGCTATATGCAACGCGTTTTGAAATTTTTAATGTTTAGGCTTAGTTTCTCTTTTCGATTTGATAGTCGCCAGCCAGATTTCCCGCACGGTACTGACGAGTTCCAAATAGAACGAAACCGGTCTACCGTTGGAATTTCTGGCTATTTTATTTATTTTTAATTTAGTTTATTACTCGAAGATCTATATGATCCGAGTTTCGCGTTGCTCGAAGACCTATCGGTACGAGTTATTAGTAAGTTTTTAAATTTCTTCAAATTTGTTTAGGATTTAGCTATATTATCCCTTTTAATTATGGACTTATCTACTTTTTCGCGTATTTTATCAAAGTCAGATCCTACCCGATTTTGATCCCGATTCAGCACCGCATCAAACGAGTCGAATGTGGGTGAAGAAGGTCAGGGACGCTGCAGCAGCATACGGATGGTCAGATCGAGTAACGGTTAGCAACGCATTACCACGTCTCGAGGGATCAGCCAAGGTATGGCTGGAAGGATTAGACACGGTAGTTCACACTTGGCCAGAATGGTCTGCGCTATTGTAAAAGTGGTTTCCGCCGCCTAAAAGTATCCAGGCAATGCAACGTGACATGGAGCGAAGAGTCAGGAAACCGGGTGAAAGTGTGGTGACATACTACCACGACAAGGTAGCCAAGGCTAGAATGTGTGGCTTATCAGAAGAGGCCATGATTGAATACATAATTACTGGGCTCAATAACCACGCACTAATCACCGCTCTTAGTGTAAGAGAGTTCAAGACGCCTCCCGAGTTACTTGTTTGCATCAAACAACTAGAAGATAGATTACGTTTGACTCCCGACGCATCAGACGCTCAACAAAAGAAGTCGTTTCCAGATAGACCAAAATACAGTAACGGTAAATGGTCAACAAATGGAGAATCTCAGAAATCAACGGATACAAATAAAACCTTCAATGGAAGGAAATCAAAACCACGTTACAACGAGAAGGGTGAGCCGTTGTGCTACAATTGTTCTAACTATGGGCATGTAGCGAAAGACTGTCCAAAACCTCCCCGAAACCCAAGATGCGAGAAATGCAAAAAGTTGGCCACGAAACGAAGGATTGCAGCGAAAAGCGGCCGCTAATGAAAACTACTCCCAAGGACGCATTACACGTAGAGACGGAAGACGTAAAACAAGACGATAACCAAAAGTATTTTAAAAATGCCTTTATCAATGGGCAACCAATTAAATCATATATTGACCTAGGAAGTAAATGCCCGACGAATGAATTGAAAATATAAACCAGCGGACGACGGGATTGCGATTGGAGGCTACGGTGTTGGGAAAACTAAAGTGGAAGGGATTACCCAAGCGACCATCGAGATAGACCAAGTGAAGGCCACAGTCGAAATATTTGTAGTCGTGGATCACGTTCAAAGTATCCCGCTACTAATTGGACAACCTCTGACGGAACAACAACATATCACAATCGTCAAACGTCAAAACACTCTCAGGCTATTCGAAGAGAGCCACGAAGCAGGGGAAGAAGACCAATGTCTTAAGAACTTGCAGATTCCAGGTTTGCCAGAGCAAGCAGCGACCTGTTGGGCTAAATATGCGAGAGTGATACCGCCAAACTACATCGGATTTATAGATCTTATGGTAAACGAACCAGGAAATGGAAATGGTGAATCAGAGATATTCATCGAAGGCCAAGTACGAATGCTACCCGGCAAAGAATACTGCATACCCAGAGGTATATACTCCGTTGACAAAGAAGGTCAAACTAAAGTTCCAATACTCAACATCTCCGGAAACGAACTGGCTATTGAAAGCGGTCAAAATATTGTGAGGGCTGAAAAATGCAGGGCAGAAGATATCAGCAACGCCACCGAAGTGATGAACGCACAGCCAATAAAATTACGACCCTTCGATATAGATGAAGCAAGCGTCGGACCAGAAGTTTCGCCAGAAGTCAAAGAGCGACTATGGAGACTTCTTAACGAGTACAGGGACTGTTTCGCCGAGACCTTATTCGAAATTGGTAAAACTGACCAAGCAACATTCGAGATCGAGCTAACGTCAAGAGAGCCGGTGACGTACCGACCGTACAGACTGTCGTACGCGGAGAGAGAAAAGGTCCGAGAAAAGATAGCCGAGCTCTTGAACGCGGGAATAATAGTGGAGTCAAACTCTCCATATGCTAGTCCGATCCTAATAGTAAAGAAGAAAAATGGTGATCAACGTTTGTGTGTTGACTTCCGAGCTTTAAATCGATTCACGAAAAAAGATGCCTCTCCACTACCGTTAATTGATGACCAGTTAGAACGTTTAAGGGGTAATAAATTCTTTACCAGCTTAGATCTTTCATCCGGGTACTATCAGATTCCAATGGCAGAAAAATCACAAGAATATATGGGCTTCGTCACGCCAGACGGACCCGTCTACCATTTGGTTTAACGAACGGTCCCGTGGTGTTTCAAAGAATGATGAACCTTGTATTGGGCCCGCTGCGTTATGCAATCGCATTGACATATTTTGACGACGTCCTCATTCCAACTAGAGAAGTAGACGAAGGTCTAACGCACCTTAAGGAAATTTTCGAAGTTTTACGCCGGGCAAAGTTAACACTTAACCTCAAAAAGTGCTCTTTCCTTCAAAGCAAGATCGACTTCTTAGGGTTCGAAATAAGCGCCGAAGGAATCCGGCCGGGCCAACGAAAGATCAACAGCGTACAAAATTTCCCAGTACCCAAAGATGTCCACGAAGTAAGAAGATTCCTAGGACTCGCAAGCTATTTCAGGCGTTTCGTGAAAGGATTCGCCACTGAAGCCGAGCCACTCTCGAAGTTATTGAGAAAAGGCGAAGAGTGGGTGTGGTCAGACGAACAAATAAAATCATTCGAAACCCTTAAGAAGAGATTAACAGAAAGGCCAACTATAGGCTTGTACGACCCAAGAGCTGTGACAGAAGTTCACAGTGACGCCTGTCAAACCGGGTTGGCAGTTGTTCTAGTTCAACAGGATAAAGAACGTAAAATGCACCGCATGTGTTATGCTAGTAGGAAGACAACGCGTGAGGAATCAAAATATCACTCGAGCGAACTGGAGACGTTGGCCGTGGTTTATGGTCTAGAAATATTCCGAGTATATTTGATTGGGTTGAAGTTCACAGTTGTCACAGATTGTAGTTCTGTTAGATCGACTCTCGCCAAGAAACATCTCGTACCTCGAATAGGTCGTTGGTGGTTAAAGCTTCAATAATTTGATTTCACTGTAGTTCATCGACCAGGAGTTCGTATGGCGCACGTCGACGCTTTAAGTAGGGCGCCAGTTGATGAGCCTGAAGAACTAGAGATCGTCAATGATATCGCGGTCCTACACACTCAAATACTCACGGAAGACTGGTTGGTTGCAGCCCAACACAGCGATCCTAAGATCGAGATTATCAAAAGGCAATTACAAAAGTCTGGAACATCAATGACAAAGGACGACAAATGAGTCAAAGAGGAATACACCCTTAAGAATGGTCGAGTTTTCAAGAAAATCCACGTGAAAGACAACGAAGAAAAACTACTATGGGTAGTTCCAAATAAAGCAAGGTGGCGCATAGTGAAAAACAACCACGATGATATTGGCCATGTAGGAACAGACAAAACGTGCCTCAAGATATTGGAAAATTATTGGTTCCCTCGTCTCCGCCGTTATGTACGCCGCTACATTTCTGGTTGTTTGGAATGTTTATTTCACAAAAAACCAGCTGGAAAGAAGCCCGGAATGCTCCATTCCATCGACAAAATAGGAATACCCTTCCATACGATACATATGGATCATTTAGGACCATTTGTGAAGAGCACTAGAGGCAACACATTCCTAATAGCTGCTATCGACGCGTTTACCAAGTATACTATATTAAGAGCAGTACGTGATACGGGTATGAACCCAACGAGAAAATTCTTGGAGGATATCATAGGCTTGTTTGGAGCTCCAAGGAGGGTCATAACTGACCAGGGCACCTCATACACGGGAATAGCTTTTGAAGAACTATGCACAACGTCAAACTGCGCTCATATAGTTAATGCAACCGCTACCCCACGAGGAAACGGTCAAGTTGAACGCGTGAATCGCCAGATCACTCCAGCTATCGCTAGTATGTGTAAACGTGACTATGAAAAAGACTGGGACGCGCACCTTCATCAAGTGCAATGGGGTATTAACAATACCTTTCACAGTGCGACCAAGTCCACACCTTTCGCATTACTATTTAATTTTAAATCGAGGAATCTGACATATGGTTTTACGGAAACCGAAAGCAACGAAACCTACGGCAAACAATTAGAAGAACGCCGCCAAGACGCGATAAAATCAATTTTGGATGACCAAGAAAAACAACGGCAACGATACAACGCTAAAAGGGCTAAAGCACCCACTTATGAACCAGGCGACTTAGTATTAGTAGAACGTCAGCCTCAAGCTACGGGCTTACCACTCAAAACCGCCATGAATTATCGTGGACCATACATCGTCACTCGAAAATTGAATTACGACAGGTACTTGATAGAAGACTTACCCGAGAACCAAAGGACAAACAAGTTCTACCGTAACACTGCCCCGGTAGATAAACTGAAACGATTTCCCATAATCGACAACGCTGACGATTCCGAAGAAGAAGTTCCTGAAACCACCGGAGCTCACAGCAGACAGGGTTCGAGAGTTAAATCGAACGATGTGGAAAAGGGCGCAAACATTGCGTCACCAGAAGAAGACTCAGATGCTGATATCACCGTCCGTAAAAGAAGCCAAAGAAAAACCAAAGTTCCTAGTTATTTAAAAGACTATTTAGTAGATTAGCTTACTTAATTTTAATTTACCTTAAAGGACTCGTGAATCTCAGTATTATTTTTTTTGAGTCCACACATTTTCAACAAATAAGTCTAGTAGAAACGAGTACCATTAACTAGTTTGTTCTTGTGAACTGTACGATAACTTTAATTCTATAATCGGGAGATTAATCTAGTCAGGACGGCCGAATGTTAACTATGTTTTTATGTACGCGCAACTATTGCCAGATGGCGCCTGGGTTCCTATGTTTACACGTTTATTGCTTTTTCTCTCCCCCCCTCCCCTTACGGGTGGTTAACGGTAATCCAGGCGCGAGGTATCGCGCTTCTCCCTTACGTGGCCGTATCGTGTAGATTGTAATGTTTCATTCCGAATAAACCCTTTTATATTTTCTATTAACGTGACAACGTCTTTATTTAATAAGTATACCAACTTCTCTAAGAAGCTCCTAATAGATTTAAAATCAGCGTGTTTCACTTCACGATTTATAATTTAATCGATAACGCCGAGAAAATATAAGTTTTTGAAGCAAGGAGATTACGGTTTCAAGACATCCATTTCCCCCCTTATGTTTCAGATTGGCGCGCATGCGCAACGGGAAACTGAGTCTAACCATAGCCGTCTGAATACATCAGGCCATATAATACAAAATGCCATAGAGGCGGCATGGTGAATTTCAATTTGTCAACAGATGGCGACTATACGCTAGAAAAATATCAAAAGTGACGTCAGCAAAACCCGGGAAATTCGATTTGAAATAAAAAATATATTGAAAATGAGCTAGAGCCTAGATTTCATAGCACTCAACTGTAAATATAATTATTTTTAATTTAAACCTATGATAATTTATTGGAACAATACTTTTATCAAATATTTATTTTTATTTCAGGAAATAGGTAACACTAATGAATCACAAGTTATACTTTTAATCAAATACTAGTAACATTAATATTAGTATAGCCGTCCAAATACATGTATTCAGACGGATATGACATTAGTTATCACTAAAATCGCTTTTGGGCTCAGGTACAAATATATCACAGAGATAAATACTTTCTCGACAGCGGTTTTTTGTTATATTTCTTCACTCTTTCTTTAACATCAGTTACGTCTTTGTCATAATTATCCAATAGAGGTCTAACATATTTTCTTAATAGCACCTTACTAAGATTTTCATACTCATCACACACACTTAATAGCATTTGTGAAATAGATTTCCAGTGTGTTGTGTCTTGGTAAAAATGGCAAAGCGGCCATTACAAAATCATTTATAGCTAAAAAGACATTTACCAACAAATTACTAGGATATTTTAATCCTCCACGGTCTTGGTAGTTGATATATGTTAATATTTGAGAGTTGTTCCTGGGCTGGTAAAGTAATTCCACACACTGAGGACACGATGAATTTTCTTCGGGAACATGTACAATAAAATCAGCTATCATGGCAATTGCTGTGTTTCGCAACGTGACTGGACATGAATCTTAAATTAACAGAAACATAGGTTAAAAATCATATATTTATACGTATTCAGGCCATTCTTACCATTAACATTTATTTTCTCTATTCGCTTGAGTATTCCCAATACACAAGCTGGTAGTTTTTTAATTGTATTACCTTTTGATCACTCAGACTTCTTCAAACTAGCCAAACTTTGGATTTCTTTGAGTTGTTCACTAGAACTGCTTTGAAGCTCAAATTCTCTGGTGGCATTGCCATATTTTGAATGCTTGATTATACCAATTTTAAGTGTTGACTTAATTGCATTAACACAGCTCCGTACATCCGTGGTATTGTTATAGCCACCCATTTGACGAACATGGCCAAAAAACATCTCTATCGCATCGCTTGAAGCTTTGCTGGTTAGAATATAAAATAATCCCGAATTGAGAAGATTTCTAACCAGTAGAACAGTTGATTTGGTAGTCAAGCAAATGGCTTCGTATGTTTCTTGACTAAATTTGGACATTGGTGTGGTTGCATTTTGCTGAATCATCTCTATAAATGGTAAAAATTCATCTAAAAGCCAATCCAAACGTTCATCATTGACATAAAAAAATGGCAATTTGTTTTCATTTCTGATACGGATCGCTTGATTCGGGTTACAAATATCGTGTATCTCATACCACTTGCGAACCATCTCCATAAAATAAATTGTGGTTTCGAGATCTTCTCTCTCTTCAATAGCACAATGGTTGATTCTTATGAGAGTTTTTAATACGCTGGTGACTTCCCGAGCAAATAATCTAGCTGCTCTTTCAACATTCATCTTCTCGATATTATTCGGGTAGACATATTTTCGACTAAGAAACCGAACTACATTGACAATACTTCCTTTCTGAACTTTGTAAAGCTTTCGTAAAAATTCAGATGATATGGTTAATCCTATGAAATCCATATCTCTGTCCAAATGTTGGTTTCTAATGTTTTTTATTATATCGGATTGATCGAATGCCAAGAGAAGTTTTCTGTTGCTGTTGCTTGGGTGTTGAACTTCAGGTAAAAGGTCACCATTTGCGAACATTTTGTAAGAAGCTACGTTTGTCTTAGCATTATCAGAGACAACTCTCACAACTCTTAAGCCTGCTTTATCAATTTCACAAATGACGTCTGATGTATATTTGTAAAGTGATGTGGCATCTAGCTTCGCTGTAAAAAAATACGCCACAGGAATTCGATAGTCACTAGATAATCCTTGAAACAGGAAACATAAAAGATGGGTTGCAAGACAGTCCGTTACTCCAAGTTCAGATGCTGTTGTGTCATTTTCACCAAAGAATTTCTCAAGCTTCCTGTCGTAAACGTATTTTGAATGAATGGACATTTCATCCACAATTACCGATCCATATTTTTCATGGTCATTTTCTGGCTTCTTAAAATCGGACTTCACCCTTGCCTTTACTAAGGTCGTTATGCCAGTTTCCCCAGTGCTGGCTCCTAAATAGCGTTTCAGGATTTTTGGGTCAGGCAAATGAAGAAATCCTAACTCTTTTGCATAACGATAGGCTGATGGTGACTTCTTACTCCAAATGCAACATACTTTTAAAGTAGTTTCTTGAAACTTTATTTTTTTCATTCCAAAAGCCATAACTTGTTCCATAACGAAGTTTGCTTTTAAACTACCATTTTAGCAACCATTTTGAATTTGTGTTAATTGATCATCAAGTGCTTTATTTTGTCTTTTCTTCTTTACTTCCATCGTGAGATCTTCAACCTTCCTTTGCAATTTTAATATTGTTTTCTTCAATTTCACAATAATTATTCCTTGTTTTCGAGTAGAAATTGATCTTCGAGATGTTTTTATTTTCCAGAACTTACAACTGATGCTTGAACTCCAACATCAACCTTAGATATTGGCTAGACATTTCTAATGGCGTAGTGAGATTCTGATATGTATTGTCTTGGTCATCTAATGACGTAATTATATTTTGAGATACACATAATGGAGTCAAAGGGTCTTGAAAAACTGACAGATTTGATGAGTTGGAATGTACAGCTTTAATTTGCTTAGCAACCGATGTCTCAATATCACTGCTTGAAAGCAGTCTTTTTATGTAATTTGGACTCCGATTGATACAAGGCTCAGGTTCCATAAAAAGCCTTTTCCTTCTTTACTGATGTGGCTTAGAAGTGACTACACTACCCTGCATGGGTTCATTAAATGCCATAGAACTAGGACTTTCTATAATTGAAGTAGAATATATATTGGTGCTACTATTATTGGTTTGAACTGTAAAGGGTTGATTAAAAATACCAACTGCTAAAGGGCTTAATAGGGGGCTTACTCTTACTGAATTTTACAAATGCGATAAAATTTTAAGACCAGGACTTAACGTAGGACTTTCTCTGCTTGAAGGAGTTAAACGTGTGTTGGTGCTACAATTGGCTTGAGCTGAGTGGCTTTGACTAGAGCTGCCCTCTGCCATAGGACTTAACCGAGGTCTTTTACTAGCTGGACTTTAAAATGCAAAGGACTTTGACTAGCATCTTGAAATTTCGTTTTTTTTTTAAAACTGGGGCATCTTCAAATTTTGAAGGAATAGCTTGAGGCAAAAGCCTTTTCCTTTGAGTTGTGCCTAATCTTTTGTAGTAATCAGCTTCTGTAAAGTTTTCACAGCATAGGCGAGAGTTATGATGTATAACAACACAATTTGGTTTATTTTCTTCATCCCCAACCATTTTGCTAATAAAAGCTTTCGCACAAGCTTTCCTCTTAGATTTGTCTTGTGGAAAAGTGTGAAAACTAATCCCTTTAAGCTTATCAACAATTTCTTCTTTTGACTTTTCATCTCCAATATTTTTTCTATCGTTTGTTTTGCAGTTTTTTACAAAGCAATACATATACTGGGTACGACCCATTGCTCAAAATATCAGAGAATGCTTAATTGGAACTTTTGGTTTTATTGAATCATTAGAAAAAGCCTAGGCTTAGGCTCAGTTCAGACGCAATCCTGAAATTAAAGGAGAGGAAATTGTATTAACTATTAAGTTTTAATGTCATAATCCTATTGAATACTAATCATTTATCTTTTACATTTAAAATTATAAAAGAAAAATTATTGATAAATAAATAAAACCTACCTTTAAAAATGATGCCCTACGAAAACTACCCATTTGTTATTGCTAAGGCTAAACTAGCAGATAATGTTTTTCGATCTAAAAGATAAAATTATGACGTCATTTACAAAAAATTTCTAGCGTAGAGTCGGCCTCTAGCGGCGACCAAATGCGGAGTCTCCGTGCCAGATTTTTTTAATTTTTTTTTGTATTATATGGCCTGATGTATTCAGACGGCTAAGGTCTAACATAAAACCGAGGCCTTGCACGAATACGGGTCCCAAAGGCTGGGAATTAATTTCCTCGCCTTAAAATTTTCGTCGATTTTAAAAGTAGATTACGAGCGAAATACTTCAAGGGAAAATTATAAATGTAGTCTTAAATAAAACCTGGAAACTTACTAAAAATCATATGAAAAATTCCAAGTTGAGTACAAACACAGTTAGGCTAACAAATTCCCGTAGGAAAAGCATTGGGGAGAAAATCCAATTTTCCCGAAATTTCGTCCGCTAAGACTCAGTTCGTGTACATGTTATGTTTGGTTGAACTAATCTATCAGCTGTTAAGTTTAACACTTATCATTTTCGAGCTTGAAAATTTGAAATGCCAAGGAAACAAAAGAAAAAGGCAAAACGACGAGGTGATTATCTGCGCAGCAAAGGTAATAATTTTTATGTGGTTGAACTAATATTTGTATCGGTAAAGGGGGTAAAATTGAGGGGATGGCAGAAATATCTGGCAGCCACGTTTGAAACAAACATCTTCAACTCGTAGTATAATTATAACAAAAACAGTTCTCTGAACTGAAAAAAAAAACTGTTTAGAGCTCCTACCATTTAAAGCCTTAGAGGTGCAAATATTACTTTTATACACCACTTCTCATAAATGGGCATATATTATAACAAAAACAGTTCTTCGAACTGAAAAAAAACAGTTTAGAGCTCGTTATAGGCGCAGCCTTAAAGGGACATATATTATTTTTATTGTTGATTAATATGTCATTAAAATTAAATCAATTAATTAATTTAATTTTAATGACATATCATCAACAATAAAAATAATGTCCCTTTAAGGCTGAACCTATAACGAGCTCTAAACTGTTTTTTTTTTCAGTTCGAAGAACTGTTTTTGTTATTAATATTATTATATTATTTATTTCAAATTTATCCAACTCAATAATCCATTGCCATACATCGGGACTTGGGGGAAAATAATCTGAATCATTCTACGCCTTCTCTGGTGAATCGTTAGAAATAATAGGTATATTATTATCGTGTCTTCCGTTTTTCTATGTGGATTTGATACTAGTTAAACTTATTGGTTTTATAATTTATGCAAGTTTTAGGTATAAGAAATTTATTATCCACCGCTCCGTCCAACGTTCCATTTCCTAACTGCCTTTGTTACACGTGCCTGTCTTTTTAGCGCGGACTCGTGCACGTTCTCCTTTAATTTTCAATAGATTTAGCTTAAACGTATATTAGAACAGATAATGAAAAGTACGGAATATTACATTTCTACCTTTGCAAAACAACATAAAATAAAAGATAACATGGAATTTTGTGTTGTTATAGTTTTCAATTGATGTGTGAAATGCGATCACGGTTGGAAACGATCCGGTGGTTTGATAACTTCGCTTGGGCGAAGATTGTAAGGCCTCTGTATGGCGTTTGGCGACTGCGCCCTCGGAGGAACGTTGACTGACTGTCCCCTCGGTGGAACGTTGGGCGACTGTGGCCGTGGTGGAACGTTGATTGGCCGTGCCATCAGTGGGTCATTTAGTAGCTGTGCCCTTGGTGGGGAGTTAATTTGTTGTACCCTTGGTGGTAAATCTACTCGATGTGGTTTGGGATGGGTCTCGAAAATATTGTTATAAATATCAAGTGAGGTGTCTTTTCCACGTGTTGTTTTTGGCTCACCGCAATTTATGGGTTTCAACAGTGAGCAATTTCGTTTTAGCCTTTTTCCTTCTTGGTTTGTATAGTAATACTCGAGCCATGCACTTCAATGACTGTCCAAGGATGTGGTTCGTATAGGGGATTGAACTTGTTTCGTTGTAATAGTTTCGGCAGGACACGGTCGCCAACTCAAATGGTGTGTGGAAATGATTTTCGTTTATCATCAGAGTAGTTCTTCATTTGTAGTTTTCCTTCGTTATCCTTTTCACGTACCACTTTATCGAAAGGGGAAGATGGTAAAATTGCAGGTAGTTTCGTTTGAATTTGGCGGTTAAAGAATAGGAGCGCTGGTGGTTGTCCTATTGTTGGATGAGAACATGCCCTGAAATTCATCAAGTAATTTGGCAAGACATCTTCCCAGTTCTTACGGTCTAGAAGGGCGGTTCGAATGGTTTTGGCGAGCATTGGCATTTGTCGTTCAATTAAGCCATTAGCCATCTCGGCGTCACTTTGTTCTGATTGAACCCGTATTCGGTCGCGAAGACCTGAAATTGATTACTGTTGTACGGAGGCCCGTTATCCGTTTTGACGTTGGTCAGAATTCCGAACATGGAAAAGATATTTCGTAACGCTGTAATGTTGATATGGGATGATGTAGAAGGTACTGTGGCAACAACAGGGTAACGGCTATATTCGTTCAAGTCGAAGTTTATTATAAGCGTTCCAAGCTGTCTTGTCTGTGGCCGTCGGGTTGTAACTGTCCATTAATTTCGAATCGTAGATGGCTTCTTTAACCTTGGGTAGTATAGAGTCGTTAGCTGTGGCGGTAACAACATCCGACATTGAAATTGCACCAAAGGTGGTGAGATCCATTGCGTCGAGACTGTAATCGTTCGCATTTGGCTGAACTGACATGACCGGATGTCGGAACATATAATCAGCGGGGTTATTCTTGCCAAGCTGGTAAGCAACTCGAAATTTGTAGTGTTGCAGGCGAAGGATCCAGCGTTGTATGCGATTTGATGTAAATGTGCGGGGGTTATTAAAGATGGCAACTAACGGATTGTGGTCAGTGAGAACTGTGAAAGTAGAGCCATTGAGGTATAAATCGAAATGTTCACAACCGTAGACAATGCCTAGAGCTTCACGTTCGATTTGCGAATACCGTTGTTGAGTGGCGGATAATGATTTGCTCGCAAATGCAACAATATTATCTTGTCCGTTGTTGTCGTGTTGAGTAAGGATTGCAGCTACCCCCACGGGACTCGCATCGACAATCACCGCTGTAGGCTTGGCAGGATCGTAGAATTTGAGCGACGAACAGTTTTTAATTTCAGTCTTTATTCGGTCGAGTGCTGTCTGGTGTGTTTGAGTCCAAATAAATTCAGTAGTCTTTTTAAGTAAGTGTCGTAAGGGTTCGGTGAGAGTTGCAAAGTTGGGTATGAATCGAGCGCAATAATTGGCCAAACCTAAAAAACTGCGGAGCTCAGTGATGTTACGAGGTGATGGTAGTATTCGAAGAGCTTCAATTTTTTTGGATCAGGCTTGACGCCATCCGCCCCAAAAATATGTCCAAAGAAGATTATTTCCGGCTTCGTAAAATCGCATTGGTTCTTGTTTAATGTAAGACCAGCGGATGATATTATCTTTAGCACTTCTGAAAGTTTCGAGTCGTGATCTGTCACATCACGTCCACTAATGGGTATGTCGTCGCTCGTATTAATTGTGTTCGGAATATCCCTAATGACATTTTCGATCGCTTTCTGAAATATTTCTGCTGCGGAATTTATTCCGAACGCTAACCTTTTATATCGAAATGGGCCCATATGAGTCGAGAAGGTAGTTATTTCACGCGATGTTTCATCTAATTCGATCTGGTGGTACCCCTTGTTCAAGTCTAGTCTGGAGAAAATGGTCAATCCGTTCATGTTATATATGAGGTCTTCCATTTTTGGTGGAGTGTGCCGTTCTCGTTTGATCGCGGTATTTGGAATGCGCATGTCAACACAAACTCGTATACTGGGATTCGGAGTTAGTAAGCCGGTATGAGATTCGGCGTTAAGGTGTGGTCCTTCATTTTCATTAGCTTCTTCGTTTTTTTGAGATTGAGTAATTTGACTTGGTTTTTTCGGAACTATGACCAACGGAGATAGCCAGGTTGTAGGACCGACTGCCCGCTCAATAATGTCTTCACGTTAGAGTTCTTGTTTGACTTGTTCTCTAAGATGGAATGGTATTTGTTGATGATTAACCGCGACTGGTAAGACAGACGGATCAATATGTAGATGCGCTTTAAAATTGACCATTTTGCCAATTCCACTGAAGAGTTGCTGATATTCGTTTATGAGCGTTGTCCAGTTACTTTCTTGAGGAGATTTCAACGAGGCGGATAAGTTCATGAGATCCGGGAGTAAATTTAATCTTTGAAGGGTGGACGCACCAATTATATTATACGCTGTCCTCTCAGGGTGTAAAACGTGAAACGTTGCTTCGGATGATTGTGTTTGGTAGGTTAGTTCGGATTAAAATTTCCCCAGTAGAGGAAGTGATTCCATTGACGCGAATGGAAAGACCCGAATGTTCGACGACGTTAGAACTGGTCGGGTTTTTAAACTTTGATAAGTGTCATAGTTCATAATGTTAACACAGGCTCCAGTGTCAATTAACGCTTTCATATTCGTACCTCCAACGTTGAATATCTCTATTAGATTGTGTCTGTCTGATCTATCCAACTGAGGTAAAATAGGGTAGAATGGATTGCTAATACCGGAATCAGAAAAGGGTGTTAGCGTATATAAGTGAGTGAGAGTCGGGGATGCTTCTGAATGAGTGTCCGGTTGCTCGGTGTCAATTTGGTGGATTTCGGTAGTGGTGTATTTAGTGTCGTGTTGTTTCATTTCCATTTGTTTTGTTCGACAAAAACCTTCAAAATGGCCGTAGCGTCCACACCACGAGCACTGCTCAGTTCGCGCAGGGCAGCCAAATCGTCCACGTTGATGGGGAAAATTACCTCAGCAATTGTAGCAGCTAAGATTAGAGCTCCGTAACGGGTAAGTTTGACGTGTCTGCACTGGTTGAACTCGCCGTGAAATTGTAGTACTTTGCGGGGTAGCAGTGGGACGGTTAGAATGTGATTCAAGCTGACGTGGGTGACGTAATGCGTTACGGCGAATCGTATCAACGGAGCTGCGTGAAGAAATGATGTCTGACGATTCCTGATTTTCAATCTTTGTCGCTTGTTCGTCAGCTTGTTCATAGGACCTAGCAATTGTCAAGAGTTCATCTAATGTGATGGCAGGATCACGAAGAGCAATTCGACGCAGGTGTCGTGAAGTGCAAGTTTGTATTATATGACGTAGAATCTCCACGTCGGGATCGGCGAATCCACAGGTTTTGGACAATGATCGTAGACGAGTGTGGTATTCGTCGATACACTCAGACTCACGTTGGCACGCACCTCTGAACTTCGTAAGTGGTTTTACGGCGGGGTAAAAAATTATCATTGAGCATTTGAACTGCAGCCTCAAAAGCATTAAGAGCAAGGGCTGGTGGTTGTGAAGGTGGTGGGATGGGCAAGGTATCGTATGTATCCTGGACCTCGTCACCAGCGTATAGTAATAGGAGATTCTTCTTTCGGGCTGGATCGTTAATGTCATACGCAATGAGAAACGTAATAAATCGTTTGAGATACTTTTCCCATCTGGTGCCAACGTCATCGCGATTTTCTTGTACGGAAAATGGTGGAAAATTGGTCGGTTGCAGAGTCATTGTTTGAAAAGTTCGTTTGTTGAGGAGTGTTTTGAAAAGTTGGCGCGTGTTTTGTCACGGGCTTTAGAAGAAAAGATTTAAGATGCTAGCGTTAGGCTTACTATATTTGTTGGGGGAATGGAAGAACGATGCAATCAATGTTACGATGAAGTTGAAAGAAGTTAGGTGTGGGTTTGATGAATCTCCGTCGCCAATATCGTGTCTTCCGTTTTTCTATGTGGATTTGATACTAGTTAAACTTATTGGTTTTATAATTTATGCAAGTTTTAGGTATAAGAAATTTATTATCCACCGCTCCATCAAACGTTCCATTTCCTAACTGCCTTTGTTACACGTGCCTCTCTTTTTAGCGCGGACTCGTGCACGTTCTCCTTTAATTTTCAATAGATTAAGCTTAAACGTATATTAGAACAGAAAATGAAAAGTACGGAATATTACAATTATCAATGGGGGGTTCAAAAGGGAATTTATTTTTTACAAGTGATTTTGGTACATTTTCCTTTGACAGAAATTTATAAAAGTTATCTAATCCAACAATTTCGTGTTTCGGTTTGGATTTGTATCCTTTAACTGATTCGTGTAAGATATCCATGATATTAGATCTAACTATAGGGCGTCCTTTATAAATAAGTTCACCACTGGTAGACCAATCAATTTTACTGTTTCGTTCAATCCACTTGAACAAAGCAATGACGGGTTTTAGATGTGAATCTGGTATCACGATATCAGACTTTCTTTCAGACAGTTTTACATTACCACGCAGAACATTTATACAACATTCCACAATAGCTTTAATCGCGTCTTTATTAGCATATTTGATGGCAGAATTTCTCTGACATGAATTACACAGATATTTTAAAAACTCCTTATGATAATGATTTCTCTTCATTTTGGGATAAAAACGGCAGCCTCTTCTCCTGGTATAAGTCAGGTTCGTAGTCTGTGATCATCTGACGTAGTTGGTTTCAAATACACCCATAAATACCCAAAGTCTCTAGCAATTGCTTGATGAAAGGCGTCGATGACGTATTTGCTGTTAGTTGGAGAAATCTGTCTAGCCAAATGAAATATGGCCGATTTGTCACGTGGTGTCTATCAGATAGTGCGCGTTTAAATTTAATGTTATAATTTCTTTCTCAGGATAATACAAATTTTGCATAAGTACAAAAACCAACGTGTTTTGATGATGAGAACCACTTATAAACAAATTCGTTACATCCTTGTTATTTGATATTTCACAAATTAAATCATCAAGAATAACAAAATTCTTGACATTTGGGTCTAAAATTTTCACGTCTAATAATCCTTCGTGAAATTCAACTGTGGGTGTATCATCTAATAACAAATTAAACAGTTTGGGTTGATATTCCGTATAGCACCATATAATTCTCTCTGGTGGGGGATAAATACACGTATCTTTATATTTGTTAAGACTAGCCACGAAAAAAGATTTCCCAGACTGAGTCGCACCTGCGATCAGACCGTTAAAAGGATGATGCAACCTGAATCTATTTTAAAGAATGACACATTTTTCTCAAATCAACTGGTTTATATTCACAAAAGTTGTTTAGCGTTACAGACTATTCTAGCGATCGTACATTTACAAAATTCATAATTTAAAAAGATTTTTAAAGTAAAAACTTTATAAATCTCAATGTAGTCAAGATTTCTTATCGCAGTGTCATAGTTCATAGTAACACGCATATCCCAGTCTTCTGGACATTTGTGTTGAGTCTGTGACGGGTGGTCCACTGTGAAACCGTAGCAACAGTGGCGGATAGTAACACGCAACTGTTCTAAAATACTGTCCTTTAAAAGGTCATATTCCCATTAGCTTCATTTAGGTATGCTACAACGTCTTTATACATATCCATTAGCACTTTGGTGAGAGCGTAACCAATGGCAAAACCCTTCTTGGGAAAAACTTCCCGTACAATTCACCGTACCCCGGAACCATCTCCCGGATATAAAAATTTTTTCGATTCTGATACGTTCTTGGTTCAAAACGTTTCGTCTCAGAACCGCTGAAAAAGCACGATGATCCTGGGGCGTCATTCTTCTCGAAGAAAGCTAGTATTTCATCCTTATTTCTGAATAACTCATGAAAATCGGCTTCATCTAAGATGATTCCCGTAGCACTATATCGAAGTCCTAGACGCACATCTAGTGTAGACGTAACCTCGATGAATTTCTCTGACGAGACGGCGAACAAAACTTGGGAAAACATGCTATGTTAGGAACATGAACAAAAAACTTTCTAAGTAAAAAAACTTATATACTTACATAGATGATTTCGTGTTGATACTTGCTCCTTAGAATGTTCTTTTACCACCCATATGTATACTATAACATTACGATGGAGATGTAACATTGCAAGTTAACCGCCCTGCCTTCAACACCCACACCGCTCGGTGGCGTAGCTTTGGCTGTTCACCGCCGACACCACCCTGTGGTGCAGCTTTGTTAGTCACCGCTCTTGTAGTTGCTTTCCACTGCACGTTTCAGAACCGGCACGAAAACCCTTCTCTCGAGCTCCGTCGTATTTTGAAAATTTCTTACTTTAAGTTTAATTATTTATTATTGAGTTGATGATGATATGGTTTAAGTTACATAAAACGTTCTTAAACTACACAAGTACCATACCTTCATATTAAGCTTTTTTGGGCAAATCATTTTTTTAACTTCATTGGGTATCGAAGTAAAGCTCCAACAGTTTATTTGTATAGTTTAGAGATTAAATCAACTTTCTTAAACTCCAATTTCTTATCAACGATCGCTATGTCCAATAAAGTTCCACCACAAATGGTTATACAATATTCAACACCACGTTAATTACTTTGGGTCATTAATATTTAAAATTATTAATATGTATACCGCATAAATCTTACGTCGACTCTCCTATGAAGATTTCTACCAAAACCTACTGCTGGCCCGACATGGAACTATAACATACAAGTTAGCGCCTATTTTAATGAATGTTTCGCTTCAGCCAGACGAAAGAGAGGTAAGCCGGCACAAATCATAGGGACCCGTGCCTTTAACCAACTTTTACCGTGGAAATCAATAACTAATTTCAGTATATAAGGGCATTAAATAATTGTTCGGGATATTCCTTTCTATCGATCAAGTTTTAGTTCTGTGACAAAATAAAATATCAAAATCTTTACGAGTACCTCTTTATTCTCTTAAAGTTGGCCAAGTTAACTATAAATCACTTTCCAGCAGAATGAATAAATACTAGAACTGATCGTATGTGAGCTATTATACTTCAATGATTCCTTTAAATGTCGCCCTTTAGTTCGAAGCGGATATAACCAAATAATTTTTATTAAATGAGAAAACGTATTACTACAACAAATATCATAAATTGTAATTAATATACGGTGGGGCACTTATAAATAATTAAGCGTGTGCGCTGTTTGTGGAAATTTTTTCTCTCGTAATAAAGCTATACATGCCCAGTAAACATGGGAAAAATCTATAAAATAAAACTCTAAGCTTGTTACCTTTACTCAGTTTTCGTACAATTTAGCGGTGTTTAATCTTATTTTCCATTCGTCGGTGTTTTAGCGTCTAACGGCGCTTCATGCCGTCCACGTCAATTCCCAGGAAATGTTGTCGCTACGCGCCAAAACCGTTACCCTCGTCTTCGCAAAGCCTCCGTGACGTACGCTTTTTTGGTTTCATTCGCCAAAGTAAAGGCCGTTGCCGCCGGGAGTAGTGGCTCACTCCTGTAATCACAGGCGTCCGGGAGCCAGAGTTTATGGATAGCCGTTTGAGGACGACCACCGATCCCCCAACGGGTGGTCGGAATACTTCCGCCACGGGTGACCCCACCCCTGTCCCCAAGTATCCCCCCGTCGGCGTGGCCTTTACACATGTCTCAACAAAAGTCTTCGACAAAGGGAGTTTTTGCATTTTTCTTAAATTTTGTCGAAACGTGTAAACGATAGAAAAATGAAAGCATAAGCAATTTTTAATATTTTTCCTTTCACGTGGAGTTGTCGGTTTTTTCAAAGCGACCACAGTTTCGGCTTGGATTTATACATTTTCCTGGAAAGCATACAGGGTTGCACATATGTGAAGTTTTCCTGGATCAAAGCTATGGAATACAGGCGTGCTATATTCCTCCAACAATATCGGCGAACGGCCAATTGAGCGTTCGCGCTGGTTTGCCGCCAATTGATTTGCTTCGATTTTAGTGGGTATTCTGAAATCTAGATGATTAAAATACTGTTCCTGGCGGCATTTTCAGATAAGAGCAGCCTTTCTCCAAATACGCCTATCCCTTTTCAAGGAGGAGAAACTCCAACAGCTTAACAATTCCTTGGTAATTGAAGACCTGGAACTTGTATAAGACGTGCAGCATCGCTGGAATTCCACCCTCGAAATGCTTAAAAGAAGCCTGGTTTTGAAATCGGTCATTTTAAGTTACCGCAGTGTGTTGCCTACCAAGTATATTTATCACGTCTCATTTCCAAAATAAAGTAAATTCAATCGCTCATGAGAAGTGACAAGGATTTACACAAATATAATTTGACTGATTTCGAGTGGGATCTAATTGAAGAATTAGTAAGCGTATTGAAGGCAAGTTAAAGAACTTCGTATTTTATATTAATTTGGGTGTAGACTATTATATTCTTTGACTATTAAAGGATTTCGAATTTGCGAAACGACGTTAAGCCCGTATATCATTGGCTACACGGCAGATTAAAGACTACCATAACAAAACAGAAGGTCCTCTCAAAGAATCTTGTTGTCTTGCAAAAAATAAATTGGAGGAATACGCGGAAGAATCTAACGTTGAAGCTCCGTGGATCGCGATTGGTAATGTTTCACGTAATTTGATTAGACGTCAATTGTAGCAGTGATAGTGTTTATTTTGGTACTTTTACTACTTTGAATATTAAGGTTTTCTGGAATTTCAGTTGTGGATCCTACTCTCAAAATGTAGTTTTTCAAGGATAATGATGATAAAGTTACAGTGAAAAACATCAAATCCACAGTTTTAGACGTTTACAACAAATACTAAGAATCCCAGGACAATAAATCGGAATATCCACTGTATTCTTCTGCTAGTTGCAGTAGTGAACTGACAAATGAGATGTTGGCTGTATACCCTGAGCGAGCTAGGAAGTGTGCAAAGGGTTCAGAGCTCCTATTATATTTAAACGATGAGCTAGCGATACCGAATACGGATGTTCTTCAATAGTGAAGGGTAATTTATGCCCTAGAATTGTTGGTGAGATCACCTCAGTGTTGTTGTGCACTTAATTGGTAGTACTAGAAGTTTCTAAAGGTGCAAATCTAGTATCACCGAAGCGTGGTTCCATGAAACCTGAAACAATTACAGCGGTGATGAGCTTGAAATCGTGGTGGGCTTCAGGACAATTTTTGTGACGGTAAAATAATGATTATATCAATTTGTGAAAATTAATGTGTTAAATGAATAAATTACTGATTTTCTATAGCGAAATTCCTCACCAAACGCAAATTGCAGATGTGTATGGCGCCTAATCAAAAAGTGAAATTGTTTTGTTAGGTTTTCTATTACCGTATTGGATCAGTACACTATCACCATTGATTGTCTGGCGTGTTTAGCATACTTTCCAGGTTTTCGTTTCGGAAGGGGGCGTAAAGTCCGGTGATCATTCGTTTATGTTTGGGATTTCATTTAATCGTAATTGACTTTCCAGAAAGCCTGTAAAGCGTATTAAAGTTCCAGATACATAATACAACCCCCTTTATCTTTCTTTAAACACCCGTATAACTTACTACAGAATACTTATAAACACCACTTTCACCATGTTTTCCCTGAAAGTTGTAGACAAACGTCAAATATACAAGGTTGTTTCGTACCTCCATAAAAAAGGACCCCGCACATTTAACATGGAGAAGTGCTTTCGGCTAATTTTAATGAAAATTGGGATTTAGGTAGATCTCGTTATGCTGATCAAGGTTTTGATGGGACAAAATATCCTAAAATGTATGGTTCGACCTGTAGAGGGCCTGAAAGTTTTGATTTTTCACCTACTGGCCCCTGTAAAAGTGTTCTAATAGCAGTGCACCGGTGTTTAGGGAGAGGTCCACATTTGCTCTCAGGCTCAACCGTTAGTTCGTTCGCTTAGCTGGTAGTTGTAAGGGCGTTCGTTTGTTCGTTCGACAGACAGGATTGTTGAAAGTAGAGAAATCAGCTTCTAATTTATGGTTCTACAGTTTTCGTTGGTGGTGGATAAAATGTTGACTTTTATGCCGGACTCTCACGGAAGTCGGATTACTGTTCAATGGCGCGTCGTATTATTGTCATTAATTTGTTGTTGGTTAGTTATTTTTGTCTACTAACTTAGCACACCAATGTCGTGTCGCTGGTGAAAGGGGGACGTTGGGAGCCCCTAATGAGAAAGAAATACGATAGGAGAATGAGGCGACTTTAAAATCTGTGCAACTTATTTTAAGATTTTTCAGTGTGAGGTTTTTCCCCGACTGGTACGAGCTCGTCTGGTACACGGATTTATTTTTAGTTTTGCAATATTTAATAGATTAATTCAGTATTAATGTTGTGTGAGCGCGACAAACGACTGCATGTTGACAACCAATATTTATATAACGAAATATTTTATAAAAATATTACAAAAAACATTTGGTTTGAACAAAAATACCTCTGGAGAATGTCGATGTCCAGACGTTTTTTACTGTTTCTCTCAATCCACCTGTGGGTCACCCCGTTACGCTCATGCGCTTAAAATCAATCAAATCGTCTCGGTATTTCATTGCCTCCTTAAAAAGCTCACCCTACGCGATGGAATCAAAGGCCTGGGACGTTTTGCATGTCGTCCAGCATCAGACATTAAAGGATTTGAACCCCTCCTCCTTTCTCAAACGGGCTTGGGACCGGCTATGGCGGAGTTATTTTTGGATGCTTTATTAGAGCGGATTCCCTCGCCTCTCGCTTTTTGTGCTATTTAAATCAACGGTATTAAATAAAAAGCTCCATTTCATCATTTAGGCCTTTAAATATGAATAAAATAATAAATAATATATTTTTCCTGTATTGAGTAAAAGTAAATGGTTTTTTTTACAAAATGAAAGGGGTATAAATCGAATTATAAGGTAAAAGAAAGACAATAATTGAAAGTTTGATTTTCAAATAACACTTTTAAAATATCCTCGAATTTGTTTTTACGGGTCCATTACAACAACGTCTGCGTTGGGATTGACTGGCGCTGTGCGATTACCAGCATCGAGAACTTGCTCCAGTAAAGTTATCCAGGGATATTTTTGGTCTGGTTCGTGACGAGCAAAACCTAAATACAAGAGTGTGCTTGCGATATGTGCACAAGTGCCCAACGTTCTAGCCCCTGATTTGCATGTACAATAGTAACCTAAAATTGGATTGTTTTCTTTAATTTCATTCAGACCGTGAACGCTGTATGCTATATACAGCACATACCTACGACGAGAAAAGATTCTTAATCTAAGAAAACCAGGCTCATCAACAAGCTCGTCTATTTCTATGATTTCATTGTTTTCTCTTTGGAGTTTGTCCTGAATGTACGATGGAGCTAAATTGACTTGATATACACCTACAGTTAGCTCTCGCAAATAATCCAAAGTTAAATGGGGAAATGATCTACTCTCAAATGTGCCCATCTACCAATTCGTACATTTAAATTGAGAGCATCTAAGCGGGCTTGCACCACGTTCGCATCTTGTGCTTTTTCCAGCATTGATCGCGCTAATTCTGCATTCGCTCCCTCCATGTGTATTGTGACGTGATATCGATTGATAATTGCGCCTGCTATGCGACAAAAATCTCCAAAGTGAACGGCGTGAGTAAGTTGAATTGTTCCATCAAAGAACTTAAACTTCGATTTAAAATGACCATTTCTAGACTCGACGACCCAACGGCATTTAGATACTTATCTTGATGCATTAGCCTCTTCGGTAGATAGCTGTCGTTCGTTTCGTCCTAAGAGAGACGGCATTTTGTAAGTGATGCCCAACTGTTGAAGTAAAGGTATTGCATCTCTATATCCTTTGTCAACAATAAATGTCCCCATCCTGAAACCAGTTTCTTATTTCTGCAGCATCTTGGTTAAATTCGTTTCGTAGAATGTTGGCATTGTTGTTTCGGGAATCTGAGAAATACGGACCTTGTACGTCTAAAATATAACCATCCGTTCCAACAATTAAGACCGGTTTTAATAAGTGACGACCTTTATGAACGGAAAACGATTGTCTTAAAACTCCGAAGTTACTGCTTTTGGGTATATATGTATACGTGCCATCAACACAAACAATTGCTTTTGGTATTTCCGGTTGATTGTTATATAATTCATTAACAAATTCAGTTACATGATTTTGAATGAACTCTTCCCTTGTTAACGCTTGAAAACCGATGTTTTAAGTTACAAATCTTAAAAGTAGTGACCTTCGAACCTTAGCGATTGCACAACTTGTGTTAAAAAGTACCGTTAAAAATTCGTCTGATAAACCTTGTCGTATTTTGCAAAGAAAGTTTAGAAGATCTTTCTTACTGACGTGCCTTTGAGAAGCTCCCTCCATTATTGTTCCTTATTTATTGGAGAAATGGATTTAAATTCTTCGTCAGAAAAGCTATTTACATCGCGAAACCTCCAATCAGCGCTTCTGTTAGCAGTGCTACGTAAATTATTAAGAAATAATAATAATTCACGCCCCTTAAAAATATACGGTCTGTTAATAAACGTTACTACAAGTTTGAGTTAAAACATTTAGTCTAAGGCATGAAGGATCATTCTCTATAGCCTGTATCTCATTGATAATCGACCTTAGACAGGTAACACATAGTCTTGAAGCATCATCAACTTCAATGGCTGGTCGACCTGCAGCTTCACGTCGACTAATCGCTATCTCACGCCTAACAACATGCTCTGCGGCGTCAAATCGAGACATTACTCGAACGTTACAGAGGGCGTCACATACGTAACAGTGGAGACGATTTCAATTCGCCATCGTCACAAAGTAACCCTACTTGGCTCTAAGCAAAATGATTCGAGTAGAATACAAAAACAAATAAGTGGTTAAAGAAAGGATAATATTTATATATTAGTTGCTTAGAATAAGAGGAGAGTAATAATAATTAAGGATTCTTCTAAGAAGGGATATCTTCTTCAGCCCAAAGCTTCTTTTCAAGAAGGTCCCTTTAAATTGCGTGGGAAGGTGCCACTGCTAACCACTAGAAGTATACTAGTACTATAGATATTTTTTACCTATTAAATATCTTGAATTTCGAGGAATCAATAAACAATCTTATGGTAATAATCAGCTAGGCTAATACCCAAGGCACCACCTTAGGCCTAAATCATCAAGCGACTTTTGAAGCCCTAAATTCAGGTGGCCGGGTTACAATGCTTAGGAGGGTGGTGGCAAGCCCTGCATGCCACGAGATCGAGTCAACAGCTCCCTACAATAACTATTACCTAACTATAAAGTCTAAGTACCCAAAAATAACTCCGCCATAGCCGGTCCCAATCCCGTTTGAGAAAGGAGGAGGGATTCAAATCCTTTAATGTCTGATGCTGGACGACATGCAAAACGTCCCCGGCCTTTGATTCCATCGCGTAGGGTGACCTTTTAAAGGAGTCAATGAAATACCGAGACGATTTGATTGATTTTAAGCGCATGAGCGTAACGGGGTGACCCACAGGTGGATTGAGAGAAACAGTAAAAAACGTCTGGACATCGACATTCTCCATAGGTATTTTTGTTCAAACAAAATGTTTTTTTTTAATATTTTAATAAAATATTTCGTTATATAAATATTGGTTGTCAACATGCAGTCGTTTGTCGCGCTCACACAACATTAATACCGAATTTATCTATTAAATATTACAAAACTAAAAATAAATCCGTGTAACAGACGAGCTCGTACCAGTCGGGGAAAAACCTCACACTGAAAAATCTTAAAATAAGATGGCACAGATTTTAATAGTAGACTCATTCTCCTATCGTATTTCTTGCTCATTAGGGGCTCCCAAGGTCCCCCTTTCACCATTGGCGGCTGAACGGAACTGGTTTCGATAGGTATATGAAAACAATTGTCAAACGACACATCAATGGCAATTCGAGGAACGTTGGAAAAGAAATTACACGTACGCGGGAGGCTACACGTCTCTTTCATTTGGGGACCGAAATATATCCCTTTCCACTATCGCCAGCGGCACGACGTTGGTGTGCTAAGTTGGTAGACAAAAATAACTAACCAACTACATATTAATGATAATAATACGACGCGCCATTGAACAGTAATCCGACTTCCGCGAGAGTCCGGCATAAAAGTCAACATTTTATCCACCACCAACGAAAACTGTAGGACCATAAATAAGAAGCTCATTTCTCTACTTTCAACAATCCTGTCTGTCGAACGAACAAACGAACGCCCTTACAACTATCAGCTAAGCGAACGAACTAACAGTTGAGCCTGAGAGCAAATGTGGACCTCTCCCTAAACACCGGTGCACTGCTATTAGAACACTTTTACAGGGGCCAGTACGTGAAAAATCAAAACTTTAAGGCCCTCTACAGGTCGAACCATATATTTTAGGAGATTTTGTCCCATTGAAACCTTGTTCAGCACAACGAGATCTACCTAAATCCCATTTTCATCAAAATTAGCCGAAAGCCCTTCTCCTTGTTAAATGTGCGGGGTCCTTTGAAGTAAGAAAGCTTGACAAAATGTTTTATGGATTAAAAGGCTTTGTTTATTCATATTATACTATTATAAACATCTGATATGCGTATGGTTCAAATTGTATAAAAACAATCGTTATCAGAAATACCCCAACATCATTCTTATCAGTTTATTTCTTCTTATCAAGGAAATTTCAGTATCTATATTATTTAAAAGTTTTTTTTTAATAATTTGTAGAAATTAACATGTATAGTTTTAGTTAATCTATAACAGAGTACGAGCCCTATGCTCACATGTTTCCATAATGCATAAAATAACACGTTGTTAAAAGTTGAAATATTTATGATTTTTATATATTATATAATATAATTTAAACGTTCTATAATAAGGCATTTAACACAAATTCTACGTTACTTATAATTTGCCTGTATGGTATCAGAAATTTTGATTTCAGTTTCTTGCGTTTTAAAATTGTAAATAGCGACAAACAGATATCAGGATTTTAAGTTCTTTGCCTTGAATTTAGATGGCACTGGGGGTTTTAGTCGTTTACCTAAGAGTACAGTCTATGTAGCGATCGCGTATATGGTATTTAGGTTTACCTTATTTTTGAGTAGCTTATAGATTCCTATCAGACATTGTCTAAAATCAAGCCTAGGAACGATAAAGTACTCTAATCCAAAGGTATATGTTAGGTTCGGTTTGATTAATATCGGGTTGGACAAATACTAGGTGCGTTAGGCAAGGTACTGCCCCCTAGGTTGCGTTGTAGACGGCCCACTTTGTTATTATTAGGACCAGGGTTGGGGGTGCCGGTCCGGGCCCCTAGCGCTCGAGCGGCAATACATTGCATGTTCTATAAGTCAACCATAAAGACATAGTATAGGTTATAAATTAAAAAAAAAATGTTATAATATAGATCCACAATATAATAGGAATAAGATATGTTTACATAAGTATAGTCTACACACGTATTTCTGCGTCATGTACGCTACTACAACAAATTTTGTTTAGTATTACTCCTTGGTACACACCAAAAATAAAATTTTATTTCATGTGTCCTGCTTTAGCTTGGAGGCAGAAGTATAGAACTTTATAGATTGGGTTACGTCAAATGGGACTGAAGTGTAATTTGGCTTATTCATATTTATTAGCTAGTCCTTTATTTTTAAACAAGCTGGGAAGCCTGGTCGTAGGCTCTGCTTCCCATCTAGTTGTAGTTATAATTAGTGTATACGAATTTTTCATAAAGAAATGAGTTTTTCTTGTAATATGTTACTGAAAATGAAATGATTAGAACGATTTAATAACTTCCAAAGTCAAAACGATAGGATAATTGATCCCACAGATTCGAGAAAAGTAACTTTTATTCTGGTATGCAACGTCCCTCTCGAAAATGCTACGTAAAGCTGACCATAATAAAAAATAAATAAAATACCCAGGAGCTATAGTGACCTCTGCACTGTCATTGAATATAGTTGTAACTTTAGGCCTAGTTGACACAAAGTAGCATATCTTTGAATTTTGGAGTGAAACCCCCCCACCGAAATTTAAACTTTTCCATTGCCTGCACACAAAAAAAACATTACTCACTCATTGGCACCCCCGAAGTTTTAAATAGTTGCCAAATTTATGTCTTGTTGGCAAAATCAAGTGTACCTAACCTTTGAGTTGTTTAGTTGAAAAGCACACCCACACGACTGTAACCCCATCCCCTTGAAGTTGCTTACACTTGGGAAATTCAGGTCTTGATGGCAAGTTGAAGTGTATCTTCCTTTTAAATTTGAAAGTTAATAAGCAACCCCCACCTAACATCCCCTCGAAGAAAGACCCGGAGGGACATACCAACCCCCCCCCCCCAACCCCCAAAGAAGCATACGTCACGTAGGCTTTGCGAAGGAGAGGGTAACGATTTTGGCGCCTAGCGACAACATATCCTGGGAATTGAGGCTAGGCGCTACGACGGGGACGGGATGAAGCGCCGCTAAACGCGGAAACACCGAAGAACGCAATATAAGGTTAGAGCGCCGCTAAATTGTACGAACAACTAAGTAAAGGTAACAAGATAAGATATTTATTCTATAGATTTTCCATTTGTTTACTGGACGTGTATCGCTTCATTAAGAGTGAAAGTTTTTTCACAAACTGCGCAGACTATTTATAAGTGCCTCACCGCATTTTAATTAAAGTTTTTGATGTTTGGTATTGCAATACGGTTTCTCATTAAATAAAAATGGTTTGTTTATAGACGCTTCGAGCCACAAGGCGACATTTACAGAAAATATGGAAATATAATAATAATATTTTAATTCTGCTGAAAACTGGTTGGTTTATAGTTAACTTGGCCAACGTTAAGAGAAATAACAGGTACTCGTTATGATATTTATATTTCATTTGGTTTATTTACTAAAACTTGAACTAGTATATCATGATCGATAGAAAGTAATATCCCGTACAATTATTTAATGCCCCTTTATACTGAAATTATTTATTGATTTCCACGGAAAACGTTGGTTATGGGCCAAACCTGAGCCTCCAGGCTGAACAGCTCCCTATGATTTGTGCCGGCTTACCTCTCTTTCGTCTGGCTGAAGTGAAACATTTATTAAAATAGGCGCTAATTTGTCTCTTATAGTTCCATGTCGTGCCAGCAGTAGGTTTTGGTAGACATCTTCATAGGAGAGTTGACGTGAGATTTATGCGGTATACATATTAATGACCTACAGTAATTATCTTGGTGTTGAATATTATATCACCATTTCTGGTGGAAATTTATTGGACACCTTCTATCTACTAATCTTCACCTTTGGCCAAAACTTTTCATTAATCTACGTTTTTACGTTTCTGGAGGAGTGCATCGGTGTATGGTATCCAACGAAGAGATAAGTACTTTCGACTAATATATGGCTTGGCTTTAGGTAAAACAAAAGGGCAAAACGCTGGCAGTGACAAACAATCCCTATTAGAGACAAGTTTTTGGTTTTAATTGCATGTATTTAGTGTCGGGGAAAAATGAGTATTTAGTGGGAGGGTAGCTTGAAGATATTTGGGGCGGGAATTTATTGGGGATTCAAAGTGTACGGTTTTGATAAAGGAAGCAAGAATTCCTAATGTATATTTGCTGTATTGTATTAGTGTATTAATTTAACAATTGGCACGATAATTACTACGAATAAATTTTAAACGTTAACCTTGATCCAGTACAATTACTTTCACCCACAAGAGCTCTCCCTCTTCCTATTTAATGTTACGGCTGTCAAGAGAACCCCTAGGAAGAATTTAAAATTACGATAAAAATAGCGTAACAATGATCAATATGATCTCGGATTTCCTTAACGATATTCAGAACAAAAATCATTTCGAATATTGACGAATTGCCACTAAAGTTGGCCTTACATAACTGCAAAACACTTAATAAGTAGTAATAGAAAAAACCAAAGTTAACTGTCCGGCTAACCCTCAAAACCAAAATAAAACATTTATGAAATGTGATATGAAGATTACTTAAAATCATTCTTAACATCCAACTCTAACCGAAATAATAAAAAATAGGCTCTTTTAACAATGCTCGTGTACTAGTGGTACTGGAAAACCAACCATTTGGTTAATGGATTTTACTTAAGTAATTGGTTTGAAGGCACCAACCACAGCCTTTCGGCTACCACAATTAGTTGTCGAGAAAATCGCTTCTACGGCAACACCATCCACTGAAGCAATTAGTTCTTCTGTAACTCAACCGGCAGAAAATTAGGGGATTCATGTTTGACAAGAAGCGTATCTAACGAAAATGGTTTATCAAACTTTGATCAAATGGTTTTATCAAAAATTGGACCGATCAAATGCTGATAAAAATTTTATCAATTAAGGATCAAAGTTATATCAAAATATTTCATTAATTTATATTTACATCAAATAACACAAAATATCAGATTACGCATACAATTTTGTAAAATGAAAATTGTAAAATAAAGCCTAACAGAAAGACCGGCTTTCGAAATTAAAATCTAAATGGCAGTAGAATTAAAGACCGTGGCACCCATATTGGATTAAGTAACAAAAATTCGGAAGTAATATCATTTGATTCATTGACTTAAACTTTCGGGTATTTCAAACGTTCATCGTTTAATAATAAAACTAAAGCAATATTAAATAATTTTCATCTCTTTCATTAATACAACCGAAACGCTAAATGTGTTTTATTGAAGAAGTGACAACTGACGTGTTCTCCTCTTGAAAAATATTATTTGACCTTAATAACAAAGCCATCCTTATATCACAGCTCAAAATATTTTAAAATTTAACAACCATTTTAGTACAATCAAAAATCGGATATTTTCTATTGAGGATACTATTTTGGTGCGTTTTAAGCTCTGTGGGTATGTCCGGTTAATAAGGTGAAAAATGATTTCAATCAACTAATGTCAACGCCTTCAAATCAAAATTAAAAGTATTACAAAATGATGATTTCTTATTGAACTAACGTTGGGTTTGTAACAAATACCAATTGTCTAGATTCCTCAGTTTAAAAGCAGATAAAATAAATTTAAATTGATATTTATTTCATATTTTAAGATTTCACCACTTCTGCGGATGTCTCAATTGTTGTTATGAACTGTTAGAAAATGTAAAAAAGCCTACTCTCAAAGTGCCCAGATGAAAAAATAAGCGTTGAGCCATGTAATTGAAAAGCAATGAACCAATTGTTTGAATTAAAGTACGGATATTAAGATCTGGCCGAAAACCTTTAGCTTAAAATTCGTAAGGTCCTCGGCCCACACAACGTCCTAATGTCTCAGCCCATGAACCTAGTGAAATCAAACCATGGGCCAGGCCCGGACTGACCCGAGCGGCTAACCGGCGATCGCCGGTCAGATCGGTGCCAACTAAAATTTGGGCCAAAGTTTTCCGAGCCAATCTAATCCAAACCTAACGATGAAATAAAAAGCAGATGAGTTAACCATTTTGAAAATATGTAAACTATTTTATATTTTTAACAAAACACGCGTCATTGAAGATCGCAATCAGTCCAACTACACCGAAACAAAATAAGTGGCAGGTCAAAGCAGCCGCGAGATTTTTTCCAACATCTGTGACTGTCAATTAATCGGCACCAGCGGTTTCAACTTTAGCCTGTCTATTTTAAGAAATAGGGAATCGTTTGGAAACTTCAATTTTCAATTCGTTTTTGTGTTGGTTTTGCAGTTAAACATTCGGTCATTTTGAAACCGATAAGCGCTTGTTAATACACGGCCAACTTTGATCACGCGCTGTTCGCGCTACAGTGCCCAACCCATTCGTTGAGGTTTCTATGTTAACATATGAGCAAGAGATACGTGTATGGTTTGAGCGCCCCTAGCGGAATATTATTTTTCGAATAGTTTTTGCATTGAAGCAAATATAAAAACGAGCGTGGCGCTGAACTACAGGTTATAATACAGTTTATAGGGGGAAAATCCTTGCTCACGGAATTTCGACGAATGGGTTGGCCGCTATAGCGCGAGAGATTTAAGTTCGCCTTAGTTAATATGAGTGAGGCGTAATCGGCTAGAGCTGCGCCGGGCTTCACGGCCGATTGAGATAGTGAAGTTTATAGTGGCTGAAAATAATCTGGCAACACTAAATGCCCACAACAAACATAGCCGCCTCCTATTTTCTAATTTCAAGACCCTACTCTAAACTAAGGTTACTATAATTTTGTATTAATATTTCCTACTCAACTATAACTTAATTTTTAAGCTTTAATCTTAGCATACCCGTGCTTTTCCTTAAAATAAATACAGAATTTATTTTTAGAAAAAACTTTAAATATACTGAATCCGAATTTCAGTAAGTTTTTCATTTGGAATACTTTCGCAAGAATTTCATTTTATTTTGACATTTTGTGACTTGAAAGAAGTTAATTGAAAATGAATAAACCTATTACAAGGTTGAGTTGACAAATCGGGAACTGAAAAACGTGATGAAAGAAAGAAGCTTGATTTCGAGCGAATAGGAACCGATCCAAAACGAAGAAAGCTATTTGACTTTGGGCCTGTTCCTCAACCATCAACAAGTTCATGCACAAAACAAACAAAAGACATCTGCTTTAATATAACGTATGATCCTGCTGATTGTGAAGGTGATATTACTGATTATGAAGCAGATAAAATTGCTTATTTTGAAGCAGGTGAAAGTGAGGTTTGTGAAGCATGTGAACTTGATGTTTGTGAAGCAGGTGAAATTTATTGTACCTGGTTTATATGCATCAGTTACGGAGAAAATGGCATTTATGTGGCACCATCTAGTTCAACCAAGTGATGTCGAATCACCTCTTTCATTTAAGTCAAGCAAAACGTATAACCGCACTCTACCCGATGGCTCCACAGTTCCTCGTGGTTGTCGTACTTCCTTGAAAAAAACAAAACTATTCTGCATTGTGTGCATGGCATATTCATCGGATAAAGAAAGCCTATTCATCCACGGTGTTAAAGTTGAGATTGAACATATCTATCAGCAGATTGAAACTCATGAACGTTCTATCGCCCATGACACTGCTGTGAAAGCCTTTCTTCAAATCTGCAAGAACTAGGATATTGAAACTCTAGTTGGCAAAGACTTAGTAACAAAGAGACGAAGTGACATTGAAATCAGAAGGGTTAATTGACATAATCTTGTTCATAGGAAGACAAGGATTAGCTTTTAGGGGAACCATTGAAGTTGCTGCTGATCTGAACAACCGAAACGTTAATCACGGTAACTTCTTAGAACTAGTATTGCTGGTCTCTAAATATGACCAAATCTTGAAGACACATATAGATATGGCAATTCAGAAAAGCAAAGTGCGTAAGGACAGAAATCCTACATCGCAAGGCAGAGGGAAATTCCTTACATTTCTTTCAAAGTCGTTCATCAATAAAATAGTTAAATATTTAGCACTTCAAATTCAATATTATATTGCTGATGAAATTCGCCAAGCAGGCTACTTCAGCATAGAAGTGGATTCCACACGATGTTTCCGATCTAGATCAGTAAGCGATTTGTGTTCGATATGTGCTAAATAGTAGAGTCTGTGTTAGATTATGGAAGTTGGTTGTTGCACAGAAAACCACAAGATAGGCACTCTACCGTCAGATCAAGGTAGAACTTCAAAAGTTTCACATCAACACGAAGCAAATCATTAGTTGTTCATTTGATGGCGCCGCAAATATGAGTGGGCAATACAACGGGCTTCAAGCTCACCTTAAATAGGATAATGAATCCTTGCTTTTTGTTCATTGTTGCGCTCATGTGCTGAGCTTGGTTATGACCAATTGGACCATAAGTTGCAAACGAGCCAAGGATTTCCTTGGTCTCTTGCAAAGTACAACAGTTTTCATCTCGAGAGTCGCACAAGCGTATGCTTGTATGGATCAATGTTACTAAGGAGTCCAATGACGGTCATGAACTTTTGCGACGGCTTCAGAAAGTAAATTCTACACGTTGGTGGAGCAAGGACAATGCATTGAAAAGTGTCTTTGACGACTTGAATGTTTCATCCAGCCTCCTTGTTTCTCCAAACCAGTGGTCTCAGTTACCTAGCAGCAAGCCAAATGATAAATACCTTGTATGAGCAAATCTGTGCTGATAGGGAGAACTTTGAAGTATTGTACAACTTCGCCACTAAATTCGTGGCACATTTGAATATACGTTTCGCTGCCAAAGAAGTTCATATTAAAATTGAACCAACTTTTCTATCCAAGCGAATTCTGATTGCTGAGCGAAAATCAGGAGAATTACCTTCGGATGAGGTGAGACAAATTGTTGTTAAAATGAAACGAAACTGATCAACTTTATTGTAATGTTTTATAAATAAAAAGCGAACTTTTTTAACTCTGTCTAAATTATAATTAATTTCAAGCATATTGAAAAGGGGCATTATATAAGAAAAATCTACCCCAAATTTCATTGGATTGCCGACTGATATCCATAAGTTGGCCATCTGTTTTACGTACAATTATAGAAACCTCCAAAACGCATGCCCAACTCTTTGCCGACTGAAATCAATGTTGGTTTTGGAGTAGGCCAACAGTAGGCCATAAACATTTACCGACGCCTTTACCTGCATTTGGCCAGGTCGGACATTTTGACGCGAAAAACACTGGTTTGCCAATTGTAAGGGTCAACTCTTCACCAAAACGGTTGGACCAGTGATTTTGTGCTGCTAGGGTTAAGTGCGGCGAAAAAGGTAAGTGCAGAAAATGCCTAGTTTTTGCTTTACAATTATTGCACGAGTTGAATGTTCACGGATCATTTAATACATCCCTGTATTTAGCTAACGTTATCGTGAACGCAAGTTTCCTGTGAAAGAGTCTTTTCGGTTGTGAAAATTATTAGAAATCGATTGCTTTCTTCTTTGGGTCAAGAACTATTAGAGGATTTCGTCTTATTCTATGCTGAGAAAGACTTCAACTTCGATTGCAATAAAGTTGTTGACGACATTTCCGCCAGCTCACGCGAATTGTCTAAAATGCTTAAGCTGTAATATACGAGCGTATCTCATGTAATATATGGTTTTCTTTTCGTCCAAAAATAAAGAGAAGTAATAAATTTGTCCTCAATTTTATATTCATAATGATTTAGTTAAAAATTTTCCCACAACAATGCGACACTGAAATATAATGAAGTTAGGGCAGAGGAAAAATTTGGCATTATCGAAATGGGGCCAACACGATTTCATAGCCGGTGGGGCTAACTACTAGCCAGTCCGGCCTGCCATGGGCAAGGTCTTAAATAAGAAATATGAACTAGTTCTATATGGGCCTGTTCATAACTCTTGGTAAAGAAAAGCCCGTAACTACTAAAATTAGATATTTACCAAAAATTAGATATTTACCCAAAATGAGATATTTACCCATAATGCGATATTTACCCAAAATTGGATATTTACCCAAAAATTAGATATTTAGCCAAAATAAGATATTTACCCAAAATAAGATATTTACCCAAAATAAGATATTTACCCAAAATAAGATATTTACGCAAAATAAGATATTTACCCATAATTATATATTAACCCATAATTATATATTAACCCATAATTATATATTAACCACCTTTGTTTACATTTTTTTTGAATAATTTACATCCATGTTAATTTACATAGAGAAATATAATATTTTAGTGGTCAAAAACGTTTTGGGTTGGCATGGTAAAACTAAAGCCCATCGCATTTTTTCCCTTTGGGGTTTTTTAAGTTACATAAAGGTCTACTTAATCCCTGAATTTAAACTAAATCGATGAGTTACACCTCGGGTAGTCGCCTTGTTAGTGCAGGGGAGATAAGAAACAAATGATTAGTGCACTCGAAGAAATTGCAAGAACGTTTTTTATACTACATAAAAACATGAAGGTTTTTTTTATTAAAAATTAGTTTACTGATATACCCCACTACTTTTCACCTTTTTTGCCCCAACGTTTCATATGAAATTCATTTAAACCTTAATATCTTTCCTCCTGTGTTACCCATGTGCAATATCAATACATTATGGAAAGGCCTATGATGTATTCTATAATCACCGTCCGATGGAAATTTACTATACGAATTGCCATTAAAATGTTCCTTAATCCCAAAGTATACCCCGCGCTCAAGATATTGCGACGACTGGTTTTGAGTTGATAAGTAAAATGACCTTTATTGCGGTAACTGTTTAACAAAGGTAGTTTGGTTTACTAGAGCGTGGACAAAGGTGATATCGCGGAACTGGAATTATTGGACGTGGACTTGATGCGGTGGTGCTTGGCTGCGCTGGTTCTGGAACTGGTGGTGGGAGCGAGTCAGGAACGGTCGGCGTCAAATGTTTGGGAACGATCAGCGGTAGGATTTGGTTGTGGTTAGAGAGACCTTGTAGAATTCTTGGAGGTATGTGAGCTCGTCTGGGACTACCACGGGTCTGCTCTTCGTCGGCTGGCATCTCTGTATTTATAGGTGGAGTTAGGCTCTCGGAAAAGCGGTTATTCCACAATCCGACTGTGGGACGTGGGGGAAAAGCGTTGTCTGAAGACCCGCCTCGGGTCTGGCTGCTTCGTGGTTGGGGTTGTAGTCGTTGTGGTGGGATGTGTCATGGTCTCGTAGATAGGCGATCTAAATCCGAGTAACTTGAATGACCATGGTGTGGTGGAGGCCGATTGGGTTAGTTTTGACTGCAAAGTTGACGGGATTGGTGCGTCGGATGATTTGGAATGTCTGGTGGAATTGATGGAGAAGTTTCTCCGCTCGTCTTCGTCTTCTCACCGGTAGGGATTGCAATTGCTGGATCCCTAATCCAGCAATCCAGCTGGATCAAAGGCATTTTTCGGTCTGCTGGATTTAGCACCACGTGCTGGATACAGCGATGCGGATTCGCAAGTTATAAACTGATAAATAATGGGCACGTGAATCGCGAGTCGCGCGACGCGACGCGACGCGAATGGCACAAAAGTTACCGTTGCCGCTTTGTAAGTGCGCTACGGCCCAGCGTGAGGCCAGACCATCAATACAATTTGTTTCGGGAGATTGTACTTCCAGAAAAGTAAAAAAAGTCCTCTTGTATTAATATATGTATTTTGATATTTAATAAAATGTAGCCAGTTGCTAGTATTTGCAATACACTCTGTTTGATTTGTCATTGTCTGCATTATTCTTCCAAGATGTCAACAAGAATCTCTTTAACTAGTTTTTGTAGATAGATACAACCAACCCACGTGCGTTACAAATTATACCAACGTGATTTATTTAAAACTTTAAAATACTTCAAGACTAATATTTTATATTTCCTACTTCTAATAAGACTTTACCATAACAGAGTTCCCAAAGAGGGGTTTTGCAATGGTTTGGTGTAACGGCTTAACTCCTCGTTACATCTGATATATTTTGTAACGTTAACGCCCACCGTAACGACGGTTTTGACTTACTTGTTAGTGTAAACCAGCTTTTGAACGTTTGTATTCGAATTCGTGTTTTTGTAATGTTTTGTGTACTGTGTGTTTTTTAGTTCAAACGTGCCTGGGTGTTCAGACATGGGTGAATGTTGTGTGTGTTCTGTAAGTATGGGACTTCTTCTCCCCAACTGCTTATTTTTTTTTTACTTGTAAGTATGGTACTTATGCCTATGTAAAATTTCCCAAATGCGAGTTTTACTGCAAGCCAAATCCAAACTCGCCGCAGCACAACTACTACGTGGGTATGCGGCAAAATAAGCTGAAACAGTATTTTCAAAGTCCAAATCCCGCTGACCAGGCCCACGAAATCGAGGTTGTACATTACCATACTGGTGAAAGTCATTTACAGCTCGCTTTACAGTAGTTATGGATGGTCTTCTATCTGGATGTCGTTGCTCAAAGATCTCATTTCATTCGTCGTAGATTTCTTCCACCTTCCGCGTAGTAAATGGGCACTAGTTCCGTATACGATCAGCTCTGGAATATTGAGGCTTGATTGTTAAGATTGATAACGACAATGATGTTACACAGTTTGTATTACAGTTATTAAAATACTAAATAAATTTAAGGTTTTTACTGACCTTTAAACCTGTGGTCTATTTATCTTCTCGCCTATCAGGGTTAAAATAGGTTTCAAATACGACTAGATGCAAACACAGGCCTATTAGATTAAAAAACTAATAGGAAAAGTCAATAGCTAAATGAACCAGATTGTGGTTTCAAAAAGAGTGCCACGCCCCATGACCCCCGGAATGTGAAACACTATCCCTTACCAAAAGATTCCATTACATTCGGAATAGTTTATATAATTTCTATAGAAATTTGGGTCATTTTTCTATAGAGCTAGAATTTTTAATATACTGAAAAACGCGGAGATTTTTATTGAAAGTGAGCGGAAACACGAGTTTTTTTACAGAAAGTACAGGGATGGTTTTATAGAAAACCTAGGATATTTTAAAGAAAACCTGGAATTTTTTTATAGAAAACCTAGGATATTTTTTATAGAAAAACTAGAATATTTTTATAGAAACCTAGGATATTTTTAAAGAAAACCTGGATTTTTTTTATAGAAAACCTTAGATATTATTATAGAAAACCGAGAATAATTTATAGAAAACCTAGGATATTTTTATAGAATACCTAGGATATTTTTATAGAAAACCTAGAATAGTTTATAGAAAACCTAGGTTATTTTTATAGAAAACCTAGGATATTTTTATAGAAAACCTAGGATATTTTTCAAATTTAAATATCTGTAGTACATCAAAGCTAGTCACTTAAATTAACCATAAAAATTTTGAGAGTTTTCACTCCCTGGTGCCAATGTATACTTCTATTTGGCAAATCTTAGCCCTTCGGGTGAATTCAAACCCATATTGGGGTGTTTTTCACACTGGAATAACTATAGTACACCAAAGTGAACCACTTTTATCATTCCCCATTTAGAGTTTCCACTAACTCGTTGAAAGGACATCGCACTTCTTCTATGGGATTTGTCTTTCGACAGATTTTTTTCAAAATGAAATATGTTGCTAAGCTTGATAAAAGGAGCAAAATTGTCTCGTGCCATTTTTCCCTAGCTCTTACAGTTTGTCCAGTATCAGCGGTCAAAAGTGGACAAAACTTAGTATAGTCTATTTGTTAAAAGGAGTCACGGCCCATCGGTTAGCGCTCTACCACGGCCAACTTTGATTTCGCGCTGCCGCGCTATAGCGGCCATAACAAAATTTTCAAATCCCATGTAAATAAGCGAAAGAAAATTGTCCCGCTAGGGCGCTACGTCTCCTCACAAAATATGTAAATTTTATTACAGGCAAAGGCGGGGGACTCGAATTAAATCCGGAAAAAACGTTTTCTCTCGTAATAACATAATTTTTTCGGAAAAAAACACGTTGGCATAAATGAAATGAAAATAACATGTTTTAGAATTATGTTCGGGTAAAATTGCCAGATAAACTAAACTAATTAAAGGAAATGTGTTTTTTAGTCAAAGAGGGGAGAATTTCATATAAAGAGACGCGTAATTGATACAAGGCGCCATTTTTGAAAATCGGGCTTAGAAACGTCTCGGTAATTTTTGATTTATTGTTATTAATAATAAAACGTATATAAATATGAAACCATACCATCTTGTACCTCAAATACAAAAAATATGACAGATTTGTATTTTCACGAGTTCCCAAGCAATGAAAATCTTCGGTTATTATGGTTAAAAATCATTAAATGAAAAGATTTTCAAATGAGTGAAAATGGTAAAGATGTAGTCTACATTTCAAGGACGACGATTATATTTCAGGTTTGTATCTTTATTTAAAAAAATATTTATCAGTCATGTTGAAAGTGCTAGTGCAAGTTCTTCAGGAAAAAATATTTCTGAGGTGGCTGAAGATGAAATCGAAAAAGAAATTGTAGAACTATAAAAACTCAATAAAAGTCACCATAAATAACTGGCAATCAAAAATTTGGCGTCAAAACCTAAAATTACAGGTTAATTAAAGGTTACCAATTTTCAATTAAAAATGGTTTCCTAAAGCTCCCATCAAAGATGACACTGAAGAGATACGTTGGAAAAATTAATGGTGAAACGGGAGTTACAAAAGCCATCTCCTTGGTGTGGTACAAGACCTTCTAAATTGTCCGACAATCAAATTCCTGAAGACTATAAAAATATTTTAGATGCCCTTTTGATCACTCCTGAAACTCAATGTTCTACCTTAAAATTAGCCTGTGAAGCATACTTAGCTGGGTATGTTTTGAGGGAATTACAAAAGAAGGAATTTTGTGGCTGCTGCGTTGTAAACATTTCCCATCCATGTCACAGCTGTCCACTATTGGATTTGATTAAAAACCAAGATAGAGGAAATCTTAAATATCCAAGTCGTCCATTCATATTAATTGTATCAAGAATAGTCACCTTTGTGCAACATTTGCGGGTCTCAAGGTGTTTACGATGAACTTGAGAAATGCATTTTGCCAAAGCACGAACTCCGTCCACTATTTTATAGTTGTGATCCAGAACCTGCCAAATTAATTGCAGGAAAATAGTCCCTCCGGTTATGGATAACATAACGCGCACAATTTCTGCTAAGCATGAAAAAGTAAAAGAACTTGTATATAAGCCAATATCTAGAAAATAATACAAACTTCAGTAACATTTACTTTGTTATTCAAAGATTCACTTTACAAGTATACTAAAAATATATCTATTTAATATCAAGAATAATTATCAACAACATTATTTTAAAGATGTAGGTAAATAATTACTTAATTTAAAATATTTGAATTATTGGTTTTATAAAAAATACTATTCATAATTACGCATTACCGTGATAAGGTGTTGACCACATCTGCCGGAGCAGAGCCGGAGATACACATTTTTTATTTTTATTGTCGTAGAATATAAATAGAGTATTAAAAATATTTCAAAGCTAAATTATAATTTAAATATAACTAAAATATTAATTTACTCTTTCGTTAATATAAAATATAAAACCTGGGAAAAAACGACTTTTTCTTTGAAGAATAACAGCTGATTGCACTGGAAGGCGGCAATAAAAAGATAAATTATGTGAGCAGTTCTAGCGCTACTTCTCCCTGGCGGGAAAAATCTTATTTTGCAAAAACACGGCGATTGTTATGGCCGCTATAGCGCGGCAGCGCGAAATCAAAGTTGGCCGTGGCTCTACGCTCGCGCGTCGCTAGTCCGGGCTCACTATCAATAGAGTTTTCTTGCCAAGATTTTTACATTTCTACTTCATTATTTCTTTTCTCACAACTTATTATTCGATGAATTATTTATTAAACAATATTTTATGAGCAATAATTAAATAAAATAAATAGTAAATAAATCAGAATATATATGATTAACCGTTTCGTTGAATCCCACATTCAACACTCGCTCATAGATAAGAAACAGTTACTCAACAACAGATCAAACACCTATTTATCGATACAGCACATACTCGGTTAAAGTCACGGTCACACGACAGTTAAGTCTCAATACTTAACTATTTATCTACTGAGTTCGTTCATCGTGCGATCAGAACGTCGTACAAACAGAACAAAACCAAGTACGACGCTCGGTTTGGGGAAGCACCCGGAATTTCGGCCAGAAACCTCTATTGATAGTGAGCCCGGACTAGCGACGCGCAAACATAGAGCGCTAAGCCATGGCCAACTTCGCGCGCTCACTACGCAGCACGCGAAGTTGGCCATGGCTAAGCGATGGGCCAAGACTTCTTTTAACAAATAGACTATACTAAGTTTCGTCCACTTTTGACCGCTGCTACTGGCCAAACTATAGGAGCTAGGAAAAAATGGTAATGGGCAATTTTGCTCCTTTGATCAAGCCCAACAATATGTTTCAATTTGAAAAAAATCGGTTGAAAGCCAAATCAAATAGAAGAAAAGTGCGATGTCCTTTATAAATCGATTTTGCAAATATTATCCCTTTGGTTGAACTCAAACAACATATTTGGGGTGTTTTTCAAATTAACCATAATAATTTTGAGCTTTCACTTTGGTGCCAATTGATACTTCCATTAGGCAAATTAATCTGGAGAATTCAAATAACCAACAATTTCTATAGAAATAACTGGTATATTTTGATATAACTATTGTAGAAAACACCATAGAAATCAATCCATTTAATTTCTATAGAAATAACTGGTATAATTTGATATAATAAATGTAGAAAACACCATAGAAATCAATCCATATTGTTTCTATAGAAATAACTGGTATATTTTGATATAATTATTGTAGAAAACACCATAGAAATCAATCCATATAATGTCTATAGAAAAAATTAGTGTATTTTCTATAGTAATATTTATAGAGCACTCTATAGGACATAGAAATCTATAGGCCCTCTATACGTTTCTATAAGATTTCATAGAAAACCTATAGAAATATTTTGTAAGGGATATTTCAAAACGATGAATAGGGTGAAACGGTTCGGCACATCAAAAACAGTTTTTTTTAGCTTGCCCAGCTTGTCACTTTATCAAGTCATTTTTTGTCAGTGAAAAAGACGTCTATATTTACGCGACAATGCTATTTGTACGTTTTTGGTGACGCTCTACAATTTTCTCATTATAGCACCTAGCGGTTAAAATTTAAATTTTCAATAAGCGTTAAAATATTTTTCGGTTTAGATGCAATTTTGGTATAAAGTGTCCCCCGGCACGTATAATGTACATTACAAATTTCAACTTTCTAGAAAACCTAGTTTTTGAGAAAAAAAACTTTTTAGAGATAAAAAAAACACCCTGTATAAACATATATATTTGTATCATCGGTTTTCATTTTCCAGATTTTAAAAGCTAACAATCTAACCCCAACGCGATAAAAATGCTATCAACAAGGTAAGTATTTACCAGACGCCCATTTTACAAGATGGCGGACGAAGTAACCGTCAGATCCCTTTAAGATTTTGCAATAGAGTTCTCAGCGTCATAATAAAAAATATACAAAATTTGAAAACAATCGGACTATATCATTCAATTTTGAATGCAAAATTCGGCACTGCAGTCTGCCATTTTCTAAGATGGCGGATGAAATAATGGTCGCAGATCCACAAGAGTTTGTTACTATGTTCAAAAGGCCACAATAAAACAATATACCAATTTTCAATCATATTGAAACAAATGGTGGAAAGTTACGTGGAAAACCTTTTTGGCTGCCATAATAACGGTTGTACACCAAAACCAAATCAAAATACTATTCAGAAAGCCTTAAATGTATAATGTACCAATATTTAACATTTTTGGACACTTCCATTTAATTTATGACGTCAGGCGTGCTTGGCGGCCATTTTTCAAGATGACAAGGATAACAAAAATTTTGCCTAAACGCAAAAACCAACGTGTTTTAATGATGGGAACCTCTTATAAACAAATTCGTAACGTTCTTGTTATTTGATATTTCACAAAATAAATCATCAAGAATAACAAAATTCTTTACATTTGGGTAAAATTTTTCACATCTAATAATCCTTCGGGAATTTCAACTGTGGTTGTATCATCGAATACCAATTTAACAGTTTTGGTTGATATTCTGTTAAACACCATATAATTATCTCTGGTGGTTATGAAATACACGTATCTTAATATTTGATAAGACTAGCCACAAAAAAAGTTTTCCCAGAATGAGTTGTTTCTGCGATCAAAATGTTAAAAGGATTTTGCAACCTGAAATCCATTTTAAAAATGACACATTTTCCCAAAATCAACTAGTTTTTATTTACAAAAGTTGTTTTGAGTTACAGACTATTCTGGCGACCATGCATTTACAAAATTTATCATTTAAAAAAGTTAATAAAGTAAAATATTTAATAATCTAAATGAAGTCGAGATTTTTATCATAACAACATGTCTTTCAGAGTCATCTAAACGGTTGTCACAATACGTTTATTACTGACAATCCTTTTTATGTCCGCGACCGTTAATCTACCGGAGACAGTCGCAGTACTCCGCGTGCTGGACCCGCTTCCACATCAAGCGCTTGCACGACTTTCTCTCGCCTTTGAATGAAAAAAAATTACTATTCTAAACATTGCTTTTTATTCATACTCAAATTGTGCATTTACAAGATTTTACTTAATTAAATAGTTCGTATTTTGCGGGATAAGACACGAGGTGGGTGGTATGAGGTAAGGTGGGTGGTATGAGGTGGGGAGGCGGAGTGGTTAGCACTTTCGCCTCGCAGCAAGAGGAGCTGGGTTCGATCCCAGCTTGTTCGTAATTTACACGGTCTTCGTGCGGTATAAAGTGTACAATAGTATCGGAGAAACGTACGCGCTTCATACAGGTGGTGGAAAAGCAGGGACTGCCAAACTTTATTATAACTCTTCATTTCTGCAGGTGGGGATAAAAGCTCACGTGTTACGTATATTTAGTAGAACGTTTACTTTAAATTTGGTTTTCGTTTTCAATTTCTTAAAGTCTATAATTCATAATGGCGTATTACTAAATTCGAATTTCACCTCTTAAAAGTTTGTTTACATTTTTAACTATTTAAAATATACATTTGGGACAACAAATTTAAACCCCCCTCCTGCGCATCGTAACCCGGCCACCAGAATTAATGGCTTGAAAAGTCGCTTGATGACTTAGGCCTAAGATGGTGCCTAGCTGATTATTGTTATTATTATTAAATTATACCAAATGAAAAATTAAGCCTTGGTAGTAAATTCAATAGGAATTCAATCTCGATGCAATGGGCTCTAGCTATAAGTACTGATTATGATATTTTAACATTACGGGAATAGGGAGCTGAGCGAAGTGCTTTTACTCGCTCTGGTAACATAAAGCAGTTGAATTGGCAACCGAAAACTACAGCTACACCTTTATAAAATAACAACTATATTAAATAAAAAAACAAGAACTCTTTCAAGCTATAAACGATTTAGTTGAAAAAAAATAATAAAAACATAGTTAACATTTTTCTGTAGTGACAACCCACCAGTAAGTAAATAGGTTGTTTTATGAAAGCACTGTTTCCAGTTCAAACCTCTCCACAAAACACTGTCCACTACCTCACTTAGACTGGAAACACTGCCCCTATCCCCTCCCATCTTGTTTTAGACGGGCACATTAGAGAACCGACTGTCTTTATGTATAAGATAAGATATTAACTTTATGATAAGGTTTTGTGTGCACGAATACCATGGCATATTGTTTTATTCGACTAGGAACTGACTGGCACAGTAGCTTAACGACAGGCGCAGGCGCTTTATATATAAGATAAAATATTTACATTATGGGAAGATTTTGGTTTAATTCATTTTTCTGATCACACGAATGAATAGTGTCGCTCAAGCGCCCACTTAAAATATGGGTCGCATTATCACCCTCGAATTCCGCAATTTATATTACCCCCTTATGTCAGATCTTCAATAACTTCGGTTAATTAGCTTTAGATCACCTGAATGTCGAATGAAAAGAGGGTCTTCGTTCAGATTTCCGTCACATCTGTTTATTTACTTCTGATTACCCCTACATTGAGCAGCCTGACGACTATTAGGACATATTAACGGAAGTTCCATTCATTAATTTTTGTCAACAACTACGTAAAGCGATTGAATTTTAATTTGGGTAAAAGGTTTGTTATTAACTCCTGATCACACGTTATAATAGTATCGCCAAAGCACCCACTTTTAATAGAAACGCACAGACATCCCTTAAAAAGTATAGCCCAAACACCCGCTCAAACACTGAAAATACGTATAGTAACATAGACAAACCATAATTGTATGTCTAGAAATTGTTTACAACAGGCAGAGAAACAATGAATAATCTGGGAAGTTGAGATTACTTCTATTTAGCGTAATAATAAACAAGTTCGCTAAGGTGATATAATTTCGTTTACCTCTTGGTCTACGTTTAATAATTGGCAGCATAAATCCCTTGCTTAAACTAAATTTGGGATCACAATATGAAACATTTCCTTTACAAACTTTGCTGTTATGGGAAATATCAATAACCAGCTAGGCTAACACCCGAGCCCCAAGGCAGCTAGCGACTTTTTATCACTTTAGGCAGCAAAACAATTGCCGCTTCTTGGCATTGTCAGCTAAATAGGAGCCAGCCAAGTACTTCGACCGTGGGGGTTTATCAGAGACTCAGAATTTTGACTCCCCTAAAAAAATGTCGCCCTAGGCACTTGCCTACTATGCCTAATGGTTAATAATCCCCCTGCGTAAGAATCGTAAGTTGAATAATTAATAGATGGTTTAGTACGCTAAGCCAACCGTTGCCTAAGGTTTTCACGTTCACGGAATGCGGGATCTCGTATTTTGGCGGCATACCTTTCCCCAGCTAAAGGCCTATTATTTCTTCTGCTTGTCCCCCTTGAAATTTTTTTACCGTCGATGTTTCGCCTTGCATTTACGCTTCCCGCAAAACAGGTTTTTGGAGAAGGTTGAAGGTTTTGTCTGCTTTGCGAACAATACACTTTCTGCCTGTCCGTGGACACCCCTCTGCTTTTCGACGAGCTCTGCTCCCTCGCCTTTTCTTTAGTCCTTTCCCTCTTCGCTGAACTTCCAGGTGTTAATGACTAACAATAGGTAATACTTTTACCAACTCGCCTCACTAGTCATAGCGGAAAAATCGTTCTTTACCTTCGCCTACACTACGAGGTAACACTCTTCAGTGTCAATACAAATAGTTCGATCACAGGGCATACGGGAAACGTTCAGTTGTCCACAAGACGACCAAAAATATTGTAAAATATTCGGGATATAAACCGAGGAGTGATTCAATAGTTTTGAGATTTTAGAATACGATGTTCATTTTAATTTCGTGTTTTACATTATTGATTACCGCTACAATTCCGGGATATTACTTGATTCTAATTTCCACGATTTTCTTCTACCTGTCAACCAGAAAAAAATTCCCTTGGTTCTTTCCGGGCATTTTTTTGGAGAAGGTCGAACGGCCTGCCTGCTCCGCCATCGGCTCAGTTTCTGCCTCCGTCACCGTGTTGGTACCCCGCTGTTTTTCTACGGCGGATGCTCCCTCGCCTATTATTTCGACCAGTCACTCGTCGCCGGACAATTGACCATTTTAATACGACCGCCTTAGCGTTAGAGTCAGGGTTGGCAAAAAACCGGATTTTTTAAAAATTTAAAAAACTGGTATAGATAAAACCGGATGTAACCGGGGGATTAAACCGGTTGAACTTATTAATAAAAAATGCTCAAATTGCTCATATCTAGACCTCATTACTTCGAAAATGCTCAAACTGCCTGATTTAAAAATTACGTTTTTGAGCGTGACAGTACCTTAACATTGTGAGGTATAGCAGACTTATTTACCCACTTTTATCCCCTAACATGGCGGCGTTTTTTTCACGCGAAAAATGAATTTGAAGATCCCCTAATTGCTTATATCTAGCTCTCATTACTTGCGACAAAAAGTGAAGGTTAAGTTTTAATTTTTTCAATTTTTCTAATTATTTTCTCATTTTTTTTAATAATAAAAAGTGGTTTTAACCATGGATTGTATTCGGTGGATAAATCCGGCTTAACCAGGGTGGTTTTCACCAGTCTGGCTGGCTCTTGCCAACCCTGGTTAGAGTCATGTCAAAATAACTACAGTATAGATATTACATTTACTAACTGGTGTCACCTTTCCTTCCTTCGCTTTCGCTACGAGGTTAGTGGTTACAATAGTCAATATTTTTCCAACCTATAACATTTATTTTACAGAAAACATTTCTATATTTCCGGCACAAGTACTGCCTTGGGTATTAGCCTAGCTGATAATTATTATTATTATTATATTATTGAGCAGATAGAGCAAATAAATCCGATTTTTTCGTAATGTTTGATTTTAAATCGGACTTTACCATTCGCAATAGGGAATAATTTTAAATTTTTAACCTCTCCGAGGGGACAAAGTCCCCTAGGAGAGGTTATACAATCATCGTGTCTGTCTGTGTGTCTGTGTGTCTGTGTGTCTGTCTGTCCTGCGAACGCGTTCGCATTTTCCGTGCAAAGGTTAATAATTGCGTACGCAGTTTCTAGGACTGTCGAAGGGTTGGCAAAACCACCGTGCGACGGTGACCGTTAACGGATTAATTTGCGGTTGGGGTGGGTTTGGATGGTGTTTTTTTTTCGTTAACCCTCATCATCGTGACAGTTTTAATTCAGTTTGATTGGATATTTCGTTATTGTAATGTTTATGTGTAGGGTGTGAATGTTGTGTTTGTGTTATGACGGTTGTGGGTGTTGAGTCTGTTGTGTTTGTGTTATGACGGTTATGGGTGTTGAGTCTGTTGTGTTTGTGTGGGCGTTTCCTCTTCAACTTTTTCTTAATGACTTTAGGGACGGACCGAGTGTTGAGTGTTATGCAACCTCTCAACGTGCAATGGCAGGGTCAGTGGCGTAAATAGCGCCCCCACAGACCCCGCGGCGCGGGGGGGATCCCGAGAACTAAGGGGCCCCCAAAAGTTTATGATTAAAATCGGTGCTATTTAAAAGGGTCCCGAGTCGTTTTTCGCGGGGGGGGGGGGAGTTCCTAGTTACGCCACTGGGCAGGGTTTCCACCAATTGTTCACGGTATTCGTCTCAGTATTAATTTGCGATTTATTGGCGCCGGCCGGGAATCAAACCCGGGTTTGCTGCGTGCCAGAGAATTACTCTAACCACTAAGCCACTGACGCTTGTTAAGATACGGTGTTTTTCGAAAACCGCTTTGACGAATGTCCTTTACGAAGTTATAACTAGAGGTGTCAACGAACCGAGCCAGTTCATGAGGGCTCACAACTCCGCCCGGCTCAATGTGAATCGAAGCGAGTCGAGCTAGCAGTAAACAAGTCGAGTGTCGAATCGAGCTAACAATTATCGAACCGAGTTTTAGAGCTCGCTCGTTAACCAGCGGAAAACGAGCCGAGTCGTGAGCTAAGCCAAAGTCATATCGAGCGAGCAACGAGTCGATCTAGTTTCTTGACGAGCAAATCGAACCACAAGCTAAGAAATTGAGAGCTAAAACGAGCCGAGTCTGCTCGCTTGAAAATTGTTATGAGTCGAGTTTTTTCGTGACTGGTTCATGAGTTAGCTCGCTATTTAATAGCTCCAAATTTTTGTAAGGTTAAAGGAACGTATATTGGAACAATTTTATAAAAATGGAACTTAGGTTGATATCATTTGGTATTATATCTTCGGAATTAGGAGCGTTGTTTTGGGGATGTACCAAAGGGCTGCTCAGCGATAATCATGAATGGTGATGAATGTGTGACACATTTTTACAGCTAGCCTTAATTTTGAACCCAAGACAATAAACAGTTTTAAAAAATGTGGCTTCCTGGAGGACTAAATTAAATTTATACATTTCATTAGTTTAGCTAAGGCTGGACTGGTTACGTAAAGGTGCGGTGTAAAGTTGCCTTAGTCGGACGTAGGGTTCCTAGTTATGAACTAGGTCGAAAAAACTGTTTCTTGAGAAAAGGCGCGAGGAGCCATCGCCCTCTTGCCCTAAACGTCAGTCTGGTCCTGAGTTAAGCGGCCTAATTTGCCGAATCTGAAGAGAATAAAGATCTCCAACCACCGTTTATCCTAAATCGATTTATATAGCAATTCTTGGTTGCCTGAAGCTTGTTAAAATATTTTAAAATATTATTAAAATGTTCTTATTGAAATAGTTTCGATTTTGAACCAAAAAAAACACCAGTTCATTGTAAAAATTAATTTTTATTCATCGACAATTCTTCCTGATTTTACTTTAAAATGGCAACTTAATGTCTAACTTCTTTCTATTTTTAATTTTCGGTGGATTTTTACCTTGCCTTATTTCATTTAACTGTCCTTTTACTCGGACTGCATTTGCACTGATTTGAGGTTCAAAATACTAGTACTTTATTTGTAAGTAACTACATGCTGAAATAGCGTAAGCGCTTTAATCAGGGCCATCACCATTCTGAAACATTCGGTTGGCTCTGATAAACAGCGCGAACAAGAAAAACCACGCAATAAACGAAGAAACAACTACGTTAGGTAATAATACGCGGTGTACCGGTCGATTGGACTTCAAGGTCACGAGATTGCCGATACATATATACCGCGTATTATTCCATAATAAAACTTTTAGTTTTCCCCCAGTTAGTGACTCTCATTTTTACTTATTCGCGTTTTTATAAACGAAGAGCCAGTAACGTCTGACTATTCTGTACTCAGTTTTATTTTAAAGTAGTTTTGAATTCGGCTGACAATAATTAGCAGTATAATAATTAGTTTACCTTACATTTAGGTGTTTAAGAGTTTATTTATTTTCACGAACTCGCTCGGTTCAATGAGCGATGCCCGAATCGAACCGAGCAATTTAACTCTGAAACCGTTTCGAGCGAGCCTTAGACGAGACGAGTCTTAAACGAATCAAGCTATACATGAGTCGAGCGCAACTCAAATAAGGCTCGGCGAGCTAAAACGTCACCCGAGCCGAACTCAGTTTTAATCGAGCCTATGTCAAAGCGAGCCATAAATGAGCTGAGCGCGTATCGAGTCGGGACATAACCGAGCTGAGTCATTTTCGAGCCAAGCTAGAAAACTCGACTCAGCTCGCTCATTGACACCTCTAGTTATAACGTTAGGTACTATAATTTAATCTACATCATTTTAAATATTTATAAATTATATTAATCTTATATTTAATTAGATATTTATAAATTATATTAATCTTATATTTAATTAGATATTTATAAATTATATTAATCTTATATTTAATTAGATATTTATAAATTATATTAATCTTATATTTAATTAGATATTTATAAATTATATTAATATTATATTTAATTAAATATTTATAAATTATATTATTCTTATATTTAATTAAATATTTATAAAATATATCAATCTTATATTTAATTAAATATTTATAAATTATAATATTCTTATATTTAATTAAATATTTATTATTTTATTAATCTTATATTTAATTAAATATTTATTATTATATTAATCTTATATTTAATTAAATATTTATAAATTATATTATTCTTATATTTAATTAAATATTTATTATTTTATTAATCTTATATTTAATTAAATATTTATTATTATATTAATCTTATATTTAATTAAATATTTTTAAATTATATCAATCTTATATTTAATTAAATATTTATAAATTATATTAGTCTTATATTTAATTAAATATTTATAAATTATATTATTCTTATATTTAATTAAATATTTATAAATTATTTTAGTCTTATATTTAATTAAATATTTATAAATTATATTATTCTTATATTTAATTAAATATTTATAAATTATATTAGTCTTATATTTAATTCAATATTTATAAATTATATTATCCTTATATTTAATTAAATATTTATAAATTATATTAAACTTATATTTATTTAAATATTTTATTATTTTAATGTAAAATTTGAACGTGATCAGTATTTGAACTCTGGTCGCATTGTTACAATGCGCATAATACACCACTGAGCCATTGACTTCCTTAAGGAAAATATGAAAGTAAAGGAACCATTTTGATAAGGCGGGTTTTTTTACTTAACGGATGAATACAATATATCTATATATTATTATTTATTGAACTTTGTTTTTTATTTTTTGTGAACTTGTTAAAGTCTAAATATTTTACGTATGAAAATTTAAAGGTCAAATCTTGTTTTAGCGCAGTCAGCAGATAAGATAGTTAAAGCGTAGAACCCGTTGGTTTTTTTAATCTATTTCGTTTTTTCAGTCGTATATTTTTATCGAGTTGTATACATCGTGCGCTTACACTTATGCTGGTCTGGTTTTTAACTGGGTCGTCATTACTTCGTAATTTATTTTAAACGTTTGCTCAACTGATTAATATGTTTAATGCAGTTCATCAATTGGGTTCGTTTGTTTTTATTTATAAAGAGCCATAACTATTCCCTCTACGGTCATTTATTGATTTACGAGCTGTCGTTTAGTCAAGTGGCTTTCTGTGCTTTGTGATGGTAAGTTTTCCGCTTCTTGTTAATAATTCTTTTAATGGTGTGGATATTTGGACATCTACGATTCCTAATGCAGCCATTGATTTCGTGAGTGTGCGAGTCATTATATGATATTGGAAATTGGACGGCATTGGTCATTTTCATGCGGTAAGTATCACAAGGTCAACTGGAAGTCTACGAGTCGTCCACTACCAGATGTCGAATATAGTTATTCTACGGTATCTTTATCAAGGGCGAGTGTTGAAATAAAATGAGCGCTAAAGATCTGGCAACTATTTCGTAAGCGAGAAAAATACAAATACCCTCTGTAGATATTTTTTTCATTAAAATTTGCTTCGTATTATATTCAACTGATAAACTTGTACTGTAAAAAGGGTTAAACTCAATTGTGCATTGTTTTAGTACGTCTAACGCACTTTTGTAACTACTTAATTTATAATATTCTGAATAAATTATTATCGGTTGTTTCGTTTAAATTATTTTAATTATAATTAAAACTTTATACCGGGTGGGATAGAACCGGGATTACGGTTTTAGTAAATAACTCTGAATTGCGGAGATCTATCTTTAAGAGTTATCTCGAGAAATTAATACCATTAGGGACAATTCTTCCGACGAGAGTCTTATTTTGGCTTTCCAACTTGTTTACATTTACTTTTATCCCCATATTGAAGAAATACAACTTGTCAATAAATATAGAGTACCAGTTACAAATAATTTCTCATCAAGAACTGATTTGCAAATGTTTTACGGAGAAAATCAAAAGGGTTCTCCTTTTATTCACTGTAACAGCTGTGGCCGGATTGGCTCTAGTTGTACACAACATTTTTATCCATCTAAGAACGCTCGAGAGCCCATCGAATACCCCGAACTTAGTGACCCCCCATGGATACCGCCTTACCTCTTTCCCTCAAATATTTAAAAATGGCCAGATAACTTAGACAAGCCCGGGTTGATTCTAATTATATAATGCCGCCGCCCTCGCCATCTGGTGGTGCAAGTTCTAACTTAAAGTTTATGAACGGTTAAATATGTTTTAAAAATAATTACAAATTCCTTTGAGTTATCCGTTTAGTTAGCTGTTATTTTGAAAGACTACTCTAACTATTGAGGAAACCATTGAAATTGTAACAAATGACAATTGTTCTTACAAACCAAAAACCAAAGAAATAGAATCTCTGAAGTTTACCTGCAATTCAGAAGTACAAGTGGAAATAGTTGGAAATATTCTAGAAACGCAAATGATAAACCTCAGAACAGATCAAGGAGTACAGACAGAAAACCTAGACTCTATTAAAGAAATACCAATGGAGACATTTGGAATCTGTCAAGAAATACAAACGGAGAGACTTGGAATTGAACGAGAAATACAAACTGAGAAGATGGGAATTCATCGAGAAATACAAACTAAGAAGATGGGAATTGATCGAGAAATACAAACTGAGAAGATGGTAATTGATCAAGAAATACAAACTGAGAAGATGGTAATTGATCAAGAAATACAAACTAACAATATTGGAATTAATGAAGAAACACAGACTATCATAATGGAAACACGCAGTATAGAAACCCAAAGTATGTTCCGTGTCTCTTTTAAGTTTGAACTGGAAGCAGCAGAGTTAGAAATTCAAGAACTCAAAACTAAGTTGAACCAATTAAGTTGAAACATTGAACTAGCAATTAAAGAAGGAGAGTCACTGAATAATGATCTCCAGACAAAAAAAATGAGATAGTTGAATTAGAGAAACATCTTAATAAGAAATTATATTTAGAAGAATCATTTCAAGGCGATGATAATCGTGTAAAGTTTTTCAGTGGAATTGAAAGTTTCAGTTACCTAGTGGCAATATTTGAAGAAGTTAAGCCTTATTATATATTTTATCATTAATGAAACTTAGACTAGCTCTAACAAACAGACATTTATCCTATCTTTTTGATGTTTCCAACAATACCGTTGGTAGATTATTTTATAACTGTCTAAATGCCTTGTATCAACGTCTTTAACCATGCATACATTGGCCAGAAAGGGATAATTTACAAGCTACAATACTTCGCTGTTTTAGGGAACATTTTGGAACTAAGGTCGCTGTAATAATTGATTGCTTTGAAGTATTCACTGAGAAACCATCAAGTGTAATAAGTCGAGCAGAAACTTGGTCCAATTACAAGCATAATAATTCAGTGAAATTTCTAATTGGGATAACACCACAAGGGACTATTAATTTTATCTCAAAAGGATGGGGGAGACGTGTGAGCGATCAAATATTAACTATAAATTCAGGGATACTTAAAAAGCTTGTACCCGGGGATGTAATTTTAGCTGAAAGAGATTTTGATATAGCGGAAGAAGTTGGATTTTATGGCGCGTCAATTCAAATTCCAGCTTTCACTAAGAAAGTAGCTCAGCTAGATCCATTTGATGTTGAAGCAACTAGAAAATTGGCCAATGTAAGGATCCATGTTGAACGAGTGAAAGGTTGTTTGAGGCAGAAGTATGCTATTTTACACTCAAAAATACCAATAGAGTTACTTGACAGTGTTCCAGTCGAAGACGTTTCAACAATAGATAAAATAGCCATAGTAGCATGTGCACTAACCAATCTCTGTTCATCTGTAGTTTCAATGGATTCAATTTAACAAGGGTTAAAAGGAAACTTATTTTATTGTTTTGACCAGTAATAAATTCAATTTTTTTAACTAAATTGAAAGCCCATGTTTTATTTTTTTTAATTTATTGGCAAGCATTAAGTTCTCTTTCTGTTTGCTCGTTTCATTGCCCTGTCTATTTTGTTCTGTTTCGCACAGTCGGGGCAAAACCATTTTCCACTTTTTATAATATCAATTTTTAAACAGTCTGCATGAAACCATTGAATATTGCAGTCATCGCGGTCGCATCCTATCATAAGGCAATCACCCTCTTCCTTTTTACAGAAACACCATACTTTTGGTTCACTTTTAATTTTCTTGTTAGGTGACAAGAATGCTAGAGGTGTGCCTTTATTTGAGTTATCCAACGTTTTCATCTGTAATATTCCCGTTGAAGTTGGAGGTAATAGTGTTACCCTATCTGAAAGCGATGGCTCCTTTACTTTTGTAGTTTTTCTGGAAGTTTTCAATGACTGTGAACTCTTCAAAGGAGTAGTTGTGACTAACTGTGGTGACTTTGCAGAAATAGTGACTAGTTGTGGTGTCTTCGCAGAAGTAGTAAAGAGCTGGGGTATTTTTGTAGAAGTATTTGTGACTAGCTGGGGTATTTTTGTAGAGGTATTTGTGACTAGCTGGGGTATATTTATCAGAGTTGATAGTGGTTGGAGTCCCTTTGTAGGTGGTAATCCTGAAGGTGATAGAGTTGCACACAGGGGTTTTGTTATGGGACTTGTGGTTGGCTGGAGGTTTTTGGTATGACTTGTGGCTGGAAGAGGTTCCTTTGAAGGTGACGTTGGTAAATGCTGATCCTTCAATTGAAATGTTGGTGGTCTTTTTGAATTGTCTTGTGGTAATTTCTTCAAAGGCGATGTTGGCGGTCTTTTTGAAGTTGATCGACTGTTAGGACTCTCACTTGATGTAGTAGTAAAATACTTCCCATATAGAGCTCTGGCAGAATTGCTAATTTAAAACACTTTTCAGCCTTTACACATGCGTGACCCCAGAAACTTGGGTCAGGATATATATTCCAAATACAAAAGTCGCAATACTGCCGCTCTGTCAAAAAAAATTTGCGCTGGGATTTGATAAAAATATGGGTGGTCTCTTTTTAGTCGTAATCCATCTAAAGGGTTTTCTAGACAAGAGTTATCATTTAATGTTGTAGATTGTTTGTTTTTTAATGTATAGGGACATTTTATTTCTAGTACCCCTTTCCCACAGCAGTCACACTCTATAAGTCCATCTGGTGATGCTCCAAGATAAGAAAATGATGGATTTAAAAACAACCCAGCTCTTTCATACTTAAGATGTTTATGTTTTTTAAAAGCATCATTACAATATATTTTGGTCATTGTAATTTCATTATGGATTCCCCATTTTGTGGCCTGGGTCTGAAATACATGGCTGGCCGGATAACAAATTTGCGATATTAATGACCGATATGGTTGAACTGGGTTTGAGTGACAAGCTCTGCGCAAATTTGAAGCGGTAATTCGACCAGCCCTGTATTTTTTGCCATATTTTACTTTGTGACTGGGTCTTTGTGTCTAATTCTAATTTTCTACTTTCTACAATGGAAAATGGCACTTTTATTTTGTCACAGTAGTCTACAAGTTCAATGAATGTTAAGTTTTGGGTTTTATAAAGTTCAGTCAATACAGGAGGGTATTTAATTTCTTTGGTTTTGAACTGGTTTTGAAAATTTGGCAAAACCTTGAAAAGGCCAGCGTTGGGGCTCAAATCAAAGAGTTTATTTGCGAAACTTAACCACTCTCCAACCGTTGGCTTTGGAACTTCGTTCTGTTTCTTTACATTTGTTTGAGGTGGAGGTTGCGATTCCCCAGTCTCGAGAAGAGAATCAAACTCAGCTTTTCTGAGCTTAGCCGATTTCAGATTAAGTTGGTATACTGGATCATAGGTCACTTTTTTGGTGACTGGGATCGCCCAATAAGCCTTCACACCAATAACAGTCACACTTCCACGATATCGAACACCGCATTCAATATAAAAGAGCAAAGCTCCAATATGGGTACAGCATTCGTCCAAACCAGCCATGCAATCGCAATGGCCTGAATACACAGTGCCCTTCTGCGATACAACAACCCAGGTATGGAGTGGCTTCTCATTCATACGTTGCGAGTGCATTCCTGTTTAAAAATGGAATACCATTAGACTAAAGTAAATAGATTGACCTTTTCGAAATCAACTTACCAGGCATTTGATTATGACGTTAGAAGATTTATCCAATTTCATCACTTTCACCTCTCTCACAAAGCCGCAGATGAATTGGTCATACGACTCTAAACTTTTGTAGTTCTTAAGTTCCTCATTCGTGTAATCGGAATTTTTACAAATTAGGTACATGTAAAGGTCGGGAAATAATAATGGTGGCACCATTTCCACACCCACTCCAATGTCTTGTTTATCATCATTATACACTATTAAATACTCTTTTCTGGTATTTGGTAAGGGTCCCGATTGCCGCAAAAAAATTTATCTTGTCTAAATATCGTTTTTTAACTTGAAGGTTTAAATTTTCGAAATATTCTGCCCCCGACCAAACCTTTCTAGTGTTTTTTACAGTTTGCCTTTGGGAACCGCATTGTGGATCCATTTTAAGCTGGTACCTAAGATGGCGCGGAGATTTGTTTGTTTTTTAAATAATAGCTAGAGCGAGATGGCGCTGTGAACGGTGCCAACGTTTATAAAAAAAAGTGTGACGTCACATAAATTCAAAAAATAACTTGGTGACAAAGCTGTATAGGGTCGGAATTTGACTTAGGTTTTCTAACGACGTCGTAAAGTTAATCGATTACGTTTGACCCAGATACGACTCGTCCTTCAAATGCATTTTCACCAAGTTCGTTCCACGAAAAAAACGTTATGTCAACGATATCGCGTCAGTAAGCATACTTGACAGAATAGACGTCGCAATTTCTTCGTAACACGTTTGGTTTTTAAAAATCTATTGTTTGGGAACGGGTTCAAAGTTTGATCATAATTATGTTTTATTAATTTTTCGGATTCGGTCATATTGGGATCGTCGGTGATCCTTTCCATTTCTTTATCCAAAGATAGTATTTCACTGGGAGCATCTTCGGGAGAAGCATTTTACATTTGACGTAAAGCGTCTTTTTTCGGGCCATTTATTTATGAATAGCGCGACTTATCGCGGCACCAGCGTTGGAGTTAAAGATTAAAAGAAGTGGTAAAGAGACGAGTCGGGCCCACTTTTTTCCGCCCCGGCCGGACTCGACCCGAAAAACGTAAAATTAAATTTTGCCCGATCCGACCCGACCCGAAATAATTAAAATAAAATTTTGGCCGACCCAACCCGACCCGACCCGTAATTTTTAAAATTAAGTTTTGCCCGACCCGACCCCACCCGTAAAAAATGAAAATCATTTTTGCCCGACCCGACCCGATAAATTAAAAAATTGATTTTGCCCGGCCCGGAAACCCGACAAGACCCGAAAACCAGGTAATTGCCGATAAGACCAGTAGAACCGCCGCAACCCATAGCATGAAGCTGTTTTTCGTTTTATTATATAGTGTAGATGTAGATATTCAATACAAAATATAACAAGAGGCATTTATTTAAAAATTTTTGTGAAGAACAGTTAGTTGCGAAAGAGTTGAACCTTTTAAATTAGTTCTTCGAGGACCAAGTGTCAGTCCCGTGCTGGAAAATACACGTTCGTCACTCGTTTGTGACGCGGGAATATCTAGAATTCATTAGCTATATTGTTCCAAAGTACGCCGAGACACGCGACTTGCAAATAGGTCTCTCTATAAAATAACATTGGCCTTCTTGTTTAGATGTATCGGGTGCGTCACTCGTGACGTGGAAGAGACGTTAAACTATCATAGCCAATTGACGCTAGCATAAACTCTATTTATGTCTTATAATACTTGTTAAAAACTTCCACGCGTGTCTTGATATTTTAGCGTAAACGGGCTCGCGCGCTTCCTAATATTTCGGTGTAGAGGGTCTCGTGCGTTTTCGCTCTCCCTCAACAAAAACCAAAATATGCGCGCACTCTCTAAATTTAACTGCACGATGAATCTAACGTAATCACGTGACCTCTCGTATTTTATATGAAGAGCTATTGAAATTCGACGAGTCGCCCTTTTTATAAATATCAAGCTTTCAAAACTGAACTGAACTCCTACGTATCTCGTGACGAAACGATACATTAAAACAAGTTCGTCTTTATAGAAAGGCTTATCCCGAGGCTTATCCGAAATTTAACGCCGTGAAATCAAAAGTAAAACCAAAACGAAACGTAAGAGACGTTTAGGCGAATCGGACGACTGAGACGACCTTGAAATGCTAGTCAATAGACGCTAGTCGCGCTGCTGGCAGAACTCATTACGTCTATCTCTCTCCCACCCCCTCTCTCTTCCTCTCTCTCTCTTCGTACAACACCCGAAGGGCCGAAACATTTCACACGACCTACGCAGTACGCAGTCGCGGGTAAGGGTCAGGTCAGGCCGGGCCTTTTTTAAAAGCCTGGCCCTTTTGAAAATTGGCCTGACCCAACCTGGTCCATTAAATTTTAAAATAAAAAAACCCGGCCTGACCCGGCCCAACCCGAAATTTTCAAAAAATAAATTTGCCCGACCCGACCCGACCCGACCCGTAAATATTAAAATTTCTTTCTGCCCGACCCGGCCCGAAGCGAAAATGCTCACTTAAAACTTGTCAAGTTTTAAAATGATTTCGAGATAACTAATTTAAACTATCGCGTCAATCAAATGTATATCTAAAAGGAAGTTTCAATCACTTATCAGAAAATCGTGCGGGTTTTGTGAGGGATGATCAATTTTGAAACATTGAAATTGCTTATTCACGTAGTCTGTAATCGCAGTCAGTACGGCTCCTTTAATATCATGAAGACGCCTTTTACTTCGTTGTGATACGTCATTACTTTGTCGGATTATTCATCATCGTCTTCCAGGGGTATTGAGTGACAGTTAAGCCATGTTTGTTTCAGATGCGCTTTCCGTAGCTGGTCCCAGAATGATAGAATCATCCTCCAAGAACGCAGTTATTTGATCGCTTGCCTTCTGTAGTTGCTTGAACTGGGTTTCCGTCAACGCATTCCAACACTACCATCCGACGTAAATATTACAGTCTGGGGTTACCGATACCCCCTTCGTAGTAGAAATAGATTAAACCTTACTGGCGTTTCTAAAAGGGGTATCGAAATCGTTAGAAATCACATAAAGTCATTAAATGCGCAAGTTTATACTTACATCTTTTTAGGATTTGAATTCCGATGTGTAAGAGAGTCCGGGATGTACAACACGAATGCTATTTTGGAGGAACAACAGACCTTTATATGGTAAATTTTATTGTACTTTGTACCACGCCATTAACAATTAGGATTATGCCACAACGTACAAAACAGTAGGTTAAGCAGGTTTTGAAATTTAAGGGTTTATCAGCGCAATACGCGTTTAAACAGTTTTCTGTCGATATTTGAATCACCGTCTCCATGCATTTACTATGAGATACGGTGCTCACAGCTCTCGGTCATGGTGCCCGGTGCCCGACAAAGCGTTCTCTCATTTATAAACAACTTACAACAAATTGCTTAATATGGCCATAATCTAAGGATCATAACAAAATGCATTATCCTTATAAATATTGTCATAAGTGGTATTACTCTAAGTACCCAACTTCGAACCACGCTTTAGTGCTTGGTTACTTGAAAACCGATGGGGAAGAAACAAGTTGCCGAAAGGCAAAATACAAGTCCAGCGCTAGTTATTTGTGGAATGTCAGTGCAATTTGTAGGCGGGAAAATGTTTGATGCAGTGTTGCCAATGTGCTGGAAATTTTCCTTTTTGCGGGAATTTTCGTCAGTAGAAGGAAAGTGAGGGTCTGACGCCGATCCCGGGGTCGGGGTCGGGTTCGGGATCGGGGTCCGGGATTTAAGGGGTGAAATGGGGGTAAAATCATCGAAAAGTCAATATATTTAGGGTATTTCTCGCGACGATTTGTTTTCTCATATATCAACATATTATGTCCAGGAATAAGTTGAAATGATGTAAAAATTGATAACCTAGACGGCGCGCGCGGATTACCCGGGGGACGCGGTTAATTTGAATTTAAGTGTTTTGACGTCATGGAATATTCGTTGTTAAAGTAGAATGGAAATATTTTTTAAACTTCATTTTAATATCATTGTAGTACGCTTGGCACTTGAACCTATCTCACGAGTATTTCACTGGGTGAGAGATAACGTGCGCGTGCGTGGATAACCCGGGGCGTGGTTTTCGCGGCGCGGTTAATTTAAATGAAAACACGGATTTGAGTGTTTTGACGTCATGGAATATTCGTTGTTAAAATGACGTAGAATGAAAATATTTTTAAACTTCATTTTAATATTATTGGCACGTAAGTTTTAAATTTGATTATCATATTTTTATTTCTATATTTACATATTGAAATTGTTACGCATACATGGTTCCCATTTAATATTGGGATATTTATAGTAATAAATACATAGAAAAATACTATAAAAGTTCAAAACGTATAAAGAGTCCTTCAAAGTACTTTAAAAGTGTTTTATTTAGGAACTAAATCCATATTTTTTTTTTAACTTAGAAGTTAGTTTGTATGAAATACTTACTAATACCTGAAAAATGGACTTTAGAGTGGATAATTAAGTATTTTTTCAATCCTTATACCTATATTTACATATTGGAATTGTTACAAAAGGTTCTTTTAAACGTAACTTAGTACATTAATTTATTTTGGAAGTTCAAAACGTATTAAGAGCCCTTCAGATTACTATAAACGATTTCATTTACAAACGAAATTAATATTTTCTTCAAACTTTCAATTCGTTATAATTTGAATTTAAATGAAAACATCATGGATTATAGGTGCGTAATCTACTATTAGACCGAACGGATTAAAAATACTTAAAGTAATTGGTTTTACTGATAAACTCTAATGGAATTTAGGAATTTTCTAGAATAGCAAAGTAAAACTAAAACGTAAACCAAGTTTAAAACGAAACTAATAACTGGGAGAAAGGTTGAAGTAAGTAATTTTTTTGATTTTTCGTTTTTTTAATTTTTGAGTTCCCTATATTATTATAAACTAAATTAAATATAATTTTTGAAAATTTGTGATAAAAGATCTGCTCCTTCGTGTTTTACATATATTTAAAAACTCGAGATTTTAATGAATGGTTTTCAAAGCATGAAAAATATAGCAGATCCTTTGATTTTAATTTTAGTTAGTAGTTACTTAAAAAAAAGTCGCTAGCTGACTTGGAGCTGGTGTAGTTAAATTTTAAAAATGTGTATTTTAAATTTTGTTTGTAAAAGTTTTTTTGAAAAAGTTTAGTATTATAGTTTAAATTTATTAAATAAAATAAAATATAAATTATACATTTGGTTTAGTATTTTACTATTGCAAGTAAAATTAACAGTAATTTCAATTACTTTTTTAGTTTTTTTTTTAGAAATATGCAAACTTACCGCGATTCCACCATTTGACGAAGACATTGGAGCTATTTAAAAAAATTAATATTCTTTAAAAAGAAATCCACTTAAGCCATGATTTCACCATTTGGTGATAAATTAATTAATTTAATATGAAAGTTTTCAAGGGAACGATTGTCCTTTCAAGTGATTTAGGTTTTTAGTATAAAAAGCCGCGAATCCTCATTAAATGTATTCATTCTTTCCCTTCTATCGAGTGAAAGTAACAGTAGCAGCAGCATCATGGGAGAAGCAACACCAGTATAGACATGAACGTGACGAAGCAGGTGCTTAGATTTTCGGTACTTAAGGAAACAGTTGAGGGGAAACCAGATTTCCGTAAGCCGAACGCGATGGGTAAACGCCAGACGTCTCCGCATACAGGCTCTTTAAAAAATTAAATTTTAGTGAAAGATTTAGACAAAAATGTGAAACTCTTCATGGGAAAACCGGAGATTAAGTGTGATTCGCTCAGCACTAAGTCATGTTATTTTGATCCACCGTGCCGCAATCACTATTTTAATGATATCTGTGGACGGTACCCGTTTAGGGTTAAATGCTGGATATGTTAGAAAATATACCTAACCACGAGAGGACTTAAAGTTCATCTACTAAGTCATTTATCTTGTAATAAAATAAATGAATCATCGGGTGGTGAAGTGTGCGATTGTTCGGCAAGTGAACATTTGCATTATATAGCTGAAGATGAAGCTATAGATGATCAAATTATTGATTATCTTAACGAGTTTATTGTCAGATGTTAAAAGCCGTCCAAACGTGATAAAATTAAAAATATGGAAACAGCGTCCGAGCTAACAGCGGTCAAAAAACTCTTGATTCTCTAATGACATCTAACGTTGTTTTTCCACCCGATTTAAAAATGCCGTATGATGAACAGCTGGAAGCTCTGGTATATTATCAAGAATATTGGGAGAATAATCAAATCATTCAAAATAACGGTATGGAAACTCCCGCCGAAGATTCAGAAAATTTAGAAAATCTTGTTAATAGCTTGAAAATATGTGAATAAATTTTATTTTACCTATAAAATCCATTGTTATTGTTTTAAACATACAGTAAGAGTGACTTCAGATATTTGTATTAATAAATAAATAAATGATTGTGTTTTATGGTGGTATATTTGTATATAGAAAATAAAAATAAGGTTTTGTATGGTTATAGCCACGTCTTATTGTACTTTTCCACTATTTCACTCGCTTCTTCAAATGTATTGAAATGCATACGGTTATAAGTAACAAAACATAAATAAAAAGTTCAGAAATGCTAATATTTAAGTCGTCCGAAGACTTTTCTCTCTTATTATGGTTGCTTTTTCAGTAAAAACGACACTATGACGTGTAAACGTTCAGTTTCTACGTTTATATGGTTTATAGTAAAATGACGGTTCAATTGTGATTTAAACAATGGACACGATTAAAGTTTACATTTATAGATTTTTGAAAATAGAATTTTCTTATCAGGGAGATAAACACATTGACATAACCAAAGATAATAAAAACTTTCAGGGGAGCCCACCGCGCTCCGCTCAGACCCACCCGCGGTAACTTTTATCTCCGCGCCGCACCCTGGGGTTTACAATTTATAGCATTAGCAGTTTTTATATACATAAATACAAGCATTCATTATCATTTTTCAATATCTTTATGACCGTGCGCTAAGGTACGAACCCCGCAGGGTAGAATATATCTCTTATCATCATTTGGTGATAAACAAAGTTTTCTAGTATTTAAAGTAAATAGCTCATACTTGAAACTAGCTATACGCATCATCTCAGCTGACATGGTTTCATAATTAAAAAGACAACGTTCATAGTCTTCGTGGCGGATGACGTTTCTAATCACGTTCATGGCAACGCCCTTACAAACCTTTTTATGGTTTAAAATTGACTCTAAAGATTTCCCCAATCGCAACTCCTTTTCTATCTCTTCAGCGGTCTTAGACTCCCCGTACAATTTAATAGAATAAAGCTTTGGACGAAGTCCTACAAAGCTTTGAATTAACTGTGAATTTGTCTCGTCTTTAAAACAGCCGAGAGCTTTTTTATTCTGGTTAGAATGAAGGAAATGCGAAGGTGGATAATCAGAGAAGTCAAGGGTTTTTATGAACTTCAAAGTCTTTATAAACATCATCCGTCTTAATGTTGACATAAAGATAAGCAGAGATAATAATTATTAATTTAATTAAACTCATTTATAAATTTGGGTCTGATAAGAAAATTCTACTTTCAAAAATCTATAAATGTAAACTTTAATCGTGTCCATTGTTTAAATCACAATTGAACCGTCATTTTACTATAAACCATATAAACGTAGAAACTGAACGTTTACACGTCATAGTGTCGTTTTTACTGAAAAAGCAACCATAATAAGAGAGAAAAGTCTTCGGACGACTTAAATATTAGCATTTCTGAACTTTTTATTTATGTTTTGTTACTTATAACCGTATGCATTTCAATACATTTGAAGAAGCGAGTGAAATAGTGGAAAAGTACAATGAGACGTGGCTATAACCATACAAAACCTTATTTTTATTTTCTATATACAAATATACCACCATAAAACACAATCATTTATTTATTTATTAATACAAATATCTGAAGTCACTCTTACTGTATGTTTAAAACAATAACAATGGATTTTATAGGTAAAATAAAATTTATTCACATATTTTCAAGCAATTAACAAGATTTTCTAAATTTTCTGAATCTTCGGCGGGAGTTTCCATACCGTTATTTTGAATGATTTGATTATTCTCCCAATATTCTTGATAATATACCAGAGCTTCCAGCTGTTCATCATACGGCATTTTTAAATCGGGTGGAAAAACAACGTTAGATGTCATTAGAGAATCAAGAGTTTTTTGACCGCTGTTAGCTCGGACGCTGTTTCCATATTTTTAATTTTATCACGTTTGGACGGCTTTTAACATCTGACAATAAACTCGTTAAGATAATCAATAATTTGATCATCTATAGCTTCATCTTCAGCTATATAATGCAAATGTTCACTTGCCGAACAATCGCACACTTCATCACCCGATGATTCATTTATTTTATTACAAGATAAATGACTTAGTAGATGAACTTTAAGTCCTCTCGTGGTTAGGTATATTTTCTAACATATCCAGCATTTAACCCTAAACGGGTACCGTCCACAGATATCATTAAAATAGTGATTGCGGCACGGTGGATCAAAATAACATGACTTAGTGCTGAGCGAATCACACTTAATCTCCGGTTTTCCCATGAAGAGTTTCACATTTTTGTCTAAATCTTTCACAAAAATTTTATTTTTTAAAGAGCCTGTATGCGGAGACGTCTGACGTTTACCCATCGCGTTCGGCTTACGGAAATCTGGTTTCTCCTCAACTGTTTCCTTAAGTACCGAAAATCTAAGCACCTGCTTCGTCACGTTCATGTCTATACTTCTCCCATGATGCTGCTGCTACTGTTACTTTCACTCGATAGAAGGGAAAGAATGAATACATTTAATGAGGATTCGCGGCTTTTTATACTAAAGACCTAAATCACTTGAGAGGACAATCGTTCCCTTGAAAACTTTTATATTAAATTAATTAATTTATCACCAAATGGTGAAATCATGGCTTAAGTGGATTTCTTTTTAAAGAATATTAAGTATTTTAAATAACTTCAATGTCTTCGTCAAATGGTGGAATCGCGGTAAGTTTGCATATTTCTAAAAAAAAAACTAAAAAAGTAATTGAAATTACTGTTAATTTTACTTGCAATAGTAAAATACTAAACCAAATGTATAATTTATATTTTATTTTATTTAATAAATTTAAACTATAATAATAAACTTTTTCAAAAAAACGTTTACAAACAAAATTTAAAATACACTTTTTTAAAATTTAACTACACCAGCTCCAAGTCAGCTAGCGACTTTTTTTAAGTAACTACTAACTAAAATTAAAATCAAAGGATCTGCTATATTTTTCATGCTTTGAAAACCATTAATTAAAATCTCGAGTTTTTAAATATATGTAAAACACGAAGGAGCAGATCTTTTATCACAAATTTTCAAAAATTATATTTAATTTAGTTTATAATAATATAGGGAACTCAAAAATTAAAAAACGAAAAATCAAAAAAATTACTTACTTCAACCTTTCTCCCAGTTATTAGTTTCGTTTTAAACTTGGTTTACGTTTTAGTTTTACTTTGCTATTCTAGAAAATTCCTAAATTCCATTAGAGTTTATCAGTAAAACCACTTACTTGAAGTATTTTTAATCCGATCGGTCTAATAGTAGATTACGCACCTATAATCCATGATGTTTTCATTTAAATTTAAATTATAACGAATTGAAAGTTTGAAGAAAATATTAATTTAGTTTGTAAATGAAATCCTTTTATAGTACTCTGAAGGGGCTCTTAATACGTTTTGAACTTCCAAAATAAATTAATGTACTAAATTACGTTTAAAAGAACCTTTTGTAACAATTCCAATATATATATATATATATTTATCACGGTTTTATATATATATATAAAACCGTGATAAATAGTAAAACCCACTTATTTTTCAATAAATACATTTCAGATACACAAATTAAATAAATAAAAGTATTTAAATAAGAATTGCTTCACTAAATTATGCATTTGTACTTTAAATAATACCTGAATTTGTAATTATATTAGAATAATTATATTGTTTAACGTCTTTCATTTTTAAAAATGTAGTAGAAAATGAAAGATATTTTAATTAAAACACTTCTTAATTTCTTTATTACCAAAAAATGGTTTACGTTTTAGTTTTACTTTGCTATTCTAGAAAATTCTAAAATTACTTTAGAGTTTATCAGTAAAACCACTTACTTTAAGTATTTTTTAATCCGTTCGGTCTAATAGTAGATTACGCACCTATAATCCATGATGTTTTCATTTAAATTCAAATTATAACGAATTGAAAGTTTGAAGAAAATATTAATTTCGTTTGTAAATGAAATCGTTTATAGTAATCTGAAGGGCTCTTAATACGTTTTGAACTTCCAAAATAAATTAATGTACTAAGTTACGTTTAAAAGAACCTTTTGTAACAATTCCAATATGTAAATATAGGTATAAGGATTGAAAAAATACTTAATTATCCACTCTAAAGTCCATTTTTCAGGTATTAGTAAGTATTTCATACAAACTAACTTCTAAGTTTGGAAAAAAAAAATATGGATTTAGTTCCTAAATAAAATCCTTTTAAAGTACTTTGAAGGACTCTTTATACGTTTTGAACTTTTATAGTATTTTTCTATGTATTTATTATTATAAATATCCCAATATTAAATGGGAACCATGTATGCGTAACAATTTCAATATGTAAATATAGGTATAAAAATATGATAATCAAATTTAAAACTTACGTGCTAATAATATTAAAATGAAGTTTAAAAATATTTCCATTCTACGTCATTTTAACAACGAATATTCCATGACGTCAAAACACTTAAATCCGTGTTTTCATTTAAATTAACCGCGCCGCGAAAACCACGCCCCGGGTTATCCACGCACGCGCACGTTATCTCTCACCCAGTGAAATACTCGTGAGATAGGTTCAAGTGCCAAGCGTACTACAATGATATTAAAATGAAGTTTAAAAAATATTTCCATTCTACTTTAACAACGAATATTCCATTACGTCAAAACACTTAAATTCAAATTAACCGCGTCCCCCGGGTAATCCGCGCGCGCCGTCTAGGTTATCAAATTTTACATCATTTCAACTTATTCCGTACGATAAAACGTGATAAGATATACGTTCAAGTGTCTTTCGAGATAAGCGTAGATAAATAAACAAGTTGGCCTGGACATAATATGTTGATATATGAGAAAACAAATCGTCGCGAGAAATATCATAAATACATTGACTTTTCGATGATTTTACCCCCATTTCACCCCTTAAATCCCGGACCCCGATCCCAAACCCGACCCCGACCCCGCGATCGGCGTCAGACCCTTACTTTCCTTCTACTTTCGTCGTTAAATTATCGGGGAGGGGAAAAGGGAATTTCTCTCTAAATACTCATATTTTGCGGGAATTTTGAGGGGAATAGAGACGAGATAGAAAACGTGAAGGCACCATGCGATAGTCTCGTCATGCGCAGTAGATTCCGGTTTTTGTACCCCCTCAAGGTCAAATCTGAAGGTCCCTGCTCCGGCATTGCGGCTCTCAAAGCACAATTATACAGCTTAAGCCTCCTTTTTATCGTCTTTTATTTAATAAGTTTAGTCACATATATGTAATTTTTTTAAATATTTTTATAATTTCATTAAAAAAGTTAAATATTTGGTCGCTCCCGAAATATTGTGCCTGTTTTCCGTGGAGTTTTCACGAATGTAAGGGGGTTGTGGTTGTTGAGGGAATTTTTGACCCAAAAAGGGAAATTTTTGCGTTCTGAGAGGTAAATCTTACTTTCAAAACTTGGCAACACTGGACTAATCTAGGTTGAGGGATGAAAAAATTCTGATTTTCACTACCAAATAGCTACCTTTCATTTCTAGTATCAGAATTATACAATATATCCTTTACGAGAGAAGTATTCATCTCTTTAAACTGCTAATGGTATTTACTCGAGTGAAACACGTACCCGAGCAGGCTCACGCGTCGATTTTTCAAAAGAATTTTCGAATGAAAAATTAGTGGGCGGCAAAATACACTATAACTATTACATCGATAAAATATGATTTATAAATTACGTAAATATTGCTACGCAATGTTATGATTTATATTGCCTTGGGCAAACAGACTATCATTAATAAAATTATAATTTGTAGAATAGTGTCATACCTATGTTTATTATGTTACTTATGATGATTCAACAATTATCAAACCCTACTCTTAAATGAAATCATGAACTCATAAGAATAGTTTTGATAGTATTCATAACATAAATTTCATATTTTAAACCTGAAAAACATTTTGCATATCACCTAGATTTCCATGTTAAATATACAACCTTAGATAGATGTAGATGTACATAAATAAAACATTAAATAACATTTCTGTAAAATACACATGCTGTATAATGCATTATATTTACACGGTTATACAATGTAAAATGTACAAATACATATATGGCTGTTCAATGAGTAGGTACACTGCTGCCAAATGTTACGGCTGCAAATGTTATTGCTGCAAAATATGTTACATATACTGCTGCAAAATATGTTACGTAAACTGCTACAAAATATGTTACGTATGCTGAAAAACAATTTTAGTTACATACGTATGCTGTTGTATAATGTATCTCAATTTACTAAAATTCAGATTTCCATTAGATACCGTACATACGTACGCTGTTGTAGAATGTATCTCAATACTAAATTTCAGATTTCCATTATGTACACTAAAAATGTACAGTTACATTTTACAACAGAATACGTATGTATCTCAAAACTAAATTTTAGATTTCCATTAGATACTGTACAAACTTAGTTACATACGTACGCTATTGTACCATGTATCTTAATACAAAATTTCAGATTCCCATTTGATACGTGTACAAACGTACAGTTACATTTTACAACAGAATACGTATGTATCTCAAAACTAAATTTTAGATTTCCATTAGATACTGTACAAACTTAGTTGCATACGTACGCTATTGTACCATGTATCTTAATACAAAATTTCAGATTCCCATTTGATACGTGTACAAACGTACAGTTACATACATATGCTGTTGTACAATGTACAACAATACTATATTTTAGATTTAGATTAGATGCATTTCATATACATACCTGGTAGGTCGAAACGGTCCAGTTCATTTAATACAAACTCATTAAGCACCACCATAAGCCTATGATTAGATAGGCTTATGGCACCTTGGACAAATTAGTCATTCTAATTTATATCAGATATTCTAATATTTACCAAATTAGTTGAGGTTTGCAGATCTAATATACCTGTAAAAAGAATTATTAATTATAATTATTTATTATAAATATTATTGAAATTAACGTACCACAGAACAAGGACAGAACTCGAATGTAGTTTTCGAGACGAAAGGAATGTGCTTACTTCTTTCATAACCTCGTAGACATTCTCATATAGCTAACGGCCGCGTTGTACCTCTGACAATGGTTTCAGGTAATCTAATTTTCACCCCAAGCCGAATGGAATGTACCGGCTTCTCTTAATAACTTGGGAGAGATTCAAGGCTAGCTAGAGCCACTTTGTAGCTTTGACAATGGTTTCAGGTAATACGTTTTTTCTCCGTTTTTACTATCAAAGCATAAGTCCGTCACCGCCAATAGATGGCGCGCGCCGGACTAAAAACGAATGTCTCTCGAGTTTCCCCTCGATTCCCGAGGCTCGGCTCGATTCGCGGAGAGGGGTTTGATTTGAATATTCTTTCCCCCAAAACCTCCTATACAAGAGAAACGGCCTAACCCTCCGCCCCGTTAATTCCCGTTTGGCACACTAGTGGACGCCACTAGCAGAAATAGAATTCAAATATTTCTTTCTTCGATTCTCTCGAGGATTTTTCGCGCTCGCAACGGCCTCCTGAACCACCTCACGTGCTGACGTCACGAAAAGGAGGAGAACACGTCCCAGAGAACAGCGCGTCTTGGGTATTTAGAGTAATACCACTTATGATAATGTCTATGGTTCGGTCGAAAAAACAGCTAATTTTCCAGAGCGGTGATTTGGCCCTTTAAAAAACAGCCCTTACTGAATTGATTGTGTAGAAGTGTAGTTACTTAAATAACTAAGGTTAAATCATGTTTCCTCTTAAATTACGAATATGAAAAAAACAATATAAATCGATTGATGTCAAACAGAGAAATCAGATAATTAATGTAAATTCGTTGGACGTAAACTGTTTTTTAGCATATGTACCGCAAAATCACGATTTCCATTGAAAAGATCGAATTCTTATACATAGAGTGCCGTTTCAAAATTTGATTAAGCGGACACCAATCTAATATCAATTAAAGGATGCGCCTTCTAACTAACTATTATCTCGTGCCATAGTATGGGGCCTCCAGCAATTAAGATATTAAATATGGGCGGTCAATACCACGATAACCAAATAGCCTGATACACAATCAAATTCCTCGCATCGTGAGAAACCTTCAAAAGAAAGACTTGAGAAGCGGTTAAGATATTTTCATTTCCATTGAGGCTTTTTCAATTCTGACCTTTAAAATGGTTAGATTTCCTTGTAAATACAAGTGCGCCTAATTGTAATAAGATCCACCAACCCATGGCGGCATGACTTGATAAATACAAATGCAATGACCCAGTTCGGTTTTACTCTTAAAAGTAAAAAGCTAAATTTCGAAAGTTAAAGTTACGAAAATAACGGAAATTTATTAAAATAAATCGAATTTTAATATACGTTTTAACATTTTTTGTACAACAGTTGTTGAAAATATCAATGATTTATTCTTTCCAATGTGCCCTTGTTTCCATTTAAAAGGACGCGGTCACCTGCAAAACAATAAATATTAAAAAAAACGTTAAAATTACGAAAAGAAAAATTGTTTTCAGATTGCAAATGTTATAAACATCTCCCTCTGCGTTAAGTTTGCAAGTTTTGTCTCCCACTTGTTTAAAGGGTTTGGCCCCGAGTTCGTCGGTTTCCCCTCCCATAAAAACTTGTGGAGATTAACGGTAATAGTTAGTGAAGGGAGCTGTTGGGTCCCGTTGCGTGAAGGACTTTTCACCAACCTCCTACGCATTGTAACCCGGCCACCTGAATTAATGGCTATAAAAGTCGCTTTATGACTTACAAGGAGACATCCCGAAGTGTAACCCACCGATTTTGTTCAAACTCGGGGGATTGGTAGACCTTCGTGTATCATGAAAAATCCTAAAGGGAATTTATTCAATTGGCAACCGTTTTGCCATGGCAACGAAAAATGTTTTTGACAACGCAAAATATTAAATTTTCCCATTGAAAATAACATGGGATTTTGACCACAAATTTATCAAATGTGGATCAATTTTGATGTTTTTTTTTGTCCATTTTTAGCTTTTTTTCTATTTTTGGCATTTTCGAAATTTTGAAGTTAGTTCAAATTTTTCACAGGGGGGGGGGGGGATTCCTAGGAATCGGTCAGAATCCCATGTTATTTTCAATGGGAAAATTTCCATTTGTTGTTGTCAAAAACATTTTTCGTTGCCATGGCAAAACGGTTGCCCATTGAATAAATTCCCTTAAGGATTTTTCAAGTTTCATAAAGGTCTACCAACCCCCCGAGTTTAAACAGAATAGGTGGGTTACACTACGGTATGTCTCCTTGTTAGGCCAAAGGTGGTGCCTTGGGTTTTTCCCTAGCTGATTATTATTATTATTATTATTATTATAATTATTATTATAATTATTATTATTATTATTATTAATCATCATCTAGGCGAATTCCTAAACCACCATCTTATAATAGGCCGGTGTCAGTTAGCGTCTTTGAATGCCTTGAAAAAAGGTGTTTGGGTCGCAGTTTCACCTCACAGCAAGAGGAGGCGGTTCGATCCCTGCTTGTGGCAATGGCTGAAATCTGAGATTAACTTATCCTACGTAGAGTTTTCTCTTCACTGGTTTTCCCCAACTGCATCCGTTTCCCCATTCCATAAAAACTTGTAGAGGTAAACGGTTATAGTAAGTATAGGTAGCTGTTTTTTCGCGTTCCACGAAGGACTTGCTAACAACCTCCTACGCAATTTACCCGGCCACCCGAATTAAAGAGATAGTTGCAAGTTATTCGTTGCAACCTTAATTTTAGTAAAAAAACATCGCAGAAACGTTTCAAATACCCGAATTTCATTTTTCATTGATTTTAGTATCGTGGTTAATTTGGAATAATTATAATAAATAAATTTTGGGTTTGACTTTTGGTGACTTTGATGACGTCAGAAAACCTGTACTACAGAGAGCTTTAGGTTACAACAAAACTTTAGATGCTTCCGAGGCGGACATGTGGGAAGACCAATGGTTAGAAAAATGACTTAAAGTGAAGATGACATATTTTATAAGGATTTATCTGGAGATGAATCGGATGGTTCAGATGTTAAAGACGAAGATTAAAAAAGCGATTCAGAAGTAGACGAAGACGACCTTGGTAATGAAAATGAACTTAGTGTGTTACTATATCAATTTTAAGCTGTGGCGCCAGTGGGAGATGTTGATATGCCGAATGAAGCCGCAGCTGACGATTGACAAGGCCACGCTGACTGGTGAGTATAGCAATTTTATAACACGGAACGACATTTAAAACCCAAATAAAAGATAGTTTTATGGAATTTTTCGCCCAATGATAACACGTGACGAAAGTCAGTGTTGTAGGGAAATACCATCCATGAAGGCACAAATTGTTTCGTGGGAGCTGTATAACCTAGCATCAAGCATTTCACAATATTTGTATTGATCTCTTTATGTTATCGAGTCATTTAGCTCTAGTTTCTAAGTTCTTACATGTAGGTAAGGTGTTGAAATTGCCGTGATCAAGAAGATAAATTATAAGAAGTCGATAAATTTCATAACAACCAACAGTATTTCGCAATTGTAGAAAGAACACGTTTTGTGAAGAAACAAATATCAATTTCCTTCGATTTAGTAATAGCGGTAGGATAGGGGCTACCAAATACTCTAGAAAAGTCAACAAAATACTGAGTCTATCAACAGGGTGCGGTTAACAATAACGCGCGAGACAAAACCTGTTTCAAATAACAGCCCCTGCGGGGCGCTGGGCGTAAATTTAAATTTGATTGAAAATTTACTTAACGATTATATTCCGTTAAATGAGTTACATTTTCAGAAAGCCCGTCGTTCAATTAACTAGAAAAATATCAAGTACCTTAGTGTCTAATCAATCAAGTCAACTTGCCACTATATCTTTAAACTAATTGCAATAAAAGTCGCTAGAGGACTTGGGCCTAGGGTGGTACCTTGAGCATTCACTTTAAAAAATGTTACAAGGGGGTGGCCAGCTTTATTATTTCGAATCAAAAATCAAAATCAAGAATCGTAAGTGTTATAAATCAGATATTTAAATCCTGGTTTTATTGATCATTAAATGTTCTTTGCTTATTATATACATACTCAGTTGTGTATTACTTTACTCACCCGGGTTAAAAAGTGGATTATCGACTTGGGCCGTTACGCTATTTTTGTACAATCTGATGTGGATATGAATAAATAAATTATTATTAATAATATTATTATACCTGTTTTGAATTGAATTGTCACTCCGTGTACTCCGACAACACACGGTAGACCATACTCCCTGGCGACTACGGCTCCTAAATGAAAGGTTTTGCTTTGAAATGCACATGTAATTACTTCTCTTTTGAAATATCCTTTATCAAAATGATTGATAACATTTTCATTTAAAATTTTACCAATCGAGCTATACCCTTAATACGATCACATTGTAATTCAGATTATTAATATTACTTTATCAAATAAATTTTTTTCAAAATTGATCCCTTAATATTTGGCATACAAACAATCACCAATTTTGTAGTGGATCACAATAGAAGAAATTAGTGAATTAGGATTCGTATATTGGGTCAGTCTTACCATGGGACACTAATCCTCCCAACTCCGTGGCCACGCCACCAAGCATTGGAAAGAAAGGACTCCATCCTATATCAGTGCTGTGCGCAATCAGAATCTCGCCACTCTGAAATGTTAGGAAAATGATTAATCTTAATTGAAAAGGAAGGGATGGGTGCCTTATGGGTTTTTTTAATTTTATTATTTGATCATCTTCAAAAGAATAAATAAAACGTTAATATTGCATGAGTAATATTGAATAGAACCTCTAAATGCGAAGCTTCTTCAACTGATGTGGCGACTCTCGCAAATCCTTCCGCTATTCCGGTACTGACTGGGGTTCCTGTAAAACCAAAATCATTTTACATTTTCATTTAGATTGAAGAATGCATCTGTTATTTATGCAGCAGTTTCGCACGAGAAATTCTATTGTAAGTTCGGTGAGAACTCCTTGATACGGCTGAATTAGTGTTTGGTTTGTTTGGTTTGATAAACACACCAGCCCCAGTAGATTATCAACTAAAACATTTAAAACAATATCCTTTTAATAAAATAACATTATTTTCCTGTTAACTCGATTTCGGGCTGAGAAAGGAAACCATTGTAATAAAGAAATCACTACAGTTTTCTTTATTTTCCAGAATTGAGGTAACACGAGTGGCTGCACTAATAAACAGTATCTTGCACTAAATAAAATTGAAAATCAGTAAATTAATTTTTATATACCCAAATTCAATTCTTCCCTTTAAGGATCAACTGATTATATCGATTTTAATGGATCAGTTTCAGATAGCGCTCACTATGGTTAAACACGCAAATATTGAAATATAAGTATTATATTTTATAAAAGTACTGTAACCGACTTAAAAATTTTCACAATTAAAACCCCAAAGAAAATGTTGAGTCTTTTCTTATAGAATTTTAACTTCCGGTGTTATACATTATATGTTGGTCTTAGTTAAAGAATTTTGAACATTTGTTAAATTCGTTTTTACCCCCCGCGTAACAGTCTTTCGAGATTATCTGAAACATTGGACAAAACGAAAAATGAACTTTCTTTACCTCTCATAATTAATGATCCTACAGAGGAGACTCTCTTTGCGTAATTAATCTAAATATTTATAATTGAAAAATCAAAGAATAATTATATTTTGCAGATTAAATCGTTACAAATTAATCTATCGGAATTTTTTAATTCTGTTAATTCTAACCCTTAAATTAAAAATGACAAATAAAATTAAAATAGTTCTTACGGGGACTGGATAACCTCGGCTAATTTCTGGAAATTTAATTGCATCCATTGTCGGAAACAACGCCTTTCTTCTAAACGCCCTAAAAATTAATAAAAATATGAAATTAAAATCAACAAGTTGGCCAGCCAAAATATACCTCTCCTCAGAAGAATTGTCCCTAGTGGTATTAATTTCTCGAGATAACCCTTAAAGATATATCTCCGCAATTTAGAGTTATTTGTTATAAATGTTATCCCAGTTCTATCCCGCCCGGTATAAAATTTTAATTATAATTAAAATAATTGAGACGAAACGACCAATTTTAATTTATTCAGAATATCATAAGTTAAAAGTTACAACAGTGAGTTAGACGTACTATAACAATGATCAATTAAATTAAACCCTTTTTACAGTACAAGTTTATCAGTTGAATATAATACGAAGCAAATTTTAATGAAATAAATATCTACAGAGGGTATTATAACGACCGTTCGCTTTTTGTTTTATAATTTAAACGGAATCGGGCCGATTTTAATTAAACGATAGTTATCGAAATTTTGTTAAAAGAATTTTCCCTAAGGCCGCGCGATAAATTTACAAGAATAATTTCCCGTCGCCGTTATATCGAAAATTTAATTGTTTCGGGATTGCCAGAACTGTAATGTTGTGGGCGAGTGATTAGAAAATAAAATGGCAACCAGAATTATGCAAAATTATAAATGTTTATTTTTATTCAGAACAGTCTATGGAACGTTCTAGATTTAACTTTCATCAATAACCCAACAATATATATCCCTTCTATGTTATTGCATAGAACTGGTACTCAAGTGTCTAAGACTAGATTTGTCTTAGTTCATCGTGATTGAAAAATAAACTAAACACACTTACACTTAAGTAAATATCATAAATTATACTGCGTAATTTTAACTTAATTCAAACTACCTAACTATAAACTCTGTCTTAATTAACAGCTGAGAGCTGTTCGCTACTAATTACTTCCAATCTACCTAATAAGCCTCACAGGTTGAGTTGACAATTTCAATAGTATAATTAGGTTATTCCAATTCAAAAAATAATAATAATCAATTTTATCTTACAGCTGCCTTGAGTTCACAATTACTTTGACACTTTCAGTCTTAAACACGCACTGTTCATACACTTAAGTCCATTCACTCACGTTCCAAACGCGAAACACAATTTCTTGACCGAAGACCGAACATACTAATTAAAACCGGAAAGTTACCTCATAACTTTTGACCGACACCAGGACCCCGTCCTGTAGTAGTTCGTCTGACAGCCAAGAACTTAGAAAGACTAAATCTTCTATGTTGACGGCAACGGCCTTATATACGTTTATTTTGTGTTTTTTTTGACCCGTCGAAATTTGACTATTTAAAGTTCGAAAAATTGAAGAGATTATATTTTTTATCCGGTTTGATTGATAGTTCTCCACACGGTGGCGCTATATTATTACTTTGATATAGTTTCCGCGGGAGTTTTGAATAATTATCCTTTTTCTAAGCGTTATTAAAAGGTAACAATGAACTAATTTTTGTGTTTTAACGAAATTTTGTTAATAATTTAACAAAAATTTAAAACAAAACCAAAAACCGTACCAAAGAATAAACAAACAAAGTTCAATAAACAATATATACAGATATTGTATTAATCCGTTTAGTAAAAAAACCCGCCTTATCATAATTGTTCCTTTACTTTAATATTTTCCCTAAGGAAGTCAATGGCTCGGCGGTGAACTATCCGCATTGTTACAATGCGTCCCGAGTTCAATTCCTGATCACGATCAAATTTTACATTAAAAAACTAAGATATTTAATTAAATATAAGATTAATATAATCTATAAATATTTAATTAAATATAAGATTAATATAATCTATAAATATTTAATTAAATATAAGATTAATATAATCTATAAATATTTAATTAAATATAAGATTAATATAATCTATAAATATTTAATTAAATATAAGATTAATATAATCTATAAATATTTAATTAAATATAAGATTAATATAATCTATAAATATTTAATTAAATATAAGATTAATATAATCTATAAATATTTAATTAAATATAAGATTAATATAATTTATAAATATTTAATTAAATATAAGATTAATATAATTTATAAATATTTAATGAAATATAAGATTAATATAATTTATAAATATTTAATTAAATATAAGATTAATTTAATTTATAAATATTTAATATGATGTAGAATAAATTATAGTACCAAACGTTATAACTTTGTAAAGGACATTCGCCAAAGCTGTTTTTTCGAAAAACACCGTTAATTAACAAGCGTTGGTGGCTGAGTGGTTAGAGTACATCTCTTGCAAGAGGCAGACCTGGGTTCGATTCCCGGCCGGCGACCAAAAATCGCAAGTTGTTACTAAGACGAATACCGTGTACAATTGGTGGAAACCCTGCCATTGGACTTTGAGAGGTTGCATAACACTCAGCACTCGGTCCGTCCCCAAGTCATTCAGAAGAAGTTGGAGAGAAAACGCCCATAGAAACACAACAGACTCAACATCTAAAATCATCATAACACAGATACAACAAACTCAACACCCACAACCGTCATAACACGAACTCAACATTCACAACCTGCACATAAACATTACAATAACGAAATATCCAATTAAAAGTGTCGCGACGGTGAGCGTTGACGAAAAAAGACCAAAGAAACCAAACCCAACCACAAATCAATCCGTCAACGCTGACCGTCACACAGTGGTTTTGCCAACCCTTCGAGAAACTGCGTACGCAGTGATTACCCTTTGCCCCGAAAATGCGAACGCGTTCGCAGGCCTGACAGACAGACCCACAGACACGGTGATTGTATAACAAAACTTCTCCTAGGGGACTTTGTCCCCTCGGAGAGGTAAAAATGTTTACACACAAGGGGTAGAGCACATGAAAGACCAGCTTTGGTTTGTACGCGGACAGATAAAGTTTTATTGACCAATGAACTCTCTATAAGCGGACTAAAAACATTTTATAAGTAACGCGTGAAAGAATAAAATTTTTCAAGGCGATAGCAGCATCATTTCCCGTCACTCCCGCAAATAGATAGTAGGCCCTTCAATAAAATCCCCTTGATAGTCATTGCAGCCTTGCCGGATATGATTTCTAATAACCATCCATTTTAATGAACAATTTGTTGATAAAAACTGAAGCTTACTTTTGTATTAAAGCTGGAGATCTGGTCTTAAGTAGCTCGTCCAGTTCATCGACGGTGAAAAAGAAGATGAGCTCACGGTCTGGCAGTCTCCCTTCGTTGACCATCAGGTCACCCATTTGGCAGTAAGCCATCCTCAGTTTATTCATAATTTTTATCGTCAAAGACTAAAAATTAATATTATATTTTCTAGATAAACAGTTTTTTTAAATTAACGTTAAATATTGATCAAGGTCGGAGCTACATGTTTACTACCCGGTTAGATTTCAGATTGATAGTTGCACACTGTTCGTTAATTACTTAACGTATATACGACAATAACGGTAGTGATTCAGTGTAGACCTATATTGGATTTGTTTAAAAAGGGACCGATCAAACGAAAGTACCTTCGATTGTTCTCGGAGTCCGACAGCTCTCCGGCATAAAGGAATCGCAATGAAAGCGAACAATCTGAAAATATAAAGAAAAGGGAATTAACACTTGTCACTCCTGATCTGATCAGACGCTTGTTTCAAAACATGCTTCATCGTGCCCAAACCTAACTTGTAAAATTCTTATGTTTATTCAAATAAAATGTTCAATTAAATCTTTCAGATATTTCTTTCATAACTTCTTGGAAAAGTTTTCTTTTAATTTAACCAATTTAATGAAAATTTTCGCAGCACTCTAAAACTTTCTCATTGAAACCATTTTTTTTGCAGCTACCGGTGAAAAAATAATTTTTACAAAAACGCGAAATTACTTCTGAAATTTAGTATTTAGTTACTGAAAAAAATGCCCAGTTAGAGCAATTAAAAACGCGCTGTTTATGTCCGCTATAAAAATAAACGGTTTTCAACATAGGTCGACCACATTTGGTATATTATCTCATGGTACCCTGACTGTGGTTTTCGACGGTTACACTCGGCAAAACAAATTTATTTAATTAAATTAATTTAGTAATTAGATATATCCGCTATAAACGCTAGCTATATATGTCTCATTCAACTTGTTAAAAAGTTGATATTTTAGCGTAAATGGGCTCGAGCGATTTTGTGGGTGCTCCCCGAAGTAAAAAAAATGCGGGAGCCTTTTACGCTAAAATATTAAAGAACGCGTGGAACATTTTAACAAGTAGAACAAGACATGAATTAAAGTTCGACGAGTCGCCTTTATATAAAGATCTAACATTAAAAACTGAACTGAACTCCTACGTATCTCGTAACGATACGGTATAACAAGTTCAGCGAGCGAAATGACTTTATAGAAAGGTTTATGTTTTCTAATATTTAAAGATGAGTGTTTGTATCAATGTTTGTGCGCTCTAGGAATATACAGGTTTCAACTTAGGTTGATCACACATTTGGAAATACCGGTAATCCAGCTATAGGCATATTGTCCCGCGAAATACCGGGCAATCTAGCTATAGATATTTTTCCACGGGAAATACCAGAAATCCAAGCTAAAGACATATTTCCCCGGAAAATACTAGAAACCCCAGCTATAGGTATACTTCCGAGGAAAATACCGGTCACGCTAACTATATATATAGACATTTTTTTCTCGGGAAATACTGGTCACTCCAACTAAAGACGTATTTCCCCGGGAAATACCCTAAATACCAGCTACACTTTCTAAAAATGGTTGGGTAAAATATTTTTTGATCAATTTTGAGTCACTTGTGACCCAATTCGGGTTATTACAACTTTTTTGGGTAGCTGGGTTTCACCAAGGCTTTTGGGTTATTTATGGATTATAGCGCCAGCCCAACTTGTGTTATTTCCTGCCGACAATGTAGTAAAATAAATTTGTTCGTCTTTTTTACTTTCTGTTAAAAAAAAGTTATTTCCCACTTTTTCGAATATTCGTTTCCCACCTCACAAACTAGCGACAAACGTTGGAAAGAATTTGGTTAAAGGTAAATTAATTTATCATACTTAAGATTGCGTTTAGAATTATATCAGACTTATAAATTGTTTATTTTTATATTTAATTTGCCTAAATCTAGGCTGTTGACAAGTTTCCACCTCTTCACCAGCAGCTTTCCAGACTGTTTTAATAAGCCATAGCTCTTAAAAAGCCTAAGATTTGGGTCTTTTAACTGGTTGCTTTGTTAAAGCAAGAAGTACTATTAATCTTCTTTAATAGTAGTTCCGTTAATTATTAATCAAAGCCAATATTTAAAGTGTCCTACTTAAAATTGACGTAACGTTGACTTTTATAATTGGTAGTATAAAACACGTTTGTTAAGTTCGCATGGTACATCAGAGGCGAGCAAAAGTTGACAATGCTTGCTTTTTTGAAAATCTCCCAAGATTAGCGCACGTGTTTCACTAACAATTGTCAGTGAGGAAGCCCCACTGAGCAATTCCTACGTGAACGCTGAAACATTCACTAGCCCATGAAGGTTCATGGCGGGGTGAGCGAGATCGTTAGAGCGTCAATGAGCGGAATACCATATTTGGTATTTTTTTGAAGGTATGGTTGGTAACAAAAGTTAAAATTTCAGACAGTGACTCAAACCAGATCGGTCTCACCCATTGGGGCTAATCAGCACTCGTGTAGGAATTCCGTCTTTACGAGGATGAAGCTGCCAATATCAGTAAACTAATATAAATCCAAGGTGCCCCATATGTGAGCAGTCCATTGCAATTTATAGTGAGGTTATTCACCTATTATTGCATGGCCGTCGCTATACAGCAGACAACAATTATGCTAGGGCTTCCGTTTGAAAATCCAACGTTAAAAATTATATCCCATGTCAAAATTTATTTCAGAGAAAAGGGCGAACGGGTCTACTTTTGGAATCTCTGGCTGAAATTTTGACTTTTAATATAGGCCCAGTTAGATTTTCAAACGGAAACCCGAGCATAAGAGTTGTCTGTTGTATAGCGACAGCCATGCAATAATAGGTGAACAACTTCACTATAAATTGCAATGGATTGCTCACATTTATGAGGCCCTGGCTGTATATTAGTTTAATGGTATCGGCTGCTTCTTCCGAGTAAAGACGGAGTTCCTACACAGTGCTGATAGCCTCGAATTGAGAAACGGTCTGCGGTTTGAATCTCTGACTGAAATTTGGATATATATTTCGTAACGTTGGAGTTTCAAAAAGAAGCTCGAGCCTAAAAGCTGTCTGCTGTATAGCGAACGTCATGCAATACAAGGTGAATAACTTCGCTGTAAAATTAAATGCAATGCTCACATATAGGGCACCCTGGATGTATAATGGTTAGCAATAGTGGGAATGGTAGAATAAGTACCTTCACGAGTGAATATATATCAAATTTCTGATGAAGTAATTCAGTTCTTTGGGTCAAATATATATTTGGCTCTCTTAATAGGGCGACATTTTCAATCAACCCTTATAATAGTTCTTTTTATAAACTAACGTGGCATTCTGGTTTAAAAGTTGCTCTTACGTCACAGTCTCTTACTTTCACAAGCCTACTAGCGCGCGCTACAGTCGTGAGGAATATTGTTTTTTTTAGCGCGCGTGCAAAATATCCCAAAAAAGCTGTGTCTTCTGACGTAAGAGCAACATTTTAACAAGCTGGGCAAGACCACTTTTTATTTTATAAAATCAACTATTGGGAATTTTAAACTACCAAGATATTCGGGTTGAATTAAAAATTAAACCTTAAAATTGGATCTATTTTGAATAGAACCCATGTTTTGGGGTTAATATTATATTACCCAAACATTTGGCGTAATTTTAGATTGACCCACATTTGGGTAATATTTTTGCCCAATTTGGGCAAAATTTTACCCATTTTGTGAACCATTTGACCCAACCTTTTTAAGAAAGTAGGCATATTTACCCGGGAAACTTCGGGCACCCCAAATATAGTCATACTTCCCCCGGAAATACCGGGCACTCCAGCTATAGGTATATTTCCCCGAGAAATACCAGAAACCTCAGCTTTAGGCATATTTCCCCGTATCTATATATATCTATATGTATACAAATATATCTATATATCTATCTATCTATACTTATAAATATATATCTATATATCTATCTATCTATACTTATAAATATATATCTATATATCTATCTATCTATACTTATAAATATATATCTATATATCTATCTATACTATATATATATATATATATATATATTTATATATATATATCTTTCTATATATATATATATATATATACAGGGTGTTTTTTCCTCGAAAAAGTGATTGTTTTTAAACACTTGTATTTTCTAGAAAATTGAAATTTTAACTGTACATTATACGTGCCGGGAGACACTTTCTCTCAAAATTGCATCTAAATCTAAAAATATTTTAACGTTTTTTGAAAATTTAAATTTTAACCTCTAGGAGCTATAAGAAAATTGTCAATGAGAAAATTGTAGAGCGTCACCGAAAACGTACAAATAGCGTTGGCGCGAAAAAAATAGACGTCTTTTTCACTGAAAAAATACGACTTGAAAAAGTGACAGGTTGGACAAGCTAAAATAACTTTTTCTGAATTCCATTGGGAGAGTAGTGTAACTTTATGAAAGTCAGAAATTTGTTAATCTGGTGTTTAATGCAATAAACACCGCTGAAAAATCGAGGAGCCAATGGCGAAGAAGGTATTACACGATTTAATTTCGTAGGATGAAAATTCCGAATTTTTTTAAAAACAAAGAGACATTTTATTTATCTACCTACAAACAAAATGTATAAGTACGTTTCGAAAATACCACCTTCGGCTGTGATGAAGGCTTGGGCGCGAACAATCATAATGTCGAAGGCGGCTTGAATCCTTTCCGGGGTTACTTCCCGGCAAGCGCTTACAATTCGTTGACGCAGCTCTTCAAGGGTCTCAACCGGAGTGGCGTACACCTTGTCCTCGACGAAGCCCCAAAGAAATAAATCCAACGGAGTCAGATAGGGTGACCTTGCTGGGCAGTGTACGGGACCGTTTCTCCCATTCCATCGTTGTAAAAATTCGTTGTTTGGGTAATCTCTCGCGTCTCTGTGGTAATGAGGCGGGGCACCGTCTTGCTGAAATCACAGTCTTGCTCGTTGCGCCAACGACAGTTCGTCAAGTTGTTGTTCTAGCTCATTTCTCAAGAAATCTAAATAACTCTGGCCAATTAGATTTTGCGGTAAGAATACTGGACCAATTAACCGGTTTCCAACACGACCAATCCAAACATTCAAGCGCCCATATTGAAATTGGTGACGGTGTTCATATCCCCAGTGTGGATTTGTGTCTTCTGAAATATGATTATTTTGGTGATTGTAAGGGCCATCTCTTGCAAACGAGGATTCATCCGAGAATAGCATGTTGCGGAGAAATTGTGGGTAGTCGTGCACAGAATTTAGCAGCCAGTTGCAAAAATTCAGCCGTAGTTGAGGGTATCCATCTCGTACTTATGCCTATGTAAAATTTCCCAAATTCGAGTTTAGCTGCAAGCCAAATTGCATTAAAATTGCCCAACTTGTCACTTTTAGAGTCGTATTTTGTCAGCGAAAAAGACGTCTATTTTTTCGCGCCAACGCTAATTGTACGTTTTCGGTGACGCTCTACAATTTGCCCCATGTCAATTTTCTTATAGCACCTAGCGGTTAAAATTTAAATTTTCAAAACACGTGAAAATATTTTTCGATTTAGATGCAATTTTATTAGAAAGTGTCCCCCGGCACGTATAATTTACAGTGCAAATTTCAACACAAGAAAACAAAATCACTTTTTCGAGCAAAAAAAAACCACCCTGTATTTATATATAACAGTACTGTCTCTCTATCTCTATCTATATCTATCTATATATATCTTTCTTTAAATAATAAATATCTACCTCTCTATATAAAATGTAAATATAGAGATATATATATACACCATTTCAGAGTACGTTTAAAGAAGAAGTTTTTGTTTAAATTTATTTCACAGGTTGAATTCCAGTGTTCATATTGTTAAATATAGCTCTCGACCTATAATTAAGGCATAGGCCTAAATTAAAAAAATTGGCGTTGAAATAAACGGAATACTTCTTTTTCCAATCTAAAGGAATGGCGAGGTTTCGAATAGTTTCTCTCAGTGATAGAACCTCTTTCTTAGACTCCTTTTTGCCACCTTCACATTTCGACATAGCCTAATAAAATATCCATCAGTTTTCTCAAATACTCTAAACAATCACAGATTTATTATACCTGAAGATTTTTAACCAAAGGTAGAGGATCAGCACCCCAAGTCTTCGAATAAATATCAAACTGTAAATAAAATTGACGCCATTCGTAATGAAACTAGGTTCAAAAAGCGGATTTTGATTTAATTGGTATACCTCTTTGTAACATCTGTGTCCGTGTAATTGAAGAAATTTCTTAAAGGCCACACCAGCTTCACTTCCTGTCGTATTTAACCAATTCAAAGCATCCTAAATAAATTTTTTTAAATGATTAATAGGAATTGGCTGTTGCTATAATGATAGCAAAATGTGTTGACTCAATATTTCAGTTTCAATTTCTATAATCCGTGTTTTGACTTGAAGCTGAATTTGATGGAAGTTAAAAGTTATATCTCAAGTGTTTTCCCTAACTTGTAGGATTTTAGCGTGGAATGCTGGCTAAAGGTATAGTATAATCTTGCATTTCCATTGTGTAAAACGTTATGCTATTACTTTTTTGTCAGTATAGGTGTAGATCGAATAAATGAACTCTTTAATTAGAAAAAGTCATATTTTTCTCTAAACTTTTTCAAAAACAATCTATTCAGCAGATTAACCATATGAGCCCGTATAAAATAGAATACAAATATAAACTTAAGTCTTAACTAGGCAGGATAATGTAATTCTTAGATTTAAAGCACGAGTTGCTTTCGGTTAATATGTATTTGAGTGGGCTGGGCTTTGGTAATTACATGACCGGAAATCAGTAAGCCTAAAATTAGCACATAATATTAATCTGCCAATTTTCTGTTCATCGTTTTAATTTCCTTAACTTTCCAATTAACATTGAAAAATATGGTTAAAAACCTTTTAATTATCACATCTCATATCACACGAATTAACCAAGAACCGATGTAATGCCAAATATTAAGTTTTGGAATATATTGCTCTTTCGTTAAGTTTTCTCAGTAACAATTATCCCTCTTTCGCTTCTCCCCCCTTAAGTTTCGTTAAAAATATCTTTCCTGAGTTTGAATGCTGGCCGTTCGCTTTGACAATTGTTTATTCTCAGTTGGAGTTCTGCGATGGTGCCCCCAGGCGCTGTAGCAGAGTCGTCCCTAAATTGGTTTAGAAGACTAGTGCGCATAGTCTCTATTCCCCGACCCCGTCTTTGTCCTTGGTCCGATAGTCCTTCCCCTGTTATTTTCTTTTGAGGCATTGTCATAAGCCGCCCGTTGCCAAATGTTAGTCCCATAAAGTTCCTTAGTTTCATTATTCATTTCGAACTCTTATTCCAAGAATTGAGAGTTGCCATAAAACCAGTAATGTGTGCATCGGTATCGATGATTAGATTTCATGTTAAAGTATTTTTTTGTTATATTACTTTTAAAAATTGAATGTGTAAAAATTAAAGTGGTTATTTATTTTTATTTATGGTCTTTGACCTTGGATCATGCTCGAGGTGTGCGGGCCTTACCGACTTCCAGCGAAAGTGTTCCGACCTCTGACCCTGGGGGTAATCAAGACTAAGTGCCGCTTGGTAATTAGACTTGGCACATCAAACCTTGGCCTATTGGGCAATTCAAATATGGATGCCGAGAGATTATTGGGTCCAAGTGACACTATATCAAACCCGGATGAAATAGGTCACTGCCCCCTTTTGATTAGAATCAGAAATCAGTGATTTAGAGAAACAGAACGAAAACTAGAAATGTTCACCGGTGCTTCTTGGGAGCGGTTCCTCCACGCCAACTCTAACTATGCGCGGTCCGCGATAACCGGAGCCAGCGATCCTCCATCTCTACGGGCTACCTCGTTGGACGCTGCCTTAATTTCCCTAGAGTATAATTTTAACTCATAATGGCGATTCGTCGCTACTTCCGCGTTAGCCACAAACTATGGTTAGCGGTGTGCAATCGGGTTATAAGCCGATAATACGGCTCCCAAAAACTTTGATGGCCTTCGGGCGTAGAACATTGTAAGTGTTGTTTTAATAATTATTCTATTTTAGTATTTTGGTAAAGTTACCATTTTTATATGCCTCTGGCATTAACCCTACGGGTTAATTTGTTATGTATTTGAGTGTATAACATTTTCAAGGCCTTCGCGCCATTTATTGTTTTGTTTAATGACATACATTTCTGGAGTCATCTATTAAATTTTACCTATGGCAATTCTCAATGAATGGTTTTATTTCCTTAGTAGCTAAGCCGAAACACATCCCTAAGATTTTTGAGCCAAGTAAAAGTTACTATCTCGCTTACCCCAATAGTGTCAGTTATGCGAGTACCCGGAGCAACAATAAATTGTTAATGGGATAAATATTCTGTTACACCAATTCATTTAACAGATAATGTAGAAGATTAAATGTAGAAATAAAAAGCATTTAAGTCTTACATCGGTTTTCATTTCGTTAAAAGACGTTGCACTCGTGCATTTTGAGATGGTTTCAGACAATTTCTAGAAAACGAAATATTAATTGTATTACAAACTCATAAAAAGATCACATTCTTATATGGACGGTAATGCGAAACATACTTCTAATAAATTGGGAACATCGGCACTTTCAACTTCGTAGCAGGATGACAAAACATAGGCGAAATCTCTGAAAACATTCGGACCCCATGCTGTAATTAAAATAAAAAAATAATAAATTTTAGTCAACCATCAAATGGTAGGAGACTCTTTACGGGATTCGCGTCTCCTAACACAAAGAAATCCTAAATAAAAAGAAAATTTCTAGAAGTTAAAGGTTGTTCAGGCTTAGAACAGTTAGAATTATTACTGGAGTTACAAATTGGTCTTTTAATTAATTTTTAATATGCTTTACACTACAAAAATGTTTTGAAGTCGCAACATATTTTCTCGTGCCTTGATCAAATTAGAAAAAATACCGGTACCAACCTTTATTTGCTGACTTCAGAATTGACAAAAGAAATATGTTGCACATTGAAGAAGAAAGGGAACAATTCAGATGAATACCACAACACTATTTCATTAAAAATAATTATAACTATGTGCTGAATATTATAAAACAGCCAAAGCAAAAACACGAGAACCACCAATGGTCTAGAGAGTGAGGAGTAAAAACGCGAACAAGAGACCAAGAAGTGGGGGAAAATATGCGGAACTTCCGCCGATAGGCCTTCAAGGCGAAATACTTAATTAAGACTAACCCACAATTTGAAATGTTTTCAAAATATTAAAGACGCGAGGCGCTAGACGTTAACACGCGACAACAAAAGGAGAAAACAAACACGCGACAAAAGGGGGTGGACTACAAAAGCTAAAAAGGACTGTCATAAAAGGGGGCGCACTGGGAGATGTTAGCTCCGTCCAAAGGGTCCTATCTCCTACCTCCGACTTCGGTCAGGTGTGGGCTGGATACTGGGCTTCGGCCCAGGCTAATGGAGAGGGGCCGGGCAAACCGGCCGCCTCGGCGGATTGGGTTGCTTGCTGTGGGGCTGCGGGCCTCCGTATGAGGGCGCGGCGGACCCATCTCCCGGCCTTTTGGATCACACCGGGATCTCCGGTGCCAGCTGTGCCGGGTTATGCGGGCTGCAGTGTGCCTGCCGTTCCCCTTTAGGCGCTCTCTCCAAAGGGCTTGGCTCCCTGCCTCTGTAGGTGGGGTGTCGGCCGGAGTTGCTAGAGCATCTGTTCTCTATCCCACTGCTGTGTGCGAAGTGGCGGGCTGGTCGTCCCATTGTTGCACCTTCTGCTGGGTTGAGCGGCTTGCGTCGAGGGTGCGACCATCAGTAGTAGGGTTCTGCTACCCATGCTGGTTTTGTCATCTGTCCGGGCTTGTGGACGCTGGCGTAGGGCATTCTGATGATAGGCCTCCGGTGGTGTGGTTTTTTGTTACCGGTACACCGGGCTATAAATTTTGACACCATGTCATAAAAGGGGGGCCTAAAATGGGTTAGAGTGTGCAATAACTGGTGGCTTTACCGGGGAGTCGGGGTCCGGCTCTTGTAACCCATAAGGGCGGTAGCGCACTGGGAGATGTTAGCTCTGATCAAATGGTCCTATCTCCACCTCCGACTTCGGTCAGGTTTGGGCTGGATACTGAACTTCGGTTCAGGCTAACGGAGAGGGTCCAGGCAAACTGGTCGCCTCGGCGGATTAGGTAGCCTGCTGTGGGGCGGCGGGCCTCCATATGCGGGCACGGCGGTCCTGTTTCCCGGCCTTTTCGAACCACACCGGGATCTCCGGTGCCAGCTGTGCCGGGTTACTTGGACTACTGTGTGCTCGTCGTTCCCCTTTAGGAGCTCTTTCCAAAGGGTTTGACTCGAGTTGCTATAGCATCCATTCTTAATCCCACTGCGGTGTGCGAAGTGGGGATTGGTCCACCCATTGCTGCACCTTCTGCTGGGTTGAGTGGCTTGCGTCAAAGTAGTAGGGTTCTGCTACCCATGCTGGATTTGTCACCTGTCCGGGCTAGGGGGACGCTGGCGTAGGGCACTATTATGATAGGCCTCCGGTGGTATGGTCTCTGTTACTAGGTACACCGGGCTATAAATTCTGACACACTGTCATAAAAGGGGAATATTCGCAAAAAGTTTGATGCACAATTAAAGGGGAAAAAACGACCAAAGAAAAACCAGAGGCGAGGGGACCAAACATAAAATGCTTGCGATTAAACCCCTACCCGACAACCAAAAAACCGTCCTCGTTCGAAAAAGACGACAACCGAGCAATATCGAACGTGGGCGGGAAAAACACGAAGTTGGGATGACCACAAAAAAACACAACAATACCCCCTAAAAAAAGTTTCTTCGCTTACGCAGAATTTGCTCTTCAGATAAGGACTTCAACAACAAGGCCATCGAAATGCGCGATTGTTTTTCGGCAAGAGGTTACTCTACCAAGGTTCTACAGCTTGCTCTTACCAAGGCCTCTGCGGTTACACGCGATGATGCTCTTGCCGTTCACCCCAAGAAGCCCACCACTGAGAGGCCTTCTGCCGTCTTGACGTATCATCCGCAAATTCATCGAATCGAAACTGTTATTCGGAAAAACTATCACCTTTTACAGATGGACCCAGACACAAGCCATATTTTCAGGAATCCGCCTTGATTTGGTTACCGCCGTGATATTAACGCGCGATCTATCCTTGTTTCTAGCTCCTTGCCGGGACATGAGGCCAGCGCGACTTACGAGGGTACCCAAAAGTGCAATCGCCCGCGGTGTAACACTTGCACTTTTGTGTCTGGTGATCTACTGGTGCGTGTGTCTGAAGCGGGATTTCCAGATCAAAGGGTCTTTCACCTGCACGACGCGACGTCCAATCTCGTTTACGCTCTTAGCTGTAAAGTCTGCTCGATGCTCTACATCGGTGAGACTGAAAGGCGGCTCGCCGACAGGTTCAGGGAGCATCTCAACGACATTAGAAAGACGCCAGCAAAGAGCCAGGTCACCGAACATTTCAATCACGTTCACAACATCAATGAAGTTTCCATCCGCGTCATGAAAACAACTAATCTCCCCACGAAAGGCCGCCGCACTGAAGAAAACCGCCTCATTTTCATTTTAGCCACAGAGTTTCCGTCGGGGTTAAACATAAAATTAGTTTTTAACTAGGGTGGTTCGTTTTTTAATGGGTATTGTTGTGTTTTTTGCGGTCATCCCGACTTCGTGTTTTTCCCGCCCGCGTTCGACATTGCTCGATTGTCGTCTTTTTCGAACGGGGACGGTTTTTTGGTTGTCGGGTAGGGGTTTGTTCGCAAGCATTTGATGTTGGTTTCCTCGCCTCTCGTTTTTCTTTCGTCGTTTTTCTCCCCCCTTTAATTGTTCATCAAACTTATTGCGACTTCCCCCTTTTATGACAGTCCTTTTCAGCTTTTGTAGTCCCCCACCCCTTTTTGTCACGTGTTAGTTTTCTCCTTTTGTTGTCGCGTGACGTAAATGATTCAGGAATATGTTTTTTGATTTTAAAAACAGTCTTTTGAAGAAGGTGATTCCAGTTGGATATTTTTTTTATAATAATAATAAGCTAGGCTAATACCCAAGGCACCACCTTATAGGCCCGAGTCATCTAGCGATTTATAATGCCTTTAAACAGGTGGCCGGGTTACAATGCGTAGGTGGGTGGTGGAAAGCCCTTCATGCCACGCGAGCCAACAGCTCCCTACACTAACTATTACCCTTAACCTCAACACGTTTTTATGGGAAGGGGAAACGGAAGAACTTGGGGGAAAACCCCTTTAACCAGTGGGGAGAGAACTTGCAAACTCAACGCAGAAGGAGTAGTTCCTAGTTTTCACTCAGTGCCACAAGTTGAGATCGAACCCGGCTCCTCTTGCTTCGAGTCGAAAGCGCTATCCACTCCGTCTTGGGTAATTGTTTTAAAGAAACTGCACGAGATAGAGTATCGAAATTTCCAGGGTATTATTTCTAGTGTGATATCGCTTTAAATCCTAAATTTCAGAAAAATCGGAAATAATTTAGGGTTTTGGTTAAACATATTTTTTCACCTGTAGGTGCTAGAAAAAACGTTTATATGAGAAAGTTGTAGAGTGCTGTCGAAAATGTTCAAAGAAACTGGTTTCATTGGAAAAGAACACTTTTTCATGAAGATATGAGCTGATGAAAAAAATCTGTCCATAGGGGCCAATATCTTTCCCATTTATGTTCATTAATGAAAGAAATCACGTTCAAAGATTAAATTCCAAAAAAGTACATGTAATTTACCAAAAAGCCAATTTAGTCCTAGAGTAGGCCTAAAAACGTATCAGTAGGCCAACTACATACAAATAACAAGTTTTCAATTAGTATTTAATGTGAAATATTTTTGTTTTCAACCATTTTCTAACGTTTATTGAGTCTAATCAGCGTGCTTTTATGGTCAAGTTATTTTATGGCGAAGCCAATCTTAACGCGCAAAGGCTTAGTGAATTGTTCACCGTTCGATAACCAGATAGAAGACTAAGCCACAACACCGTTCTTGGAGCTGTTCATGACTTTCAGACTTAAGGAAACGTCTTTCCCAGATTTCATGGATCAGGCTGTCAAAATATCAACATAGAAGACACTGTTCTAGCCTTTTTTGTTACACATCCTCGAACTAGCTTCAGAGGTGCCAGCGACGATTTTGGATTATCGACTAACTACGTCTGGACCACTCTTCACAATTACAACGGACATCCGTATCGAGTGACCCTCCACCAAGATCTGCACGAAGGAGATATGGAACGTAGATTTGATTTCTGCAATTGGCTAATAACTATGTATGATGAGAACCGAAATTTCATCAATCAAATGCTTTTGACCGACGAGTATTCCTTTGGAAGAGATGGACCTTTCAACCATTATAACACCCAAAGGTGGTGTGATGAAAATCCTCACTGGGGTTTTCCTCACCATCATCAACAACAACTCCGACTGAATGTTTGGGTGGGTTTGCTCGAGGATCGAGTTATTGACCCATTTTTCCCTCTAACTCGTCTTAATGGACAACGCTACTTGGCGCTTTTGCAGAACGAAATACAAGATGATTTAGAAGATATTCCGCTGGAAGTTTACAAGCAGATGTGGTACCAACATGACGGCGTACCACCCCACGTACCTAGATGTGTAGTGGAGCATCTTAACAACGAGTTCCCTTGGCGTTCGATGGCCTGTGAGGTCTCCAGACCCTACTCCGATGAACATTTTCTTGTGGGGGTTCATCAAAGCACAAGTTTACGTGACGCCCGTTGGGAACGTTGAAGATTTGCGTCACCGAATCATTGCAGCCTTGGAACTTGTCATTCCTGATATGATAAGACGCTCGTTTCAAATCATGCTTCATCGTGGCCAAACATGTATCGCGTCAAACGGAGGTATCATAGAACCTCACTTGTCAAATTATTATGTGTATTCGAATAAAATCTTCAATTAAATCTTTCAGGCGAAGGCTATTGGCCCCTATGGACAGCTTGTTTTTTCATCAGCTCATATCTTCGTGAAAATGTGTTCATATCAATGAAACCAATTTCTTTGAACACTTTTGACAGTACTCTACAACTTTCTCATTGAAACGTTTTTTCTAGCACCTACCGGCGAAAAAATATTTTTTTACAAAAGACCGAAATTATTTCCGATTTTTCTTAAATTTAGGATTTAAACGTTCTCACACTAGAAATAATACCCTGAAAATTTCGCAACTCTATCTCTTGCAGTTTCTGAAAAAAAAAATGCTCAGTCAGAGCAATTCAAAACCTGCAGTATTTCTTACATGAAATTTATACTACAATTCATTCATTTCCTGCTTATATAGGTTGTTTCTTAAAGTGGCCGTAAAGGGAAATGTTTAAAATTCATAATATTTATATCGTGGAGCAATTTATTTATTCAGTAACGTAATTGATTAAAATTTCAAGTCCCATCATCTTAATTATTTAACAACCTTCTTAATCTAAAACAATAATATATAAAGATTTCTTACTTTTCCAGCTTCAAGACACTGAGGCCACAAGCGATCGTGAAATTCTGCAGATGTTTGGCAATTATCGAAATTAAATGTTATATCCCAAAATTTGCTCTTTAGCTTTTGTAGATTCCTTTTTGTAAGTAACATGTCCTAAAACAATTGTAGAAATAATTCAGAATGTACGCAAGTTTCAAATAAAAAAGTTAACCAAAACTTTGGTTCTTTGACAACATTTATCTGCATGTAACCATTGTCGAGCTATGACGTCATTAGCCATAAATATTAGTAATATGATTATTATTTGCAGTTATAATACAAAGAAGAACGAATTTGCCATTTCTGTTAAAATGTTTGGTACCTTTTCTAATACTACCTGGAAATAAATTTCTAGTTCAGAATCATATTAGGCTAATATGTTCTTATACATGCATATGGTAAAAGATTCATTATTCCAAGTTTCAAACCTATACAGGTCTGACCTTTAAATTCTCTATCTGTTGGTGGGAAGTAGGAAAGCCAAGTTCCACAGTGAAACTGAATAACTTTTGTTTATATTGAAGTCCTTTGCGAAGGTCTATTCGTAGCTTTTGTTGATTGGTAAGTCACTCTTCCGTGGCTTAAAATCCTGTCTCTGACGCCAGTTAAAATTGATTATTTAATATTTTTCAAAGTTCTTTCAAACTTTTTTTTTCTGATAAAACTATGTGTATCAATATTGTTATGTGCGTAATAACTTGTACTAAAAATTTAGTTATCTCGAGAAACAATAATATATATATTTATATTAAAAATGTTCCGTTCAATGATGGGATTAGATTATGTGGCATTTTGTTAGGAAAGAGCTTCCGCTGCGATTTCCAAATGAGCAACAAGAGATGTTGCCCTTCAGTGCCAAAACATTTCACTGTTTGTACAACGACTATGTATTAGTCCCTATTTTTTACCTTGAAAGGTTTTATTTGTTACAGATTGTGGTGAATATTTGTTATTCGCGTTTTTAACAAGGTAGGTATTGGGGTTTTTATACTTCTTTCCGAATGAGATTTGTTATAGATCATCAATTTAAAAACTTTTCAATAACTGCGGCTCGTGTAATTCAGATAGTAGAGTAAAGGGAATATTCACAGAATCAATTCATGAACTGGGCATTTTCTCTTAAATAACGTGACTCAAAGAAAGGAGTACAACAGCCCGATGCGGAAAATTGAAAGGGTTAAGTGGCCCTTTATACTAGTGATCTATACTTTAAATTGAGCGTATTCGGCGCCCTCTTAACCCAATTCAAGACCTCTAGACATAGAGTTCTTTGCTTTCATCCTCTCCTTTATGATGCAGAGGCCCTTCTTTTGGTGGGCACCTAGACTTCAGCCTAGTTAGCCTAATGGATAATGCGGCACTAAGCGTATTTTTTAATTGCCGTTAATTATATATTTAAAAGTAAAATTTTAATGCAGATTTGGACCTAAGCGGCAAGTAGGAAAACAAAATTGTTGGTCAACTTACCCTAACAATGTAGAATGTTTGTTCGATAGCTGAATTTGGTGGATAAAACTCATTTCTTATTTTGGCTTGCTTCAACATTTCTTCGTCATCTAGTATCCTACCAAACAGGGAAATCATTTGAGATTCCGTTACCAAGTCGTTTTTTCCGTGGTAAAATCTCAACAATCTCTGCAAAAACAGCATATGAAATCAGAAATTATGTATAATTATCAAAGATATTAAATCGTTTGATTGTGAAAAAGTTTAGTTAGGATAGGAGCGGGTTATATCAGAAACGTCCAATTCCAGATAGTTACGGGCCAGGAAAAATTTTGCAATAGACAACTTTGGATTAGGATATCTTAGGTTAGGTAAACTTGATTTTAGTATAATTTGAATAATAATTGGATACAGACAATTGAAGAAAATAATTCATTCTGTATTAAAATAAAATTTAAACAATTTTAGAAGGAAAATGTAGATGTCATTTCTATATTTTTAAACATTAATACAAAAATTTTGCTTATCAATAACATACGTTAACAAACATATTTTGTAAAAAATAGGATCCTGGCAAGTTATTACAGGTATAACGGCGTCGAACGACACACAATATAAGTCCATATGACAATTACAATTCCAATATAACCCAACAAAGGGCATCTCATTTCTCGTTTAATATTGCGTGTATATAACGTATATACTCACGTCAAAGAGATTGAGCAGTGTGTGATTTTGAATTTTCATCACATTTCGCAAAAAATAAGGATTGGTTGGGAAGTTGTTCTTTCCTCGCTTTTCAATGTGCCACTAAAATTCACATTTATTCCACAATTACAATCGGTAATAAACAATTTTATTAACAAATATAGCTTTGTGTATTTTTATTAAACTGTTACAAAAACATTATTTTCCATTTATACGCAACTTAAAGTACACCCGTAGATGTACAGAACTGAGTTGATATTTAAACATGTAGGAGTTGATAGTTTCAATTGCCTCAAAAATGTACAAATACCGACAAGGAAATTTCGACTGTTTGGGCTCAGTATACCTTATAGAATTTTATAACATTTTCCCACAATGCAATTAATTTATTGTGAGTTCACTATCCCTTTAAGAATATAAAGGTTCACTTTACTTTTATCTTTCCCCCTCATAATTATATAAATAAAATGAGCTCAAATACTCAACACGATTTCTAAAAGAACCCCACTTCCCTATAGAATAAATAAAACCTGTCACTGACACAAATATAAATGAATTCCACAATTAAATAATATACTAAATAGCCTAAAAAAGGATAAACAACACGCAAAATAACAAACCGTAACATTGTAACGAATTTAAAAGCCCAAAATATCACCTTCTTAACCTTTTACTAAACTAATCAAAAGTCCAAGGCCTAGGCAACCCTCACAAACTATTGCCAATAAATATAAAAAGGACTTATCGAGTCATAAGATTACTACTTTATGAACAACCAACAAATACCCACTTACATGCAGTATCAAAAAAAAATCTCAAGAATATTGACAATTTTTGCAAACGACTAAAAAACAAGACTAAGAAAACATCCAAAAAAGTAAAATAAAGCCGAAAAAATCTACATTTTCCATAATTAGCTATTATTAGTTTAGAACCTTGGTGTTGTAGCTAACTCAGAAAAATCTGCGCATTGAACCCCAAATTTGATTACGGGTGGGTTCAACAAATATTTGATTCCATAATTGATATAGTTCTTGCACGATTTTGGCTTCTTGTTAGTTACATCCAAATTTAGCTTTCTAGAGAAGTACCTTAATTTATAAAAGGTTGCTTTGATAAAGCAAACATACTCTTAAATTATTCACTAGATTTTAATATTTGTCCTATAGGAAAATCGCACTTCATCTACAAAATACGAAGTTCTGCTTTTATTAATTAACTGGTTGCTTCTAACTAGAGGCCTGCGCCGATCTGATATGGGTCGGTGGCGGCGTTTGACCCCAAATATATACCGGCAGCGGAGTTTGAATAAATTTTAGAGCTATTTCTTGTAGCGACAGTTAAAAAAACACGCGACCAGAAGGGCAAGGGCCAATACGAACTCGTACTAGTCCTTCCATGGACTAATTAATGTACTTCACACAGGGACGCCACGTTCCCGAATATTTGCTACGGGCGATTGTTAAATGTGTGCTTTGGCGGCCGAGTTAGGAACTCACTAACTAATGATAACCAGGGACGAAGGAAAAGGTGTGAGGGAGTTTTAATGTGCGAAGAACATTAATTGGTCCATGGTCCTTCCGAGGTCACGTCAAACGACAACCAAAGTTATTTGCAGTTATGCCGGGTCGAAATTCGGATGAAGGATCGATATTTGGCTTTTTATTTTTTTTTGTCGTGCTCCACGATAACGCTCTGCAGTGGCGTAGACAAGGAGGGTTCAACGTCAACCCCTTGGGCCTACCTTGACTATACTAAATTGACACCCCCTTCTCGACACCCCTCTTAATATTAACACTCTTGGACCCCCTTTGACGAATTTCTGGCTACGCCACTGACGCTCTGAGCCTTCCAATCAGAAATAAATCCGAGTTACGAATAATATATTTTTGCTGCCGAAGGTTATCATCGCACGGCGAACATACATATTGCTATGTTATTTTCCATTTAAATATAATTTAAGGTATTTTGATGTGATTTTATAAACATATTGGACGTCTAAAATGCAGTATATCAAATGCCTTATTTATTGAATTTAAATTAAAAAATTATTATCAGTTTCGGATTGGCCATAGAGGTAACCTGCCCCATGGCGTGGATCCCATCATGCACCGTTCATGAAGTGGGCCTCCGTAAACATGGTAGCGTTATAGTTGTTAAAGCTGGGATCCTTAGTCTCCTAGCAACCAATAATATTAGACCCAGTCCGCCACTGATTAATATAATGCAATTTTAGAAAACACATCGATAAACCAAGCAACATTTAAATTTAAAGATAATTAAAATGTGGATAAGCCTTGGTTATATTAGTGACTCTCTCTATAGCCAAGATAGCAATGCTGGAATCTATTGACGCTAACGTCGTTAGTGAAAATGCTATTACTCTGCGTCGACCGAAATCCGAAAACCAAAATTTGGCGTTCGACGTCGTGTTCAAATGTAGTTATTTTCGCGTAAATGAAAACCAAGCTTAATATACCAAAAAAAAAAGAGTATAAAGAAAAAAAAGAATTGGCGGCGCGCCGTTCTTTGTATCGGCGGCGGCGGCGGCGGCGTGCCCCGATTTTCGGACAATCGGCGACGGCGCGATCGGCGCATTCAAAATTACCGGCGGCGGCGGCATTTAGCGGCGGCGCAAGCCTCTAGTCCTTGGTTCTTTCGAACCGTAACATTCCAAAAATTATAGTTAGAAACCAACCTAACTCAAACTGTTATGAACCCAAATCATTTAATTTTCTAATAGTCGAACAGACTAGCTACTAAAGCTTCATCACCTAACAATTCAATTAATTCAAAATTGAGGTAACAAACCTTGCTAGGTGGAAAGCTCTTGTTAAAGGGAGTATAACCTCTCTTGTTTGGTAGGGTGTGCTTAGACTATACCGAGTATCTTCCAGCGAAGGCCGGCAAGGAGTTAGTTTAGTTAGGTTGTTTAACCTTTGTCGGAATTTGGGGGTAAAACCCGATCAAACTAACTCCTTGCCGCCCCTCGCTAGGAAAGCTTGTGGAAGCTACTCAGTATAGTCTAAGCACACCCTACCAAACCAGATGGGTTATACTCCCTTTAACCCAGGCTTTCTTCACTAGGCTTTGTTAAATAATAAAACTTAATTGTTTTAACTCTCCCTGAGTATCTTCCTTTAAAAACTTACTAATTTACAAACATACTCTTCGTTTAGAGCTCCAGAAGTTTATTTGATTGTTATCCCTAAAGTAACTTATTCTTTATTCGTCAAAGATGTATATTTAAAATTCTCGAAATTAACTAAGTTTAATAGCTACCAACCCAGTCTTAGTAATTCAAACGATGAAGGACTTTTTTTAAATCAATTAATTAAAGCTTTATAGTGTTTTATTGTCTCATAGATCGATTCTAGGATTTTTACTTGAATTTTATTTTCGATACTTTTCAGATCCCGATTGAAAACCTGAAGATTATGCTACCTTAGCACAGTCAGGCTACTTCGGTCCTTTCATTAAATCAGGTGGCAGAAAATTACAATCAAGCAAATGTTTTCGATAAACAGTTTTGTATATTTGCCGAGTTCCAATTCTTAACTTGAATTCCGACTACATTTCCCGGCCTGATTAATCTCGTAGGCCGCTGTAGTGCTTAAGGCTTAACTTTTTACATACCTACATAAACGAACTAAATTTCACTTCAACTACTGAAATCATTATTACTAACATTTCCAAATTGAAGCATTTCCGTCATATACACTTAATCTTAAAAATTGTTTTTTATCGTACATTAATTCACTATTAAACGTTCATTAATAAAAAATAATAGAAAACAATAGATAATTGAGCTTAACCCTTAAAATTTTTATACCAGCCTAATAATATAATTACAACTACCATCTTAATTTCTAAGGATACCAGATAACTAAGAATTCAACTAATATCTCGTTTTTATACACTCATTTAACTAATTTTGTTACAATTAATATAGCTCATTCTAATACAGGAAATTTAAAATATTATTATAGTTAATTCCAAAATGTTCTATTAAGAGCAATAATTAGATAATTACTTTCCCCAAAATTGCAATAAGCACAATTTAAACATCAAAATTCTTGTTTATATAATTTGAATATCTAAACTTGTACTATTTAATGTAAATAAGTCACTTTAAACTTTATCTTAACCTTTAGATACAAATTCCCTTTCATCTACTTTGTCACGAGTCACGACTTATCCGGTTTTAAAACCAAAGTAATGGGCGATATGAGCATGTTCTAGAGCTCCATTCAACTCACCTTAATAATGAAAATTAACTAATTAATCCCATTTCACATAAAATATCCATCTAATCCTTGTCCTAATACTGATCTTATTTTCAACAAAATATAAAATTTCTTTATGATTAATATTCCACTAACTTACCAGGTACCCTTCCCAAAATATGAAAGTCAAAATGTTCATAAACCAACTTTATGATAAACCTAACGTCTAACCGACACGGGCAGGGACGCATTTAGCTGGCTAATAAAAAAAATTAAAATTTATCAAAATGTTATTTTTATAGTCTTACTAAGGCCAAAAATTTCAAATTAGAGCAACTTTATAGTTATTAGTCTGATTCGAGCTAAAAGTAAACTAAATTGAGCATATTCCGTTAATTATTAATAAAAATTATATTTAAAGATCAGCAGCTGCTATAATTTTTTTGCATGGGAAGTTGCCTCCAATCTCCTTATTATTAAAAAATAAGAAGTTTATTTTATTCATCTATTTTAAACCTTATTATCATGCAGCATCCTAACATTTTGGAGTCCTTTTATTTTAGAAGCAGTAGATGTTGCAATCACATTTATGATTCCTACAAGCAAAAGCTTGTTCCTCTTCTCTAAGTAAGTTTAATAAATAGAAAATCTAGAATTATAAATTATTATTTTGTTAGTTTTTGGGACCTTAAATGGTTTAAGTCAAACTTCTACAAAAAATCTTAGCCTTTTCATCCATCTCCCATTTCGCATTACTTCTCGTAGCTACTAAACTAAATTTAAAAATTTTACTAAGCTACTTTGTAGTTTCTTAAATTACACTAGCAATTCTAACTAAACCATTTAATAAACATAATATCAGTTGTATTAATAAAACTATACTTATATCAAAGGAGTCAAAAAAAAGTTTAAGAGGGATACCATCTGTAATCTTGATTTTTCTGGTTTTATCAATTTTCCTACAAAAATACCATAACATTATTAGTACTTCTTTTAGTTCTGAGATCAGTAATTAACTTGTATTTTTACCACCAAATACCTTCTTCTGCACTTACTTTCTTTACTTATAGCCCAAACATGCATTTTAAGATATACAAAATTTACTCATAGTCATTTTTGTTTTCTTTGGCCCCTTATTATTTTAGTTAAGTTACAAAAAACTGTGCTTCAAGCGAGAAAATATATTGAAACCCCCTTTACCATTGCGGATTCTGTTTATGGGACAACACTTTTTGTCTCAACAGGTATCCATGGACTCCATTGAATTATTGGACCAACCCTTCTACTTGTTTCAATAATACGGCAATAATAATAATAATTTACATTTTTCAAAACCTAAACGTTCGTTCCGTGCTTTGGATAATTAATTTTTTAATCATTTACAGACGGTTAGTAAAAATTAAAATACATCTTTACCTTAAGTACGACTTGAAATAACGTATGTAGTACACTAATTCCTAGGTAGGAAAAAGCGCCAGGCAGAACCTCTCTTAAAAATAAACAAATGTCAAAATGGTGCACACGTTTACTAAGCAACATCTATTTCAAAATTAATTTTGGGTAATAATTTTTAAATGATATGTGAATGATCAATTTCTAGGTCCCTTAAAAGGTAAATTGTAAAAATTAACAACAATAATATAGCCTTATCTGAATATCCTAGACATCTGATTTTCAAAAAAAATTAAAGTTATTTCGTGTAAGGAAAAAACACGTAGTCGTGAAATTATATGACAGTTACGGGGCAATTACTAAAAAATTAGGTCATTTAAACTTTCATTTTGGGTTAATTATTAAAAAGGTTTTATTTTAGAATTTAATGAGAGGTGAAATATATCCAAGTTTTAAAATTAGGAAAAGTTGGTTAATAAAGGCATAAAAAAATCCGACAGCTAAATATAAAAGTCCGAATCAGCAATATAAATAAATAACGGTACCCAACATTGGCGGTCGATGTATATTCACCCTCGGATCTCAGCGGAGAGTCAATTTCGTGTGAGATTTCGAAATCTGATTCTTTCTCAAGTGTTGTTATTGGTCGAGCCTAAAAAAGAATAAGACAATGTTTCTGAAAGAAGTCTTTAAACACTGCCTTCTATAATACTAGGCCTAGAAATGGTAGCTACGCCGATTTTTTAAGTGACATTTTCAAACTGACATGATTTTCGCGCTAGATGTCGCTCTCTTGGGTTTTTTTGGTTTGGGGTAAAAAAAGTTAAGCGGCTGCGGCCAATCAGCAGTCTCTAGTGGCTTCAAAACAATAAATGTATTTTTTTAATGGATTAAAAAACCTGGAGAAGATCCAAGCTTATGTTTAAATAATGTTTTTTTACTAAATCTATTTCATTATTTTCCTATAAATTGAATGTTGACATTATTAAAGTGTATTTTCGCTATTACTATTTACATTTTTCGTGTACGTTTGAATTTCCCGCATTTTCCCTACCCAAAAAAGCGACCTCTATCGAATATTTCAAAATCGTTACCACCACCCCATTTTTATTCTTATTTCTAGGCCTAGTATTATAGAAGGCAGTGCTTTAAAAAAATATATTTTCGTTAAATAGTTTTAGATTATTTAGACAAATTATCGAATAAAATAAAATACAGTAATCGAGAACGCGATTCGTACCTGAAACAAATAGAGTTTGCTTTGAAAGAAACCCCATTCCACATCCACGGGCAAGCCGTACGACTGCTCAACCTAAAAAAAAAGGACTGGTTTTAATCATTTGACTTATATTAACATGTACTATTGTTAAAAATATTAAGATTTTTGTTTAATCTAATTATTTATTGCTTACTTAACAATTAAACAGAAGTGTCTCCACAATAATTAATGATTAAGGTAAAATATTTTTATTCGCCACACAATCAAATTTAAAATTTTTATTTAAAACTGGCGAGATTTCAATTTCAATTTCGAAATTACACAACTCGTTAAACCAACGAAAATATTTCAGTTGAACTCATAAACTTTAAGGTGTTGAATAGAATTCTCATACGATTGTTTAGAGAAAAGGGCTACCGAACATTTAGGAACAAGTGAAAATAAAGGGTAAATGACAAGTGATAGTTACTGTAAGAAATAGTTACTTTAAAAAAATTGCATGATTTCACTTTTAAAAACTATTAAGATACAATGAAATAGTATTTCTAATTATCACGGACATTTCAATAATTAATTTTCGACATAGTTAAAGTTAATCACGAGAGTAAATTTTATCTCTTATAGTTATGTCTTTTTACCAAACCTTTTTTTGAATAATTGAGCTCGATAGAAGTGTTAGTATGTTTTTCTATCGAAGGATAAAAATCACAGAAAAATATCTTTCATTTTCTTAAAATGTAATGTTAGACTGTTATATACATTAGAAACTGACCAAAATACCGACATCCGCTAGGCTGGTTGCGTCTTCAATAGAGAGACAAGACTGCTTTGAAAGATCTTCCGATAAAGATTCCTCTTTTACTCCTCCATCGTCTAAAACGAACAAAAATTGGCGTGTAATAAATACATTGTGAACTGATGTTAATGAAATATTGAAATATGACGATGAAGAGTAGCGCAACAATTACGAACAAACCTGAGAGTACAAATTGTATGTTCTTTTTTCCAATAAAGACCTCCGATTTTCCATTCAGACCACTAGGATCCCTCCCGATGATAATTGTATCGGGCTCAGCCGCTGCAGAAACCACCGACTAATGAAATTTTTTATTTATAATATCGTCTAAATGTACTTTTACTTATTTCAAAAGTTAATGATATCATTAACTTATGCTTATTTGTAATGTGAAATACCTCTCCAATGCCGTAATTGGCGGTTATGGTAATTTGAGCGGGATTACCGGTCACTGGATCACAGGTAAACATCACTCCGGCCACGGCTGCTGGAACCATCTCTTGAATCACCACCGCCATTGGAGAGTTCAATATTTGCCCGTTTTGTCTGAAACAGGTGGGTGTGTCAATAAGATAATGGTTTCATCTTAGTTTCAAAACCAAATGGAATTTTATCTTAGAAAATACATTAATATTTAAGTTAATTAATTTCACAAACCCGCAGAAAGTTAAATATTTACTTTTTAATTACTATGGTATAGTAAAAGTATCAAATTTAAACTGGAGAAAAGCTCATCATACAAACAATTTTATTAACTACAGTGATTTCGATCGATGTTCCCTTTTCAATACGTTTTAAAGCTAAAAAGTTTAAGTTTTCGGGCGCATGTTAGAGTCAACAGAAGAATATTTGATTTACTAGAGCGCATGCTAAAACTAATTTAATTAATCTTGGTCATGTGTCGAAAGAGCATCATATTCTTTTTCTACATTTCACTCTTAAAGGTTTTGGTTAAGAAACAATTTCAATTAATTAAAGTGTTATGTTATTGCAAGAATTTATTTATTTATACTCGGGGAGAATGAATATGTCGATATTTTTTTTTCTCCAAGTCCACCTGTTGGGGCCCCCGGTATGCTCCTCCGCTTTAATAAAATCAAATAATACTGCAATCTCATTGGTTCTTAAAAATCACGTTTTTCGACGCGATTAACACTGCTGCGAGGACGCAAAAAATAAGACCGCCTCCTTTTTTCCTCCCCCTCCCCTCCCTTAGCGTGACGGGGTTAGGGCCTCAACGTGTCCGTCGATAGTCTCGACATATTCATTCTCCCTGAGTATAAATAAATACATTCTTGATAATTGTATTTGCTCTGAGAAGGAAACTTAAGACTATTAATATAAGTAATAATTCCGGAACGTAAACATTTGGCAGACTATGTTGGTTAAACTAGATATCTATTTCTAATACTTACCTTTTGTACTGAATAGCCACGAAAGAAAACTGAGAAGCCCAGCATTTAACGACCGCTTCGTAGATCTGAAAAGCATCAAGTTTCTTTTTCATAAGAATTCGTAGTTCAAATTATTAGAACCCATTACTTTCGTAAACCAAAATGAGAAACACATACGTTGTCTAGACCTTGTACACCGAGATATGTGGTCATTTGTCCGGCAGCCGATAATTCCTCAGAGTCTTCACCTAAATAATAATTGCATTATAACGAGCCCTTTTCATTTCTATCGAGTCCACAATATACGTTCTCAAATTAAAGACTCATTAAGGCCATAAATGCTTTCTTTATTTTGATACGATCAGCAGTTGGTAGTAAAGTCCTTTTTAGGGAAACGTATTAATCTTTATCTTTGTTTAAAACCTGTTAAAATTTTTCTATGCGGTGTTATAAAATCCAGAGTTTTTGTTTTACTATTGTTGGGTAAGTTTAAATGAAACCAAAACTTTTTTTAATCAAAATATCAGTTTTTTCGGTTAAAACCGACTTTTTTTAAAAACCCTAGTTTATATTACTTTCAAACTATTTTTTCACTCTCGAGTGTTAGAAATTTTTAACTGAACATACTTTTCTTCTTTATCTCAAATTTATTTGGCGTTAAAAAAATGGAAGTAGAAAAATTATACGCCTAGTTTCAAAAACTACCTTTTAATATTCTGTGACTATACTGAAAACGCTTACACTTCTTTAAGCAAAAACACGTGTTTAGGTGCTTTATTCGTGCCTGATGGATAATTATTAGCCAAAAAACAAATATAGAACAGCAGTATCGCTTTAAAATGTGTAGTTAAAGATTTAGTTTTGGTTCTACCCCCTTCTCATACATGGTGATAATCAAGCACGTAGATATAGAAAGTCTAAGGGGGGGGGCGGGTTATAACACAACCAGATGAAATCGCGAGCGCAGCGAGCGCGAAAATTTTCGTTAGCAATAACACATATTTAAAGTACTGGCTAGACTCGGGACGAGTGACAATGACATTTCCGCACGTGTATCAAACGAAATTTTTAATACATTTGCGAGAAAATGATAATAAAGCAAAGAACAAAATTGATATTGTTTTGCAAAATTTAATTTCGCAAGAAAGGAATCGAGTCCTAAGGGGGGGGGGGTTGAACCCCCTAACCCCCCCCCCTTATATACGTCCATAGTGATAATTCATGAATGGTGAACATGGATCGTCTCGACATAATGATTATTACAATAAATCGCAAAAGTTGGAAATTTTGTTCCAGAATGAACAAAAAGTACCTGAAGCTGAGGACCTAACGGCAAATTTTAGCGCCGTGAAATCCTTTCCAAAGTAGACCTCCAGGTTTCTCTTGATAGGCTCTTTAATACTTTGGGAAAGGGGATGATTCTGAAACCTTTCCACTGTTCTAAAATGTGATAAGAATTATATCAATATGCATAAACAAGTAATAAAGAAAGTTCACAATTTAAATTATATGCAAAAAATAACTAAAAATCATTTTCTAATTTTGTCCAAACAATTACCCGATTTTGTCATCGTATATGCTACTATACCACACGATAGCTACTATCAATTAAATTGCTTAGTACAAATACAATTTTTTTTATCGTTTTCATTTTTCCTCCGTTTGCCAAATTTCCTTTTATTAGGAAAATTATAGACTGAAACGTGATTTATGCAATTTGGGATGGGGTAAAAAATCATACATTCTACCTTCGACGTAAATCTATTGTAAAATTTACCGACGTCTTGGCGCAGTTTATGAGCTGGGAAAGGAAGCAATTGTTTCTCTGCACTGATTTAAATATCTGTACTTACTACAGATAATACTTTACTTTTTGCTATTTTATCTAAGACTTAAATAAAGTATTTCTTGTGATTTATGATTGTATACTGTTAATATCGGAGAAATGCTTTAAGGGCGGTGTTTAGCTTTTACAACCTACAGCCAACATGACAGATCTAACCTCTACTTATATTATGAACAGAATGTTAACAGTAATATTAAATATAATCGTGTCCACAGATTGGCAGACGTAAAAACTATTTAAGGAATGAAAATATATCCACCAATAAAATATTTTTATTGATTAATCTATGTAATTTCACATTCTTCATGGTGCGATAGAAACTCTCTGCAAACAGCGTCACGTGCCAAAAGATTATGTGATAACGTGAAGGAACTTAGGCTATCGTTGAAATATGTTGCCCTCTAATTGAGCGATCCATTGCAAATTTTGATTTAGGAACATTAATCCGAATGTTGAATTTTCACGGAAGCCCAAATATAAAAAAATTCTTCAATAAATATCGAAACGCCGTGCAATAATTGTCAAGAATTTCACTAAAAATGGCTCAAATTTCGTTACTGTTTTTATCTCAGTGAAAAACCGTAAAATGTACAGTTTTTTCTGTAAAAATACAGGATTTCAATACAGAACGAAACCGGTAAATTAATTAATACGGATGACAACTGTAGAATATACAGTTATTTCTATGTAGTATTGATAAGTATGTAAATTTTACAGAAAGGTTCTGGGGTTGCCAGAAACTTTTCGTAATCTCCATAGTAAATTTTCTCTCAGCGTGCTCGTTCGGGTCTTCCGCCGAGATGTCGTTTATACCGCAAATTGGTACAACCCAGATTCAGGGAATTGAAATTTAAATAAGGTGCTGGATATTCGTCTGCCAAGCAGAAGCTTTGTGTTTAAAAAATTGCCTACTTATAGCAGATAAAAAACATTCATTAAGAGGCTTCTAGAGTTTCATCAAGACCGTTTATTATTAACTGAAAAAACTAAACGCCATATAATCACTGCCCTGATTGTCAGATCAGTGTCGTGTTTAGACCTATTGTATATGAGAGTTAGGTCTCTTGCTCTTTAAATAGCTCTCATATTATAAAACCAAATGTGCAAAAGCGGAACTGTTTGTTTTTAACTGTTTGTTAAGTACTAATGGGCTTGCGCGACTTCCTAAGCATTTCTATAAATATGAAAATGTTGGAATGCTTTCAACTTTAAAATAACCACAAAACTAACATAGTACTATAAACGTTATGTTTATTTATGTGCGTTCCACATCGTTGCCATGTGTTTCTTTCGTCGATAAATGTAGTGTTACTAAATAAGTTTTATTGTTAAAGTCTATGTTACTGTAATCTCAACTTACAGTATGCACAATAAAAACATTTCACAGTATAATTAATAAAAATAATAATCATGATCAGTTAGGCTTTTACCAAAGAAACCACCCTAGACCGAAGTCATCAAGCGACTTTTACAACCATTAATTCAGGTGGCTGGGTTTAATCGCGTAGGAGGGTGGTGGCTAGCCCTTCATGTCACGGGAGGTATAACAGCTCCATTCACTTACTTTTTAATTAATATTAGGTTTTGATAGCAACACCAATTCTTAATACTAAAAAAGATTTAAATTCCATACCCGACCAACCTCACACACTTCCCTGTGGCCTTGGTAAAATACTTACAATTTACAAGACCCTTGAAGGAGGTTCGGTTGCACCCTGTAAGTTTGAAGTAAAAAATAAACAAATAGTACCGGTATTAGATTTTGAGACAAACACGTGTACAAAAATGAAATGTAATATATTGGCTTTATATTGGCTAATATAAGCTGAACAATAATCGATAATTTTTTCAATAGTTTTAAGAGATTACAAGACACTTTTTCAGTACGAATGTGTTTTCTGGAAAAGCAATTGTGTTCTCGATAAATGATTTCGTAAACGGTTATCTTAATTAGTTTTCTACTTCACATATCTGAGCTCAATTGAAGTTACAATAGCTAATAGCAACATACGCAATTTATTATTCCTGATCGTCAAATAACTTACTTCGCAATATTTTCGAGAGGCAGAATGATGTGGCTCATTTGAGTGTCTTCAAGGTGTTTTTCATAACCTGTTGTTGTAACAACAACCGCTCTTGGAACTTCAAACTTAATTAAAAAAAAACTTTTAGTCTCGTTGATTAATTAATTATTTTTATTAATACACTGTATCTTGCAAATTTATATCAGTTGACCCTTTTTTTGAAAAGTTTACGCACCTTTTTCTGGACCTGCTCATATTTTGACAGAATGGTCAATTTGGCCAAAGATGACCCTTTCCCTCCAGATATTTCACTAAGACGACAATCTTCGTTCGTTAGTGGCAAAACGAACTTCAGCTTCGAAGGTCGCACTGGAAAATTTAAACCGATATTATTACTGCAAATTCTGAGTTTGATTTAAACATTTCTGCTGAAACCGTTTCAGTATAAGTTTATTTTAAAAGTTGAAGCATATTTAAATAATGAAGGTCAGTAAATACGAGATACTTAACTGTAAAATTCGACAAGTTTCATTTCCATTATACAGGGTGTTACGGATAAGAGTACCGAAACTTTCTATATGCATTCTATGGGTCTCTATGAGTAAAAAATGGGTCCTAAAGTGCCTCGTTTCAGAGATATGGGCTCCCAAAAAACTACCCCAAAAAACTACCCCAAAAAACTACCCCAAAAAACCGGACACAGCCTTAAATCTGTCAAACAATATCGTTCCTTGAACCAAATGGTTTTCATTAAACTATCAATTGTTTTTATCCGTGAGGCGAGAAACTTTAAAGTGTGAGTTGCACGAAAAATCTATAGTAATGAAAACCAATGAATGCGGGCTTGTTTTGAAGCCCTGGACGTTCTCTTTCCAAAAATTTCATTGACGAAACAAATTTCCAAAGCCTAAGTATACTAATTGTGAGTCCGAAACTGACCCTTTTCGTTCCCCAAAATCCTGAAATTTTCCGCGAATTTTTCTGCTCCGTAGCACGAGCAATTTGAGACAAACCGAAGCTGTAGTTTTATTCATTAAATAAAAGGAACTGAAGTGGAGGGATTTCATTAAACTATTAATTGTTTTTTTATCCGTGAGGCGAGAAACTTTAATAACAAGTGGCAAAAGTTCATTAATGTACTTTTAGAAGTAAAAAGAGATTGAAGACAAATACAAGCCACTTTAATTTATTGATACGATTTTAATTATTAAATTTAAAGATAGAAATTTCTTGTATTTCGCTTAGCCGTCTATCTATAGACTCAAACGCCAGTTAATCTGACACCAGTCTTTTAGGAATCTACTGCTGGTTGAATCTTTGAGCTTCTGACCCATTTTTCTTGAGCCCGTCCATGTAATAAGCGTTCCTGGACCAATGCGCTACAAAAGCTACAATATTAGACAAGTACAAAACCATTCCTTAAGAATTTTTATGACATTGGTATCTTTAGATTAAAAATTAAAAGCGTATCAATAAATTAAAATGGCTTGTATTGGTCTTCAAACTCATTTTACTTCTAAAAGGACATTAATGAACTATTGCCACTTGTTATTAAAGTGTTGGTTGCACGAAATTTTAGCTATGGCTAATTAATGATTTATTAGAAAGAGCAAACATTTTATAGCAAGTACAGAAAGTTCATCAAAATAGGTGAAGCGGTCTTTGAATTACTATAAAAAAAAAGTCTAAATGGTGGAATTCGAGTTTTTCGGCGAATTTCCCGACTTCTAAAATTCTTATCGGCACCAATGTCGTCAGAAAATGCGAAGCATATCACGGCTTATTGTCTGTAATACATTTCTTTACTTCTGGGATTAAAAGCAGGTCGATTTAACACCCTGGAAAAAGTCCTACGCCTAATTGAAATAGGCATACCCAAGGCTACGAAGTAGAAAAACGATTTGAAACCGAAGGCTCCTCGCGCCGTGTGATTTGTAAAGATAAACGTCGTGTCGCGCGCGCGTAAAAATATATTTTTATTTTGATAATAAGCCTATTATTAACGGCTTTTAAAATTCATTTTGCGCGAGAAAATACCTCTACATGTTATGGTAAAAAAACCACGCAAATAAGGCTGTGTGCCCAAGACATGTACCGGTAGTGTCGCGCGCTAAAACGTCATTTCAAAATCCGTCAATTATGATTAAAAATCTCTGGTTTGAGAACTTCTACAAGTAAGCAAAATCCCTCAACTTCAGTTCCTTGTATTTAATGAATAAAACTACAGCTTCGGTTTGCCTCAAATTGCTCGTGGTACGGAGCAGAAAAATTCGCGGAAAATTTCAGGATTTTGGGGAGCGAAAAAGGTCAGTTTCGGACTCACAATTAGTATACTTAGGCTTGGAAATTTGTTTCGTCAATGATATTGTTGGAAAGAGAACGTCCAGGGCTTCAAAACAAGCCCGCATTCATTGGTTTTCATTTTATCGATTTTTCGTGCAACCAACACTTTAAAGTTTCTCGCCTCACGGATAAAAAACAATTGATAGTTTAATGAAAACAATTTGGTCCAAGGAAGAGTATTGTTTGCCAGATTTAAGGCTGTGTCCGGGTTTTTGGGGTAGTTTTTTGCGAGCCCATACCTCTGAAACGAAGCACTTTAGGACCCATTTTTTACTCATAGAGACCCATAGAATGCATATAGAAAGTTTCGGTACTCTTATCCGTAACACCCTGTATAATGGAAATGAAACTTGTCGAATTTTACAGTTAAGTATCTCGTATTTCCTGACCTTCATTATTTAAATATGCTTCAACTTTTAAAATAAACTTATACTGAAACGGTTTGGACCCCTGTTTATTGGACATTTTTTATTCATAGAATGCATATAGAAAGTTTCGGTACTCTTATCCGTAACACCCTGTATAAGATTATTTGAAAATTAATATACAATAGTGAGTGTATGGGGCTGTTGGCTCACGTGGCATGCATGGATCTCTATCACCCCATTACGCATTGTAAACCCACCTGATTTAAAGGCAATAAAAGTCACTGGATTACTTGGACCAATGGTGGTACCTTGGGTATAAATTAACCTAGCTGATATTTATTAATAAACTTAATAGCGTATTAAATTTTTCCTAATTAATGATATTCTACGTAAACAATTAAAATTTATTTTGGACATAAATATATTTAATTAAATGAATATTATGATATTTAAACTAATTTTGCAACATTAGTATTTTAAGTAAAAATTCAGGTTTTTTTAAGAGAATAAAAGGTGCGATTACTTTACCTAACGGAGGTAACTTAATCTTTGGTTTCTTCAATTCCTTCCCGATTTTCCTTTTCAAAAAAATTAAAGAATTAGATTAAAAAATAAATGTTGATTAAACTCTCAATTATATACAGTTATTATGTGCCCCCCAATGATAATCTACATACAGTTGATTTTACAAATACATCAACAAAATGAAACGAAATATAAAATTTCTTGCTGAAACCTTTTACGTCAATTATTGAAAATCATTTTACAAAAAGATAAGAAAAAAATTTCAAACTCGGATTCTGTTGGCAACACTTTCATAAAATAAGAAAGTATGACGTCCCTTTCTACTCTGTCCCTCTTTATCAATATTGGATGTTTTTCCGAAAAACTAGCTCTTTGCTCAACCTACAAATTAACGTGGTGATTTTATAATAGATTATATAGACCTTTACCCTAGACTCGAATTGAGGATTTCGATTAACGGTTTTTAACGAAGTGATTACCCACTTCCGAAACGTGACCAACGCTAAATCGGCCTCTCTCATTTACTATGGACCTTATGGTTTGAGGAGTTTCGGCAGGAAGTGGGTAAACGCTATTGACTAAGCGCACGTCAGTGATTTCGAATCTAGAGCACAAAGTCTTATTTAAATTTGAGGTTATTTCGAATACCCTTGATTGTCAATGATAATGCCATGTCCGCGGTCAGCTCCTTCGAGGAAGGCGTCGAAAAATGAAACTTCAGCCACCGTTGATGATGCATCTCCGTTGTTTAATATCAGGGAGTTCGGATTCTTCTTTACCACGCATTGACGGGTGAATGGACCTTCCACAAAACACAATAAAAATTAGTGACGTGGAATTTAGTGAAATTGAAGGCGACTCAAAAAAATAAGTAGGACCAGGAAGTTTATCAATTTAACAGATACTATAAAACCGCAATTATATATTATATAATTATTATTAATTATTAAGGGCTGTGCAAATACTCGAACATCATCGAGTACCAAAAAATTGCATAGTCGGGTACCTGATTACTCAAATAAGCTCCTCCCTAAACTAGTCGAGTAAATGTTTTTTCTCGGTACTTCAAAATGCAAAGAGAGTTTTTGAATTTTTTAAATGGGGTGCAATTAACGGTCTCTACCAGCCTACAAAGCGTGCAAACAAAAAACGCTTCGAATAATCTTGTGCGTGGATCAATGTTTTTAATATGTAGTGTTTAAACAAAATGAATAAGTTTTTGATTTGGTTTGATTGTCACTTTGGTGTCTCTTCTTGACGCGTTAAGAGTCAGGACTCAGGAGGCTTAAGACCGAATTTCCAAACATTTCATAATGACATGTACGATAGTTATTGCCGTTATTATTTACTTAATTATTTAATAAGGGCAAACAGACGACAATTAATTATTTAATAGTTAAAAAGAATTGGTCAACTAAAATGACATTGAATAACAAGTTCTTCTATAATCCGTCAATTTATACAATTAAGTTAGAACTGAAAAGAACACTAAAAGAAAAGTTATCTTTTATATCGAGTTGATTTATTGCAACATATATTTGTGCCACAGGCTCACGTATCAAAGTCGAATTGTTTTGATCATGGCCACTTCATTTAACAAGACTAACAGTAAAAATACTAATTACGGTAGGCTAAGCTCCAAAGTCACAACTACCAGTAAGAAGTGGGTCACAACCACGTGGAATTGACTCATTTTCAATTCTAGTTCCATACCTAAAGCCAAGAGGAAGGGAGCAAAGGATTGAAAAAATGTAACCATTATGAGGCATCAGATAATTAAGAATATGCAACTGTAGTAAAAATGTTTGAAAACACAACAGCAATACATTATCACTTGGCAACCCACAATGTTTCTCTTGAGACAAAACACAAAAAAACAGTGACCAATCTTAGCAATCCGACCATTCTAATTCGACTGCCACTCCAAAAATTAGTGGAGTTGCCCAAAAAAATAAGACTTATGATGGAAATTGACTTTTTACGAAAAAGCCTAGTTACTGATCATGGTTAACGGGAAATGATTAGTATGCAGATACTCGGTATGAAGTAGAACTACATTTTCAAGGAATGTAATTCTTAAATTGATATCAGGGAGGATAAGTTAGCCGAGATCAGGGCAGTTTCTTTTGCAACTGATATTGGGAGTTCAAGTTGCACTGATTGTTATATGCAGGCTAACGGAGAGGGTCCAGGCTAACTGGCCGCCTCGGCGTATTGAGTAGCCTGCTGTGGGGCTGCGGGCCTCCGTATGAGGGCACAGCGGACCCATCTCCCAGCCTTTTGGAGTTCCACCGGGATCTCCGGTGCCTGCTGTGTGCCCGCCGTTCCCCTTTAGGACTCTTTCCAATGGGCTTGGCTCTCTACCTTCCTAGGTAGGGTGTCGGCTGGCGTTGCCTAAGCATCTTATTCCCACTGCTGTGTGCAAAGTGGGGACTGGTCCACCCATTGCTGCTCCTTCTGCTGGGTTGAGTCGAAGGTGCGACCAACACTACCCATGTTCGATTTGTCACCTGTCCGGGCTTGTGGACGCCGGCGTAGGGCATTCTGATGATAGACCTCCGGTGGTGTGGTTTCAATATTACCGGGTACACCGGGCTATAAATCTGACGCATGTCCATGATTGTTATATGAGATTAAGCTAAAAATGCCATAATGTTACCAAATAATTTAAAATTAAACCTACTTTAGCTGGTTCACATTGTACAGAGGCTATAGAGATGAGTAGAAGATTTTATGTTTGAACAATTAAGAAAGCGATTGTGGATAATGGGTATACCCGAATATCATGTCTAGCTCATGCTTTGCAACTTTTAATTAATGATGGTTTAAAAGAAAATCCAAAATAAGAGTCCGAGTCTGCTGAACATATTTTCAAGAAGACGAGAGATATGGCGGAGCATTTTAAAAGAATAACCAAATCTTGGTATGTTTCAGAATGGTGAATCAAGATGGAGCAGTTTGTATTACGTGGTAGAATAACTTCTTGAGCAAAACGACATTACTACTCCTCTAGAAATAAATTTCAAAATTAATATCTAGAGAAGGGAAAATTTTAAATGCTTTGGTAATAATTCTTGTACTGTTTGTAAAAGCTACAAAATTGTTTAGTGGAAAAAAATACCCATTACTTTTTCTTGTTTGCACAGTTTTAAACGGAATTGTTAATGAGTTTAAAGTAATAATTGATAAAATCCAAATTTTACTTTAAATTGTAATTTTTCATTAGAAAATTCGAATTTAAAGTGTTTTGAATTGTTTTCTCAAAACTGCAATAAATTTAAAAGAAGGCGTTTTGAGGCACACAACTTGTCAACTCTGACCACGTCGGTGGCATCGGAGAGGTTATGTTGTTGCAATGGCTACATAAGATAATATCTTCCGCGAGAGCATCTACAACAACTTACTACATTGTAATTTAAGAAATTTGCATATAAAGCTCAACTAGAGGCAAGACAATATATTTTCAAACAAACTTGAATAATCTTTTTTTATATTATTTCTTAACTTTCCTTATGGATCTTAAATGTATGTACCTCTCCATCCTATAATTCCTTAGGATATAACAGATTGACTTAATAGTAAACAATTTTTAACTAGTTTAGAGAAAGAAAATTCCTTAACTCATAGAAATTTGGTATACATATTCCAATTTTTTAAAGTAGAATGTACCAAGAATGTATTTATTTATACTCAGGGAGAACAAGGGCGTATCCAGGATTTCTTTTCGGGGGGGTTTTTTGGTCATTTTCAGAAAACATAAGCTTACGGAGTCAATGGAAATTTGAAGTATTTTACGCGGAGGAGCTTACCAGGATTGAGAGAAACGCTAAAAAACTTCTTGATAATAAAAACGATATAGTAAAGAAAGACCAACAAATTGAATGGCCTGGGTCACTGGGTGTATGTTGAAACTATCATTGTATGTAAATAATTTTTTTTTAAATTTTATTTTGTTTAAATTTTTTATCACGAACATCTGACCATTTCTATGGGGAATGCTATTTAGTTATATTGTGAGATTTAGTCGCCTCGGTCCTTTAGAAAATCTATCTATCACATATAAAGGGTCATAGTTTATTTCTCTATGAACACTTAATAGAGCAAGTCCTGTCAGTCTGGCGCTTCCCATGGTATTTCTCAGATAATTTTTAATCCGTTTCAATGTAGAAAACGATCTTTCTGGCGATGCGGTTGAAACAGGTAAGGTAGCTAAAATTTACAAAGAACACAAATGTTAGGATAAAACGTAGGATTACAAGCTGCGACTGCATCTACGGCAGAAACAGGGACATCGTGTATTTCTGACGTAGTTGAAATATTGTTCCATTTTAATTGCCACATTTTGAATTCGACAGAGAGTGCCTTCATATTTGGAAGAAAATCATCGTAGAATTCTGCAGTGGATTTAACATTTTCGTATTCAACTTCATTACACTTTTTCGGTAAAAAGTACTGTAAATGCGAAATAACTTCATTATGAGCTACGAAACGTGTAGTTAGCTCTGAAATCATAAAATCTAAAATGGGAATGAAGGCGGAACGTTTGAAGTATTCTTCGGCGTTCTCAGCTGGAACGTTTGAACGTTTTGTTTGACGTCCACAAACTCTGGGAATATGAAATTCGGCTCCAACGTCTATTCCAATTTCTTCAGCTTTCAAATAGAGTGAGTGAAACGTCGTGTCGCATTTGTTACGCATTTACGTGTAGATTTTCAACACAACTTTGATGTACAAACAACTGGACCCCAGGTCACAATCAATTTTTTGAAGAGCTTTACAAAGTGGAAGCGTGTATGTAAAAACTTTATCAAGTATCAGCATACAAAGAATAAATGAGCCTTTTGTAATCGTTCCTAAAAATTGATGTGCGCTCCTAGCAGTTTCTACATTGGTAGAATTCTCCAAATGTTCAAGGGCCTGCACAATAGTGATGTATAACTCGTTGAATCGGTGAATAGATTCATGCTTCTCTACAAATCGAGTTTCACACATTGATATCAACTTTTTGTGCCGCGAATCTGGGAAATAACCTTTAATTTTTTCAGCTAACACTGCCGTACGCTGAGTTGAGCAACGGAAAATCTTAATTGTTTCATTCAGAGTTCCAAAACTATTTCTTATTAATGGCACAGTGCATGATTTAGCAAGAACGAGATTCAAAGAGTGCATCGCACAGTGAACATATAAAGCTTTTGGGTATACTTCCTGAATTGCGGCTCTAACACCATTCAAATGACCACTCATTGCCGAAGCACCGTCGTATGCTTGGCCTATCATACACTCCATAGCTATACCGCATTTCACTAAAGTTTCAGTTATCTTTGTAGCGAGTCCGCGGCCTGTAACGTCTATCACTGGAACGAAAGACATTTGCTCTATTCCGCTAATGTCACTTGTCTCGTCAGCAAGAATTGAAAAGAACTTTGATTTATTTACACGTTGCACTATTTTTTCAATAACAATGTCTCCACAAATTTCGATTATTGAATTCTGGATGATTGGACTAGTGTACATTGCATTTCCTCGACAGGTTTCAAGGTGACTTTTAAGCTCTGTATCGCTTTCTGCCCGAAAGCGCAACAACGCTCTAAAATTTCCGTCATTTTTCGTTGAATCAGATTGATTCAAAACAATTGATCCAGAGTCTACTTTTCCACGCAATGAGAGTTCTTGACGTCCGCATAATATAATTGTCTCCACAAATGGAACCAGTTTTTTTCTGTTTTGCTCAATCTGTTTCTGTCGTTCGGTGTCAATTTGAGTTATAACGTTTACTTGTTTCCCTTCCATAATCTTTAAGAAGTTTTAAGCAGATATTGTTGCTTTCTTATGAAACTCGTGGCTTTGATGGATGTTAAATATTTCAATAGAATCCTTCCATTTGTTAAATGGCTTCGTGACCAATGCTCCTGGTTTTTGATGGCCACCTTTTCCTACGCATTGCCCATGAAAAATTACACAGTATCTACAGAAAGCGCCGTCTAAACTAGGGGAATAGGAAATCGAAGGAAAACGTTCAATCCAGTTTGGTTGAAACTTAAGTCTTCGCTTAGGCTCAGTTGGGAACTTGAAATTTTTCGATGGCAGCCAACAGCGTTTCAAATAGATTTCTTCAGTAAAGTCATCCAATTCAACGTTTAAACAACTAGCTATGTCGTTCTCAAAATTGTAAGAAGCGGAAGCAGTCTCAGTTTCAATGCTTTTAATTTGATTTTTAGACAAGGCCGCGTTACTTGGTATGTTTTCGTTTAACAAACGAATCGCATTTAGTTGTGGCGTAAGTACAAATGAGATTTCAATTACTTGTGATCCACTCTCAGACTCTGTGGTCTTTCTTTTAAAATATTCATTTATATTACTTTGTTTAGTTTTAGTTTGGTCACCCATGGTTTAACACTACATCCGAAACAACTTATTTAATTTTTATTACATTGCAAAAACAAATAAAAGTATATATACCTTATTTTCGCTTATAATTTAAACATTGGTAATATAATTAGTACGGTCTACAACAATGGTTGTTCAGTTGCACCAAGATTCAAAATTCCGTTATAGCTATAAAAGGAGTTACATGTATATAAGCCAAGTATATATATGGTATCCTAAAGAAGCTAAAATTCTAAGTATTTTTAAGAACAAATGTTTCAGAATAATCAGAATTTATATATGGTTTGTAAGAGAGAATCGAAAATAGAACGTTAATTTACTTACCTATTTATCTAAGATTAGGAACATTAAAAATTACTTTTAGGTAAGTCACCAAATGTTAATTCCAATAAACGAATGAGAAAAGTTTTCATAACCACAGCAATGTTTTCAATTTTAAATAATTACTATTTTATTAGTTAATTTTAATCGTAAAAGAAACTACGCGGCTATAACTCCAAAACGAATTAAGCAGTGCACAGCCCATTGAATTGGGAATAATACTGCTAGAATTACAATTAAGATTTCGGATGCCATGGTTACGCGGGACCTGTTCTGAGAAGACTGTACAAAATTCATCTTTATAATTAGGCGGTAGCGCCATCTATATTTTGTAAAGTTATATGATTCGCGCAAAAATTCAATTGCAATATAGTTGCCACCACTAGAGACAGATGCCGCAACGGTTGAACGATATAGTTGAAAAAGTCTCCACATTGAACGAAATTGGTCCCGCGCCAGCCAGATTTAGTTGTACCTCTACTTATTCCCAACTCAATGGCACAGCCTTAACTGCTAGAAACGTTACATTAAAACGTCGCTAAAATAATTCTTCTGATGCAAGTGGCTTCGCGACTGAGACTGGAGTAACGACGTGATATAATGAGAGCAATTCTATAGATAATACTAACTCAGGAACTCATTAAAACTTAATATATTGAGCCCCTATAAAATAATCAGATTTACTTAAAACCTGTCTATGATGTAAAATTTGTTAATATATCTGAGAACCATCACTTGAGTCATATGTAACATAATTACTCATAAGTTTTTTTTTTTCATTTTGATTTTGGGGGTAGGGGGTTGAACCCCCAAACCCCCCCCCCCCCCCCTTAAATACGCCCTTGAGGGAGAAGGAATATCTCGAGATTATTTTTAGCGTTTCTGTAAATTCCACTCGTTGGGCCCCCCGGTATGCTCCTCCGCTTTAATAATATTAAATAATACTGCAATCTCATTGGTTCTTAAAAATTACGTTTTTCGACGCGGTTAACGCTGTTGCGAGGACGCAAAAAATAAGACCGCCTCCTTTTCCCCTCCCCCCCCCCCCTTAGCGTGACGGGGTTAGGGCCTCAACGTGTCCTTCGATAGTCTCGACATATTCATTCTCCCTGAGTATAAATAAATACATTCTTGAATGTACTACGTCCCATTTTATTTATTCGTCGATTGTAACACCCAAATATTTGATATGGAGAACTCATTCTTATTTTCAACTTTCAATACTACAATTTTAACAATTTTCAGTTACATGAATTTCTCAATTTAAATCAGAACATCTAGTTGAAAAACATAAATGTTTGTTTTTTTCTACATTAAAGGTTAAAAGGCTGTCATTAAGAAAGCCGTATACTTTTGTTTTAGCTTGCTTAGCTATTTCAAATACATGTTTTCAAGAATCGGCCCAAAATAATAAAGTAGTATTATCAGCTAAAGATTATATCCTACCATTAATAACGAGAGAACAAATATCATATGTACATTAGAAATAACACGGGAGCATATACATGTAGTAAAGTCCCCCGAGGAATGCCGAAAGTGAGTTGTTCTGGTTCACTTAATACAACATCAATTTAAACCAGTTTTTCGATATGAAGATAAATTGTGAACCACGTTAATATCAAACCTTAAGTTCCAGTAAATTCTAATTTAATTAGTAGTAAATTTCATGTGATACGGTATAGAAAGCTTTTTAAGGTCCAAAATTATTCCGAAAGCTTTTTTATTTTCATCTACAGATGGGTAATTCTTTTCTCACCTCAAATATTGCATCATTTGTGCTCTTTGTCGCTCTAAGCCCATATTTATTTCTAAAAACTTTACTATTTGCTTTTTTATTAATTTTTCAATTATTTTAGATTTTTACTTAACAAAGATATTGGTCTGTATTTATTCAAGTCTTTAAAATATTTCAGGAAATGTTCCAGTAGATATTGAGAGGTTTATTACATAGATTTATTTTTAAGTTCCTAAGTTCATTTATAGTAATTTTCACATCTTTCGGTATAATTGGAATATAAAAAGAATTGACATTTTTTATATCATTTTCATCTTTGATTTTAGTAGCTAAAGTTGAACCTACCGAGTCTGACTCTTTATTGAAGCCATTAGTTGATTCTCTGGCATTATTTTTTATACTTAAGTTTTTAATTATTTTATAACTAATCTTAATCTCTTTAATCGGTTCATAGCTTTTACTTTTTTTAGATAGTTTATTGAAAACTTTTTAACTTTTTTTAGATCATTGTTACTCTGTTGTATTTTATCTATAAAATAATTATGTTAAGTCGTCCTAATCAGAAATATATAATTTTATTATTGAATCTGGCAATTTTTTTAAGATCGGTATTAAAAGGTTTATTATTTAGTCGCTTAGCTAAAATATCGCTTTTTCTCATTAAAATTATTAAAGATGGAACTATCCAAGATTTTAACTTCTGTTTTTTATGGGAATGTGACGTAAGCGTTTTTATAGTTGTGAAGTCGATATACTTTTTAAAATTTCAATGAATTTAGTTGCTGCTAATCTAGCATCTTTTATATCAATACATCGTGTAATGTTTCGCTCTCTATATTACTTTTCAAAATATTATAATTAACAGTTTCATGGGTTTTGGTAAATTTTTTTAAAGGGATTTGATTTTGATTAATTTGAATGGCAATAAAAAAAAGCAATAAAATCTTTTCGTTTTGAAGGCAATTGTATCAAAAGGTCCAATCGCGTAGTTTCCCTTAGCGCATAAGCACTTTCGCGGTTTTCCACTTGCGCGAGTTTCACTTGCGCAGATATTTTCCATTTCCGCGGTTTTCTCATTTGCGCGGCTCCTTATGGATTAAATAATATATATTAATCCATTTTTTCTTGACAAAGGTACTTTGTGTCGTTTTTTTGTCATAATTTTGTATAGCATCCAGTAAATAACAATAATTTTCATGTTTTTCTACGGTTGAATTTAGTTCGATGAAGTTTTCTCTATGGTATATATGTTTAGTCGAACAGCAAATCGTAGTTTCTCGGGCTTTCGGCTAAGATGAAAATGTAGTATCTCTTACGCTGTGAATAAGTTTCTCGGTTCGAAGGAATAAATGAAACTTGCCACAGTTGCATAAGACCTAATTCAGCTGTTTTTGGAGATATTAAGTTTACATTCAGGTGGAATGTGGAAACGCGGAAATGCGGAAACCTAGATTTCCAAAAATGCGAAAACTGCGGAAATGGGAAAATGTGCGCCAATGGTAAACTGAGCTATTGGGGATTTGAGAAAATGCATAGCCGCTCAAATGGCCAATGCGCAAATAGGAAAAGGGTCAATGAGGAAGTGCGCAAACGATAACCGCGTAAATGGGAACTGCGCATTTTGACCCGAATCGAATCAAAAGTAGTTATCACCAAATTCTACAATCACGTTTTGCATAACTTTGACTTAAGTTAAAAAATAACTTCATTATTTAACAAATAATAATACATTTAGACATTTCATTGTAACCCTGATAACATACTTGTATGTATGAATATTTTAAGACTACACGTACCTCTGGAATATGTAATTTGCTGGTTTCCTTTCCCATCGTCCGTAATTTTAGCATTCTTACAAGCACCACCCAGAGCCGTAGAAAATACAACGAATGCAAACTGGAGTCTAGATATAATGAAATTACATGCAATCAATTCCATTCAACATTTAAAGGTATCGAATCTTTGATAGCTCTAAAAATGTTAACGACAAAAGCAGGCTTCAGTTTTAGTTATAAATTAATAAGGTGAAATTCTTATAACTTATCATTTTTTATATGTATTTTAAAAACGTTTACGGTACACTTACGGTTTTTTGGCTGATAAAAGTTGAATTTGACCGAAATGCAATAATTCACCGTCCTTTAACGAAAACAGATATATTTACACGTATGTATATAAGAGTGATTCAGCTGGTAAAAGTGTTAAATATAGGGTTTGAAAATCACTATCTTAGTTCAAAAACCAGGTATCTTAACTTGCCAAATTCAATTTTTTTTCGTTTTGCTAAAGAGCTATTCAACCTTGACTTAGTAAAAACTATAAAAATTATCAAATTTAATTTTTGAGATACTGAATTTTATAACAAAGAAATTCAAAAGCAACCGCAATTAGTGGATAACAAAATGATTTTTATAGGAAAAACCCAGTAAGAACTATTTTCTAAAATTGATTTCAGATTTGATTTAAAATTCACATCAAAATGTCTAGGTCAATTTACCTCAAAAACGCAAATGTACTCCTTCGTTTTGACTTGTTGATCAGTTCTTCCGCTTTCTATAAATAAATTTGATTTTCAGTTAACTTATAATTTACTTGTTAACCCTTCCCTATAATTTTGTTTATTCTAGGGAAAATAATTTGAAAGGGATCTTCTACAGTTTAGTCGATGACACGTGCTTTTAAAAACGGGTTAAGATTGTATTGGAAAAATTTCGATTCCTGAAACAATTTAGATGAACAAATAATATAGCGAGCAGTTAAGCGGCTTCCTTTAAGACAATAAACAAATATGCGGTTAAAAGAGAGAGTATGGAAATAAACTTTAGTCTCATTTCTCATTTTGAAAATCCTGTTGCCATCTCCAATATTAATTATGGACGAACTATAAACCTTAAGTTGTATTCTAACAGAAGTACAAGAGAATAGACGAAAAACGAGTAGGGTGAACATGATGGAGATGCAGGTTGTACACACAAAGGGACGTGTACACTATTTCAAGTGCCTCTTAAACCTTTTCTGACGCTGGCTTTACCTGTTTGTATATTATAATCGTCATCAACAGGAAAAATGCAATATTTGATAAAAGGCACTAAATAAAAGAGGGAAGATTTTACAGACTGGTCAATAAATGTTAGTGCTCGGAATTTTTTATTAATTATTCCTAAATTTTTCGATTTATTTAAAAAAACGTTGGTAAAAAGAATATAATTTTAACTTATTTAATGTTTTTACGCAACCAAGCATTTATTTGAATAAAAGTGGTATTTATTTAAATAATTGTTTGTTTTATTTAAATAATAAGCTTATTCACTTTAAATTATTTAAACATTTTACAGTTTTTATTCAACTATTTTTTATTTAAATAAATATTATTTAAACATCTCCGAGTTTATTTTATTCATGGATAAAAATTAATCGAATGCCGAGCACTAATAAAGGTTTATTATTCCAGCACGTACGCATGTTGTTGGGTTTCCTTGCTTGAATGAAAAGCCACAATTTTGGGAAAACGTGTTTAACTCCTTGTTTTCGATAAACGTTTCTTAGTACCACCCTCCTACGCATTGTGACAAGGCCACCTGAATTAATGGCTTCAAAAGTAGCTTGATGACTTAGGCCTAAGGTGGTGCCTTGGGTATTAACCTAGCTGATTATTTTTTAATTTTTTTTAAACATGTTTAAAGTGCCTGTTCACTATCCTTTAAAATTTCCCCCAAATAAAATAATCACATGAACTCCTCGTGCTGAGAAATGTTGTGTCCTGAATTATGTAAGCTTAGGTCAATTCAAATCCGTCATTAATTTAGAAGATGCCCAAAAAAGAATTCACATTCCAAAGTATTATTTCCGCTGAATTACCTTTGCTTTTTCTTCTCGCACCCCAAAGAAAAACTTCTTTGTCCTCGATTCCATCTTTGGGAATTTGAACGACACCTAAAATACTGCCAAATTGGATCCATCTATCGAGTATGGAATTTATACTAAAAGTATAAAGCCATCCGTTAATAAAAGTTGACTTTGGTCATCGACATAATCAGAAATACCTACTCCTCTATCTTTTCATTCCAACTTGATTCTTGAGAGAGGAAATTTGCCATCGTTTTAGAATGTATTTCAGAGCCGACGTCTTGGGGAGATGAAGAAGCTATCCACCTAAATCAAATTAATATTTATTTAACCATATTTTACATCTTTCAAACGAAAATAACGAGGGTTCCGAAGTTGTATTTAAAAGGTGGTAAACAATGTGGTTAATAGTGGTTAAAAACGGAATAGTATAAAATGTAAAAAGTGGTAAATAACGCTGGCTAATGGTAAATAAAAGATTTTCATGAATTATTTACATTATTTAAAAATTCAAACTACATTAATGGAGATAAAACCTTTAATAATTAGAACAGACTTGTAGGGTTATGAAAATCAAGTTAGGTATCTTATTTATAATATTAATCACTTTTAACGTTATTTATCATATTCACCACTATTTACGTTATTTAACAAATAAACCACTATTTGCGTTATTTATCATATTCACCATTATTTACCTCTATAATTCCGGTTAAGCTTAGGTTTAGCTTAGTTAAGGTTAGGTTAGGTAGCTGCCGTATGCTTAGGCTAGGTTAGGTAAGATGGTTTACCTAATTTATCATTTAAACCATTATTTACCACTATTTACGTTAATTATCATATTTATCATTATTTACGTTATTTATCATTTTCACCATTATATATCTTATTTGTCATATTAACCATTATTTAAGTTCTTTATCATTTTTGACATTATTTTTGTTATATATCATAGTAACCACTATTTATATTATTTATCATATGCACCATATTATTTACGTTATTTAACATATTTTCCATTAGTAACCCTTATTTAACATATTTACTATTATTTACCTTATTTATAATATTTACCAATATTTACGCTATTTTCATATTTATCATTAATTACGTTATTTTCATATTTACCATTATTTAGGTAATTTATCATATTACTATTTACGTTATTCATTATATTTACCACTTTTAACGTTATTTATCATTTATACCACTATTAAATTTATTTGTCATATATACTATTATTAACGTTATTTATCATATTAACCACTATTTACTTAAATTAACAAATTTACCTCAATTTACGTTATTTATCATATTTGCCACTATTCACGTTATTTATAAAATTCACCATTATTCACGTTATTTATAAAATTTACCATTATTAACGTTATTATAAAAGTAACCATTAATAACGTTATTTATCATTTTAACCACTATTTACATTATTCATCATATTATCACTATTTGCATTATTCATCATATTAACCACTGCTTTATTAAAGGGAATATAACCTGCAAAGCCATCTTTATGGAAGACCCCTTCAATATTTCAAATTTCCCTGCACAGTGGCGCCAAACATTTCTAATGCCAAAGGCAAGAGCGGCAAAAGCTGCAAGCGTTGGTGTTCCACACCAAATACCTGAGGTTATATTCCCTTTAATAATATTTATGATATATACCATTATTTACCTTATTTATCATTTTTACTTTCATTAACCTTATTTATCATATTATCCATTAATTGCGTTATACATCTTTTTACCACTATTTACGTTATTTACCATTTTAACCACTATTTACGTTACTTATCACATTTACCATAATTTCACGTATTTATAATACTAACAATTATTGTGGTTATTTATCATATTTACCACTATTTACGTTATTTATTATATTTACCATTTCTTATGATGTTTATTATATTTACCACTATTTTCGTTTTTTATCATATTTACCACTGTTTACGTTATTTATCATATATACCACTATTTAATTTATCATATTTACCATTTTTTACATTTTTTCATCTTTACCACTAGTTACGATATTTATCATACATACAACTATTTAATTTATTTATCATATTTACCAATATTTACGTTACTTTTCATATTTACCACTATTTACGTTACTTTTCATATTTAAAACTATTTTCGATATTTATCATCTTTTCCGTTATTTACGTTATCATATTTACCGCTATTTAACAATATTATCCCCTATTTACCTTTATTAACCACAATTTAAGATTCGAAACAAGTGATATTTGGATGTTTCTTTATAATAATTTAATTTATTAATTGCTTCGTCTTCTCGTCTATTTATTTTAAGGAAAATACATAATTTTTTTAAATTGATGACCGATTAAGGAGGACATGTTTGAAATAAGGTTCATTCTAAAATTTGATTATCTTTACATCATTTAAGTTGTCCCGATGTCTGTTCGTAATTTGTTTTGACAGCTCAATCATAGTTACTACCCTAGGGAAAATATTTTGCCACTTTTTGCTTTCGATACACGCACGGTAACTTGCATGCCATAATTATGAAGGAAGCGATGAGGGTTTTTAAGTATTGCTTTATGAGCTTATTAAAAGTGGAATAGGACCCTATTTCCACAATCACCAATCTCTAACAAAATTACTTACAAAAATCCGAATTTCACGTGAACAGTTTTCTTTTCGCTTTCTTTTTTCCTGTAAAATACGTAGACTTTATTAAAAATCGAATAGCGGGGACCATATTTTAAACCACACCGAAAGCATGAATAGAAAATTAAAATAAAGCTTTCAACTGACACAATAACATATAAATTCTATTGTGTTATTTTTTAAAGTTGAATGCATTTAAATGCGTTATTTTAAGTATTTTCTTAAATTTTAAAAATATTCTTACAAACTTCATAGATATTTAAAGGTTTCTGACCGATAGTTCTTTTTTCCACTTTATTCGCTTTGAAAATTCAAAGTTGTATCAAATTTAAGGTTACTTGCCTCAGAAACCCGTTGAAGGTAATTCTCCATCTCCTCATCGGAACTAAACATTTCAGCCTCAATCCGCCTCCAACGAAGCTCTCTTTCCCAGTTAAGGGTTCCACGTGGAACTGTTCCGTCGGAAGGTAGTATTCTTCCCCAGAATCTAACTTAAGTGATATCCAAATTGAGCTCAGTCCATCTGAAGTTCTCGAGATTCGAACCAATAATTTGCTTCCATTGATATTTCCACCGTAAAACAGAACACTTTCCGAATCCTGAAAAAAAAGAGGGTAAGTACCGTTTATTTCTTACATTATGAAGTTTATAGATTTACGAGTCACAGTTTTCCCTCCCGCTTTCGAGTTAAATTACTTAATATATCTGATAACATTAACTGTTGTATTTTTGTATATTTTTAATAACATCGACCAAGTGAGGGGACTTGAACTTCAGAATTGTTAAATTAAAACAAAAAAAACTTAAAATAGTGTTTTATGATTTTATACTAGGCTCGATGATAACAAATTGGTCTTGTTCTGCAGTTAAAGAAATACACTATAGTTTTCTTTTTTTATTATATTTAAAATTTATAAATCATGGTTTTTCATCTTGCTTCCATATAAATTACTTAGTGTATCTGTTAACATTAACCCTTCATTGCGTTTTTGTATATTTGTAATAACAACTTCAAAATGAGTAAAATTTAAAATTTTTTAATTTTGTTGGTGATTTCCTATCAGGGCTAATTGAAAACCATGAGGTCTGGTTCTGCAGTTTAAGAAATAAAACAATTAACTAGTTAGTATTCATTCAAATTCAATACGTCCAATTAGAGAAAATTAACTTGATGCGCGTGTCTTATATTGTGTTCAAACTTCCAACGAGTTGTGCAATTATATTCGTTAAGCGTGAAATTTCTTAGAGTGCACGTGTAAAAAATCATAGAGCCTTAGCCATTTCTATAAAAGGCAGAAGTGCTTTTCAAATCGCAATCTTATTCAATTGTACCATTTCATTATTATTAATCCTTACTGTTCCTTTGATTGGTCTCCGATGTTCAAGATCAAACTCAGACGTCGGTATTTTGACTCCAATCTTTGCAAGGCCTGTAATATTGTTATTTTTCTCGCTATAGTCGTATACATCATGTCGAGATTTGTTTCTGTATCTCAAAAAAGACACGTAGAAAAAGGCCACTATTTCTTTGATTCCATTTATAAAACCTAGGCAATTTAGAAGGAAAATTGTTCTTGTTAAAACTAGATAGTGTGACAGAACAATTAAAATAAAACACGTTATTTCCAACACAAGCTTTGTATAAGAAATATTTTTTCATTGTTTAAGATTTAATCTCTGTTGACAAGGTTCGAAATTGCTAAAGGAGATATCTGAGAAGTGGCGATACTAATATTTTAAACAATTACTAAACATGAAAGGGAAAATAGTATCTGTTTAGCAATTTCGTTAAAAACTATAAAAAGATTTTCTTTACGTACGACAATAGAAGTACCGAATTAAATTTCTTAAAAAATAGTTAAGTTTACTAAAACTAACAAACTTCCGCGTTATATACGCTGTTACAAACGAAAATTGGCATTTCCGTGTATACACATGTTACCTGTATTGATGAAAGTTTCTATTAAGATGCTAAAGCTGTAAATTATATTGAATTAATTAATTTATGAATCGAAACAAAAACTGAATTAGTCTATAATTCCTTCTAAAAATATCAAACCATTTAATGGTTGAGTTATTTGAAATTAATAAAGAAATTCTAAAAACTATTTTACATACCATTTTTGTTTCGAAATGCTGTTTGAAAAATGTACTCAAACATTTTTCCACTTTTAATTAATTTTATTTTGTCGAACGGGTTACTTCTATCTCGTTGTCTTAAAAGCCGAATGCACATGCACCTGAAACAACGATATCGCTTACTATACTTTCGATTCGCAATACATCAAACCTCCTATTTATCAATTAGAAACTAGATATAAGATTTAATCTTGGATTGTAGCCGATTAAAAACTCTTATTAATTGGGGTATTTCTCAACCATGAACAGACTTGTTTAACGATCAACAGCAAGTTAATTAGTTTGTGTTACGTAATTGTATAGTAATAAAACCAATTAAGTACTTACAACACGCTAGTAGAATTTTTAATATCAACAAAAGGAAACTCAGTCGATTAGATTAGCAGTGTTTCCGGAAACTTCGGTCTACGAGTACCTCCGTACGGTAGCACCACGCTATTCTCCAACGAAGTCTTAAAGTTTTACACACCCAGACAGGGAGAGAAACGGAAAAAGAAGGGATGTAACGGCAAAACGGGCATTTTACAGGCTATATGTCGAGCGACATATTATTGAACTACCCTATTTTAAATAACTGATTAAGATATAAAAGTTGTTCGAAATTAATTTTAAATGTAGATAGAAAAATGCTTCGAAATCCTTAACATTTTATGGGGATTTCAGTTTGTTGAATAGCTTTTCGCTTGAGCCATTGCTATGTAAGAGAGCAGAATCAAGTTTGTGTCCGAATTTCGGAGCTAAAACTTGAGGCTTAAGCATCTATAACTACTCAAAACTACGCGAGATGGTAAAGTTTGCTAGATTAAAGGGGGAGGTTTTTCAAAGTTAAAAATTTGAGCTAAGCGTGAATACTAGTAAACCTCAAAAATAAATTGTGCCCCCTCAAACAAATCTGAGAGTGCCCCATGGTGCCCCCTCAAAAAGGCCCGGTGCCCACTTAAAAATATTATTGTGCCCCTAGAAAAATTTCAAAGTAAGTAAACAAAATCAATAAAATATGTCCTATTTACATATTATATTTAATTCAGTCCAACTGTACAAAATATATTATTACCTTTCGTGTACATCCCTTACTATATTAGTTCCCTTCCACGTGCGCCAAGTTGAAAGTTTAAGCTGAAGCAGAAACAATAATATGGGACGTAATCTGGTACAAATTTTGATTTGACTATACTAACTAAGGTTAATTTCCCGGAGCACTGTAGTCTAACTGCTAATGGTCGTCGTCGTCGTGTTTTCAGTTGTATCCACGCTATCCAACTATTAAAGGCGGCGTATTTCACTTTATTCCCTCCGCGTAGTTCTCAGATTACAACGGCTTTAAAAAAAACTGTCGAAGAACGGACTTATCTTTATTCGATCTCGTTGGCAATTTAATCAGTATATAATATTAAATTATCGGTAGAACAGAGCCAACGACGAAATAAAAAAGGAAGAAAAATAACTTGTTTGTTATGAAATTAGTGCGAGAGGTCTTGTAGAAGTCTTTATTTGCTTTTTAATATCACCGATTTTACAGTATGGTTTTATTCAAGTTTAAAATATCTTTAAAAGTAAACTTCCATAAGATAAAATAAATCTATAAAGTTAAGATAAAAAATGGTTTGAATTCGCGGTATTAACCAAAAGGCTTAGAACCTCTAGTAAAAATAATATTCCAGGCCCGTACACAGCCGCCAAAACTAGGGGGCGCTCAAATTCTTTTTGGGGGTGCCAATACCTTGAGTAATTTTTATCTCCCCACCTATGAAATTAGTAAATATACTAATCCGGTTGTAGCCCTAAAATATCCGTCAAAACATTTTTGATAAGCTGGTTCAATATTTCTACAATTGAAAAGTTTTTCTGGTGCAGTGAGACGCGCGAAAGCAATTTTCAAAAACTTAAGTAAAATGGTTTCAAATATTTACTGATACTAGCTCTCTAGTAAAAGTAATTTTCCTTTTTGATTAATATACAAATATTTTAGATCATATCTTTCGGTAATTGAGCAATCGATTTTTTTTGGGTCAGTCGGATTGGGGATGCCAAGTACTCATTTGGGGGCGCTGAGCATCCCCTGGCGCCCCCCGTGTACGGGTCTGTAATATCCAGTCTAAAATATCTTTATTCATTTATCGGGATGCAACAGTTCCACTTTTTTGGACTATCTCGGTTCCGGATCCGGTTCCTAAATTTTTGCTTTATCGGTTCCGGTTCCGGTTCTTAAAATTTTAATTTGTCGGTTCCGGTTTCGGTTCCGGTTCTCAAAATTTAGAACCGATCAGTTCCGGTTCCTAAACGGTTCCTATACGGTTCCAGTGTGTTTAGTATTAATTAAAGTTAAATACACAAGCAATTCAAATAAAGTTAAAGAGAAATAAAATCCACCACATTTATTTATTTAGAATATAAAATTTGTTTTTGGTAAATTATATTTTAAAAATAGTAGCTTTCTCAGTGACGTGGCTGTGGGTTCGGGGTCCTCCCGCGAAACTGTTTTTGGGGTCCCTTATAATCATTAAGGCCGAGTCGCGATTATCGCCATCTAGAGTTAGGGCTACCATGTATCGCCTTCTACAATTAGATTTAACACGTACTTGCATGTTAAATATATAAAACGCTTAAAAATGGCTTTAAGCCCAAAATGAAACGATAAAGATAAATCACGGCAATCAGCGTCTGGAACATTTAAAACGAAGGTTCTGGTAGAACTTGGAAGTCTAAAGTTAAGACTCCCAAGTCCGACCAGAATCACGATCTAAATGGCTTTTGTAAAATAAATAAAAAAAATATTGCTACTATTCTCTCGTAGGGAACTCATGTAAGCGCGTTATTTGTTTATTCAATAAAGTAGGGTAAAAATGAAATCTTATGTTTGAAAATTCCCACGGGTTCATCGTTTCAAGATGGAGGGGGGGAGGAAATGATGTATTTTCAAGGTTTGGGGAGACATTGCCTTCCCTTCCGCTCCTTATTTCAGGGGCGTAGGAACGTTTTAGAAGTTGGAGGGGGCAAAGAGAAACGAAACAGGGGTCTAGGAGCTAAGCCCCCGATGTAGAGTAAGTAATCGGTCGCGAATGTCATTAAGGCATTAACAGTAACAACTGTTATCATAGTGTATTTTAGTCATTAGAGTCGTTTATGTAATTAAGATACACAAATCAGCAATAATAAAATGAGAATGGTTTTGAATTTTAAAGGACTGTAGCTTCACCGAATGCATGCGTTACTGTTTGACAACTATGTAAATTGGCAGGAAAAGACACAGTGGAGCTTCTATTAGTTGAGTATATCGTTCTAAATGGGGTCCATATTATTTCGTTTAATAAGCATTGACATTTGTGAAATGTAAGCAAATGCATAAAATGAAATTTTAGATTTTCTAGACAAAACCTACCCAGGCCAGCTATTATATTATGCAAACGAATTAGCCTTACCTTGGAAACTTTAAATTCAGAAACACAACTTAGATATAAATTTACAAGATTTAACGATCTGCTATAAAACACGTGTATCGATACTTTTCAAACTTCGGTATGTTACTTTCATTATGTACGTTGTTTGGATATTTATGCGACGGTCATTGTGGCTGTTTTTATAAAGTTTTGGGTGCGCCTGTTGAAACATAAAGCAATATATGAAGCAAGTAAAACATTAACTTGAGCTGACAAGAGAAAGAACTAGACGAGGCCTCGCACGGTTGGACTGTACACAGTCCCATAGGCAATTTGGGGGCCCCTCGATGGAAGCCCCCCCCCGCATTGCGGAGTCTGCCGGGGCGTTATTAACGCCACTGGCTTTTCTGCTGTTTCTCCTCTAAGTCAGTTGTGAAGGGGATCAAAAATTATGCTTGCCAATTGCCCCACTAAATAATTGCCCGGAAGGCATACTAGTAGCAGTAGACGACAAATATTTTTTGTCTTTGCTACATTTGTGAAATTGTGTCGAGTTTTCCGACTGAAGAAAATAAAACTAAAACAAGTTGGCAAGCTTGCCAAAATTTACCTATCCTCGGAAGAATTGTCCCTAGTGGTATTAATTTCTCGAGATGACCCTTAAAGATATATCTCCGCAATTCAGAGTTATTTACTAAAAACTTAATCTCGGTTCTATCCCGCTTGGTATAAAATTTTAATTATAACTAAAATAAATGAGACGGTACAACCGATTTTAATTTATTCAAAATATTATAAATTAAGTAGTTACAACAGCGAGTTAGACGTACTAAAACAATGCACAATTGAATTTAAACCTATTTACAGAACAAGATTATCAGTTAAATATAATACAAAGCAAATTTTAATGAAAGAAATATATACAACGGGAGTAGGGTCTTCGAGCGGGTCCCAAAACATACAGTGGAAGGCCTCCACCCGTCCCGCCCGTCCCGCCCACACCGCCGTCCCGCCCGCGAGTACAGTGGTGGTGAACAACCAAAGGTAGGGTGAACTAGCAAAGTTATGTTTAACGAAAGAGTGACGCAATACTTAGGTGGTGAACGTACAAAGGCAGAGCAGTGTCGGCAGTGAACAGCCAAAGCTACAGTTGAGTGGTGAACGTGTAAAGGCAGCAGCCTTTTGTGTATTAATGGTTGACGCTCAACCCTTTACCCCCTCATCGAAAAGAAGGGTTATAATCCTGACTGACAGACCCCGCTTCCGTTGGGTGGTGAACTTGTTACGCTATAGAGAGTGGTGCATAAGAAAACGTACAGACTGTACCCCGCTAAAATGAAAGGTTTATAGAAGGTAGCAGCCTTTTTCTGTATTATTGAATTCCTACCGAAAAGAAGGATTTTAATCCTGATTGACAGTCCCCACTTTTCGTTGGGTGGAGAACGAGTAAAGATAAGACATCAGAGGTGGTGAACGTGTAAAGCTATAGAGAGTCCCAAAGTGTCTGGAAGAAACCCATTATCCTAACTGGACACCTTAATTTGGAATACGTCACTTTCAGCCAATAGGGAAAAAGAGAGATGCTCCTCAAAAATTGCTCAATATTGTGTTTGGGGTAAACATAGAATTCACCGCCCTCTCGGACACCGTTTAGGCATACGTCATTTTTAACCAATGAGAAACTTGGTGGCGAACTGGTGGTGAACGCGCAAAGGCGGGGTGAGGGTGAAGTTTTCAAATCTAAAAAGGGTATAAAAAGTCATGGTACGAGGTGAAAAAGGTATATTCAAGATGTATTCGTGTAGTATCTGTTCAACCGTTTTCTCCCAAAAGGGTAAAATCAACCGTCATATGATATCAGTTCATGGTAATACCAGGTTAAAATGTCCCGTGTGTGATAAGTCATTTTCGAGACGAGACGTTTTAAATCGTCACCAACGTAATTTTAATCACGGGGTGGTCCCCGTTACGGTACATAATTCTCCGCATCCACCGCCGCCGATGACGTTTCTCCAACCCGGACCGTCTTCGAGGACTCAACCGTCCCCGAGATCCGAAAAGTTTTCCCGGCTCGAACCGCCCCCGAAGCTAGAGACGTTTTTACGGTCCGATCTGACACCTCGTATCGTTGCCAGCCCACATTCACTCGTTCAGGCGCACCACATGAATTACCGCCACCAAACTCGCCTGTAAAAAGGGTCTCATCACCTGACTCTTTTTATCGTAAACGAGTTAAAAATGGTAAGTTTCTTCAAGAAAATTTTATTATTTGTTACATAAAGTTTTTTTTTCTATAAATGGTCAAGAAGACAAAGTGATTCAACAATCGGATCCCTTAAACAATCTATTAGAGTCTCAAGCGGATGACGAGTGGCTTGGTGAGCATTGGGATAATATTCAAGCCCAACACCAACAACCAATCGCAGTTGGTTCAGCCGTTGTTGACCAGCAAGCCGTCGACGCTCCTAACCCATTCACTAACCCATCCACTAACCCACCCGCTAACCCATCCACTAACCCATCCACTAACCCACCCGTTAACTTACCCGTTGCCCTTCCAGTTGGTCAACAACCACCAGTGCTACCAGCTAATCCACCAGCAGTGCTACCAGCCATCCATCCATTTCAAATAGAGGAGGTTAACGCGCTTGGTGACGCAATTTTTTCAGCTAGGATAACGGCACCAGATGGGGTTACCGACCCTGTGTTATTTATAAATGAACACCATGCTAAGGTAGAAACGTATCTTCAAAACAAACTAAATACCAATAAAGGTATAAAATGGTATATGGTGGTGCGGGCACGATATACCCGTGAACTTGGCAACACTGGTACGGACGTTGAGGCAATGCCGTATTTCAGGGGATTTACACACGCGACGCTGTCACCCTAGGTAATACCCGAACAAATAAACTCTAGTCGAAACAAAATTGCCGACTCTATGAACAATTATGAAGGGTTAGGAAGTGGTTGGGTTTTGGATAAAATTTTTTATTTACAAATTAACATTATCCAATATTTACCTCTGGTAGGCGGTACATATTTTCAATTACCACCTGTAATTGAAAATAAACGTGCCACAGTAAATGTTGACCCTGAAGACCCAAGTGACAATAAATGTTTCCTGTGGTCAATCTTGGCTAAACTATACCCAACCACTAATAATCCCAGTCGTATTTTACATTATAAACAATACGAGAACGAACTCGATTTGTGCGGTATTACTTTCCCCTTCGAACTGGATGCTTATAAACTTAAAAAGCTCGAAGAGGCGAATAACCTATCAATTAACATTTTCGCGTACGAAAAGGGTTATTTCCCGCCTTATGTAAGTGAAAAACGTGTACCCGAGTCTAGGGCAATTGATTTACTTTTGGTGACAAACGGTAAAAATAAACATTACGTCTTGATCCGCCACCTAAGTCGTTTGTTCAGCGGATTCTCCAAACATAATGGCAAGACGTTTTATTGTCGACGGTGTCTAAAGAGGAGTAATTCCGAAGACATTATCAAAAACCACATGCGTGACTGAAATGTTCACCAACCACAACGCGTGGAGATGCCAACCAAAGAACCAATTTTAAAATTCAAAAATTTTGGTTGGAGTTAAATGGTAAATAATTTAATACTTCTTTTAAATTCGAAATATTTTTTTATTTGTTTCATATAGGTTCCTTACACCATTTTCGCCGATTTCGAGTCGACAATGTCAAAAATAGCGACATGTTTGCCAGACGCAACATTGTCATCGACCACGACCCTAGCCGTACAAGTCACGTGTGGATTTTCATACGCAATTATCAGTCCCACTGGTACGTTTGATCACTTGAAATTCTTTTAATTCGTTATCTAATATTTATTTACTATGTAGGAAATCTCGTAAAGCACGAGACCTACAGGGGCCAAGACGGTGCGTTGAAGTTTTTGAATATGCTTTTGGACGAGTCTACGGCTATATCGGAAGCGTTGAAGGAAAACATCCCTATGCAACTTTCCGAAGCTGAAGAAATATCCTACCAAACCGCAACACATTGTTACGTCTGCGAAGAAACATTCACGAAAACTTCAATTAAAACACGTGACCATGACCATTATACAGGAGCGTATAGGGGCTGTGCGTGTCAGAACTGCAATTTGAAAATGAAGGCGCCAAAATTCATCCCGGTTTTCCTTCATAATCTGAGCAGGTAAATTAATTGACTATATTTTTTAAAGGTATTTTTACTTATGATATAAAGCATTTGTAGATATGACGCTCACCTCATTATGCATCAAATTGCAAAAATAAAAAATAAAAATATAGACTGTATCGCTACCAACAGCGAAACATACATTTCTTTCACCTTGGGTAAACTACGGTTTGTTGACAGCATCCGATTCTTGCCAGCTTCTCTCGAGACCCTCGTCGGAAATTTATCGAAAGGTGGGACTGACAAGTTTCCGCTCTTAAACTCGGTTTTCACGTCGGAAGAGGTTAATTTACTCCTGCGAAAAGGAGTTTATCCGTATTCATATATGGATTCGGAAGATCGTTTTAAAGAAACACAACTACCACCTATCGAGTGTTTCTTCAACGATTTAACCGATGAGCCTCTGAGTGAAGCCGACTACGTGCATGCGCGAAACGTCTGGAAAACTTTCAATATCGGAAATTTGGGTATGAACACTATTAAAATAATAAATACGAATAATCTTTAATTGGAACTTTTATTTTTAAAGGACGTTATCACGATATTTATGTTTTGTCTGACACATTACTTCTGGCAGACGTCTTTCAAAGTTTCCGTCGTATGTGCATGACGTATTACCGACTAGACCCCGCACATTCGTACACAGGCCCGGGTTTCGCGTGGCAGGCGGCCCTATGTATGACCTTTTTCTGGATGAGGACATGCATATTTTCATAGAAAAAGGGATACGAGTTGGGGTTTCAATGATTAGCCATCGTCTCGCACAGGGTAATAACAAGTACCTGGAAACACACGACCGTTCCAAACCAGATAGTTACATCTGTTATCTCGGTAAGAATAATCAAAATTTTAATAATAAATTTAATTATACCAAAAAAATTATTACAATAAATTTAATTATACAAAAAAAATTATTATAATAAATTTAAAAAAAAATATATATATATATTTTAAAAATTGTATAATTTTTTTTAAATTTTATAAAAAAAATATATTTTAAAAAGTTTATTAAAAAAAATATTTTAAAAAATATTTAAAAAATATAAAAAAAATTAAAAAATTTTATTAAAAAATAATTTAAAAATTAATTTTAATGATGTTATTTTAAACAGATTGTAACAATTTGTACGGTACTGTCATGTGCGACGCGTTACCAATGAAAGGTTTTGAGTGGATTGAACCCACCCCTGACTGTCAACGCGAAATTCTAAGTTGCCCCGACGACGCCTCTGAGGGATTTATTTTGGAAGTGGATTTGGAATATCCGGACGCATTACACGACGAGCATAACTGCTACCCGTTAGCAGCAGAGTCCATGTCCATTAAACCGGAAATGCTTTCCGAGTATTCCAAAACCCAGATGACTGAACTGAAAATCCCTGTTAAAGAGAGTCTACCGAAACTGGTGCCCAACCTAAACAACAAAGAACGATACGTTACACACTATCGCAATCTCAAGTATTACCTGGAAAAAGGGCTAAAAATCACGAAAATCCACCGAATTATGAAATTCGAACAAGGTGCCTGGTTAAAGTCATATATTGACTTTAATACGGATAAAAGGAAGATGGCCGCCAACGATTTTGAAAAAGACTTTTTCAAATTAATGAACAACGCTGTCTTCCGTAAGTAATTAAAAATTAAAATTAAAAATTTAAATTTAAATTATCATTTTTTTTTCAGGTAAAACCATGGAAAACTTACGTTTACGTAAGGATTTTAAATTGGTTACGACGCCAGAAAAGGCTGTTAAAAAAGCTAGCTCGCCCGCGTTCGAAAAGTTCACCATCTTCCAAAACGACCTTGTTGGAATTCATTCCGCCAAGAAAAAGCTTATTCTAAACCGGCCCATCTATACAGGTTTCGCCATTTTGGATCTATCGAAACTTTTAATGTATAGATTTCACTATGACGTCATAAAGCCGCAATACGGAGAAAAGGTCAAACTTCTTTTCACCGATACTGGTACGTATACCCTCTTGTATATAGTATAGCTCATTTCTAATGATTGTTTGTAATTTACAGACAGTCTCACGTATCAAATCCAAACACCGGATTTATACGAGGATTTCGCCCAACAGAAGGAAATGTATGATTTTTCTGGATACCCCAAAAATCATCCACTGTTTGACGAAACCAATAAAAAGAGACTCGGAAAGTTTAAAGATGAAATGGACGGTACACCTATTGAAGAATTTTGCGGACTGAGACCCAAAATGTACTCTATATTGTCCGCCAAAGGTGAGAAAAAGACTTGCAAGGGTGTGTGTAAACGTGTTGTGCAAAAGCGCGTCCGTCACGCGAAATATCGCGAGTGTCTTCTGAACCGTAAGTTAACTATCGCGGAGATGAAGCGCATAGTGAGTAATAAGCATATTGTGACGACTGTGCGACAAAACAAATTGTGTTTAAACCCGTGCGATGATAAACGTTATATTTTAGACGATGGTATATCAACGCTCGCGCACGGACATTATAAAACGAAACAATAAAATATTTTTATGACAAATTTATTTAGTATTTCTTATACATAAGTTCTACAATCATACGATCATTAACATTTTTGTTTTTTGAAAATCTTCGCAATACGTTAAACATTTTTATTCCCTGACACAAATTAATTGCAAAATATATACAGTAACCACCGCAAGCTTTACTAGCATTTCCTTGCAATTAAACAGAATTATACGTGACAGTTAAGCTGTTTTTATCTATAAAATAGTTAAATTTAAACAAATCAGGGCTGTTCCCGAAACTCTCGAAGAATGTACAATTGAGTGACCTTGAGAGATCAAACACCAATGTTCTCCTACCCCATTGGACGTATCAGAGTTCACGATGTAAAGTGAAGGATACGTTTTCACATTCTTGGGAAGTTTGTCGGCAGGGAAGACTCCTCTGAACAAATATTTGGTATACGGGTCATTCTTAAGTATGATTTCAAGTTGTTGCGAGTCCATTATGAACTTTGATCATATAAAACTGCTCTGTTCTTGTCGATCTCGACCAAAGATTGATATTCGGAATAGTAAATCACGCTTACTGTTGACGGCAACGATTCTCCGAATATTAATTCGAGACGAACGCTCCCGTTCTTTACCAGGTTGAAACAGTCAGTGGAACTTCCGTTGAGATCGGGAGTTAAATCGAATACGAATAGTGCATTTCCATTGGCGAATTCATCACGGTCGATAAAATTTCCTTCGTCAATATTCATTGACTAGTTTGAAGAAAGAGATTAACGTATGATTGCATAAACAACTTATCTTGGAAATTTGGGTTTAACGGTTTTGCCGGGACGCTACTATCATCAAGGTATAGGGCGATTTGAGTTAACGAAAAAATTTTAAAGTTAAAAGGTGACATTTTGTAGTCTCCCAAATACGCATTCTGGTCCACAAATCCGATCACCACCTTACTCGGTATTTGACCATTATATAAGTTGTCTTTGACGCATATTTTGTTGCCTTGGGAAATTGAAAATGAATTACATTCCGTACGGGTGATTGGATATTTCATTGTTGCCAGTTCCAAAGTTTTAGCGTGGGATAACATAATCTCTGGCGTCAATCTAACTTTTCTGACAAACATTGATGCGTGTGTGAAAATGACTTTGCATTTTTCACAAAACTCGTTTGAGCTTTTGATAAACTTGAAATTTAGATCTATCACGTTAGGAATAAGTCGAGTTTGTTGACAAATATCGGCTCGTACAACTCCTATCATGTCAATAACACCTTCTTGGGAAAATTTTGCACGTTTCTTAAATCCGTCGTTATTGGAAAATTCGTCAAATTTCCCAGCTTGTCTTTATAGAATAGAGACGCGGTTAAGAAACTTTCCTTGGCTGGTCCACCATATGTCACGAGCGTTTGAATCATACTCTTGTAAGGATACTGTTGAGGGCATGATGTAACTGATCTGTCACCCAATGATACGTGAACTTCGCCAAAGAGACTATGTAAAAACAAATTTTCCGGACCAACTTTGTCCGCGGGAGTTGTGGTTTTAGATACAGCGTCGTAAATATCGGGTTTTGGTAGAGTTCCATCTGCTTTCACAATTTTCACTTGAACTTGAAGTAAAGTATTTTTCAAATCAATGTAAGTCTCCGAGTTTCCAGCGATACTAAAGATAATTGCTTGGTTTTCATTTATGTTCGATGTTGGATTATATTCAACCCATTGACTTCCTATTATACCAGTTTGAGTATAAGGTACGTGAAATAAATGAAGTTCCGAGCTAATGCTGTTTTGTGAACTGGGGTGAGCTAGAGACATTGTTCAATGATTACGAGAATATATCAGACTGAAGCAGAGAACGTCTTTTCTTCTTTCTGGTTCGAACTGAACTGATGATGGGAGACGTTTTACGTTTCCTTTTACGTCCATTTCCACTAAGTTTATTCACTGCTTCGGCGGCTCTTCTTAAGGTTTCTTTCCCCGCCTCTTTCCCCCGAGATTTTAACGCGTCTTTAATAGATACACCACTCGAGACGTCGGAAGCAATTTTTGCCCCGGTATTTAAAAATTTTCGACCAAGGAATGTGGCACCTTTTTTGAGTAAAGGCATGGCAGACTGAAATGCCGAGGCTAATATATTTCCAAGACCATATCCTCTTTGCACGGCTACTCCACGGTATACCGGAATTGATCCGTGTCCAATTTGATTTAAGTAATAGTTATTATAATCGTTTACAGAAACGTGATCCAGATTACGTGGAGACATGTTTATCCTTTGACCCGCTAACCACAAATGAACGGAAGAAAGATTTTACACCTGATTTTATAGATAAGTCCATGTTCTTCGGGGTCTAAAATGAAGAGTGACGTGAACTTTTCCTCGTTCGAAATGTACAGGCTGACCCATTTCACTCATAATATTAATTTCAATGGTTTGAAAATTGTTATGCGCAATAGGCATATAATTTGGTCGTGAAAACTCTTTCTCAACAGTGTCTCCGTCTTTTCCTTGAATACTTATAATACGTAATAACGGAACATCTGAATCTCCAACCGATCGACTTTGTATAATGTCCGAGTATATGAACAGAGAATGTAACCCAGCGTCCATATCACAGCTAAAAGGTGCCGTCATGGAAGTCACTATAGTTACGTCTTTGCCTGGAGTTCTCGTGAATCCTAATATGATGGCGATTTCATGTGGTATGTAAACTTGGTTCATTTCATATAGTTCAACAATTACACGACGGTTTGGTTTGTTGTAATATAACTTGACTCTAGAGCTAATATTTCGCCCGTCGTCATCAGTAGTCATGATTTCCAGTAAATCTTCAACTCCGTAATATCCTGGTGGTATTACTATATTAACGAAATCCATTACGTCGTTGAAATTTTCTATGTCAGTGTGTTTTCTCAGTGTCTTAGGTGTTTTAGTCTTTGATTCATCTAAGGAATCCGGTAGAGAGATAGTTTTCCAAATTCGAACTACACATTCTTCATTAACGTTATTCCACGTTCTAGGATAACTGATTTCAGCAAGTCCAACTTCGTAAGCTCCCTCAAGTTTAATGGGTTCTGGTAAATACGTTCTAAACTTGCTTATAGTATTGTTTTTGAAATAGCGCATAGAAGAGTCGGACGGTAACGTGATATAGAAACTCATAATGTGACGATTTCTTGCACCCAAGAGTCAAAATCTGGACCGTAACCACGCCAACGTACTAGTAGTTCTTTAGTTCCGTCTGGTTTTGTTCTTTTCCTTAGAACTTTTTCGATTTTGAATAAGCAGTTTTCGAGGTCTTTCCCGATTTTCTGTATTTCCTCCTTGTAGAACACACCCGAAATGAGCTCAGTTTTCAAATCCTACAGCTTATATACCGGAGGGTCTCTTGGTATGCACTGCACTACTTTGAATATTTCCTCGGTATAATTGGCTTTGTAACCCTTTTCGAACGTGGTTTTATTCTTACTCATGCGAACACAGTCATTTATTTCAAAAGGGAACGAGACTGGTGGTGAAAAATTGACTTTCCCGTATAAGTTCTGCCACACTTGTTTCGAATTTTCATTCTTCACTTCAACGGGTTTGCATTTAATAGATTTGTGGTAGTTATTATTGTAAGCTTCCAATAAATCTGGTAAAACGTCGATATATTTGTGCGTATCTTTCTCCGTAAAATATCGGTACATTCGAGACTTCAATGTTCGATTGAATCGTTCTATAATACTAGATTTTACTTCGGAGTGCGTTGCGAAAAACTTGATTCCTCTACGTTTTAATTCACCTTGAACTTCTTTGCATAGAAACTCGTTACCATGATCAGTCTGTACAACCTTCGGCTGTCGACCTGATTCTAAAATAGATTAGAATGACTTTACCATAGTTGATCCTTTCTTATCCTTTGTAGCCACAGCGAATGCGTATTTGCTAAATACATCGATACAACATAAGATATATCGGTATCCACTATTGTGATTTTTTATATCTTGCATGTCTGCCAGATCTAGTTGCCATTGTTCGTCTATTCCATACACTATCGTCTTGTTTCTTCTGAATTTATGTTTTATCGGCTTGTGTAACGTGTACGTATCTTGTCGTTTTAAAAATTCTCTCACATCGTTTATGGTCACTTTAATTCCCTTTGCCCGGGCAGCACGATAAAGACCGCGAATGCCTCCGTAACTACCGGCGTCCTTAACGTTGAAGTATATTTCTTCTAACTTATCCATTCATCGTACAGTTCATTTTCCGTTCGTGATACCAGTACGCGAAATCAAATAGTTCAAAAACGATAATAATAAATAATAACAAAAACGCCGTAATAACTTTGGGTGATTTTAAGTATGATATCGATAAAGAGGTTATCAACCCAAACGGAGTAGGATCGATGCCACCTTCCATGTTGAGGTATAATTCGTGAATGAAAGAACTGAAACCTGATATATTATTATATTCTTTATTTCAAATTTATCCAACTCAATAATCCATTGCCATACATTGATTCGGGACTTGGAGGTAAATAATCTGAATCATCGTACACCTTCTCTAATAGATCGTTAGAAATAATAGGTACATTTTCAATAGGGGATTCAAAGGGGAATTTATTTTTTACAAGTGATTTGAGGACATTTTCCTTGGCCAACAATTCATAAAATTTATCCAATCCAACAATTTCATGTTTCGGTTTGGTTTTGTATCCTTTAACTGATTCGTGTAAAATGTCCATGATATTAGATCTAACTATAGGGCGTTCTTTATAAATAAGTTCACCACTGGTAGACCAATCAATTTTACTGTTTCGTTCAATCCACTTGTACACTCTGTTCAAAAAGTCTTTGCCCGTGGGAGATTTCGAACATTTTCGAACGTCATTTCTTGTATAGTTGCATCAAGTCGAAGCGGACATCGGTAATAGATTAATAAAATGTTTCGCTACAAATAGGCCAAAATCATTTTCTGGATAGACTTATAATTTGGCCTATTTTCGCCTAAAAGTGGGGGTGTCAACTTTTTTATTTTTGATCTCAGGTCATTTTAAACCCCATTTTCGTGTTCTCTGGGGTTGATTTATATGTAGAAAGTGTGAGAATTATTCAAATCGACGCATTGGTTCAAAAGATATTCACCAAAAAAGTTTTCACAGAAATTGAGAAATATCTAAACATCTCACCAAGCCATTTAAAATAATAAATGTTAACGGGTTTTGTCTCCATCTATAGTTCCTTGAAGTAATCGTTTTTGTTTAATTTTAAATATGTAACAAATTGAAGATTAACATAAATATTATCTGGCGTCGCCCCTGTTCGTTTTTCAAATGAGCACATGAAAATATTTATGTTAACCTTCAATTTGTTACATATTTAAAATTAAACAAAAACGATTACTTCTAGGAACTATAGATGGTGACCAAACCCGACAAAAATTATTATTTTAAATGGCTTGGTGAGATGTTTAGATATTTCTCAATTTCTGTGAAAACGTTTTTGGTGAATATCTTTTGAACCAATGCGTCGATTTGAATAATTTTTACACTTTCTAAATATAAATCAACCCCGGAGAACACGAAAATGGGGTTTAAAATGACCTGAGATTAAAAATAAAAAAGTTGACACCCCCTCTTTTAGGCCAAAATAGGCCAACCTATAAGTCTACCCAGAAAATGATTTTGGCCAATTTGTAGCTAAACATTTTATTAATCTATTACCGATGTCCACTTCGACTTGATGCAACTTTACAAGAAATTACGGGCGAAAATGTTCGAAATCTCCCACGGGCAAAGACTTTTTGAACAGAGTGTACAAAGCAATGACGGGTTTTAGATGTGAATCTGGGATCGCGATAGCTATTTCCGAATACCAGTCTTTCTTTCTTTTCAGTTCTACAACGAGTTTCGTTTTCTTAGTTCTTTTGTTACGTTGTAATAAATGGTTGTACAACTCTACTTTTTGTGACTGATTAAGTTTCTGATTATTTAAAACAGCTTTCGTATCCAAGTTTTCGTCAAGTTTCGGTTGCGAATTGAGCCGTCGGTAAACGTCTTCGGGAACTAAGATCATCTTTCTAGCCATTTTTGATAGCTCTACTTATAGCCGCGCCTGCCACACTGCTCACAATTGAAAGAAGTGGTGCTAAGAGTAACGGTAAAAATCCTCCCTTCTGTATTAGAATCTTTTTCCGTTTTGCGATTGTAGTGGGTTTAGATATCTTCCGCAAAATATGACAATGTCGCTTCAATCTCTTCATATGATCATCTGACAGTTTTACATTGCCACGCAGAACATTTATACAACATTCCACAATAGTAGAAATTATGTTTAATTCAGAGAAAACGGCATGGTATTAGAAGATAAAACTTATTTTATACAAAAAAAAAACTAACGAACGACTGAAGAAGAGCCTCGGCTCGAAACGTCTTGTATAAAATAAGTTTTATCTTCTAATACCATGCCGTTTTCTCTGAATTAAACATAATTTCTACTAATATTCACCATGGTAAATAATAAGTTTAATATATTCCACAATAGCTTTAATCGCGTCGTTATTAGCATATTTGATGGCGGCATTTCTTTGACAAGAATTACACTAAGACAGATATTTTAAAAACTCCTTATGATTATGAATTCTCTTCATTTTGGAATAAAAACGGCAGCCTCTTCTCCTGGTATAAGTCCGGTTCGTAGTCTGTGATCATCTGACGTAGTTGGTTTCAAATCCACCCATAAATACCCAAAGTCTCTAGCGATTGCTTGATGAAAGGCGTCGATGACAAATTTACTGTTAGTTGGGGAAATCTGTCTAGCCAAATGAAATATCGCCGATTTGTCACGTGGTGAATTGAAAATTATCAGATAGTGCGCGTTTAAATTTAACGTTCTGATTTCCTTCCCAGGATAATACCAATTTTGCATGAGTACAAAAACCGACGTGTTTTTATGATGAGAACCTCTTATAAACAAATTCGTGACATCCTTGTTATTTGATATTTCACAAAGTAAATCATCAAGAATAACAAAATTCTTGACATTTGGGTCTAAAATTTTAACGTCTAATAACCCTTCGTGAAATTCAAGGGTGGGTGTATCATCTAATACCGAATTAAACAGTTTGGGCTGATATTCCGTATAGCACCATATAATTCTCTCTGGTGGCGGAGAAATACACGTATCTTTATATTTGATTAAACTGGCCACGAAAAGGATTTTCCTGACTGAGTAGCACCTGCGATGAGCCCGTTAAAAGGATGTTGCAACCTGAAATCCATTTTAAAGAATGACACATTTTCCCTAAATCAAAGTTTTTAGTCATAAAAGTTGTTTAGCGTTACAGACTAGCTCTGCCTTTGTACGTTCACCACCTGTACCACCCCTGCCTTTGTACGTTCACCACCTAAGTATTACTTCACTCGTTCGTTAAACATAACTTTGCTAGTTCACCCTACCTTTGGCTGTTCACCACCACTGTACTCGCGGGCGGGACGGCGGGACGGGCGGGACGGGCGGGACGGGTGGAGGCCATCCACTGAATGTTTTGGGACCCGCTCGAAGACCCTACTAACGGGTATTTGTATTTTTCTCGCTTACGACATACTTGCCGCATCTTTAACGCGCATTTTAATTCATCACTCGCCCTTGATGAATATACCGTCAATAGCTATATTCGACAACTGGTAGTGGACGACTCGTAAACTTCCTGTTGACGTTGTGAGACATACCGCGTGAAAAAGACCAAAACCGTCCAATTTCCAATATCATATAATGCCTCGCACACACCAATAAAAAATGAATTAACAAGAAACGAAAAACTTACCATTCACAAAGCACAGAAAGCCCCTTGACTAAATAATAAATGACCGTAGACGGAATAGTTAGGGCTCTTTATAAATAAAACAAACTAACCCAATTGATGAACTGCATTAAAGATCTTAATCAGTCGAGAAAACGTTTAAAATAATTTACGAAGTAAAAACCCAGACCACTATGTAAACAACTCGATATTTTCTTCATAATTGAACTATTACCCTTGAAAACTACTACGCTAGTTAAAATATACTGAAAAAACGAAATAAATTACAAAAAACTAACGGGTTATACCCTTTAATCTTTTTATCTGCTGACTGCGCTAAAACAAGATTTGACCTTTAAATTTTCAAATGTAAAATATTTAGACTTTAACAAGATCACAAAAATTAAAAAACAAAGTTCAATAAACAATATATACAGATATTGTATTTTTCCGTTAGTAAGAACACCTTAATCAGTCGAGAAAACGTTTAAAATAAATTACGAAGTAATGACGACCCAAATACAAACCCAGACCACTATGTAAGCAGCTCTATATTTTCTTCATAAATGAACTATTACCCTTGAAAACTAATACGATAGATAAAAAAAAAGACTGAAAAAACGAAATAAATTACAAAAAATTAACCATATTATCTTCTGATTGCGCTAAAACAAGATTGGACCTTTAAATTTTCATACGTTAAATATTTAGACTTTAACAAGTTCATAAAAATTAAAAAACAAAGATCAATAAACAATATATACAGATATTGTATTCATCCGTTTAGTAAAAAACCCCGCCTTCTCATAATGGTTCCTTTACATTAATATTTTCCCTAAGGAAGTCAATGGCTCGGCGGTGAACTATCTGCATTGTAACAATGCAACCCTAGTTCAATCCGGGATCACGATGAAATTTTTACATTAAAATACTAAAATATTTAATTAAATACAAGATTAATATAATTTTTTAATATTTAATTAAATAAAAGATTAATATAATTTATAAATATTTAATTAAATACAAGATTAATATAATTTATAAATATTTAATTAAATATAAGATTAATATAATTTATAAATATTTAATTAAATATAAGATTAATATAATTTATAAATATTTAATTAAATATAAGATTAATATAATTTATAAATATTTAATTAAATATAAGATTAATATAATTTATAAATATTTAATTAAATATAAGATTAATATAATTTATAAATATTTAATTAAATATAAGATTAATATAATTTATAAATATTTAATTAAATATAAGATTAATATAATTTATAAATATTTAATTAAATACAAGATTAATATAATTTTTTAATATTTAATTAAATAAAAGATTAATATAATTTATAAATATTTAATTAAATAAAAGATTAATGTAATTTATAAATATTTAATTAAATAAAAGATTAATATAATTTATAAATATTTAATTAAATAAAAGATTAATATAATGTATAAATATTTAATTAAATACAAGATTAATATAATTTATAAATATTTAATTAAATATAAGATTAATACAATTTATAAATATTTAATTAAATATAAGATTAATATAATTTATAAATATTTAATTAAATATAAAATTAATATAATTTATAAATATTTAAAATGATAAAGAATAAAATATAGTACCTAACGTTATAACTTCGTAAAGGACATTCGCCAAAACTGTTTTTTAGAAAAACACCTTAGCTTGACAAGCGTTAGTGGCTGAGTGGTTAGAGTAAATCTCTTGCACGCAACAGACTCGGGTTCGATTTCCGGCCAGCGCCAATAAATCGCAAATTTATACGAAGACGAAAACCGTGAGCAATTGGTGGAAACCCTGCCATTGGACGTTGAGAGGTTGCATAACACTCAGCACTTGGTCCGTCCCAAAAATAAATAAGAAGTTGAAGAGAAAACGCCCGTACAAACACAACAAACACAAACTCCACAGACTTAACAAACACAAAACCACAGACTCAACACCCACAGCCGTCATAACACAAACTCAACATTCACACCCTACACATAAACATTACAATAATGAATTATCCAACCAAACTGAGTTAAAACTCTCGCGATGGATCACCATATAAACCAAACCCTTCGACTTCGTTCCCTAATTCCTAGCAACTGCGAACGCAGAGATTTCGAGAAACTGCGTACGCAATGATTAACCTTTGCAGACTGACTGACACACACCTACACGGACTGACACGGTTGTTGTATAAACCCTCCTAGGGGACTTTGTCCACTCCGAGAGGTAAAAACTACGTTTTATTTAATTTAATTTATTTATTTATAAAACTCTGTATATCCAATATTATTTTAAGACTTTTCAAGGCTAAAGTACGATATTTACACTGCTAATTTTTCTTCATCCAAGTTATTTACGCTGCCTTATTGAACATAATTCAAGATTCGTTTTGATCTTAACTTTAAAGAAAAAAATTATGAAAGAATTACTTTTATTACAGTTGTAAATAAATCTTATTTAAGACTTACTCTGAATGAGAAATGAAGGTGAAAAAAAACCATTATTTGATTTTTATTTGAGTATTATTCGAGTGTCAAAGTTAATTTGTAAAACCTGGTTACAGAAGGCATTTTTCAGTTTAAAATAAAATTTTATAAAAATGGTTACAAACAATTGGCTTGAAATTTTATTTTTAGACTAAAATATACCTGAGTTAAGACCTTTATTTCGTTCTTAAACAAGAGTCCATTGTCGATAAGAGAGTTTTCTTCATTGATTATTTTAAATATTTCTTAGCTTATGGCGACCATTTCTTAATCTTCATTAGACACTTTTATAATCATCACAATTGTGGGGCCCCGAATGCCCGAAAAATCTACCTTATGATAAAACGCTGAGAATTGACATGGGTTGACTAAAATTAATATTCAAACAAATATAATCTCAGTTATGAAATATACTTCGACCTTCAATCGAAAATAGCGGAAAACATTTAATGGGGAACTGTCACCATCCTAAAATTGTTTAAAACCAATTTAAATGGATAAAGGACGTTCGAAAATGGTTATACCAAAAATTCCATGCAAATATTTCCAGTACACTCTTAAAAATGAAGAGTTAAAAAAATAGGATTGTCTCACTGCAACCCAAATTTGGGTTAATAACAACCCAACATTAGTTATTTTTTTTAAATTTGTTAATTTTTTATGGGTTGTTTTATTAAACCAAAATTAGGTTAAAAATGTGGGTTGAATTCCATATAGAATCTTTTCAAATCTCATTTGGTTTCAAAATTTTCCACAATGGTTAGCTTATTCGTACCGATTCTCATATTTGTTGAAAAGTACATGTACTTTAATAATTAAAAATAAAATGTGTTGAAAATAATACAACGAAACGGACATATAGAAATTTTCCGAGTGCATTCTCTCGGGGGAGATCGTTATTATTTGTAAATTTCAGAAACATCGTGAAATGTTTCACGGTTTTAGAAATGTTAGTTTTTGAACGCTACGTGGTAGACGAAAAATTTCAATAAGCAAGTTGTAGAGCATACCCGAAAATCTTAAATGGAATTGGTCTGGTGGAAATCGGACATTTCGTCACTAAAATAATTCGTCATGAAAAACTAACACGCTGGTACTACCACGTAGCGTTCAAAACCTAACACTTCTAAAGTCGTGAAAAATTTCATGATATTTCTGAAATTTACAAAAAATAACGATCTCCCCCGAGAGCGTACATACGGAATATTTCTAGAAAGTATAGATTTTGAGAAAAATTTCTAGGCCCATCAAATGTTGACACCCTGTTTACGAAAAATTAAACGTCCCTCTTAGATATGAAGGTTTTTTCATGGAGAAATTGTAGGAGTAAAAGTTAAATGGTGGACACACATGGATTATTATTTATCAAGGAAAAAACTGTCTTGAGTTTTCGACCCGCGGGTCTTTGTCTAACTAACTTGAACGAAACCAATTTTGTTATATATATCGTTTTGTAAAAAACCTACAAAGTTATCAATCGTTAAAAAATGTATTTTTATTTTTAACAATTGATAACTCTGTAAGTTTTTTACGAAACGATATATATAAGAAAATTGGTTTATTTCAGTTTAGTTAACAAAAACCTGCGGATCGAAAGCTCAAGGCACTAATTATCTTGAAGAATAGTAATCCATGTGTGGCCTGTAATTTCTCCCTGGATACTTTAAATGATTCATATCTATGAGGGACATTAATTTGTACCTATATAGGCACATCACGCGATTAAAGTTCAACCCAAGGCGGGGTAGTTTTCAACCCAAAGCAGGGTAGATTTCAACCCAAGGTAGGGTAGATTTCAACCCAAGGTAGGGTAGATTTCAACCCAAGACGGGGTAGATTTCAACCCAAGACGGGGTAGATTTCAACCCAAGACGGGGTAGTTTTCAACCCAAGACGGGGTAGTTTTCAACCCAAGGTGGGGTAGATTTCAACCCAAGACGGGGTAGATTTCAACCCAAGACGAGGTAGATTTCAACCCAAGACGGGGTAGATTTCAACCCAAGACGGGGTAGATTTCAACCCAAGGTGGGGTAGATTTCAACCCAAAATCAAGTTGAATTTTTAACTTCAATGGGTTGAGTCTAAACAACCTAAAATTTGGGCTGGGTAAATACGGACCCAGGTTTGGGCAGAATGTTAACCCGTTTTGGGTTGAAAACAACCCAACCTTTTCAAGAGTGTATTTGATTTAATATTAGGAAACAAATTTCTTGTTTTATCCCCCCGACTCGAGAATCTCAGAACCACTTTGTTGAACCTACCTGCAGCGCCATCTCGTGAACGAAATATTTTTTCCCCGGTTTTATCGTTTTTCGGTCGGAACTCTCGTCTGCTACTACATTCTCCTTGCCTTTTTAATCGAGTTATATTCGTAGATATTTCTTTAGATTCTTAAGAAAAAAAGGGAAAAATTTAAGAAATGCTTAAGGAAAAATCATGGGAATCCTTGGTAAATTTGGCACCTTTTTCCCAAGATCGTTCTTAAGAGTTTCTTGGGAACAATTCCTTTATGATTTCTTTGGAAAAATTCCTTTGGGATTTCTTTGCACCAAATCCTTGAGAAATTCTTAAGGAAAAATCATGGGAATCCTTGGTAAATTTGGCACCTTTTTACCAAGATCGTTCTTAAAATTTTCTTTGGAGCAATTCCTTTAGGATTTCGTTGCACTAAATCCTTAAGGAATTTTAAAGAAAAAATTCGTAATGTTAAGAATATTTTTTCCTTTAGATTTTAAAGAAAAACTTCTTAAGATTTCCAAAAAATATTTCCTTTAAAGATGACTTCAACAAAAGCCTGTTATTTTATTTTAATTTTCTTATACTTCGTTTTTCCATTTAGATTCATTTTTCTTGTACATTTTCTACTTCATTATCTACTATCTACTACATTATCTCCTACATTTAAGTGTACTTTTCTTTTTCGCGTAGTTTCTTTTATTACCTCTCCGAGGGTACAAAGTCCCCTAGGAGGGGTTATACAATCACGGTGTCTGTCCATCTGTCTGTGTGTCTGTGGGTCTGTCTGCCTGTGTGTCTGTCCTGCGAACGCGTTCGCATTATCCGTGCAAAGGTTAATCATTGCGTACGCAGGGTCTCGAAATTTCTGCGTTCGCAGTTTCTCGAAGGGTTGGCATAACAACCGTGTGACGGTGAGCGTTTAATTTGCGATTGGGTTTGGTTTAGATATTTTTTCTCGTTAACGCTCACCGTCGCGACAGTTTTACCTCAGTTTGACTGGATATTTGGTTATTGTAACGTTTATGTGTAGGGTGTGAATGTTAAGTTTATGTAATGACGGTTGTGGGTGTTGAGTTTGTTGCGTCTGTTGTGTCTGTTGTGTTTGTTGTGTTATGATGGTTGAGGATGTTGAGGATGTTGAGCCTATTGTGTTTGTGTTATGATGGTTGTGGATGTTGAATCTGTTGTTTGTACGGGCGTTTTCTCTCCAACTTCTTCTTAATGACTTTGGGACGGACCGAGTGCTGAGTGTTATGCAACCTCTCAACGTCCAATGGCAGTGTTTCCACCAATTGTACACGGTATTCGTCTTAGTATCAACTTGCAATTTTTTGGCGCCGGCCGGGAATCGAACCCAGGTCTGCCTCGTGCAAGAGATGTACTCTAACCACTCAGCCACCAACGCTTGTTAAGTTGCGGTGTTTTTCTAAAAAACAGCTTTGGCGAATGTCCTTTTTTACAAAGTTATAACCATAGACATAATAAAGAAATAGACACCTTACGCGGAGTTTGATTTGCCAAAAATATACGGGAGCGATAACTAGCAGACAACCGGTATTTGTTCCGTATTCCTGTGGTACCACGTTTAAGCGACGCCTGTCGATTAGGCGAGAAAATACAAAATCATCACGTGATACGTCACACATGTTCGTGTTTGTAATCTTTTAGGTACTCTGACGTGATTCGCGAATATTTTGGCTGTGAGAATTTAAAATAAGGTAAATTTTTATTATAATTTTTAAATAAGTCAATTAATTCTTTCAAAACCCAAATAAAAAGCAGCAGATGATCTTATAATTAAAAACAAAAAATTATATTTGCGAAATGATATTTTGTCAAAGGCTTAAGTAACTATCCGGTTTGTTGTGGAACTTGTGGTTATGGCTTGTTATGGGAATATTCTGAGATTCTAAATTGTAAACAAAAGTAAATGGAATTTTGATGAAAAGGATGATTCTACCTTCGATAAAGAATGATTCTACTAAAGGTATGTAGCTATTGTTCTTGAAATAAAATTAGCTTTGACAATTTAAGTCTGATGGCTTGACCCTTCATTTCTAGATTTTTGTCCTTCTCTAATTTGTGGAGTCTGAGCTTGCAATATAAATTAATAACTTTCTTAATGATGATGTTCGATTCCAACTTCAGGATCAAACATGTTCATGGTGATCTGGTAAGATGTCCATGCCAACAATATTTCGTAATACAGCAAGTTCTAGTTCTTAGACTACATTTCTTTTATAGAGAGAGGAATATCTCTTCATAACAACTAAACAAAATTGGCTAAAAACCAAGGAGATCTTACTCAAATTATAATAACATAATTTAACCTACACGAAATGATCCTTGGTCAAAATTTAAAGGTGAGAAGTTAGCATCACCGGTTTTTTCTATTTCACTTTCAACTGGATGTAATTTAAATTAAATAAAAAAATTATTTTGACTATTTTTACTTGTTTTAATTCTATGGAAACCAAACCAGAGTTGGAATGGCTTTTGGTGTGACCCACCTTTTGCCATTTACAATTTGTATATCCCGTTTTAAAAAGTGATCATTACAAATTAAATCATGATTTGAATGTGTCGCGATTTACAGCAATTGTCCATTGAGAAAGTATTGTAGGTTTCGTTATAAAAAGATTTTAAATAAGAATGAATATTCATCGAAATAATATGATAATTTAATCCTACTTATGGAATGAAACTTTTCCGGTATTGTTTTACTTGTTATTGCAATGCGTAAAAACACTAAAATTAACCTTTTTTTTACCAAATAAAAACCAGATTTTTAGTAGAAAACACTTTTTCTATAACTTTTTAATAAAAAAAATCACCAAAACGAATTATGAAACATGTTAGCTAACATAAAAGTACTACCCGTTTATCAAATTCACCCCTGAAGTTTTTGCGTCTGATTTTAAACCGGATAAATATTCCTAAGCGTTAGGTACTACATGGCCTAGGCCAAGCACTCACTACTCCTCGTAACGTCTCTGTCATGGCTTCCACGAGCCTTTGCTTCGTAACGGAGACAATTCCTTGTGGAAGGCAGGACGGATACGAAACAGGGAGCCAGTGGGCGCCTAGTCCAAAGCGCCACTTAAATTTAGTGGCGCTTTGTAAGTAGGAATAAACTATCATATTATTTCAAGGAATATTCATTCTTATTTAAAAATCTTTTTATAACTATAGGCAGGATCGAACATCATTCAGAAAATTATTAATTTATATTGCAAGCTCAGACTCCACAAATTAGCGAAGGACAAAAATCTAGAAATGAAGGGTCAAGCCATCAGACTTAAATTGTCAAAGCTAATTTTTTTTCAAGGGCAATAGCTACATACCTTTAGTAGAATCATCCTTTTCATCGAAATTCCATTTACTTTTGTTTACAATTTAGAATCTCAGAATATTCCCATAACAAGCTATAACCACAAGTTCCACAACAAACCGGATAGTTACTTAAGCCTTTGACAAAATATCATTTCGCAAATATAATTTTTTGTTTTTAATTATAAGATCATCTGCTGCTTTTTATTTGGGTTTTGAAAGAATTAATTGACTTATTTAAAAATTATAATAAAAATTTACCTTATTTTAAATTCTCACAGCCAAAATATTCGCGAATCACGTCAGAGTACCTAAAAGATTACAAACACGAACATGTGTGACGTGTCACGTGATGATTTTGTATTTTCTCGCCTAATCAACAGGCGTCGCTTAAACGTGGTACCACAGGAATACGGAACAAATACCGGTTGTCTGCTCGTTATCGCTCCCGTATTTAACCCCCGTAGAATCTTGGGTCTATTTCTTTATTATGTCTATGGTTATAACGTTAGGTACTATAATTTATTCTACATCATTTTAAATATTTATAAATTATATTTATCTTATATTTAATTAAATATTTATAAATTATATTAATCTTATATTTAATTAAATATTTATAAATTATATTAATCTTATATTTAATGAAATATTTATAAATTATATTAATCTTATATTTAATTAAATATTTATAAATTATATTAATCTTATATTTAATTAAATATTTATAAATTATATTAATCTTGTATTTAATTAAATATTTATAAATTATATTAATCTTGTATTTAATTAAATATTTATAAATTATATTAATCTTATATTTAATTAAATATTTATAAATTATATTAATCTTATATTTAATTAAATATTTATAAATTATATTAATCTTATATTTAATTAAATGTTTATAAATTATATTAATCTTATATTTAATTAAATATTTATAAATTATATTAATTTTATATTTAATTAAATATTTATAAATTATATTAATCTTATATTTAATTAAATATTTATAAATTATATTAATCTTATATTTAATTAAATATTTATAAATTATATTAATCTTATATTTAATTAAATATTTATAAATTATATTAATCTTATATTTAATTAAATATTTATAAATTATATTAATCTTATATTTAATTAAATATTTATAAATTATATTAATCTTATATTTAATTAAATATTTATAAATTATATTAATCTTGTATTTAATTAAATATTTATAAATTATATTAATCTTGTATTTAATTAAATATTTATAAATTATATTTATCTTATATTTAATTAAATATTTATAAATTATATTAAACTTATATTTAATTAAATATTTATAAATTATATTAATCTTATATTTAATTAAATATTTTAGTATTTTAATGCAAAATTTGATCCTGATCACGAATTGAACTCGGGTCGCATTGTTACAATGCAGATAGTTCACCGCCGAGCCATTGACTTCCTTAGAGAAAATATTAATGTAAAGGAACCATTATGAGAAGGCGGGTTTTTTACCAAAGGATGAATACAATATCTGTATATATTGTTTATTGAACTTTGTTTTTTAATTTTTGTGAACTTGTTAAAGTCTAAATATTTTACGTTTGAAAATTAAAAGGTCAAATCTAGTTTTAGCGCAGTCAGCAGATAAAAAGGTTAAATGGTATAACCAGATAACCCGTTAGTTTTTTGTAATTTATTTCGTTTTTTCAGTCTTTTTTTATCTAGCATATTAGTTTTCAAGGGTAATAGTTTATTTATGAAGAAAATATCGAGTTGTTAACATAGTGGTAATTTATTTTAAACGTTTTCTCGACTTATTAAGATGTTTAATGCAGTTCAATCGGGTTAGTTGTAGATGTCGAATGTAGCTATTGACGGTATATTCATCAAGGGCGAGTGTTGAATTAAAATGCGCGTTAAAGATGCGGCAACTATGTTGTAAGCGAGAAAAATACAAATACCCGTTGTATATATTTCTTTCATTAAAATTTGCTTCGTATTATATTTAACTGATAATCTTGTTCTGTAAATAGGTTTAAATTCATTTGTGCATTGTTTTAGTACGTCTAACTCGCTGTTGTAACTACTTATTTTATATTATTCTGAATAAATTAAACTCAGTTGTTTCATCTCAATTATTTTACAATTAAAATTTTAAACCGGGCGGGATTGAACCGGTATTACGTTTTTAGTAAATAACTCTGAATTGCGGAGATATCTTTAAGGGACGTCTCGAGAATTTAATACCACTAGGGACAATGCTTCCGAGGAGAGGTATATTTTGACTTGCCCAACTTGTTTTATCTTGTAGCGTCCGCTTAATTTTTTCTTTTCCTACTTTGTACTTCATGCTAGTATAATCTGTAAAACAAAAGTAAACGTCGTTATTTTTATTTTTAAGATTTGGTAGCTGTTTCTTACCTATAATGGCGTTTATCCTAGTAAGATCAACCCGTGTTTTTGCTGGGATATCCTTATGAGCATTAGATTGCTTACAACTAATTGATGTATTAAATAATTCATCAGGGGTAAACAATAATGCCATCAAGGACCTTGCAAAGAAATTAGCGTTTGCTCCAGCAGAAATTTCGGCGTTTGACAAATCACTTTTCCTTACCAGAATATCGTTGTCATCCTATGAATGACGGTTTAGTTTTAAGTAAATAAATATTTCTTTACATGATATGTAAACCACATTACCATTTCTTTATTACTGTTCGATGTTGCAAATTGTTTTCGCCCTTCCATAATTTCATCCAGTTTATTATGGTGCTTCTTCAGTCTCTTGATCCATTGGACAGTTTCTTTGAAAATTGAAAATATATATATAAATATATATATAAATATAAATATATAAAAATTTATATATAAATATATAAATATAAATATATAAATATATAAATATATAAATATATATATATATATATATATATATATATATATATATATATATATATAAATATATATAAATATATATAAATAAATATATATAAATATATATATTTATATATATATATATATATATAAATTTATATATATATTTATTTATATTTATATATAAATATATTTAAATATATATAAATATATATATAAATATATATATATATTTAAATATATATTTAAATATATATTTAAATATATATATAAATATATAAATAAATATATAAATATATAAATATATAAATATATAAATATATAAATATATATATATATATATATATATATATATATATATATATAACAATATTAATAATTACAATTAGATAATAATAATTCTAATATTAATAATTACAATTAGAAAATAATAATTCTAATATTAATAATTACAATTAGAAAATAATAATTCTAATATTAATAATAACAATTAGAAAATAATAATTCTAATACTAATAATAACAATTAGAAAATAATAATTCTAATACTAATAATAACAATTAGAAAATAATAATTATAATAAATAATATTAAAAAAATTAAAATTAATAATAACTAATAATAATAATAAATAATAGAAAATTTTAAATAATAATAATAATAATAGTTAATAATATTAGAAAATTTTAAAAAATAAAAATAATAGTAAATAATAATAATAAATAAAAGAAAATTTTAAAAAATCATAATAATAATAAAAAATATAATAATAATTCATATTAGTAATAATAATAACGCCTACTTCTTTGATGGAGGGATTTAAGCAAAAAAATTAAACAAAAAAGTAATAAAAATAAACTGGTAATTACCAATCATTTCTTTAAGTTTCTTCTCTAGCTCTATTCAGTTTCTTTTAATTTTAAATATTTAGCTTCTAGATTTTCAATTTTTCTTCTGCAACCACTTGAGGAGCATTCTTGGTTTAATTTATTGAGAATTTTACGATTTTCTGTAAGATAATTTGTTTTAGATATAAACTTGCCAAATAAATGGGATGGAAACTTGGGGTTTGAAAAATGGCAGATATAACGTGACCACGAGGATATTTTGGAGGTACTACGTCACTAGTCGAATTCAAAACACCAGTTTCCTATATATTTTTTAAAATATATACATTATTATTATAGTCTTAATATCGTAATTAAATTATTATAAGTGTGTCCGAAAATTATCTGGTATTCAAACGTACTATCTAAAAAATAAAGATAATGGAAATATATTTTTACTTTAGTTATGGCATTTGATTTTTCTGCATTATTGGACTTTTTTTCATTCTTTTTGGCGTGCTTTTTTAAACTTCTTTCCATTTGAACGTTGGTTGCTATATAATTAAATTATTTATTTACGTCTTTGATTGACCATAAATTAGTAATAATATAAAAGAACAAATCCGGTTTCTTCTTATTATTACAATCAAGACGCATTGAAGATTTTTCAATTGTTTTGATTTTAATTTTTATTTTATATCTGAAATCCTGATATTGAATCCATACAAAAAACTCGTCAACAAAAAAGAACACTCCTATAAACTGGAATTCCTATAAATTATAGATTTCTATATGACGGCCTTTTTTGTATGGCTTAATTAAATTCAACAGCTTACCAAGATCAAGAATTATTCCGGGAGCTTGTTGTTTTATTAAGGTAAATCACAACTAAACGCAATTTCCGTTGCAAATTTTATATCTACTAATTTTCGAACAGAATACACGTCGAATACATTGTCCTCTTTGGTCCACTTAATTAACATATGAAGCCCCGAAGGTCCCGAACCCTGGTTTTTCGACCGAATGCAACGAAAAAAGAACAGAAACCAACACCACGTAACTTGAGATATACGGCTGAAAATTTGAAAATGCGATTTTCTCAAAAGACTGCCGAAAAGATACGTTATTTGATTTTTACGAAATGTAGGCCTTAAATGACATGAACAGTCACTATATATGACTGTATCTCAAAACCCAGAGCTAACCAACATTTTTTATTGTCATATTGGGAAAGAGTGGACAAAAAACTAGGTTGGCCAGCTAGCCTACTTTTCACGCCTTAGAAGCGAGATTAAAAATCCCCAAAATCAGCTACGGTGGAATTGAAACGACTTCGGCAGTTATACAGTTCGAAAAGACTTTACCCCGCTGCTGCCTTTTGTGGCTAGGGTCTACAGATGTTCATAGCTATGACAAACATTCCAAGGTCGGTCCAGTGCTGAATCTATTTTTGAAAAACAAACCATTTGCAAGTTTCGCGGAAATCAGACGTTTCTGCTGGTTAGAAAAGTTGAGCTATTTCACTGTCAATAGACGTTGTCACTTATAAGCAAAAACGAACCCATCTGACGTTTTATCGCGTCTTTTCTTAATTATATTAGTTTTAATTAGAAGTAAATTGTTATGAACATGAATAGTAAAGGCGTATTTATGGTCAGAAAATAGAAAAATTCCCAAAAGAAGTCGCTCTGGTTAAAGGAAAACCATTAAATCAAAAGCGCCAATTAATTTTGATGAACCCAATAGTGATACGTCATCGGACACGGACACTGGAGAAATTAATTTTCAAAATGACCAAAATGGGTAAATACCAAATTATTTACCACTATATGCATTGTGAGGCATAATTTATATTTAAATTTATTTTATATTAGGGCGGTTAATTTTCATTATGACTCGACAGGCGATTCGTCTAATTGTTCTTCTATTGAAGTCGATACATCCGAAGTTTCAGAGGGAATAGAACCAGATGAATTGGTAATTAAAATTAATAAATCATGGGAACTCGAGCTCTATATATACATACCCTGTTATTGTTTTAGGACAAACCACCTTACGATGGTTCAAACCTAACAATAAAGGAAAGTTTATTACTGGTCATGGGCCATATTTTTTGCACCATTCATCCGATGAAGCCACTAAAAGTTTATTAGAATTAATTTATTGGCATTTGCCCAAAGACACTTCATTCCCTATTACGAAATATCGGTTTTTTAAGTACTTCGGTGAAATGAATAATGCTGTCACGCCACATTTTTATTGCCAACATTCTTAATAAAATTATATTGGTACTGAAATAGATACCGCGGATAAAGGTCTACTCTGCAATATTTGTAATTCTACATTCAACAAAGACGACCTAATTAAAAACGGACATTATTTTCTGGTTTTTTATTTTGCCGAACAAATCAAAAATAGGTTAGAAATGTTAGATTTAGAATTAATTGAAAAGGATTTATCTTTTGACGTATCTGACATAACAGAGTCGCCGAGCTCCAAAAAAACCAAAGTCACTTAATGATTTAACTATAACTTGGAATACAGATGGTGTACAAGTCACGATAAATGAGTTGCCTTTTGCAATTAGGGCCCGTAACGTCCAGTTAGCTGCTCTTGGGTTCGGAGAGGGTGCTCCTAACATGAATTGTTTCCTGAAGCCATTTATTGAAAAAATGAACGAACTATCATAGATGGAATTACGTGGAAAAACCAGAAAAAACAGACTATATTGACGAAGATATTTCCGGGACCTTGCACTGTTGATGCTCCAGCAAGGTGTAAAGTCACGTCCATGATTCAGTTTAATGAAGAAAGTCCTTGCAATTGGTGTCTTCATCTAGGAAAAGTGTTGGTAAAAGGGGGTGGTCACATGCGCGCGTTCACACCGAGAGAAACATACGAGAAGAGGACTCCCTGAAGTATTGCAAATAGCGATCGCGAAGCCGCCGAAAATCTGGTTTATAGTAACGGAATGAAAGGCCCGTCAGTTAATTTTGCTTCACCTTAAATATTTTGACTTGTACGAGGATATTGTTGTTGATTATATGCATTGCATATGTCAAGGTGTCGTAAAAACCACAACAAATCGGTGGTTTGAGTCTAAAAACCATGGCCAAGAGTACTATTTAGGGAATCAAATTAAAGAAATCGATAGACGGCTTCTCGCGATAAAAGTTCCTAAAGAATTCAGTCGTAAGCCAAGGTCATTGACCCTAAGAGCGTTTTGGAAGGCTTTGAAGTGGCGCGCGTGGGCGTTATTCTATAGCCCCATAACTTTGAAAGACGATCTATCCAAAAATTTCTATGAAAAATGGATATTGCTCGTTAAAATTATTTTGGATCTCCTAGCTGAAAACGTTCCTCTTGATAGTTTGTACGAAACACAATTTATCGTATCTAAATTTCTACAAAGTTACGAAGGTCTTTATGGAATTGAAGGTATGACCTTCAACATACATCAGGTTTCGCACTTAGTCGATTGTGTCTCACATTGGAGTCCATTATGGGGTTATTCTAAGTTTCCGTTTGAAGCAAACATTGGAAGAATTATTAAGTTGTTTAACGGCTCGCAAATTGTGCATTTGCAAATATCCCAAAAGGTTCTACTATTGCAGGTAGGGCTTCTAACGCTGATCTGGTGTCTGATGCTGTCACAGATGAACTGGATTATTTTTAATCCGATACCTTTAGCGGATAACAGGTTTTTTACTCTAACGGCAGTACGCGGATACGCTTTTGCGCTTGTCTGACAAGCCTATATGACTTTCACGGGTTGATCTGTTTTTTAAATTGTATCTTTAACCCGCGATAACGGCGGATATACTTTTTTAGTATGACTTCTTGGAACTAAGCCATTTTTTTTGTTGCTATACAAAAATTTAAAAGAATAAAAAACATTCAACTAGATGTCGGAAAGTAGACATCATATAGACAGATATCTACGCGCTTATCAGATAAAATAACTGCTTTCTATATCTGTGGCCTCGGCGGTTACCGAAACGAGATAACAAAACTAGATTGCCGCAGGTCAGATAAAAAAAGGAACAGGTAGCCAGTGAATTCAGGTTTTTTATCGGCGATATATCTTATATGATAAATAGTAATCAGATTGCCTTATTCAGATCATCGTTAGAAGCCCTAATTGCAGGCTTTACCAACTTTAGCAATGGAAGAACACATTTTTTTTTGATAAACCTCTTATAGAAAAATACTTTGATGGAGTAACTAAATATTATAGTTTGTTTCCATCGAAAAATAGGCCGAAAAATGATGCAATAGGCCTCGGCAAGATATGTTTTGAGCCATTGAATATTGACAATAAAAATTGGTTGAAGCAGCATAATGTTCGTATTGATGATGTCACAACGCACCGAAAAGTTGAATTTAATGGCAAAACGTTTGTTACTAAAACTCGAAGTAAAAAAACAAATGATAGTTACTTTAGTTTGTATGAAGAAAATGAAACCAGCTTTTACAAAATTATGCACATTTTGTCTATATAAAAACTAATGAAAACATATTTAATAGTTAGGAAGATAAAATTACTAAGATGTGGAGTAACGTGCTTTAAAAATTCACAGCCTATAAGCTTAAATAATGTATACGAAGTTTAGGAGTCAAATACTTCATTATTTTTGGAATTAAATTGTAATATGAAGAAATGTATTGTTATACCGTTTAGAAAAGTTTAATGTTAACTGTTATTGATCATGTTGTAGAAGGCAAATAGAAAAGTAAAATAAATAAATAAATTACTTTACAATAATTATTTATTTTAGTATTTTTTAATTAAGTAGCCTAGCATGAGGAAGGTTCGAATTTTCTAAGAATGTCCTTCTAGAAAAATAAATTTTCAATTTCCCGAGGGAAATTTTGACAAAAACCTGCGTAAGGTATTATTCATTTAGAATATCTATAGAGATTCTACATAAAATATTTATAAGGAAATATACTAATGAAATTTCTGAACGAAATCTAGATAAAATATTCTTAAGGTAATATATGTTTTGGATTTTTTAGGGAAAATTACAGAAAATAATCGTAGGAAAATATTCTGTTGCGATTTCTGAAGAAAAATATCAAAGAAAATTTCCAAAGAAATATAACTTACGAAACGTCGGAAAATATTCGTAAGAAATATACCTAAAGAATTTCTAAGGAAACGCTGTAGGGAAAAAATCTTAAGAGATTATCCTTTATAATAGTGAAAGAGTTTCTTAAGGCATCAATGGTAAAATGTCCGTTAAGGATTTACTCCCAACAACACCTTACAATTCCCAAGAATTTCCGAACAATCCCTTAGAATATTTTTGTAAGGGTATCATGTTTTTAAAATGCCTTACACACCTCCCTTTATCAAATTTTTACCGCCTCATTCTTTCGGCGCTGCACGTCGGTTCAACCGCGATTTCTGAAATTTTTGGAGCCGTTTGATGTAGGTTGCGGAAAAAGTAGCGTATTTTTTTTTAAATACTTTTCCAATAACTATAAAATTTCAGGGACCTAATCATTAATACAGGTTGTCTTAATTTGATTGGCCCCGGCAAAGTCATGGATGTGCCAGACATTGTGGACTACCTCTTGATAGAGTTTCTTTCCGATCCGGAACTGAATCCTTATGTCTCCTTCACCATCCGCTGTCATCTGCGTCTTGTTTCCAAACTGAAGAGTCGCTGGAGTAGCGAACTTGCGGAAGTTTAGGAACTTTGTGGCGTCGTTCGTGATATGCTGTGTAGCACCCGAGTCAAAGTACCATGCTGCTTCAGACGATGAGCAAGCAACGAGACCGTTTGCTGCAATCAGACCCCCAATGCTGGTGCGATTACTTTCGTCAACGCTCGTCCTTCTAGGAGTTTTCCTTTGTCCTCGGCAGTCTTCTGCTATGTGACCAAACTTTCGGCAATTGGTGCATTTCGGCTTACGTCTCATGCCTTGCGTCTCGTTTGATGAGTGACCGCGATGACCTCCAGCATTACGTTTCGCCATCAGACCAGATGAATCTCTGAAAGAGCCACCTTCTCGAGTTGCACGGCCATCAATAAACGTTCCAACTCTGCGACCGTCTGTTTTTCGGTTGGCAGCGTGTCCCAGAGCCTACCGAATTATCGATACTCATCCTGAGGTAGACACTCGAAGATGCAGGCAATCAGGATGCAGTCGTCGAATGTTACGTTCTTCTCTGTCTGTGCCGTTGACAAGATGTCCGTCCAGAGAGAACACATCTGGGCAATGTGGGTGGCCATGCCGACGTCTGGGGACTTCGTAGTTCGCATAAGTTGCGCCAGAAGCTTACGCAGACGGTTGGACGACTTCTGCTCGAAAATTTCAAGTAGCTTGTCCCACATCTCCTTTGGTGTCTCGCAATTGGTAATCATGTTTTGGACCTTCTTGGACAAGGCTGACCAGATGATACCCCGGACTGCACTGAATGCCACTCGGTATTTTTTCTTGTTTAAGGTGTATTCCGACTTTTCTTCTGCTGTTGCTGATAATAACGGCCCCGCGGGTTCAACCCATTCACCAGTCAATATCTCGTAAACGTCTCGTACGGTGAGGATGTCGACTATTTGTCGTTTCCAACTCCTCCAGTTCTCCGGATCAGACAGCTTTTCAACGTCTTGGTGAAGTAGGCTATCTATGGTGGCTTTCGGGAACTGTTGACCAGGATACGGATTACTGTGATGATAACTGGGACCAGGATACCGGATTCAGCAAGCCGTAGACTTGTTCATCAGTGTTGTTGTTGCGCAGTGGGAGCGTGCTGGGCCCATAACCTATTGGAGTTTCTAAACACCAATGTTAACAGCAAAGCCTACACTACACTAAACTGACGAAACTAGTAACGAGTCATAATACATTAATTAAAAGAACAAACGTTTATTAATTTAAACATATTATGAGTGAATACTGTACAAGATGGAATGACAGAATATAATGTGACACTATAAACGCAGTTGAGCGGATATATATATATTAGGTTAAAAAATAATAAACAAGATTAGCAATAATTAAAAAGAATATCTTATTTACATTTAACATTTTAACCTGTTAAAAAACGAAACGGGAAAAAGCTGATAACGTTTCTTATCTTCAGACTGGGGAGAGGCGGCAAAAAGACGCGGGAGAGGCGGCAAACAGACGCGGGAGAGGCGGCAAACAGACGCGGGAGAGGCGGCAAACAGACGCGGGAGAGGCGGCAAACAGACGCGGGAGAGGCGGCAAACAGACGCGGGAGAGGCGGCAAACAGACGCGGGAGAGGCGGCAAACAGACGCGGGAGAGGCGGCAAACAGACGCGGGAGAGGCGGCAAACAGACGCGGGAGAGGCGGCAAACAGACGCGGGAGAGGCGGCAAACAGACGCGGGAGAGGCGGCAAACAGACGCGGGAGAGGCGGCAAACAGACGCGGGAGAGGCGGCAAACAGACGCGGGAGAGGCGGCAAACAGACGCGGGAGAGGCGGCAAACAGACGCGGGAGAGGCGGCAAACAGACGCGGGAGAGGCGGCAAACAGACGCGGGAGAGGCGGCAAACAGGCGAGGGAGAGGCGGCAAACAGGCGAGGGAGAGGCGGCAAACAGGCGAGGGAGAGGCGCCAAATATATGGGTAGTTTTAAATTCCCCAACAGCAAAACGGGTGGTGGCCCGATAGGACATTTCGACCCCTAAAAGAGCGGTTGCCCAACACAGTCGGCGGACTCTTTGCCGACGGCCGACGGGCCACCACTTTTGTGCTACTAGGGACCCATTGCTAAGGCGTTAACTATATCTTGTACGAAGGACCATGACATTTGGTTTACTCGATCAGAGACGTTTGCGATTGTACCACAGGTGAGGCGAAACGCTCCTGAAATTTCATAGATAACGCCAAGAGTCACGTGATTATTTGACTCGTTGTACATTTCTTAAATGGTTACATAAACATACTAAAAATTTTAATTTTGTACCTCTACAAATTTGTTATAAATTTATGATAAAATACGCGAAAAAGTAGATTAGTCCATAATTAAAAGGGATAATATATCTAAATCCTAAACAAATTTGAAGAAATTAAAAAACTTACTAATAACTCGTACCGATAGGTCTTCGAGCGAATCTCGGATCAAATAGATCTTCGAGTAATAAACTACATAAAAACTAAATAAAATAGCCAGAAATTCCAACGGTAGACCGGTTTCGTTCTATTTGGAACTCATCAGTACCGTGCGGGAAATCTGGCTGGCGACTGTTATATCGAAAAGAGAAACTAAGCCTAAACCTTAAAAATTTTAAAACGCGTTGCATAGCAACGGAAAGCCGAAAAGGGGGGAGTGTGGTGGAGAATAGTATATACGATAAGTTAAGTTACAAGAGACCACCTAGGGACTGTGAGAAGGATGATAAAATACGCGAAAAAGTAGATTAGCCCATAATTAAAAGGGATAATATATCTAAATCCTAAACAAATTTGAAGAAATTAAAAAACTTACTAATAACTCGTACCGATAGGTCTTCGAGCGAATCTCGGATCAAATAGATCTTCGAGTAATAAACTACATAAAAACTAAATAAAATAGCCAGAAATTCCAACGGTAGACCGGTTTCGTTCTATTTGGAACTCATCAGTACCGTGCGGGAAATCTGGCTGGCGACTGTTATATCGAAAAGAGAAACTAAGCCTAAACATTAAAAATTTCAAAACGCGTTGCATAGCAACGGAAAGCCGAAAATGGGGGAGTGTGGTGGAGAATAGTATATACGATAAGTTAAGTTACAAGAGACCACCTAGGGACTGTGAGAAGGATGATAAAATATGCGAAAAAGTAGATTAGTCCATAATTAAAAGGGATAATATATCTAAATCCTAAACAAATTTGTAGAAATTAAAAAACTTACTAATAACTCGTACCGATAGGTCTTCGAGCGAATCTCGGATCAAATAGATCTTCGAGTAATAAACTACATAAAAACTAAATATAATAGCCAGAAATTCCAACGGTAGACCGGTTTCGTTCTATTTGGAACTCATCAGTACCGTGCGGGAAATCTGGCTGGCGACTGTTATATCGAAAAGAGAAACTAAGCCTAAACATAAAAAATTTCAAAACGCGTTGCATAGCAACGGAAAGCCGAAAAGGGGGGAGTGTGGTGGAGAATAGTATATACGATAAGTTAAGTTACAAGAGACCACCTATGGACTGTGAGAAGGATGATAAAATACGCGAAAAAGTAGATTAGTCCATAATTAAAAGGGATAATATATCTAAATCCTAAACAAATTTGAAGATATTAAAAAAACTTACTAATAACTCGTACCGATAGGTCTTCGAGCGAATCTCGGATCAAATAGATCTTCGAGTAATAAACTACATAAAAACTAAATAAAATAGCCAGAAATTCCAACGGTAGACCGGTTTCGTTCTATTTGGAACTCATCAGTACCGTGCGGGAAATCTGGCTGGCGACTGTTATATCGAAAAGAGAAACTAAGCCTAAACCTTAAAAATTTTAAAACGCGTTGCATAGCAACGGAAAGCCGAAAAGGGGGGAGTGCGGTGGAGAATAGTATATACGATAAGTTAAGTTACAAGAGACCACCTAGGGACTGTGAGAAGGATGATAAAATACGCGAAAAAGTAGATTAGCCCATAATTAAAAGGGATAATATATCTAAATCCTAAACAAATTTGAAGAAATTAAAAAACTTACTAATAACTCGTACCGATAGGTCTTCGAGCGAATCTCGGATCAAATAGATCTTCGAGTAATAAACTACATAAAAACTAAATAAAATAGCCAGAAATTCCAACGGTAGACCGGTTTCGTTCTATTTGGAACTCATCAGTACCGTGCGGGAAATCTGGCTGGCGACTGTTATATCGAAAAGAGAAACTAAGCCTAAACATTAAAAATTTCAAAACGCGTTGCATAGCAACGGAAAGCCGAAAATGGGGGAGTGTGGTGGAGAATAGTATATACGATAAGTTAAGTTACAAGAGACCACCTAGGGACTGTGAGAAGGATGATAAAATATGCGAAAAAGTAGATTAGTCCATAATTAAAAGGGATAATATATCTAAATCCTAAACAAATTTGTAGAAATTAAAAAACTTACTAATAACTCGTACCGATAGGTCTTCGAGCGAATCTCGGATCAAATAGATCTTCGAGTAATAAACTACATAAAAACTAAATATAATAGCCAGAAATTCCAACGGTAGACCGGTTTCGTTCTATTTGGAACTCATCAGTACCGTGCGGGAAATCTGGCTGGCGACTGTTATATCGAAAAGAGAAACTAAGCCTAAACATAAAAAATTTCAAAACGCGTTGCATAGCAACGGAAAGCCGAAAAGGGGGGAGTGTGGTGGAGAATAGTATATACGATAAGTTAAGTTACAAGAGACCACCTATGGACTGTGAGAAGGATGATAAAATACGCGAAAAAGTAGATTAGTCCATAATTAAAAGGGATAATATATCTAAATCCTAAACAAACTTACTTACTTACGAGTTATTAGTAAGTTTTTTAATTTCTTCAAATTTGTTTAGGATTTAGATATATTATCCCTTTTAATTATGAACTAATCTACTATTTCGCGTATTTTATCATCCTTCTTACAGTCCATAGGTGGTCTCTTGTAACTTAACTTATCGTATTTACTATTCTCCACCACACTCCCCCCTTTTCGGCTTTCCGTTGCTATGCAACGCGTTTTGAAATTTTTAATGTTTAGGCTTAGTTTCTCTTTTCGATATAACAGTCGCCAGCCAGATTTCCCGCACGGTACTTATGAGTTCCAAATAGAACGAAACCGGTCTACCGTTGGAATTTCTGGCTATTTTATTTAGTTTTTATGTAGTTTATTACTCGAAGATCTATTTGATCCGAGATTCGCTCGAAGACCTATCGGTACGAGTTATTAGTAAGTTTTTTAATTTCTTCAAATTTGTTTAGGATTTAGATATATTATCCCTTTTAATTATGGACTAATCTACTTTTTCACGTATTTTATCATCCTTCTCACAGTCCATAGGTGGTCTCTTGTAACTTAACTTATCGTATATACTATTGACGGATTTTGAAATGACGTTTTAGCGCGCGACACTACAGGTACATGTCTTGGGCACACAGCCTTTTTTGCGTGCTTTTTTGACCATAACATGTAGAGGTATTTTCACGCGCAAAATGAATTTTAAAAGCCGTCAATTCTCCACCACACTCCCCCCTTTTCGGCTTTCCGTTGCTATGCAACGCGTTTTGAAATTTTTAATGTTTAGGCTTAGTTTCTCTTTTCGATATAACAGTCGCCAGCCAGATTTCCCGCACGGTACTGATGAGTTCCAAATAGAACGAAACCGGTCTACCGTTGGAATTTCTGGCTATTTTATTTAGTTTTTATGTAGTTTATTACTCGAAGATCTATTTGATCCGAGATTCGCTCGAAGACCTATCGGTACGAGTTATTAGTAAGTTTTTTTAATATCTTCAAATTTGTTTAGGATTTAGATATATTATCCCTTTTAATTATGGACTAATCTACTTTTTCGCGTATTTTATCATCCTTCTCACAGTCCATAGGTGGTCTCTTGTAACTTTTGTTATAAATTTAATCGCGCTTAAGCTTTGTATCGAAATCGGTATATTCCAGGATTGAGATTAGGACAATATCATGATACATCAAGAAGAGACAAACAAATCGAATTTAAGGAATTTTTCGTCACGAACGTCAAAATACTCACGACGTTTTCGTTCAAAGTTCTCGAGTGCTTTGCTTAATCTATCTAATTAAGTGTTTCTGTTTTTTGGTTTTTAATCACTTGGGCATTAGGGGAAGAGCCCAGGATCCTGAAGGAGCTCAGTCTGAGCCCCTGCGGGGCTTCCTCCGGTTAATATTACAGCTCTCTCAAGTATTTCAAAAGCCGAAGGGCCCTTCCAATCGTTAAGACGCCCCTTATCGCATGAAGTGTATCTAGAGCTCTGCGTAACAGATAAATTAACTGACAAAATTTCAATTAATCGTAAATATTTTGGTTAACTGTTATTGATGGATATTACCGTTGGATTAGTAGGGTTATTGCACGGAATATAGTTAATTTGGACAGATTTTGGAAATGCTTGACTTTCTTCAAAGGAAAGAAATTGAATTTGCTTCCCTAGAACGGGCGCTTCGGCGTTACTTTTTTGCATGATTAAGAGGTCATTTTCGTGAAATGACGTGGCGTCGCTTCCAAAGTCTATGTTGTCACACGCGAAAATTAGTCATATTCCAGATTTAACAAAAGGTGGTATTAACAAACCGCCACTTCCATTTTCTGCCTCCGCGATAATTAAGTCTTGATTTGTTAATTATATTTTTAACATTATCGTACGTTATGGATACACTAAGAGCATGGAAGTTTTCCGAATCTTGTTTTGATATCTCCTTTTAGTAAAGCATTAACGCGTTCCTAACAGTTGAAGGTGTTTCGCGTTGCTTCTGTAGTCCAAGGTTAACCAGCGGTTCATGCGAAACTTGACGATTAGATTTGAAACTTGACACAACGAATTGAGCTAAATACATAGATGACGAATAAGATTCTACGTTTTTTCCCCGTAAGTGAGTTTTTAACGCCAACTATTATCAACTCCATTAATTCAGAGGGGTTTTGTAGTCGGAGAAGGATCCGTTAAAAACCCACTCTTCCATTACGCCAATTTCCCTTCTGCAAATTAAAGCTGCCCTCATAACACTAGCAATATCGCTATCGGTATCATCTTCATTTTCGAAAAAGTCTTGCATTATTAATTTTTTGAGGCTCTGAACAAACAACTATTTCTGTTTTGGGCCTCTTTTCACAAACTCTAAACTGTTTACGTTTTCTTTCAATAAATATTATTATCTGGCTGGTACTGAACATTTTTACCTCTCCAAGGAGGGGTTATACAATCACCGTGTCGGACTGTCTGTGGGTCTGTCCGTCAGGCCTGCGAACGTGTTTGCATTTAACGGATTTATTTGCGGTTGGGTTTGGTTTGGTTGGTCTTTTTTCGTTAACGCTCAATGTCGCGACAGTTTTAACTCAGTTTGATTGGATATTCCGTTATTGTAATGTTTATGTGAAGGTTGTGAATGTTAAGTTCGTGTTGCGATGGTTGTGGATGTTGCGTTCGTGTTATGACGGTTGTGGGTGTTGAGTCTGTTGTGTATGGGCGTTTTCTCTACAACTTCTTCTGAATGACTTTGGGACGGACCGAATGCTGAGTGTTATACAACCTCTCAGGGTTTCCACCAATTTTTTTTTTTTTTGCTAATACCCAAGGCACCACCTTAGGCCTAAGTCATCAAGCGACTTTTGAAGCCATTAATTCAGGTGGCCGGGTAGGAGGGTGGTGGCAAGCCCTGCATGCCACGAGATCGAGCCAACAGCTCCCTTCACTAACTATTACCGTTAACCTTTACAAGTTTTTATTGTACACGGCATTCGTCTTAGTACCAATCTGCGATTTTTTGGCACCGGCCGGGAGTCGAACCCGGGTCTGCCTCGTGCAAGAGATGTACTCTAACCACTCAGCCACAAACGCTTTTTAAATTGTGGTGTTTTTCTAAAAAACAGCTTTGGCGAATGTCCTTTACAAAGTTATAACGTTAGGTACTAAAATTAATTCTACATCATTTAAAATATTTATAAATTACATTTATCGTATATTTATATATCATATTAATATTATATTTAATTAAATATTTATAAATTATATTAATATTATATTAATATTATATTTAATGAAATATTTATAAATTATATTAATATTATATTAATAATATATTTAATTAAATATTTATAAATTATATTAATTTTATATTAATATTAAATTTAATTAAATATTTATAAATTATATTAATTTTATATTAATATTATATTAATATTATATTTAATTAAATATTTATAAATTATAGTAATATTATATTTAATTAAATATTTATAAATTATATTAATTTTATATTAATATTATATTAATATTATATTTAATTAAATATTTATAAATTATATTAATATTATATTAATATTATATTTAACTAAATATTTATAAATTATATTAATATTATATTAATATTATATTTAATTAAATATTTTTAAATTATATTAATTTTATATTAATATTATATTAATATTATATTTAATGAAATATTTATAAATTATATTAATATTATATTAATATTATATTTAATTAAATATTTTTAAATTATATTAATTTTATATTAATATTATATTAATATTATATTTAATGAAATATTTATAAATTATATTAATCTTATATTTAATTAAATATTTATAAATTATATTATTCTTATATTTAATTAAATATTTATAAATTAAATTAATCTTATATTTAATTAAATATTTATAAATTATATTATTCTTATATTTAATTAAATATTTATAAATTATATTAATCTTATATTTAATTAAATATTTATAAATTATATTAATCTTATATTTAACTAAATGTTTATAAATTATATTAATCTTATATTTAATTAATTATTTATATATTATATTAATCTTATATTTAATTAAATATTTATAAATTATATTAATCTTATATTTAATTAATTATTTATAAATTATATTAATCTTATATTTAATTAAATATTTATAAATTATATTAATCTTATATTTAATTAAATATTTATAAATTATATTAATATTATATTTAATTAAATATTTATAAATTATATTAATATTATATTAATATTATATTTAATTAAATATTTATAAATTATATTAATCTTATATTTAATTAAATATTTATAAATTATATTAATCTTATATTTAATTAAATATTTATAAATTATATTAATCTTATATTTAATTAAATATTTATAAATTATATTAATATTATATTAATATTATATTTAATTAAATATTTATAAATTATATTAATCTTATATTTAATTCAATATTTATAAATTATATTAATCTTATATTTAATTCAATATTTATAAATTATATTAATCTTATATTTAATTAAATGTTTATAAATTATATTAATCTTATATTTAATTAATTATTTATATATTATATTAATCTTATATTTAATTAAATATTTATAAATTATATTAATCTTATATTTAATTAAATATTTATAAATTATATTAATCTTATATTTAATTAATTATTTATAAATTATATTAATCTTATATTTAATTAAATATTTATAAATTATATTAATCTTATATCTAATTAAATATTTATAAATTATATTAATCTTATATTTAATTAAATATTTATAAATTATATTAATCTTATATTTAATTAAATATTTATAAATTATATTAATCTTATATTTAATTAAATATTTTAGTATTTTAATGTAAAACTTGATCGTGATCAGGAATTGAACTCGGGTCGCATTGTAACAATGCAGATAGTTCACTGCCGAGCACCAACTGTTAAACTACCAAAGCTGGAAAATCGTCGTTTCAACGGGACAATCTGTCAATGGCAATCATTCTGGAGCCACTTTAAGAACATCATACGTAACTCCGAGGCTTTGTCGAAGACCTTAAGTTTAGTTACTTACCATCGTAATTGGAGGGACCCGCACTACGAGCTGTTGAAGTTTTATCGCTATCTGAAGTGAGCTATGACAACGCAATCGCCGTACTACGAGAGAGATTTGGATGTAAAGACATCATTATTAGCGAGCGCATGAACACCGCTCTAAACCTCCCAGTTGTAAGAAGATCTAACGACTTTTAGGACCCCAGAAAACTGTACGATACTTTCCGCGTGCAAATAAGGAGTCTCTGAGAGTAATGGATCAGTCTTACGGAAGACTTTAACGTCCAATAATTACGCAACGATAACCTGAAAATATCACGCTAGCCTTTAGTAGACAGTATTGAGATGACCTGTTGAGAATTGAAGAATTACTTAAGTGTCTTCAAAAGGAAATAGCAGGCAGAGAATGAGCCCTAGTTATGGGGAAATCAGTTGAAGCCGAGAAACCTTTGCATTTGCAGCCTACGCATTCACATCTTTCGCCTTATCGCAATTTTCGCCAGGAAAACTATTGGAGTTTTAAATCCAATGTTAATCAGCAAAGCTACACTACACTAACTAACTAATGAAACTAGTGAGAAATCATAACGTAGTGATTTAATAAAACAAACGTTTATTAAGAATGAGTACTTTACAAGATGAACGACATATTAGGAGTGACGGCAATAATAAACGCTGTAAGCGAATATATATACACTTAAGGTTAAAAAATAGAAAGATAAGATTAGTGATTAAAAATATATCTTATTTCCAATAAACATTTTTTAACCTATTAAAAAAACTAAACGAGAAAAGCCGATAACGCTTTTTATCTTCAACACTCGCCCTCGTTGACGACTTTCTCGTACTGCCGTAAACTGAGATTCTGACGGTGGCGGGTGAAGACTTCTTTAGGTAGTGGCTTAGTGAAAATGTCGGCCAGCTGTTCTTCACTCGGGACGTACATAACGTCGATGACGCCCTCTTCGACCAGTTCACGAATGTAGTACTGACGAATACTGATATGTTTCGTTCGGCGATGAAACTCAGGATTTCTGATGAGTTTAATGGCCCCTGCATTGTCGACTCGGAGTACGGGTACATCATCGTCTACGTTGAGACCCAGGAAAGACATGATTCGTTCAATCTAGACGACATCTTTCGCCGCTTCAGTGGCAGCTACCAGTTCAGCCTCCGTGGTTGACAAAGCAACAGATTGTTGCTTTCTGCTCGCCCAAGTAACTGAGTTGAACCAATTAGGCATACGATCCCAGACGTTGAACGTCTTGTTTTCTCACAACCACCGTAATCAGCGTCGCTGTAGGGGATGGTTGTCATGGAATTCTCGGACTTGAATAAGAGACCCAGTGACTTGGTCCCTCTGAGATAACGAAAAATTCGTTTAACTCCATTCCAGTCAGCGACCTTTGGATTCGCCATTGCTTGGGACGCTCGATTGACTGCGTATTCGATGTCAGGTCGTGTTCCTGTCGCTGCGTATCTGAGACTTCCAATGGCTGAGGCATATATGGTCGTTGACTCGAAACTCTCCTGACTTCGGTTGGTCGTGTCTGGACTGCCGATAGGATTGCTCACTGGTTTACAGTCTTGCATGTTGAACCTTTCAAGAACCTTCTCGATGTAGGCGCTTTGGTGTAAGAATATGGAGCCGTCGCTTAACTGATCGATTTTAAGTCCAAGATACGTTGACGCTTTTCCGGTTATGATTTCGAATTCATCGCTGAAGCCGTGAAGAAAGTCATCAACTGCTTTGGTGGTACTGCCGGCAACCAATCCATCATCGACGTAGAGGATCAAGACCAAGAAAGCGTCATTGGTTGAGTAAATATATAGACAGTGATCTCCATCAGCACTCTTGAAGCCATGGTTCTGAAGCGATTTGTTAATTCGTTCATTCCAACATCGTGGAGACTGTTTAAGACCGTAGAGACTTTTCTTTAACTTCCAGACTTGTCCACTACTATTGTCGAAACCTTCAGGTTGACGCAGATAAATTTCTTCGGATAGCTTCCAATGAAGGAATGCGGTCTTTACGTCGAATTGCCTGAGGTTGAGATTTTTCTGGGCAACTAGGTTGAGAAAGATTCGTAGTGTCTCGAATCGGGCAACTGGAGCGAAAGTCTCATTGAAGTCGATTCCCTCTCGTTGCGTAAAACCTTTTGCGACAAGCCGGGCTTTGTGCTTGACGATCGTCCCATCTTCATCATTCTTTGTACGAAAGACCCAACGATTTCCGATTATCTTGCGACCAGGTGGAGGATCAACCATTTCGTAGACGTCGTGTCTTTTCATTGCCGAAAGTTCATCTACCATCGCTTTCTCCCACTCGGCGGATTCGTTGCTTGAACGTGCTTCTCGTGCCGTTTGTGGTAATATGTCGCAGATGAGGAATGCTTTATTTGCTAGCTGGCAGCTCTGACATGGTTGGACTTTCCTTAGTGTTGAACGATCTCTAAGGACTGGACCGCTCTTCTCAGGTTGATTGTCCTGGACATGGCCAGGAAGAGACACTGTTGCCTCATTATGTCCGGTAGCCACGTCTTCCGACGCTTCGACGGATTTGGTTGTCTCGTCGTTTGAGTAGTCGGCAGCTCTGGTTGGCATGCCCGATGGTGCATTAGTGGCTCTGGTTGGTCCGTCTTTTGATGAGTTGGTGGCTCTGGTAGGCCAGTTTTCGCAAACGAAATCGTCGGTCAATTGCTCGCCCTGGCTGGAGGACTTCCTAGAGACAGGAATCCAGGAATCAGGAACGCACGTCTCGGGATTGAATTTGACATCTCGAGATCTTAGTACGTCGTCCAGCTCTGGAACATAAACTCGATATTCGTCTGCATTGTCTTCATAGCCAACCAGGAAACCTTTATACGCCTTCCGAGACAGCTTCCTTCGCTTCTCTTTGGGTATGTGGACAAAACACTCAGTGCCAAAGACACGCAGATGCTGGATCGATGGGTTTGTCTTCCCTGTCCACAATTCAAACGGCGTCTTCCCAGCAATGCATGTAGGTGCTGTTCGGTTCAGGACATAGACGGCTGTGTTCACCGCTTCAGCCCAGAGTTTCGGTGGTAAGTCCGATCTGGAATGCAACATGGCCCTTACAGACTCCATAATCGTACGATTTTCTCGTTCAGTGACCCCGTTCTGTTCCGGCGTGTATGGCATGGACTTGCGGTGATGTAACCCTTCTTGAGACGTCCATTGATGGAACTCTTCGTTGACATATTCAGTTCCATTATCCGTGACCAGCTCTTGTACTGTGTGATTGCGGGTTCGGCAAAAGGCAAGGAATTCTTTGAAACAGTTGACAACTTCGGATTTCTTCGTTAAGAAAAATACGGCTCGAACGCTGGAATACTCGTCTTTGAATAGGAGGTAGTATTTTTTCCCCTTCATGGACGGTGTCGGTGATGGTCCCCAGAGATCTGAATGGATCCTTTCACCTGGTTTCGTAGCCTTCTCCAAACGAGTGCCGAAACTGTGCCTAGTCATCTTGCCGTAGACGCACCCTTCACAGAGCTTGTCAGACGTCTGGTTTAGAACTTCGTATCCGAGTCTCCGTAACGTCGCTGCTACATGCCGTTTATCCTGATGACCCATGCGTTCATGCCAGACTTGGAGATCTGCTTTCCGGTCATTTCTCGGATCTGCTGCGATGTGAGCGGAGCATGATGGCTGCATGACTTTAATATCCAGACGATACAGACTCTCGACCTTGCCAGGTACACAAAGGTTCCTTTTTCCTCCGACAACTTCATAGAGACCGCAAGAATTTGCTGTGACCTTGAACTCCAGATTCTTGTTTCTCTTCATTGCGCTTTTTAGCGAGAAAACATTGCAGGCAAAGTCATGGATGTGCCAGACATTGTGGACTACCTCTTGATAGAGTTTCTTTCCGATCCGGAACTGAATCCTTATGTCTCCTTCACCATCCGCTGTCATCTGCGTCTTGTTTCCAATCTGAAGAGTAGCGAACTTGCGGAAGTTTAGGAACTTTGTGGCGTCGTTCGTGATATGCTGTGTAGCACCCGAGTCAAAGTACCATGCTGCTTCAGACGATGAGCAAGCAACGAGACCATTTTCTGCGATCAGACCCCCGATGCTGGTGCGATTACTTTCGTCAACGCTCGTCCTTCTAGGAGTTTTCCTTTGTCCTCGACAGTCTTCCGCTATGTGACCAAACTTTCGGCAATTGGTGCATTTTGGCTTACGTCTCATGCCTTTCGTCTCGTTTGATGAGTGACTGCGATGACCTCCGGCATTGCGTTTCGCCATCATACCAGATGAATCTCTGAACGAGTCACCTTCTCGAGTTGCACGGCCAATCAATAAACGTTCCAACTCTGCGACCGTCTGTTTTTCGGTTGGCAGCGTGTCCCAGAGCATACCGAATTCTTGATACTCATCCTGAGGTAGAGACTCGAAGATGCAGGCAATCAGGATGCAGTCGTCGAATGTAACGTTCTTCTCTGTCTGTGCCGTTGACAAGATATCTGTCCAGAGAGAACACATCTGGGCAATGTGGGTGGCCATGTCGACGTCCGGTGACTTCGTAGTTCGCATGAGCTGCGCCAGAAGCTTTCGAAGACGATTTGAAGACTTCTGCTCGAAAATTTCAAGTAGTTTGTCCCACATCTCCTTTGGTGTCTCGCAATTGGTAATCATGTTTTGGACCTTCTTGGATAAGGTTGACCAGAGGATACCACGCTCCCACTGCGCCACTACTATGCTGATGATCTAGTCTGCTGTATCCCGGTTTCAGTTACCATCACCGTAATCCGTAACTTGTCAACAGTTCCCGTGAGTAACCATGGATAGTCTTTTTCGTCAAGACGTCGAGAAGCTATCAGGTCCGGAGAATTGGAGGAGTTGGAAAAGACAAATAGTCGACATCCTAACCGTTCGAGACGTATACGAGATTCTTACTGGCGAATGGATTGAACCTACGGAACCGGTACCTGGAGCAACAGCAGCAGAGAAGTCTGAATACACTTCAAACAAGAAGAAGTACCGCGTGGCGTTCAGCACAATCCGTGGGCCCATAACCTATTGGAGTTTTAAATCCAATGTTAATCAGCAAAGCTACACTACACTAACTAACTAATGAAACTAGTGAGAAATCATAACGTAGTGATTTAATAAAACAAACGTTTATTAAGAATGAGTACTTTACAAGATGAACGACATATTAGGAGTGACGGCAATAATAAACGCTGTAAGCGAATATATATACACTTAAGGTTAAAAAATAGTAAGATAAGATTAGTGATTAAAAATATATCTTATTTCCAATAAACATTTTTTAACCTATTAAAAAAACTAAACGAGAAAAGCCGATAACGCTTTTTATCTTCAAAAAAAACAAATACAATTGCCACCCTTCTAGCGATGCATCCTTAACTACGGGAATTGGAATGAGATCATGTCTCTATTGTGAACAAACGTGCCACACTACAAGAGACGGTGATAAGATATCTGTCAGAGAAAAGAAGAATAAACTAATTCGCAAGAAACGCTGTTTCATATGCTTGAGAGAAAATCATTAAGCTAGTGGTTTGCAGAAAATGAAACTGTCGTCACCAATGTAGCCTCTGTGATCAAACTGAGTATCAAGGGGAACAATTACGGACGCAAAGTAATCCTAAACCCAGATCTAACTAAACCGAAAGAAGTGGCCCAAATTTCAGCGGGAATATCGGGTTGTCGAAACTGAGTCGTTTTACTACAGGCAGCTCTAGCCATAGCACTGAACCCAGCAGGTAAAGGAGAAGTGCCAGGACGCTGCCTTCTCGGCATTGGAAGCCTCGTTACATTCGCAAAGGAGAGTGTCTCGAAGCAGCTTGGACTCAAAGTTGTCAGAGGAGAATATCTTAACTTGACCAGTTTCGTTAGCGCTAAACCAGAGACAGTGAAGAGAAGGAGAGTACGTCTGCAGTTGAGAAGTCGTCATGATCCGAGACACAAAGTGTTAATCGAAGCCCCCGAAATCTGTGGTTCGGTAATCTCGGTACCAGGAACCGAACTGACGGAAGATTTTAGAAGTAGAGGATTTTTACTGACAGACACAATGTCAGGCAATGTCGGAGCTCGCAGTTGTAACGCAGCTGATGCATTAATCGGATGACATTTTTTATGGGCAGTTGGGAGTGGTAGATACGAATGCTTCGGAAGTTTACTAATCACAATGGACACCACATTTGGATGAACTTTTCAAGGACCGGTAGAAGCTACCTAGCACACAATTGGAATTAATACCATCACAATTATGATCGTTACGGTTGAAGAAAAAAAGAAGGCGACGAGCTATCAACTCAGCTTTGCAAATTCTGGAGTTGGAAACACTTGGACTTTAGCAAACCGATTCCGAATCGTATTCACCAAACGATTTTTTAGAAACGTTTGAAAACCCTGCAAGCTACGTCGAATTCTAATGTCCTTGGACTTTCGTGGTACAGCATGAAGGACTAACGTATTTATGATACCAAGAATGTATTTATTTATACTCAGGGATAATGAATATGTCGAGATTATTTTTAGCGTTTCTCCAATTCCACCCGTTGGGGCCCCCGGTATGCTCCTCCGCTTTAATAGAATCAAATAATACTGCAATCTCATTGGTTCTTAAAAATTACGTTTTTCGACGTGGTTAACGCTGCTGCGAGGACGCAAAAAATAAGACCGCCTCCTTTTTTCCTCCCCCCCCCCCCTTAGCGTGACGGGGTTAGGGCCTCAACGTGTCCGTCGATAGTCTCGACATATTCATTTTCCCTGAGTATAAATAAATACATTCTTGATGATACTAAAGACCTCATGAATTTTGTGAAAAATAAGTACAGCACTAAGCGATGGGTAGTCACACTTCACCGGAACTAATGGATAATTCGCTTCGATCGTTGACTTCGTCAGTGTTCATATCAAAAGCGCATACACGGTAATCTATCTGATTTAATCCGATAAAATATATCAAAAATAGGTAGAGAGTGATCGAATTGTTCATAAAGCCTAAAAATTCTCGGAATTTTTATAGTTTGTGATTAAAGATTTAATGGTCAAAACACTAAAATACAATAGAAAACTCTATTATATAGAAATTTATTAATAAAATAAGCTTAAGTGGTATAATAAATAACTAACTGTTCCTCGATCGCCGAGCCTCAAGTTACAGGCAGGGACAGTGGCGTAGCTGATGGTCCGCAGGGTCCGCGAGCTTCGGGGGGCCCCGCTAACCATAAAAAAATTAAAAAGGGGGGCCTCAATGAGATTTTTGTTGGGGAGGGGGCCTCTGAGTTCTCAGCTACGCCACTGGGCAAGGATGCAAAAATAATGATTTCGGGACTAAAGTCTTTCGCATGAACAGATAACAGTGAAATTTGTAGCCCTAGCGGATAATAATAATAATAATAATCAGCTAGGCTAATACCCAAGGCACCACCTTAGGTCTAAGTCATCAAGCGACTTTTGAAGCCATTAATTCAGGTGGCCGGGTTACAATGCGTAGGAGGGTGGTGGCAAGCCCTGCATGCCACGCGTCCGAGCCAACAGCTCCCTACACTCACTATTACCGTTAACCTCAACAAGTTTTTATGGAAGGGGAAACCGAAGATCTCGAAGAAAAACCCCTTAAACCAGTGGGGAGAGAACTTACAAACTCTATGCAGCAGGAGTTGTTCCGAGTTTTCACCCAGTGCCACAAGCTGGGATCGAACCCGGCTCCTCTTGCTGCGAGGCGAAAGTGCTAACCACTCCGCCACCCCACAAATGACATTTAATACATTAGAATTTACAATCAAAACAGGTAGGCCTGAATAACAACAAAACCTGGCACTGAAGAGTAAAATATTAATATATTTTCGCTATTTTATGGCAATTAGTTTCCAAACAATACCAAAAATTCCAAGATAGAAAAACGGTTCTTTAAGCCTCCGTTGCCAGATCAAGTTATATAGCTGCTTTCAGTAAGACTCAAACATATTCTGCGTTGATCGCGATGGATAGCGTTCCCTTTATTACGCATCATTTTTGACATATTTGTCAACGACGCCATCTGTTGAAGGATTGGGATCTTTTGCAGACTTTCAACTTTTTTAAACCATATTCGACAAAATTTCTAATTTACCTTTATGGTCAACGGACCAAAGAAATCGTTCAGCAAATTATGACGTAGCGTTGTTATAAAACATAAAGAAATTATATATGTCCGTTGAACTATAAAATTACCGATTTCAAAAAGGTCGTATTCTAAAAAATATGCTTTAATATAATCATATAAATTAGTAAAATTATCATAACAAAGAGCCTTTTATTTTAACTTTAATAAGCCGTAGTTTTTTTAAATCTGGTTTTTTCAACAAGTCACAAATTGAGAACATTTAGACGATGGCTGTGATACACAGATTTAGGCGCTAAAAATGTTTACGGTGTAGTATAGAGATTATAAAGATTGGCAGTTTAGCGTACAAGAAGGAATAGTTCAATTTATAATAGTTCGGCTTTTCGAATATTGGTACATACAAATCAGATATTTGATTCAGTGTTACACCTGGGTTTATATAAAAATTTAGAGAAATGGAAATCATTAAACTGTTCAGATAATTGCTGTATGGCCAGCAAGCATTCAACATAATGTAAAAAAGCTGTTTAAATAATTTCTAACTTTCAGTCGTTAAAGTTTATTTAGTGGAGATTTTGTCCCGTTTAAATTTGACTTTTCAGTTCCAATATTTATGGGGGTTTTGCCAAGACATGTTTCTATGTTTCCTTTCAGAAATCAAACAACTTTTTTTTGACTTGCACCGAAGTACAACTATCGCCTCGATTATCGAATAAATGAAGATCAATATATTTAAGATTAACCAGAGGAGAAGGAAATAAGACAAGTCGAGCAAAGAAATTTGAGTGTACGCCACTTTCGGCTGCTTTCTGTAAAGTCGATCGACGCACTGTTGCGTAAATCCGGGCACCCTTTGTTGGAAAATGGAGCCAAGTCCCGATTCAAGAAAACTCTCATATCTGAAAAAGGAAAAAAAAATAGATAATAAATTTTTAGGTTCTATGACGGAATTTTATTTGTAATCGTTCCTAGCTCTGACCATCGGGATTGTTTAGATCAATTTCCATTCCCTAAAGACGTTAACTGGAAATTAATATTTAGATTTCTTGTTTTTGCTATCCATTATTTTGAAAATAATTAAATCAAGGCAAAAAGAGACACTTTTTCTGGCTAAGTTGTATTAAAAATGATTATTTAAAGTAAAGCATAATCGTAAAGTTAACGAAAACGAGGTTGCGCAGTATTTAACAACGCGAAAACTTGGAAATCCATACGCGTTGAATTTCTTTCTTTTCATTCAAGAGGTGTTTCTCCGAATACCTCGGTTTTCTCTTTTTATGAAATCTTACCAAGGGTGTAAAGCGCAACGTTGTATATGGACTCCAGTGCTTAGCTGTATTTAAACGGGGGTTAAGTTACAACAATTAAAAAAATTAAGATTTTACTGAATTATTGAGGATGGAGAAAATAATACTGCCAAGGGTGTTGAAGAAAATTAGTCAAAAAAACTATTAAATAGAACTCCTACCGGGAATAATAATTTACGCAACAGATAACATTAGCAAACACAAACTAAATAGCAGCGCCAACTCATCAGCTATACACGACCAATACTACCAAAATCGGTTTTGGCCCTTCTGTTATTACGAGATACGTTCTAAATGGAATTTAAACAACAGCATTTCGAAAAAACCTTATTGCATCATTAAATAATTGAAATTGATTTTTATGTCAAAACACTTTTAGTTACGTTAATTATATATTGTATATCTATCTTATTTGATGATGATGCTCGTAATTGTGGGTAAATAATTTTCATGGTGTTAATAAAAAATTTAAAACACTAATTTTTATTTAAATTAAAGTTTGTTTATTTCATAAACAATATAAGAATTACCAATTCTTAGTTAAACAAGAAAGAAAAGCAAAATGACCATCAAACTTAGACTAGTTAAGTAGGGAAAAAACAATCAATGTCCACAAACGAAAAGCTAGATTCACCAGAAAATGGCCGCTAACTCTACACGTCGAAAAACCAAATGACCACTAACCATAGACCAAGAAATAAATAAAAAATTCTTAATGGCCGCACAACCAAAGGTTAGATGAATTATAAAAAACAATTGCCCTCTAATCATAGATTAGGTTCAAGGGGAAAATACAATCTTAACATGACATTCAAATTTCATGTGATCATGGTATTAATGTTACCTGCCAGAACCACAACTTTTCATTTACCTTTTAAAGAAAATGTTTTGAATTTCCCGTGGTAGCTTGGGATTAATCAGGTATCCCAGAAATCGCATTGAAAATGTATTCCCTCTGTGCAAATTTATGTCCTTGGAAATATTCTTCCAGAAAAAAAAAATATTGAGTATACAAAAAATACACCGACGGAACCTTGTTAAAAATCGCCTCATTTGTAAGATGTCCAAGAGTTTTATAAAATCTTCTCTCCTTCAGTCAATCTCTTATGAAGTTTAGGTTTTTCCTAAGAAAGTGATATAAAGAATTATTTCATTTTATTCTGATTTTAGTGACTTACATCGAAAAAACATTATCGTGATTTTAGATAGCACAATAACATGGTTTATAAATCATTGCTTAGAAGACGAAATTTATGTGAACCCTTTAATGGCAGACCTATATTCTGTATTTTAAAATAAATGTATAAAACAGAAATGTTTGATATATTGTTATTATCTAGATATTTTGAATAAGATATAATTAGTCTACCCCCAAGTCCCATAATACTCCGATCAGCACTTTGTAAAGAACGGAGTGCACTGTAACAATTCAATAGCAAAACACACATTAATTGAAAATGCCGGTTGCCTTAAATCTCGCATCGGAATTTTCAGTTTTAGATTTGTTTAAAGAAACAAAACAATTGAGAAAATAAAAAATAGCTCTTTTAAAGACGCGACTCGAACGCACCATGAAATGAAAGTGTCTTTTTGAGCTTGAAGATTCTTAAATGCTGAAACTCATCGACCTGCTCTCTAAAGCCCAGTTTTCAATCACGTTTTTTTCGAACAAAAATCACGCTTTTGCGTCAAAACCAACCGGGAGAAGCTTCTCCATCGGCTTTTTTGTCACGAGAAGCAGATATCTAAATGGATTTGATGTAGGCTTATTTTGAAATAAAAGCGCGTCAAAAAAGGAAAAGCGAAAAGCCTGAAATTTATCGTAATTGAAAACGGGGCTTAACGTACATATGGTATTTTGGTTAAATTAAGATTTTGCAATAGGGCAAATCCACTCGAACAACAATTTAAATTTGTTGAAAAATCGTTCGTACGAAAAGGTAGTTTAAACAATTATTTTCTGAGTTGCTAAGTTTAATAAACGAATATTTATTTAAAAATCAATACAGCTAAAATGCAGTTTCACATAAAATCGTTAACAACTGAAATAAATATATTAACATTTTTAGCAATCAATAGATTAAGATTAAAAAATAAAAGGCGTAATCCAACAACGGTTTGAAAATTTAATAACATCATCTAATTAAGTCTAAGAGGCTCGTGGTATGTCTCCAGACTGATCTTAACGCCCGAAGCGAAGTGCTCGTAATGGGAACACGTCCACGGGAGAACAAGAGCCTACTTGTCAATCTGTGAGAATCTCTTCTCAGCATGGGTGAGAAACTTAGAAGCACACAAAATGACCCTGTGGGACCTATTCGACTGTTTTTGCTAATTCATTCTGTAGGGGTACGGGGGACCAAGGTTTGGTCACTGAGTTACTTGTTGTCCAACCGAATTAAAACCACAGGATTCATTCTTAAAAACTCTTCATTAAGCCAACCGATTACAAATTAAACTAATACAGGAGGTAGGTCGATCGTTGATCGGTCCCCAGATTCGTAATGACCGCGATAATTACCAACGATAATAACCCTCCGTCTCTCCAGCACGTTCCGTATAAAGCATCAGAAAGCCCGCTGTTGTCGACCCTTGAACTCCAGATAAGGCTGACCGCCGCCAGACTGGTGGCGCCATCTCTCCACTTCCGAGGGTATTATAAACGTAAACAAACACACCGAGGCTTCCCGATACGGCTCCCCGTTACAATTCATTTCCAAATAATTGACCAAACCTAAGAGTTTGCCTTGGATTTACATTGTGCTGTTAAGTATCAATCCCCAATAATAGGATGTCATCCTGAAGATTCAAAGCCTTGTCGATTCTGTCTTTGCAATAGCGTATCTTCAGGCCCCTATTGAATCTAAGCTCTTAGAGCAGCCTCATCAAATGTTTCACAACATAGACTGCCCTTGACCTCCAATTTGCCATACTCCCGTTTGACTACTACGTGCTACGGGCAATGCAGCTGAAATTGACCAGGACCGAATAATCTTCTTCCCTATTTATTTCCTAACACAGAAATGTATCCGACTTCTCTGCTCACAACTCGCTCATGCTGGTAACCACACGAAGGTTCTGGTATTTTTAAACGGCATTCATACTGCAAAATACAATCTGTAAGTGCGAGCCCTACGAGACATTTTTGGCCAGACAATGCTTTTTACCGTAGCTCAGGCTACCACTGCTGTAATACTTATAATTATCAAAAGTATTCAATCATTAAAATTATTTTTTTTACAAGTCACCCAGTCGTCTCTCGCGTATATAGCCACATCTGGTGGCCAGTATGGTATTTTTTACAAATTGAAAGGTCTAATTATACAATAAGCACCACGTCTCGTACAACGCTGTGACGTCTGTTGCCTCGGAATTTATTTCATTTTTTCCCATCTTTATAAATAAGCTGAAGTTCATCAGATTCCATATATTTTTATCTTCATTAATTTATATGCAAAATTGAGTAAAAATAATGTATATAAATTAAATGTTATAACAATGGTTATAAATTAAATCTAAACTGATGGAAACTTCTAAGAAAACCCAATTTAAACGAGATAAAACCAAAAGATAACGTTACTTTTATCTAAACAAATAAGAAATATTAATATTGCTTGACCGGTTAGGCGTAGAGGGTAAAGGCAACTTGAACTTTTTCTGATAAACGGATGTTAAAAAGTTAATTAAGAAATAGGCGTTTTTCCATAAACGAAACTCCTGACGAATGTTAAATGGAATATACATGTAAGAAGGTGTGGTTAACACCGCGTGACCATCTCAAACGAACTGACTTGTTCGGTACTAGGGGTGGTGGAGTGGTAAGCACTTTTGCGTCGAAGCGAGAGGAACCACGTTTAATCCCAGCTTGTTGCACTGGGTGCGAACTAGGAGTAACTACTTTCGCTTGAGTTTGCAAATTCTATACCCACTGTTTGAAGGGGTTTTCACACATGATCCTCTGCATTTCCCTGAATTATGGCATCGAAAGTCACTCGAGGACTTGGGTCTAAGGACGATGTAGCCTCGAGCCTAATTAAAAATGTGGCTGACGCATACCGCTGTCACTTCCCATTTCCTGATCACAAAAATTAAGCTTGTGTGTAAAAATGTTTCACATTATTTACCTTTAATGATTTCGAAATTATATAATTAATAATTGAAATGGGAATCAAATGTTCGTATGGATCCATGTCATCAAGTGTGTCCACATTACAATGCTCCGAAACTAAGAATTTTGTTGAAAGGTTCGCTTTATAAATCTCTGCTACCATGTACATCGCAAAACAGGTAAAAATTGTATAGTATTTAAATTCGATGGATTCGAAATATCGCATTAATCTTCCTGAAATTTAAATAATCAAATGGAATAAAAAATTCTAACTTAATCAGTTTTATTTTTGGTAATAACCGGTTTTGCTAAAGGTAGAAGTGTGATTAGATTTTTTTTTTGACGCTTTGCACTTTTATTTTCCGAATTCCATTTCTTGCTTAAAAATCAAAAACGATTTCTGGTGTTAGCATTTCACAATTATCAAAATGTACGACGGCTGTGCTAATGTTAAAAAAATAAACCTGAATTTTTTAAAATATCTTCTTTTTAATTTTTTGAAAATGTCTTCTTTTAACTAATTCATATCTCCGCCGCAAAGTAAGTAAACTTGTATAACATGCACTAATAAAATATTTTTATAAAATATTAGCTTTGTCACTTTGGTTTAAAAAATGATGTGGCCCATAAAGAAAAGCTTTAGGAAATTCTGGAGGTCGCCGACCACTTGCATTTTAAAAATGTAAATCAAGTTGCTCAAACTATAAAAAAAAGTTTCCTAAAACCTGTATATTTGATGTTCAAGTTCACATTGCAAAATTTCTGGTCTATGATTAATTTTCTGTGACCATTTATCAAATTATTGCCAAAATCATTTTGGTCAAACAATACATTAAAAAATAGAATATTAATTCTGAAGAAATATTACCTGATTTGTTTCGTAATGGCTTCCACAAATGTAGTAAATTTAAAAATAATTGAATTATTTTGAAATTAACGATGAAAAATGAAAATACTAAGACTATCCAAACCTAAACGTGGGAAATAAAGGTGTTATATTAGTTGAAAAAAAGACCGCAGCATAGTAAAAGCCCTCCGTGGATTAGAAAACTACATTTCATAATAAATAAATACCAATATTTCGTTAACGATACGAAAATGGTGGTTTAAAGTTAAACCATTTGCAATCGGTTACAATTTTCAGCGCTAATAAAAACTAAATGTGTTCATTTGCTAAAGATATTTGAAAGTGACATCGAATGAAAAAATTGGCCAAACAAAACATTCACTTCAAAAGAGAATTATTTATTTTTTAGAATCTGATTTGTAAATAATAATTATAGAATATATTCAAGGTGCATTGTCTAATTTATATTTTACACGTCACTCACTTCACGTCGGGTTTTGTAACGTAAAGCAACGTTATGTAGTAAAAGCAATTCAACATCTTTTAGACCGTAATAATCCATTTCATTATTAAATTTTAGTGTCAATTAATAAAAACGCACAAACCATTTTTTATGATAATTATTACAGAATTTAAATCGCATAAAACTAATTGAAGTAACAATTATTGCTTTTTATCTATGGGGTGTATCAAAACCTTTAAAAAAGCAGACGAAAGATTGGAAGCAAATTTGGAAAACCATTAAAGATCCGGAAGTGTCGAGTTTTTTTGGAAAAAAAGGTATCGAATGGCGATACATTACGGAACGAGCAGCTTGGCAAGGGGGTTATTGAGAAAGATTAGTAAGGTCGGTTAAGACCACGATAAATAAAATTCTTGGTAAAGCAGCTGTGACATTTAGAGAATTAGAAACAATGCTCATAGAAACTGAGGCAGTGATAAATTCTAGGCCTCTCACTTATGTTTTCAACGAAGTAGGAAAACGCAGTCCCTTAACACCCGCGCACCTATTAATAAGAAAAAGAGTGACTTCTTTACCTCCTCAAAAGTTAGATTTAACTAAAAATATTCCAGCCTCACGGGAGGAATTTACAAGAAGGCAGAAATATAAATTAGATTTAGAACAAAGACTTTGGAAAAGATGGAGATTAGAATATCTTTTAGAACTGCGTTCGGCGCACCATAGTCAGATAGACAAAAGACAAAAGGAAATAAAAGAGGGGGAAGTAGTTCTAATTCACGAAGATCATGTTAAAAAGCATATGTGGAATTTAGGTATAGTAAAAAGAGTAAAAATAGGTAGAGACGAAAAAACACGATCATGCGTGGTAAAAACTTCCAAAGGAACAGAGATATGTAGACCTGTGAAATTACTGTATCCTCTCGAGGTTAATGAATAAAAAATAATTTATGTAAATAAGAATTAAAATAAATAATAATGACAAATTTGTTCCTTGGAAAAATAAGAAATGTATTAAAATGTCACGTATGACAAATGTATTGAATTGTATAGAAAATAAGTTAGACCTCAAAAATGTCCAATGTAAATTTAATTGTGTTTTAAAGACGAACGTCTTTGGCGGGAGTGTTGAAAAATATTTCAAGAAAACAAAGTGTATATATGTAAAATTACTTATGGGAATTCATTTACTTCTGGGAACGAAATAAAAAAGACAAATTTAGCGAACGGAAATAGCGGAGCCGGGCTGGCTACTCCCTGCTACTACAATAAAGTTAGAGTGACAGGTTGGCTCGTTTCCTCTGTAGAATCTTGGAAAAACCCCAATCCGTAAAAAGGGTATTTCCCAATTTGTTGAAATGCCCACCTGCAAAAACCGAACCGTACTGGTAAGGTGGAAGGCAGAATAAGGGCACTTGGACCATGCTTGGACCTAGGACTCCGAAGAGAAAGTCCGACGAAATTTATTAACAATAAAATATTTTTGGAAATTAGTAAAAACCGTTATCTTTATTTTAGTTTGTTTTGGAAGATACCAACCATAAACAGATTTTTCAGTCGGTTTGTTTAGGAAAAATTAGCTCTCCCATTTAGAGGTATTAGAAAATTTAGTACCCGTTATTCTTCATGAATAAAGGGCTATATTTTTCTTAATAGCCGAAATTATTTAAAAAGATATAATCTAATATCAGTATGAATTTAGGAATTAAATTTAAACATTTTGTAATTTTTCCCAAAATTAAGGCTCTTTGAAACATTGTGAAAGATAAACGTAAAGCTTTGTCGTGTCTAGAGATCTTGAAAGTCATTGAACATTTCTTCCAAATCCATTGCTGAAGCAGCTAAGTTGTTGATGAGCTGGTGCCCCGTCATGTTGGAACCAAAGGCGTCTGTAATTGGCCAAAAGCGTGTCGTCCGGCAGCTCATTCGCTACTTCGCTTTGAAGGTAGGCTAAGTAACGAAGTCGAAATGCCCCGTAAATGTTAAATACTATTTTATCTTTAGTTTTTTTTTATTAACCTTATTTTAAAATTAATATTTAATGGATATATTTACCATTTTTCAAGTATTAAAGGAGAACTGTCACCACCCAAAAATTTGTTAATACAAAAAATTTCATGTCAATATTGCCAGTATTTGATATATTATAAGCAACCAAATTTCGTGTTTTATCAGGCCCGACTCGAGAATCTCAGAATCGCTTGGTTGAACCTACATGCAGCGCCATCTCGTGAACTAAATATTTTTCCCCCGGTTTTATCGTTTTTCGGTCGAAACTGTCGCCTGCTACGACATTCTCCTTGGCTTTTTAACCGAGTTATATTGGTAGATTGTAGTTAATCGTGATTTTTAGATTTCTTACACGCCACTCTTTCTATTTTTTTGCCGCTTCATTCTTTTGGCGCTGCACGTAGGTTCAACCGCTATTTCAGAAATTTTTGAAGCCGTTTGATGTAGGTTGCGGGAAAAGTTGCGTAACTTTTTAAATACTTTTACAATAACTATTAAATTTCAGGGACAATTATTAATATATTTTACATCTTTCTAAAGAAAACCCTCGTAAATTTTGGTTTTGGTGACAGTTCTCCTTTCAGTAGAAATGTTCTATAAAATTTATGTTTTATATAAATTTTTCAGTAAAAATCCAAGTAATATTATCAGCTAAAGAAATGTTTTCATTTTGCTTAAATATAATTTTATCTTTATTTCTATAAAAATATCCCATTTCTTTAAATGAAATTTTTCTGATTCTTATTTTAAGCCCTTATATTCTAAATCAACATTTATTATTTTTACACTTAGGTATCTTTGATACCATATTTTTGTTATTTATATAGGAGTAATCTTAAACTTGACTCTATATACAAATGCTTCGACCCACAAAATAGATAAGTCCTGGGGTCACCACGGCCTCAATTAATAAGAGAAACGTCAGTAGAAAAATCCCAAATAATTTAAACAACATGCCGTTTTTCAACTCATTCAAAATTTCTGGCCCTCGTCATCAAAACACGCCCGTTAGTTGTAAACATTTAGTTTAAAAAATCCGTTCTTCTTTTTATATTTTAAAATTTCCATTTATATAATTTTTATTTTACTAGAGATTACGCTTTTATTCTCTGCTTAAGCAAAAACCTCGGTTGCCCAATTGGCGCTACGAACCAGGACAATATGGCTCAATGGAGAAGTGCACTCTCCTAGTTTTTTCCTGCTCGAGGCCATTTTCATTTATTACAGACCCAATCTTAGAGTCATCTTCGTTTGATAAAAGTTTCAGCTACTTAGTGTTACATTTCCACTTAAAATGATAACAGACCAACTTGATCAGTTAATTGTACATAAATAAACTATATAAGATATGATTGAAGAAATCTTGCTGCTATACAGTTGAATGACGTACTATTATCAATGTAATTATATCTTACCCCAGAAGTGAACGCATTGAAAAGTTGGCCAAGTGAACTGTGAAACACAGTACACTCACGCGATAATGTAAAATATTCTTCGGCTTTCTTTATCGGCGATAATGAAAAATTGGTCATTTTTGATACATAATTAATGTAATCATAGTCGAAGAACACCGGACAAAAACTAATGTCTTGATTCTGAAAAGGAATTTTATTATAATAATTAATTGTATTTAACCTTTCTTTTAACGATTTGGCAAAAATCAATGACAACATTTTGAAAGTTTGATGGCTAAGTTAGAAAAAACGTATTTGTCACTAATATGAAAATCCATCTAAGAATCGATAGCTTTAATAGAGCATTTCCGGCAATGTAGAAAATGTAGTATGCGTGTTTTCGAAGCCAAATCCATTGTTTTGCAAAATAGGATTTTATAATTTTAATTTTTTGTTCCAAGGTCAAATTTCCAAATGATATAAAGGTGAAAACTATATTATTTTTAACTCATTCTCACGGCTTAATCTTTTAAATAAATTAGACCTGTTTATTTCTATGGATGATCGTTGAGCATTCGTCTTGTTTCAGTGCCTGACGTAACTATGGATTTTATTATCTATTCTTTGTACGAGATGAGTGTCCCATTTCAAGAAATGGACCAATGTGTTTATTCTACAATCCTTAAAGTTCTTCCTGCGCGTTTTCCAAGATTGGCTTATATAATAATTCTTATACTGGGATATACTAAAAGGTGTACTTCCATCCACCAAATGTTATCTGTTTATTTATCAGATACCACAAAAATTTACAATTGTATACAGGATGTTTCAAAAGGTTATGCCAACAATTTAAGGAGTTGAAGGGGGTGAGTTGAGAAGTATGCCTGTTTTTTTTTTCCTATTTAACTACGATGAGTTGTTTTTGAACCTCAACCGTCAAATCACAACCTTTTTGGTTAAATTACAACAATCCAGAAAATCCTTCTAGTACTAAAATTTTTATTCACGCGCTCATAGCTCAGTTCAAAATAAACAGATTAAACCACAATCTCGATAACATATCAGAGAAGCTAGTAGGATTTGTAGATGTCGCCTTAATGTGTTTATTCTATAATCCTTAAAGTTCTGCATGCGCGTTTTCCAGGATTGGCTTATATAATAATTGTTATACTAGGATAATTACGCTAAAAGTCACCGAGACCTTCCTTTACACTTAAAATGCATCCGGGTAATCGCATAACGTATTTGGGTTAGCGAGGGTCCTTCAACTAATAAATCTGTCTAGGGGATAAAATAAGCAGAGTTATTAATAACCAGTTTAGAGATTGACAGAGACTGATTTTATTTATTTCAAACACTAACTAAAAAACTTCTAGCTACCTAACCAAATAGTAAATAGCTAAGCAACAACAAAACTAGAAACCTTTTCGCGAGATATATGGAATAATCAATACTTTTTCAAAGCTAAAGTGAGTGCATTCGTTATTCTCCCATAGTCTGATAGTTCATCTTATAGTGGTGACGATAACAGGGGAGACAAAGACAAGTGGAAACGGCATTTCTAGCAGGAAGAATTATTATTATTATTATTATTATTATTATTATTATTTTATTTTGATTGTCTTATTTAGGTATTACAGTTGAAATATACTTAGGCGCTCGGTGTGACATTATGGTCGTAGTAGCTGTGGTCGACTCCGAGTGATGCACCTGAGGGTTTCTCAACATCAAGACCGTCTTTCGCAGGTTCGGAAGTCGAAGACAATGGTGAATCGTGAATAACGTTGTTGATAGAGCCGTAAGGTAACGAGGCTTCTATTCGTAGAATCGATTAAATCTTGAACCATGACCAATTCGCTGGTATGTGTAAATGCTGAGTCTTTCACATTTAACACGCTCAATGAAATGAGAGCATAACGGCCAAAGTCCGTTGAACCGATCTGTATCCGATTTTTAGAAGTGTCCTTTACGAACCAACTCCCGATGTTAACTGATTTTTATTGTTTCTTTTTAAATATTTTTAAACCTTTATCAAGAAACCGTAACGATTTATTTTATTTGGTTCGTGACCAATCGCGCATTTTTTAAAAACTCGAGCTTCTATTTCTGAAATTAGGACCAGATATTTTAATTAGGACTCTACTTTGAATGCACTATGTCTCGTAATATATTTGAACGCCAAAACATTTTGATAACAATAAAATAATATACACTTTTACTATTTTACATATTCCAAAAATATCTCGGCAACGGTTTTGAGACTATTGTTAATTAAAGAAACAAAAGGAGGGGGAAACCATATATTAGAAAGAACCTCGCTAAACCATACTGAATGGTCGACGACTAACGGTTTGGCACTCCACCACCGAAAAACTTCCAACTAACAGATATAAACATTCAAAGACGCCCAATCCCAAAATATCTGACCAGCGGATGCCTTTCGAAAAGGATTATTATAATGTCTACATTGTATTTAATGATTTAGCGTGAAAAATAGTGCTGGCTCATATTTTTCGTTATAATAGTATGCTGTTTAATAAACGTTTTCCACCTTATGAACTTTAATATTCCGCTTTCCAGTATGGTCTACAGCTTTCACATTGACAATTTATACTTACCAACCAGTGACCAAATCAAACTCTCAAAATCGTCAAAACATTTTTAATTGTTCAGAAATGAACTTAACCGAGAAAATTAATCAATTCTGAATAAATTATTGTTTAGAAAAAGCAATGTCATAGCAATTTTGAACACCATGTAATATCTATATTCCTTAATTATTTAATAAATTAAACAGGCTTATGATTATTTTCTCTAAAATTATCGGATAAGTTATTTTAAATACAGCTTAAAAGCAGATCGCATGTTTTCTTTAAATGATCATGTGTAAAAATCACTGAAACGTTTTAAATTTTAAATTTCGTGAAAAACTGATCCTTTATTGGCTATTTTGAACAATAGCCCCGCCACCTAGTTTCCACTTTTTAGTTACACCATACCAACGTACTTATTAAGGGGAATCTAATGGTGCAAAAATTATAAGCCGAAAATAATTAATTTTAAAGATATTATAATTTAAAGACGTACGAACCGAACGGTTCGGGGCGTAGAATTCATTCCGCGGCGAAGAGAGCTCGCCGTCGCGCCGTTTTTTCCCGGTCGAAAATTAGCCTTTCTTTATTTATTGGGAGTGGTAATAGAGCCAGTAGGGCTGCAATATTCACGAAATATGCTGATGGCGCCAGTAGGACCACAATATTTTCGAATTATGCTGCTGTAGTAGACGTGGGGTCTAAGGATTAAAATGACGGTGCCCGAAACAAAGCTTTTGTTAGAGGATTAAAATGACGGCGAGCTACTATATAGGTAGGAAAGAAACATTTCCCAAACCGTATTAATTTTTACTAACCATGAAATATAAAATTGTTACTTGCCGGAAATTTTGGGTAAAGTGTAGAATAGCAGCCCCCACCCAATTATATATATACATATACATATATAATTTTTTTTATAAAGGGCAAGTAGGGGGTTATTTTAATGTTAAATAACTTTTTGCCAGAAATGAATATTTACAAAGATATGAATTTTTAACATTGGCCTTTTGCAGTGAATTTTCACGATTATCTAGTCGCGTTACGAGATTTTTCTGTACTTTACTTTAAGTTTTACTGCTTAGAATTAGCTCATAAAGCAGGATACACGATGGACACGTTTTTACTCTATGTTACATTTCTATGTTGGAGAGCTTTATAAGGAGACGGGTTGTTTAAATTTAAAAGTAACATATAATGTGATATTCGCAGTGGCGGCGCCAGGATACTTAATTCATTAATTTGCCCCCCCCCTTTACATACACTTACTAAATAAAACTGTGACAAAACCGATTTATTATTAATAATTTACAAAAGAGAGGTACATGACTGTTTAAATGTAGTCGGAAGATATTTTTTTTAGTCGAGGAGCATAACAATACACATATGGGCAAGATCCTCCAACAGCATTCTCCATTTTCACTTACAATTGGCCTTTTCAGTTTACATAGAGCCCCGTAGTGGCAAACCAAAGAAGCTCATAAACTGCTGGATTTGCGCATTTGCTACTACGTGGCTCTATGTAAACTGAAAAGGCTAATTGTTGCAAAAACACTTGCTAGTTGCCACGCTTTATTTTATCTTTATTTTGGAAATTGGGACTCGGAGAGTCGGAAAACCACGCAATTTATCATCTGTCTAACGATGCAACATTTTTTGAAGTAGCTAGTTTAGCAACTACAACGAATCAAGGCTGCGTTTGAAAAATATTAGAAATCACTGTTCAGTGTTCGCAACTTAAAAACAGCAGACTTTTTATTCGGATTTTGATATTTCTAGTTTTGCAAATCATTTTAGGGGGCTGTTCGGGGCCCCTTCATCTAGATTTGGGGCCCCTACAAGCGAAATAAAAGTAGGCTGTAGCCTGCGTAGCCTACCCCTGGCGCCGCCACTGGATATTCGATGTAGTTTTGTCGAAGTACCGTCACGTACCCTACATCATTTTTGTTGAACAATGAAAAAATGCTAGGAACCAGAACCGAAACCGACAAAGCGCAAATTTAAGAACCGGAACCGAGATAGTCCGAAAACAGGGAACCGTTGCATCCCTATATATATATATATATATATACAATAAATTTATTGTAAAAACTGTTTGGCTAAAGACGGACCGCAGTCTGATAGCTATATATATATATATATATATATATATATATATATATATATATATATATATATATATATATAGCTATCAGACTGCGGTCCGTCTTTAGCCAAACAGTTTTTACAATAAATTTATTGTAAAAATTGTTTGGCTGAAGAAGGACCGCGGTCTGAAAGCTCCCGAGTTTTAAATAAACAAGTATTGCAAATCCATGTAGTAGCAGATCTTTTAATATTTTAAATTAATTATAAACTCTCTTGGTTGCCATTACAACAACGCAGCCAATTAGAATAAGTGAAGGACACTGTGAGTGCAAAGGAGGGAAAAAGGGACATGTAATCCAAGGTTCCTACAAGCGCTCGAACGACCGTAGTTTGGCAAACCGGCGTAAAAATGCATATCTTGGTCTCTATTTTATGGACTCGATGCTTAAAACTTCAAAATTTAGTTCTTCAGAGAGCTGTTGGTTTCTCGTCTGCTCCTTTAAAGGGTTTCTAGAATTGTACTTATCTCTTTCTGCTTTAATCTTAATTGTTAAATGTTAAATTTTTTTATTTATAAGAGTTTCTATTTTATCTTTACTGGAATTCAGGTGTCTTTTCCCAGGAAACCTAGTAACAAAATTCAGTGTTGGAATTTGTGTTGATATAATTTGTAGCTTTTATCACCATTTAATTTGTCGTTGCTAGTTGTCATTATACCTAAATCAAGTTGATCTTCATTATCAATAATAATGTCACTTGTTCCATTGAAAATATTTGTGGCCGGAATAGTAGAGATGTTTGTGGGTGGATCTGATTCCCAACATTCAAAACTGGTATATTTGTACCTAGATTAGATATATAAGGCTAAAAACTACGATTTGAGGATAGATAACATTAAAAAAGGCTCTGAACTAGATGACAAACTAACAGAACTATTTCAATCAAAAACTGTTGGAAAAACCTTCGGTTTCAAACGTGGTCTTTCGCTGTCTACTGATATCAAATCAGAGGTTTTAAAATACCTCGAACAAAACTTTGTTGTTATTTTACAATATTTTAAATCGCGATGAATATTTATCAGCCACTTCGCTGACGTGACCTGAAACATTACTAAGTCTTAAGTAAAAAAAAAACAATTTTTAAAATGCAAATTTCTATTATTTTTACCAAAAGACACACTTTTTGACTATTATCATCAAAACTCGATTTCTGTTGACAACGTGCCACAAAATACGCTCTTGACATATTATTTACATGATTTAATGAATGGTAAACAACAGACCGCAATAAAAATGAGAAAATGTTTCTGAGTTTCCGCCAAAATAAACTAATGACCAAGAAATACACTTCGGATTAATAAATTATGTGCCATCTGAACAAGGAACTATATATAAAAAATCAATTTCGTATTCAAAATTGTGATTTGCTAACATCACCCTAACAGCTAACTGCTTTGTTTTCCCGCAATCAGTTGACTCATCCAAGGATAACGAAGAAAATGTTGAAGATAGTGTAAATATCAAGTCATTTTCATAATATACACCTAATCCTTGCCTTATGACTTTGGTTGCATTATTTTACTTAAAATAGGATTTGCTGGTGGAGACTAAACTACTCGTACAATTTTATCCACAGATGATAATGGAAGATTAAATTCCGCCACTAATGAACATATTATAGTGAAAATAATGAAAGCGGTCCAATATGTGGTTGTTGTGCCTGTTCTTTTTCAAATATTTTATCTCTATGCTTTTGGCTTTTATCATGTCTTAAAATTTCGTTTTACCTGAAACTACTGTAATCTCACATACTTTGCACTTGGTAATGTAAATGTAAGTGGGTTATTTTTGTAACAATTCCCTAAACACCTTTTAATGTCGCCAATTGTCAACGAACTTCGACCTTTCAGATGTTGTAGATGTTGCTTTTTCCTTTGGCTGAGGTAGGGTTTCATATTCCGATGATTCACCTTCACTCCCATCTTCTTCTCCTAAATACTCGTTTAATTTGTCGTCTTTCGTCCTTTTATTGGAAATTTATAACCGATTGATATAAACCAGAGCAAAGAAATAAATTTATAAAACTTACAAGTTAAATTTACTACAAAACGTCCTGGGAATAGGAGGTAGGCTAGAGCCGATTGCCTTAAGGCGGGTTTATAAAGGAACGAGAAAATCCAAAGAAACTTGTGCATGAAGCCGAAAGCTGATCGACGCTTTCGGAAAAAGCTTTCGGAATCTGCTTCCAATGCGCAGTAAGCTACTGTTTACAAAAGCGCTTGTCGTGCTGAGCCCGTTGCTCAACTTGATGTGATCACGTGTTTGGTTTAGTATTCATGGCGGCTACGAAACAAAGTCGAAATATTGTCGTGCTGAATGCAATTTTTTACCCTAGGAGGGGTTATACAACCACCGTGTCTGTCTGTGGGTCTGTCTGTCAGGCCTGGGAACGCGTTCGCATTTTCGGGGCAAAGGGTAATCACGGAGTACGCAGTTTCTTAGAATCAGGGAAAAGGTTTTTCCAAAAGCGACCTCTTTTTGTCATTGGGTGTAGTATAATTTTTCAAACGGTCGAGATTCGAACCCGAGCCTTCTTGCACGACAGGTTAGCGTTCTACCGAAGAACCACGGATACAGTTACGCTACATTGAAAATTAAAAACTCTTCCGAGGAGAGGTATATTTTGGCTTGCCAACTTGTTTATTATTGCTTCAAAAACGAAAATTGCTAATTTGAAAAAAGATAATTAAATTAAATAAAAAAAGCTTATAAACCCACCTTTAATGCTTAAGCCGAAAACTATCATCGGGAGATAGAGGTCGGCGATAGGTTAACTTTTTATCTATGATTAAGAGAGCGAAGCTGTTTTTCAAATAAATTAATTCAATCGGAACTATTATACTGACAAATGTAACTAAACATTAGTCATTAAAAATAGACTAAACAATATATTATTTAAACAATAACATTGAGTTTTAAATTAAAAAATAAATAATTGCACATACGCCAATAGTCTAATATTGTCAAACATAAAAATTATTATTTGGCTCCCGGTTTATTATTTTTCAGATAAGGGAAGGCTAGCGTTGTTCAAATGTTTTTTTTACGAGCTTTCAATAAAAGATATATTGACTAGTGAATAATCTACCTTGTGTTTGGAAAAAGTCGTTTACTTCCAAGCAGTTTGAATATTACTTTAGTAGTTATTTGTTAGCTACCGTGAATATAGGTCCACTACTATTGTCGACCGTGGTTATCGATACATCAGCAGTAATTAACGTAATGGATAGTGAATTAGAGGAAAATTGTAACACCGAGAGGAAACGATGTGTGCGAAGCAAAGTGTGGGGACATTACAATGTCGTAAGCGATATGATTCGCTGCAAATATTGCGATACGTAAGTATCAAAATTCCTTTTTCAGGTTTCGTGTTCACGCACTTCTGACGCCTTTGAAATTTGTAGTTGTTACATTACATAAATTATCAATACAGGGGGAACTATCAAATTCACGATGGTGGTAAATATCAAGGAACTAGCAACCTCAAATACCATTTGGTAAAAGAGCACGCGGATTTAATCGGCGGCTTGGCTATTTCGAAGGTAAAACATAAAATAATACAATTAAAAAATAATTAAAACTAATTTTCTGAATTCTTGCTTTTCGCGTAGGCGAGTAAAGTAGCCGTTGACAATGCAAATAATGGCTTAAGACGTTGGGTAGTTGAAACAGACCAACCTTTTACTGTGTTTGAACACCCGGCGTTTAAAGCTCTGCTAAGATCTATAAACCCAAGAAATACTGATTTCGCAGAATCAGTAGCGCAATCTGCCAAAGTTTTAAAGACGAACCTCTTAGTGAACTACGAAAGCGAGTCACAAAAAGTAGTTGAAAAATGCAAGGTAATTCATATTCTAGGGCTATAGATATTTCGATGCGCTTTCGAATGGGGATATACGTCTTTTCGGGTAACTCGGTTCTCGTGGTACGTTCAGTAACCGACATGGATGCGAGCGTCGGTGTAACTTTATTTTTGTGTTTCCGGTTTTTCGATCCGGTAACCGGAGGTACCGACTAGATGCACAGGTTTTTTTGGTAAATACTCTAAAGTGGACATTTTAAATGAATTTACCTATATGCGTAATAATATTTTTCAATATAGCAATAATTTCTGAATTGTTTAAGTTTTGAATGTACCATTTTCAAATTCAGTAATTATTTACTAATCTTGTTTATTTAGTTTTCTAGTCCAGATAAGTCACAAGTTTTCTAGACATATCGATAAGAAACTGCAGTTAAAAATATCTAACATTAAGTACCTTATCGGAATGATATGTCAAAAAACCGTTTAATATCTATTGAGAGCTAGTAGTCTTTTGTGGTGTACCGTGGATGTTTGGTACCTTGGCGAAATTCTTCGATGGCGCTAGTTTCTGGTAAAACGTTCTTAACCTAAATTCCATGATTTGTCCTCCAAATCGAAGGCGCCTCCTTGATAGCGGTCCCTGGTTTAAACCTCACCCCTATCGATAAGCTATTGCCCTCAAAATAAACTCCTTAGAGAAGGAGCCGGAGATGGTGGCTTTACGTTGAAACGAGGTAAACTGGAGCCCCTGCCGAACGACGCGCCATGACTCTGGGCCCAAGAAAATGGGCTTCACATCACCAAAATTATCAAACATTTGCAAGCTAAATTGTGGTTTACTATTGCTTACGGCGACGATATTGCACTTGTAAATACTTGAGCATTCTCAAAATTTTAAATTAAGTTTGGTTGCCAAAATCCATATTTACAACATTGAAGGCATTTGTCCCAAAGTCAGTGGGTAAATATTTTCTTACCCCAATGAACCTATGTCTAAATATCACCTGTTCCGACGTCTTAGTTTAAGCTTAAAAGAATTGCAGGAAAATCGACGGAACAGACGTCATAACGAATGGGGGGGCGGGGGAGTGAGTTTTAATTGTATGGTTGTAACAAGGTAAGAAAATATTCAACCACTTAACTAAGGAATAGATCTATTCCGAGTCAAAAACATTAATTAGGTTTTTCCTTAAGATAAAAAGCCTGTAGATGAAACAGCAGCAGGCTAGTAGTCAAACGGTTGAATTGAAGACAAAAGTAAATAATTACATAATACATATCGCTTAGCTAAATTTGAAAAAGTTTAAATGTACGAGCCTGAGTCACTATACCAGTGAAATAACCAGGATTCTGGTCCGGCGGGGGCAAACAATTTATTCAAATAAATTAAAAAGTAAGACATCTACTTTTCAACATAAATTTTAGGTCCACGAGTCCCCTAATTTACCCTGGCATATTTTTATTTCGAGGAGTGCCGTCTTCACAAAGGTTCGCCGAGGGTGACACTTCTTTACTTACCCCAGCTCTCCCTCATGATTCCACTAATCGACAACACAAATTTAAACTGATAAATCAAATATTTTCAGACTATTGTGGGTCAAATTTCATTCACCATTGATGGTTGGACTTCAGCCAACAGAATTCCGTTTCTCGGCGTCACTGGGCATTGGATCGACAATAATTTTCAGATCCACAACCAATTGATGGGGTTTGTTCATTTTCCAGTACGACACACAGGGAAAATATCGGTGACGCTTTTGTTTCCCTGGTACAAAAGTTTGATACAAAGGTCCGCGCTAAATTGTTATAAGTTGATTTTAATACCATATAATACCCTAAATATATTTTTATTGAAATCTTTGCGTTCACGAAGGTCCTTGCCATTACGATGGACAATGCTTCAAGTAACGATACGTTTAGCAACGAATTTGATAAAATTAGTGGCGAGTTAGGCATTCGATATAGTTCTCAAACGCAAATTCGATGCTTCGCCCACATTCTTAATTTGGCAGTGCAAGATTTGTTGAAACACCTTAAATCGCAACCTAGCTTCGAGACTGTTGAAGAATAAATAGATAATTCTAGTGATGTGTGTACCAGTACAGACAGCAACATTGGGAATACTGTGACCAAAGTACTAATTTTTTCTTCATATTGAAAGAAGCGTTTATTGAAATTAATTCAGTTACTATGTATTTAGATCAGAGCCGTGGTCACCAAAATTAGATTATCGGGTCTGCGCGAAGATCAGCTATTACAACTTAACATGGCGTTCGGTATCAATGACCTGAAGGTTGTTCTTGACGTTAAGACGCGGTGGAATTCCACTTACGCTATGCTTTCTCGGGCAGTTTCGTTGAAACAGGTTATTAGATAAATATAAAGAACACAGTTTCAGGCTTACGAGTAGTAGTTAAATTTTCTTTTATTTAGTCTTTGCAATCAATGATGTAAACTGGCAAGGAAATTAGGAAGTCCACTTTGACAGAACCAGAGTGGGAAACATTGGATAGACTCCTAGTTTTGTTAAAGGTAAAAAAATTGTCGGTAATTTAGCCTTAAAAATCGCTGGGTGACTTGGGACTGTGGCGGTGCCTTGGGACTGTGGCGGTGCCTTGGGACTGTGGCGGTGCCTTGGGACTGTGGCGGTGCCTTGGGACTGTGGCGGCGCCTTGGGACTGTGGCGGCGCCTTGGGACTGTGGCGGCGCCTTGGGACTGTGGCGGCGCCTTGGGACTGGGGCGGCGCCTTGGGACTGGGGCGGCGCCTTGGGACTGGGGCGGCGCCTTGGGACTGGGGCGGCGCCTTGGGACCGGGGCGGCGCCTTGGGACCGGGGCGGCGCCTTGGGACCGGGGCGGCGCCTTGGGACCGGGGCGGCGCCTTGGGACCGGGGCGGCGCCTTGGGACCGTGGCGGCGCCTTGGGACCGTGGCGGCGCCTTGGGACCGTGGCGGCGCCTTGGGACCGTGGCGGCGCCTTGGGACCGTGGCGGCGCCTTGGGACCGTGGCGGCGCCTTGGGACCGTGGCGGCGCCTTGGGACCGTGGCGGCGCCTTGGGACCGTGGCGGCGACTTGGGACCGTGGCGGCGACTTGGGACCGTGGCGGCGACTTGGGACCGTGGCGGCGACTTGGGACCGTGGCGGCGACTTGGGACCGTGGCGGCGACTTGGGACCGTGGCGGCGACTTGGGACCGTGGCGGCGACTTGGGACCGTGGCGGCGACTTGGGACCGTGGCGGCGACTTGGGACCGTGGCGGCGACTTGGGACCGTGGCGGCGACTTGGGACCGTGGCGGCGACTTGGGACCGTGGCGGTGACTTGGGACCGTGGCGGTGACTTGGGACCGTGGCGGTGACTTGGGACCGTGGCGGTGACTTGGGACCGTGGCGGTGACTTGGGACCGTGGCGGTGACTTGGGACCGTGGCGGTGACTTGGGACCGTGGCGGTGACTTGGGACCGTGGCGGTGACTTGGGACCGTGGCGGTGACTTGGGACTGTGGCGGTGACTTGGGACTGTGGCGGTTTAGCATTTATAGAATCTCCATTGTCTTTTAGGATTTCGATGTTGCAACGAATTTTTTTTCCTCGGTCCAGTATCCAACCATCTCAATGGTAATGCCAGCCTACCACTGGCTGCTTAATAAACTCAACCATCCGACTTTGGACCCACTTTTGGAGAAAGCGTGTTTGATTGCGAGATCGAAACTAGAGACTTATAAGGAATTGTCAAATATCGAAGGATTTTGGACTGCTATCGGTACGATACTATTTAGAGGTTTCATATAACGCTGAGTTCTTAAGCTTCGAAGTCGTTTAGAAGGCGTCAAAGCCGATTTCTGCTTATAAACAAACAAGTCCCTGGGTCGGGCTCGGGTGAAAGATTTTGAACCCTTTATTAACGGGTCGACAATTTCGGGGTGGGTTGAAATGATTTAGGTTCAAGTCAAACTCAAGCCTACTTATGGAAGAACTTTATTTTAGCTCTAGATCCTACTATAAAATTGGATTTCATTGAAAAGAACTACGTAAAATCGAAAATGAAAATAATTAAGGCAATGGTTCTAAGTGTATTCAATACACATAACGAAAAGAGTTCGGGATCCTCAACTTCAGGACCCTCAACTTCAAACTCAGCCAATGAGGAATGTAATGGAATAATCGCGTTCTACCCAAAGCGTTCCGTGAAATTGGCCCGTGAAACAGAGCGATTGAAATTTTTAAGGATGAGCTCCTACCACCAAAAACCAATGTTCTTAAGTGGTGGAGAGTAAGTGCTAAGGGACTTCACCATATTTTCTAATATGAGCTTTAAGTGACGGAGAAACGCCAAAATAACCCTAACCAAATTGATTTTTATCGATATAACTAAATTTTTAATTACTTAAATCCTCGTGTAATGTTCTTTTCGCTTTGGATATTATAAACCAAATAAGATTCACTGGCTTCAAAAAGCAATTAAGCCTACCTAGGAATTTGAAATTATTGAGAAATGAAGTTTATTCCATGAGTGGCTGTAAACATAAATTTGGTAATTCTTATATCAATTTGTAGATGACAATAAGGTTAATTGGACGTTTCACCATCCCCTTAGCGATGCCAAGTAATAATAATGGTATCCTCATTTCAGGATAACGAACTGATTTACCCGGCAGTGTCGTCAATAGCGAAAGATTACCTGGCGATACCTGCAACATCGGTTGCAGTAGAAAGAAAATTTTCGGCCGGCACGGATATTATCAGTCCTAAAAGGGGAGGTCTGCAGGCCGACACCGTCACTGCCATTATGTCGTTAAAGTCTTGGTGGAAGCGGGATGAGTAAAAAGAACTTAATCAGAAAAATAAATTATAATAAGCAATTGTTATTTTGAAATTCTATATTGTTTTCGTCAGTTTATGCGTATTTAAACAATATTTTCGTAGATATTGATAAACAAGATGTTCGGAAAACAAATAAATTTGATTATATTTATAAGTTTATAAACTTTTTGATTAAAAGTAGTCTATTTTTTATCAAATAATTTAACTTTGAATACGGAATATGCTATAATTAGTTGAAAAAAAACCATATTAAAGTTTAACGACTTTTTGAAAAATTATCTACTTGTGTGGATAATGAATAATAAAACGCCGACCTCTATCGGGAGATAACTGCTTCCCGTCAAAGCTCGCTTGACGTTTCGCAGACTTTTTTCTTTCGCAACTGAGTTGTTGCTGGTGCATACTGCTCATCGTGGCCTTCCCGTCACCCTGTCGCGGGAAACGTTGAGGTGCGGTTTAAAAAAGAAATATTCCTTGCGAACGTTCGGAAAATTCTTTAAAATTCTTTAAAATCCCTTAAAATGTCAATAAATCCCTTAAATTTCAAAAATTCCTTAATTTTCCCATTTTCCCAGCTCTCTTCTAAGATATTATCCCTTGGAGTTCAAAAAATTCCTAAAAAGGGAAAAAAATTCCTCTAAGTGGAAGCACTGGTCAGAGCATCATCGTAAGGGAAGTAGGCGGAGGCCAACGTGAGTTCCTCATTCCCGTCAGTAGTAGAGGAAATGATTCATAGAGTGATAGATTGAAAGCAGAAGGGCATGAAGGTCCTTGCGTACCTATATAAACGCACTGGGCGAAACAGAATTATAGTCATAATAGACATTATAATGTATGTATACATGCACTATTAAGACCAAGGATTTTCCCGTTTTCAATCCAAGGTTCCTGAATAAGAGCAACATCGATTTGCTTCTTAGCAAGCCTTCGACAAAGTACAGCGGAGGCTGCCTAACAATGGTGAAGATTTATCTTCACCACCTTAATGCTCATGACGACGGGCCTAGTTTTACGGTTAACCGGTGTTACCACCTTCCCCAGCGGTGAGTTTGGAAACCACACCGCTCCCACTGGTTCGATTAGTTCCGCCTATCTCCCCCTCTGTTGTTCCGTCTGGTGAGCAACCTTATCTTGGACCTCTTCACCATCCTCTGGCAGCGTATCCTCTTCCGAGTAATCTCTTACCAGAGACTCTACCTCCTCTAGTCCTGAAACTACCGAGTATTTAGACTCTGCTACAAAATCGGGTGTGGGTTTTACCTCACCCTCTGCACTACCAACATCTTTGGATTGGATTGCGTTGTTGAGTATTTTAAAAATACCCTGTCCAAAGCTGTTTCGGTGAAAAATCCTGCCTCCTTGATGGCGTTGACCGACTCGCAATCCATTTAAAAAAAAACAACGGATGGCAGTCGGTTCCTCTGCCTTTCCACGAACCTTCCAACAGTTTGTGTTCAACGCCCCGTTTAAGCTTGAAGACGCCTTAGAAGAACTTTAGGGTCCTTCCAGACGTCCCTTGTTCGGAGAGCGGCAGGACACTGGCTTTCTTAACAAAACGCCTCGTTCCCTGAAGAACCTGTTCGTTGAGGTTGAACTCCTGTCGTAGCCAGTAACCTGATAAGTCTTCCTTACACAGGTAAATTAAGGTACCACCACTCTGCTAAAAATTCCAGAATGGTGCCCATCTCCTCCTCAGTTATGCAATTCGAGGGATATCCATCTTTTACGATGGCCATCCTTACCGAACCGATAGGTTCACTGAAGTTCCGAGCTTTGGACCTTTTGGCAGCCTGATGCTGAAAGCTTGTAGAGTCTTGTTCTGTCTCTCGTGATCTTTTATTGGAAAACGAGTTACCCTTTGCAGTCTTCTTCCAACTTCCTCAAAGCCTTGCGACGCTCGTGCCTCTTGTGGTTACGAACCTTGGAAGCTCTTTTTTTGCTTCCCTTAGTCTGAATTTTGTCTTTGATAGACCCTTGCTTCAAATGCTGGGTACTGCCGGAGGCTGCCCCGAGTAATTTGGGCTCGGTGTCTTCCGAGACTGACCTGCGACCTAAACTTGTTGAAGAGAGGGTAGCATGATCTAAAGATGCACCCTTCCACAGGTTAGAGAGATGATGTTATCTCGCAAGATAGCAATGAACTATAGAAATATATATATGAAACGTTTTTGAGGTTATATGTTATTTAATAATAGTTATTCAATTACCATTTTTTAGGGATCAAATCGAATGGGAAATATTTGTTCAATAGTCTTGCCTGAACCAATAAATATTTAAAACAACGAAAGGTGGGGTCGTAAATTTTGCAATGAAAAAGCAGTTTCAGTTTTGCTTTCTAGGAAATTCCAACGCTCAATTATCTTGTCAAAAAGACACCTAATTGCTGACAGAGTAGCACCACATTACTATCCAACATCCAGTTTTTTAATTACCTTAATAATCAATTAAAACAACTGCTTAGATAATCAACTAATTTTGAAGAGTATTTGAAAAACGTATTACTTTCTTTCACCCATTTCGAATATTAAACTATTTGGTCAAGAGAAACAGCTATTTGCCAATATTTTGAAGATCTATTCGATTCGACGAGCCAAATATTCAATTTTTCTATAAAGATACGTGGTGCTATCCAATATTGGCAAACGCTTTCCAATTATTTTTATTTAACGCACGCTATCACATTTTTCAATATCTTTGCGCATATTGAAACCCTTCATTGTAGAAAAAAAAACAACAATTTACTATCAGTCATAAAGAGTCTCGAAAAATGACATAAATTGAATGGTTCGTTTTTGTCAAAGAGATTGGAAAACTGCCATTTCTACTCTTCTAAGTATAAAATGTTTATATCAGCGTCACGAGTTTAAGCTTTTAGTACTTCATTGACACGTGCGTTTCACACGTGCACTTCCAATTCCAAAATCTGTATCAACTTTAACGCGTGCATTTTATCTTTAATAACTTTAGTTAGTGGCGTGGAAAAAAACATTTACACGTGACCGACCGTATTTTATATAATCACCTATTTATAAACCTTTCACGTTAGGCTGATTTATATATCATATTTGAATTTGTTTTCGTATGATCTTGACTTTTTATTTCTAGGATGATCTAACTGAAAACTCAAGTATGCCTTTAATTATTGCACATACTCGAGAACGCTACTTAGAGTTTTCGGTAGCTCATCAGATAGGTTTTACCATAAAACCGAAACACATATATTTCGACTACTAACGCCATTTTATAATCAATTTAAGATAGAACAAAATTATGTATAGGAAATCCCTAAAAATTAATAAAAATCACCTAATAACTAACAAGACGTACGACGGTCAGAATACACACAATCCTTCTAATGTGTTAAGTTTGAGCTATTCACAGCAACCTGCAACGCCGGTATCACACATAATTGTATTTACACTTATTTGTTACTTCTAGTCAAGAGTCCATCGATCAGTGTCACTCTTATTTTTTACTTCTGATCACACTTATTTGTTACTTCTGGTCATACGTTGGAATCATCGAGTACTGCTCCGATAAGTTTTCATGAAAATCGGACTTAACTTAAGGAACGTTATGTTGACTTTCAGGCGGAAATATATAACCACGGACATTGGTATCCCGTAAATAACCCCGAATAACCTCTCCAATAATATTTTGTTAACGTTACCGGATTTAATTTTTAACAAAATATCAACCACACTAACGAGGAGACTAACCGAGGTGATAATCACAGATTTTCTTGAAACTAGGTGGGTATGTAGACCTTATGGTAACATGAAATTTCACTAAGGGAAAAAATACAATGAGCATTAGTTTTGCCATGGCAATCGAAAATGTTTTTGACAACACAGTCTGTATATTGTCCCATAGAAGATAACAATTGATAAATTTTTACATATTTTGATCAAATTGACCAAAATTCATCAAAATATCATAAAATTCATTTCATTTGTCAATTTTGATCGGGTAGTCTCCTTGTAAGCTAAACTACCAAAAACGGTAAATTGGGCAAATGCCCAACTTCTTCGGCTTCGATTTGAAAACTTTATGAAAGGCTATCAATGGCGAGATATGTACACTCGAACGAGATATCATTGACTCTTCTAGCCTTAACCATTTAAGAGTTATGCGCAACACGGCAGCATCGGCATCGGCGGCAACGGCTACACTGTACGTGAGACTATTACACACAAATCCTTAGGATTGTGTGTAAAAAACACATTTTCGTCCATTACCAGGGTCTTGTTATTTTCCACATCAGTCAGTTATTAGAGAAAGTACTTAAACAACCAAATTTATTATCGTATTTCACGCTTCATCACACGTTTAAGATGCACAATCGCTCAACCATCTCGTCGCAAGTGGACTTAAGCAAAAATAGTGAAATTAATTTAAGTTTAGAATACGTAATTGCAATAACCGAGGACATTTCGAATGCTTTTAAACAGATGTTACGAGCGATGAAAGATAGACACTCCTTGCATTTTATGGGTTGGAGACAAAGGACGGAAAATCGTAGTAAATAAATATCGTACTATTCGAAAGCTATGTGTTCCGCTTAGCATTACAGCAAGTTAAATTTTGTTAAATGCGTCAATTAAATCGCATTTAAGTTAATCCAGAAATTGTCACTTACGAAAATAATTTTAATGTGGATGACCTAGTTTCGGGCGCTGAAGATTCTGGATGTTATCGACAAAGATAAATGGTGCAATCAGTATGGAAGAAATTGCAACTTCAACTAAGCAGAGCGAAAACAAATAATGGAAACTAATTATTCTAACTACAAGAACGTTACATTATTTGAAAACTAAGCAGATTAAAATATAAAATATATAAGAAATAAAATATTGCTTCAGATCTGGAATTCCAAAAATGATCACGTATCCTTTAACAAGTTAAATTTATTCGACATTCCGAAATATGTAAAGAAAAGTAAAAGTTTTGTTTCAAGCGCTGTAGCACAGTAGGGTATTCGATCTCATTTGACGCATTCAACTATTGCCCTGATAAATGGTGAGGCACACTGATTTTTGCAACTTACTTCAGCAGAGTTACTCGCAGACGTGCCGTTACAGATGACGCTTGTAGTTTTTGGACAATGGTGTTACTGCTACAGCAAATATAAGTCGTGAAATAAGAGCTCACCTGGATGCCTCGTTTCCTTTGAGGTGGATAGGTTGATGAGGAGTAATTGAGTGGACGGTTCGATCTCCGGATTTAAACAAATACAATTGATTTCACTAATTTTATCTCTAGTTTACTAGACAGAAGTAAGATACTTTGATGATTTGGGAAAAAGCATTATTGAAGGTTGCGATACTATTGGTAACACGCTTAGAATTAAGTTAGTAAATTATTTATACGATAGACTTAACACTAGTAAATGACTAAGAGTGTTTGTTTTGTACAATTCTTGTAATAGTGTGAATTAAGAAATGCAGTTGTATCTTTAATTTGAATGAGGACGGTATTCCTACCAAAATCTAAAACTTAAAACGATATAAATACTAAAAAGTAGCTTGTATTCAAGTCTGCGTACTGGTTTTTGAGGTACTTTTTTGAGAGCCCGTATCTCTGAAACAAAGTACTTACGTACTTTATACTTTTTCTACTAACTAGGACCCAAAAATACACCCTACAAATTATGACATACTTATCTTAAACAAACTGTATAAAACGTGTACTGCTAAATTTCACCTACTTTCCTTCGATCTCTGTACAGATGTCTACAACATGTTACGTCATTAAATAGGTTTAGAGCTTTTCAGTCTTCATCTACTCTATTTAACTGGATTAGACGTGATTTATTCTTAATAACAAATTATTCTTTGACAATAACTTTAGCAATATAAACTAGTTGGCTTAAAAATGATTTTTACCTTTTGAGGCAGATATGGTTACATATATAGGGTAAAGGCAACTTTAAAGTTTTGTGATAAACGGGTGTTCCAAAAATATTTCAGGAACAGTCCTTTTTCCATACAAAAGAAACTGCTTTCCCCTCGTCAATGAAGTTCTCCTTTGGCGAGGATTTGAGATAGTTGTGTTTGGTCTTCAACCAAAAAAGTTGAAAAGTGTTTTCTCAGAGTGAGGAAACAAACTGATTTCCCTGGCCATTGGAGATCTTATTTGGAGAGGATGATAGAAAGTGGTGTTTTGTCTTTACCCTTAGACGTCAACAAGTGTCTTCTCAGAATGACGAAACAAACTGTTTTCACTGGTTACTAAAGATCTTCTTCGGCGAGGATGGTAGATAGTTGTGTCAAGTTTTCACCCGAAGAAGTTGACAAGTATTTTCCGCCTCGGAGGATCGGGTGGCCTGCGGTGGGGCGGCGGGTCTCCGTATGAGGCGCTGTGGTTTCTTTTTCCAACATTTTGGAGCCCATCGGTACGATCTATTCGGGGATCGCCAACGTAATTGAATATTTTTCACAACAAATCTCAGCTGTTACTTTACGTACCGGTTCTTATTCTATATACTTCGAAAAGTAATAAACAAACACTCACAAGACACCATTTTGTTTGTCTATGCTCACGTCAAAAGCTCGTTTACGGTTATCAATCTGATATAATTAGTTAAAAATAGCTTAAAAGTGAACGGATTATTTAAAAAGCATAAAAACAATCCTAAATAACCTACTTTATCACAAATTTAAATTATTATTTCCCAATAATTAAACAGTTATAGTACTAGCAATTATGCTCAATAACAAATTTAGCGTATAAAAAGTATGTTTTTGAAACTGAAATTAAAAATTAAATTAACTAAATTTTTATTATTGATAATAAATCGCCAAATGATTTATTTCTTTTACTCGTGGATAACAGTTAAACGATTGCCCAGTCTCAAGTTGCTGGAAACGATTCTAAAAATGAAATTGATTTCGAGAACATTATGATATTACCAGACTGGCACATTTAAAAATTCTGAAATTTTTTACAGATTCCATGGTTACTTTCACTAGAATTAATACAAAACGCCAGATAAAGAATCTAAAATAATATAACTTGGTAGTACAGAGTTAAATCAAAGGTAATAGTTTTGTTCAAATAATACAAAGTATACTGTATTGGAGACGAGCTGTTATTTTCCTGGACAAAACCAATTTTTTTAGTCAGCGTTGACTAATCGTAAAAATCAGATTATGGATGCGTTCAGTAATACTACGACCGATTCCACGTTCATCTCGACAGATAGTGTTGCTTTTGTTGCATGGTTTTTAGTCAACGACATTATCGGTCGAAGAAGCAGGATTTTTTCTGACTATCAGTTTCATTCAACGACACTCGAACAGTTTTTCTATGTTATCTATATGGTCAATGGACTCATAAAAGTCAACTGCAAATTCCAAAAAGTGTGTTAGAAAAAATACTGGACAGTCAAAACGATTGTTACAAAGATATTGCCAAATCTCTTTCAAAATAGCACAGGCAATGGTTTAGCCAAAAGGAGTTTGTGGCGGTAAATAAAGAAAGAGAGAAAATAACTATCTATGCTAAAGCTCGTAGCGCAAAGAAGGCATATTTCAATTTGGGACTTATTAGTAAAAAGCTTTTCTTAAACCAATGCAAAATGAAATCGGTAGAGAGGATTATGACATTGTAGATGAGATTATCAGTCTGATTTGTTATCTCATTAACCGTATCCCAAGCAGTAAATTATTTATCTGCTTCCCACCCAACCCTCCCCCTTCCCTAATCGCTAGAATTTGTTATCGCTTTTATTCACCATATTTTTTTCTTCCTCCCTAAGCGATATAATTGTTATCGCTTCCATTCATCATACTGCAATCAGTAGATTGTTTCTGATGCCACTCCTCCCCCCGTTAACTATAATTTGTTATCGCTTCCATTACCATAATTTTCATTTGAAACTACCTTCTGCAAGCGCAGCTTGTATCAATTATTTAAATTAAAATTTCTACCTTACATATTTGTAGCGTCTAACAGCAGTATCGTCTGACAAACGAGGGACGGTCACAAACGTAGACTTCTTCAGATAAAAGTGAGATGCATTTGTCAACGACAGTAGTTGCTCTTGGCGTAGGTGGAATGTCATATTCTTGTGAGAGGTACTTTTTTTCCGAGGACAGCGTGGGAAGGATCTGGCATGTTCAAGTTCTGGTACGTCTCCTGATACCCATTGTTCCAAGATTCCGTGGCACTTGAAACATCGTACTTCATCTCCACGTTGAATATAGTAGAATCCAGCCTCCGCTAGTTTTTCTTTGGTGACGTATGTTCTAAATTTCTACACTAAAATTTCTCAATTTAACCGTTTTTTCAATATTCGAATTGTTTTAATAAATAGTCTACTACAAAAAATAGTAACTTACTTTCTACGCTAATGTAAGCCCTACATGACCTAATTTAGACCTAATTTTCTATGTTTAATACGTTAAAATACATTTCCAATATATAAAAGAACGCCTTAAAATTTCATTTTAAATATAGTAAAATCAAGAATGTATTTATTTATGACGATGTTGCGACAATCGCCGGGCACGTTGAACGCCTTTCCGCCGTCTCGCGTGGGGGGGGGAGACAAAACGTCACCGACGTTTGATTTCCATCGCGTTAGTTGACGTAAATTTTAAGCAGCCAATAAAATACCGGGACTATTCGTTTTATTTTAAGCGGAGGAGCGTACTGGTGGGACCAACAGGTGGATTGAGAGAAAGGTTAAAAGCCATCTCGACATAGACATTCTCCCTAGGTATAAATAAATACATTCTTGGTAAAATAATGTATGAAGATAGAAACAATTTTTCCTCATCTACGTTCGGAAATCCTTAAGCCTATGCCGTCGACAAACGGCTAAAAGCGGGGCCAAAAGCTGCTTGACCTTCCACGACAATTTCCTAGGACTGAAAGAATGCTATAGGACGTTTAGATAAGGCTATTAAGATTAATATCGAAACTGCAACAAAAAAACGAAACTGAAACTCACTTCTCATTGGCTGATGACTACACTGACGTCATGTTTTAAGTACCAGTGTGGAAAAACCCACTGACGCTATATCAGGATGACCCCTAACGTAATGTTTCCGAACTAATAATCGTGTTGAAAAAATCCATTGAGCTATATCATGATACCCCTGACGAGATTTTTCCTAACTAATAATTATCGCGTGTCGAATATGTTTAACTAGTCTTAAACCGCAACTGAAGGTTGTTTCCTATTGCCGACGTCATTTCACAAGTTTAAAAAAAATATTGACAGTATATCATGGTAGCCCTAACTAATAATAATTATAAGGTCATCAAAACTACAACTAACCCTTAAATTCTATTGGCTGTCTCTCTCTGAGATAACAGCTCTGCACACTTAAGATTAAACTGACTCGTGATCAAATCTGCAACAGAGGAATGATTAAAATTGTTAGACGCAATATAATTAACCCACTTGAATATTTGGAACAAAAAATAAACATTGTTTGACGTCATTTCTCTAGAAAACCAAGCAATCTCAATACATTAGGGCAATGACTAACTAAAGTTACTAAAGTCAAAATATTGGTAGTGGTCTGCGAAAATTAAAGTAGTTTCATTAATTTTGGCCTAAAAAGCCAAATACTAAAATTCATTTTTTAACCCCAATTCAGATTCCTACCGGGTAAGCCTAAATTTTACATAATAAGTATAATATGTCTTAAAGTTCAAATACTGTCTAATACAATAAAAAATTCATGAAAAAAAACTTACTTTGTATAAACGAACGCTCCGGAAGACGGAAAATGTAACATGGTACAAGACAGAATTTCTACTCAAACCTTTCCGAATGAAGCGTAAACGAACAAATAAAACAAAGATCTCACTAACTCAAAGTTCAGTTATCTTATCAATCGTACGGATGGAAAAATGAACGAGTCACGTGGGAATTGGTACGTCACGAGAAATCCACAGCAAATCTTTATGACATCTAAAGACACCTAAAAACATCGGTTGAACACATAAAATGCCTTCATATGTCTTACAGATGTTCATTTGGTATGACTTAGATGCTATTTACATATTTACAAATGCAATACAGATGTTCAACGTGTACTCTAAATGGTCTAATCCGTACTCTATATGTCCATAGGACATCTGTGGAACATGGAACATCTATGTTGCATCTAACGGGTCGTTTAAGGAGCGCCTGTGTTACATATTAATACCAAATTGCCTATGTCTTGCCCTCTTGTTGAGATAGCTAATCGCCGTTTTCAAAGAGTAACGGTTAGGTCGTGGTTCACTCTATCAGACTTGGCCAGAAATTTCCATGCAGATAAAATTATCATCACAACAAATAAGTAAGTAGAATTTCATAATAATTAAGTAATACTTAAGTAAATAATGAAGTCATTAAAGTTGAGTAAATATATGCATTGTATTTTTCATATAAATAAATGGCCTAGGCTTAACTAAATTAAAGTTTAAAAAAATAGCACACCTAATAGTATTTTCACCCTCACTTATAAACAACCTTACCCAATACTGACTAACTATAATTAGAGCAATAATAAGGATGGTTAAATAGTTTTGGATTCAATCAGGGGCGTATTAATCATTAGGCAAATTAGGCACGTGCCTAGGGCGCCATTTTTCTAGGGGCGCCAAAACTCTGATAAAGCCCCACGGTCCATGTACTTGGCTTGCCCCTACTCAAAATAACGCCGAAAAGGTTTGGGGAAACTAAAATATATTTATTTATTTATTAAAAACTGTTACGCCCCTCCTTAGCTGACCAATGCCAAGGGGCGCCAAATTGTTCTGTGCCTAAAGGCGCCGAAAGGGTTAATCCGCCCCTGGATTCAATAGTTTTATTTCTGTGTAAAAAATTCGCATTAATTAAAGTAATCGCATTGAACAGAGGTTCAGTGTTTTCAAGTTGCTTTTAAATATAGTTGAAAATAGGCATTGTTAATCTGTGTTCACTCATTGATTATGGTAGGGGATGGGAAATTTTCATTTAGGTAGTGTTTTGAAATTTGGGTTTGAAATTTTTATATCCTGTACCCTATACCATTTATTTAAAAGCTCAAACAATTTTTTTTTCAAATGTGATTGAACCCTCACTAAAAACCAACTTCCCCAAGTCTGAATCGCTTTGTAGATTAAACATTAAGTGGTTAAATATTTTTGGATTCAATAGTTGTATTTCTGGGTGAAACATTTGCATATATTAAAGTTATCGTGTTGAACGGAGCTTCAGTGTTTTCAGAATTATATGTAAGGGAAGTTGCCTTTAAATATAGTTGAAAATAAGCATTGTTAATCTGTCTTCACCCATTGATTATTGTAGGAGATAGACAATTTTCATTCAGGCAACTTTTTGAAATTTGAGTTCTAAATTTTGATACTCTGAACCATATATTATCATTTTTTTAAACTCAAATTTGAAAAAGTGGTCTAAATGAAAATTTTCTATCTCCTACCTTAACCAATTGGTGAACACAGTCTAACAATGACTATTTTCAACTATATTTAAAGGCAACATCCCCTACATTTAATTCTAAAAACACTGAAGCTCCGGGACCGTTCAACACGATACCTTTTAATAAATGCAAATTTTTACCCAGAAGTACAACTATTGAAACCAAAAATATTTAGCCATTTCATTTTTAACCTACACAGTCTGTCAGACTTGGGGAAGATTGTTTTTAGTGAGATTTCAATCACATTTGAAAAAAAATTGCTTGAGCTTTTAAATAAATGGTATAGGGTATCAAAATTTCAAACTCAAATTTAAAAAAACTACCTAAATGAAAATTTCCCATCTCCTACCATAATCAATAAGTGGACACAGACTGATAATGATTATTTTGAAATATATTTAAAGGCAATTTCCATTAAGTTTAATTCTGAAAACACTGAAGATTGTTTAACGCATAACCGTTATTTTATACACATTTTTCACACTGAACCAGAATTATTGAACTCAAAAACAATTTCACCATTTTCATTTTAACCTACCCAGCGATTCAGACTTGGGGAAGGTTGTTTTTAGTGAGGGTTCAATCACATTTGAAAAAACAAAATTTCTTGAGCTTTTAAATAAGTGATATAGGGTGCAGAGTATTAAAATCTCAACAAAGCTTAAGCTTTTTTTTTCAATTGTGATCTGTGTTTACCCATTGATTATGGTTTAGAAATGGAAAATTTTCATTTAGACAACTTGTTGAAATTTGAATTTGAAATTTAGATACTCTGCACCATTATCATTTATTTAAAACTCAAATTTGAAAAAGTTGTCTAAATGGAAATTTTCCATTTTTTACCATAATCTATGGGTGAACAAAGACTAACAATGCCTATTTTCAACTATATTTAATGGCAACTTCCCTTACATATAATTCTGAAAACTATGAATCTGCAAGTTCAACACACAACTTTAATTAATGCAAATTTTTCACCAAATATATGTTACCACTTTATTTGTTAACCTACACAGCTAGTCAGACTTGGAAAAGGTTGTTTTTAATGAGGGTTCAATCGAGGGGTTATTCACTGTTGCAAAATTTTGTACACCTGATTTCAGATTTCACGTGATTTCACTTTTGATTTAACGTTATGGAAGCTACTGATTTGCAATGATTCCATTGATTTCCCTGCTGATTTGTACACCTGATTTCAAAAAGGGTTAACCCTTCGGGTTCAATTACAATTGAAAAAAAAGCTTAAGCTTTATTGAGATTTTAATACTCTGCACCCTATATCACTTATTTAAAAGCTCAAGCTCCGTTCAACACTATACCTTTAATAAATGCAAATTTTTACCTAGAAATACAACTATTGAAGCTAAAAATATTTAGCCACTTCATTTTTAGCCTACACAGCCTGTCAGACTTGGGGTAGGTTGTTTTAAGTAATGGTTTAAATAGAATGGGGGAGATAGGTACTTTGCTACCACAATATCAAATTCAAATTTTAAAAAGTGGTCTAAGTAAATATTTTTACTTTTCTAGCAGAATCAATAAGTGACCACAGACTGATAATGATTGTTTTAACTATATTTAAAGGCATTTTCCATTACATTTAATGCTGAAAACACACATTAACGTTAATTTATGCAAATTTTTCACACCAAAGCAGAATTATTGAACTAAAAAACAAATTCACCATTTTCATTTTAACCTTCACAGAGATTCAGACTTGGGGAGGGTATTTTTAGTGACTGTTCAATCACATTTGAAAAAACATTGCTTGAGCTTTTAAATAAGAGATATAGGGTGCAGAGTATAAAAAATCTCAACAAAGTTCAAGCTTTTTTTCAATTATAATTGAACCCTCATTAAAAACCACCTTACCCAAGTCTGACTAGCTGTGTAGGTTAAAAAATAAAGCGGTAACATATATTTGGTGAAAAATTTGCAATAATTAAAAGTTTTGTGTTGAACGCAGATTCAGTGTTTCCAGAATTAAATGCAAGGGAAGTTGCCTTTAAATAGGCATTGTTATTCTGTGTTCACCCATTGTTTATGGTAGGAGATGGAAAATTTTCATTGAAGCTTTCTTCTATGTGATAACCTTAATATATTCAAATTTTAACCCAGAATCTCAATTATTGAACCCAAAACATAACCACTGTTTTTTAACCAACGCAACTATAAGCCTGCAATTTAAGGGAAGTTGCCTTTAAATATAATTCTTTATTGGTCTGGGATCACCTATTGTGTAAGACACCATTTAAAAAAAATAATTAGGATTTTTTTTATTATGAAATTTTAGTAGTCATTTAAATCTTTTCTCTATTTTTTGCAATTGCATTTAATCATAACTTTTGGATGACAAAAAACCCTCCTTAAACCCTATAGTGCTTAAGGTTCATTCATTTATTAACATTATTTTATTGTTTAGCTGCAGTACACTCAAAGAAGACATTGAAGAGTTTCAATTATAAAACATATTTTTGCAGTATTTATGAAAATCAAGATTGAAGAATATTAAACTGATAGAATTTGTGTAGTATTATATGAACTATTAAATTTTAAATAGCCAGAAAAGTTACATTTTGTTGAAATTAAAAAAAAAATGTAATTGATGTTAACCAATGTGGGGCTTGTGGGCAGCATTGTAATTTAACCACTGTAAAAATTGTGAATCTATTTTTAGTAAATTTTGTTAACTTAAGTTGTTTTAATTCTATATAGGTGTACCACGTCTTTGAAATATATTAGTTCATTCAATAATTTACTTTTATGTATTTAAATCGAAAATTCCTATTAACATAAAAAATTTGTTTAGGTCACTTATGTAATACTTAATATGTAATAACTGATATTTAAATTTAATTTGGTTATGCCTATAACAACAGCGTAATTCCTTGTCACAACAGGATAGTACATTGAAGGTTCTATTTTTAAAATACTGTTAATTGAAAATGTACATTATATATACAGTAGCAAACGGTTTTTACTTACTTAGTTTGCATGCATTTTCCAGGTAAATTACTGTAAATTTAACAGTAATTGTTAACAGTGATCAAGGAGCTAAAGCATTGAGCTGCATGCCTTCGTTAAGTGTTCCCTTTGTGTTCTGGTGCTTTTTTCGGTTGGCGTTCCGCAGATGTCCGATGTTCTGTATGCATTACAAATGCTCCAATTTGGTTTCACTATTGTTCTCTTGGTGTTCCGAAAAGAACACTTGTGGAAACGGATAAAGATCGTCTAACGTACACCTAGAGTGCACTTTATTACACCTGATAAACGCTAAGAGTACATCTGCCCAAGCGTTCAACAGATGTCAGATGCTCCAATTTGGTTTCACTTTTTTCGTTCTACAGGCGTTCTTTAAACGTCTTTTAGGTGTTCAAAGGACTTGCAGTGCGGTGACGCTTTCATCACTTGAACTTTTTTCAATAAATATATTTTATTTACTGATTATTTCGAATTCTAGATGACGCAGTGGATGTGGTTATGAATACCCCCTATCGAGAATATTTTTTACCATGAAATTCAAAAAACATTTTAAGAAAAATATCATCTTATATGCATCATGAACGATAAGCGTTCAAATTATATTATATAACTAAGCGATTACGTGCATTTACAAAGTTACATGCAATTTCACTAAACTATTTTTCAAAATTGTAAAAGAATTTAACTTCAGATGTTACGAGGAAGGATTTTAATTTTATGATCAATTTAAAGTACTAACCCCAAATAAAATTCACAAAGAGAATGAAACTGTAAGAGATTACTTATCGTCCCTCGTGCAAGATATAGCTTATGTTTAGCAATGGGTAAGGTGTATAATTACTACAAAGCATATTTGACTATAGCTTGGGTAGCGAAAATGTTTGGGACATTCTTTTTCATATTCATATAGAATTATATTCCAAATTAGAAGAAATTGACAGTAGCTTTATGTACAGAAAAGCTTGGGAATTCTGACAGTGTCCCACTGGCTAACGGGATTAACTCTTCCATCCTACAGTTACCGCAATTGATAATATCAATAGACAAGAAGAGGTCTTTCGTCAGCCATCGCTAAATACAAAAGCGACGGCTACTTTTTGTAATTTTGTTTTTTTCACAAATTGAGAACATATAGGCGACAGCTTTAATAAACATTTAAGCGGGATGTAAAGGTTTCCGGTATATTATAGGTGATGTCATAAAGATTGGTAGTTTAACATACACGAAAATAAAGTTCAATTTATAATGCATCAACTTTTGGAATATGGGTTCTGCAATGCAGATATATTTGATTCAATGTAGCGCTAGGATTTATATAAAAATAAAAATAAATGGAAATCCCTCATCGTGAAAACTGTTATTCAGATTATAATTTATTAAAGTGTTTAACCAGCAATGGGTAGTCAATTTAAATATTGTATTAAATAGCTGTGTAAATGCTAAGTTTCCGTGGTTTAAGTTTAATTTGCGGATATTATGTCCCGTTTAACTTTGACCTTCTTCTTTCATTATTTAAGGTGGTTTCACAAGACATGATTCTACATTTCCGTTCGGAAATCCAAGAAATGTTTTTTTTTTGAACTTTCACTGCAGCACGACAATCGCCCCGATAATCGAATACATGATGATTAATATATTTAAGATTAACCAGATCAGAAGGAAATATGACAAGTCGAGGAAAGATAATTGATTATATGCCAGTTCCGGCTGTTTCTTGTGAATTCGATCGACGCACTGTTGCGAAAATTCAGGCATCTTTTTGGTAAAAATGGAGCCGTGTCCCGATTCAAGAATACCTTCAACTCTGAAAGAGGTAAAAATTGGGAATAATTAAATAAATCATTTTCATGTTCTATCACGGCATTTCCAGATAATAAGAAGCTTATTTGTATTTGTAATCGTTCCAAGATTGGAATTTCCTACTTATTTAGATCGATTTCCATTCCCTAAAACGTTAAATTGGAAATCAATTTTTAGACTTCTTGAAGAAAAATAATCAAGGCACAATAGAGTCATGGGACTTAACATATCATACTCCTTTTCTGGGTAATTTGTATTATAAATGATACTTAAAAGTAAGGCATTACCGTGAACTTAATGAAATCGAGCTGGTGGAGTAGTAAACATTCTTTCCTTCCAGCACTAGGCGAAAACCGGGAAATCCCTCCTTACGCATTGAATTGCTAAGACTCCTTTATCATTCGGTTTTCTCTTTTTATACAAACTTATCGAGGTTGTAAAGCGTAAAAGTTGTATATGCACTCCAGTGCTTCGCTGTATTTAAACCAGGGTTAAGTTAAAACAATTAAATTTTTTTTAGGTATCAGATAATTAGTGAGGATGGATACCATAATACTGCCAAGGGTGTACAGAAATTTGGTCAAGAAACTCTTAAACACAACTCCTATTGGGAATGTTTATTTACGCAAAGCAGCATGTTAGCGACCACTAACTAAATAGCAGCGCAAAATCATCAGATTTACACGGCATATACTACTCAAATCTTGATAGTAAGAGATGGAGATTTGGGAATAACCGTATTCCATCACTCAATAATAAATTTAATTTTCAAAGGCATTACACTTATAGTAACATAAATTTTAATTTGAATATTTAGCTTGTTTGATGCTTGTGCTCGTTATTATGTTAAAAGAATTTCCATTTTGTAAAAAAAAATTCAAAAAACTGATTTTTAATTCAGTTTTAAGCTTCTTCATCTCATAAACAATAAAAGAACTGCCAACCCTTACTTAGTAAATTTAAAAAAGCAAAATGACCGTTAAACCTTAGACTAGGTAAGTAGAAAAAAAACAATATCCACCAGTTCGGCTAGATACGGCAAAAAAATAAAGTGGCATCTAATCTGAAGTATTGGACACGTCTCAATGCAAAATGACCGCTAGCCCTAGACCAAGAAAGTATAAAACAAGTTTACAAGCTAAAATACTCCTCTCCTCGTAAGAGTTTGCCTGTGATATTTTTAATTTTCAACGTAGAGAAATTAAATTCAATGGCTCAGTGGGAAACAAATTTTCAGAATGTACTCTCTTGGTGGATATCATTCTTATTTGTTAATTTCAGAAAATATTTCACGGTTGTAGAAGTGTTAGGTTTTGAACGCAACGTGGTAGTACCAACTTGTTTGTTTTTCATTACCAATTATTACAGTGACGAAATATCCGATTTCCGCCATACTTATTCCAATAAAGGTTTTTGGGCTTGCTCTACAACTTGCTTATTGAAACTTTTCGTCTACCACGTAGCGTTCAAAAACTAACACTTCTTAAACCGTAACAAATCTCACGATTTTTCTGAAATTTACAAATAACATTGATTGAGCGCGAGAGAGTACATACTGAAAATTTAAAATTTCTAAAAAGTTAATTTAAAAAAAATGACTGGGCTGATCAAATGAAGACATCCTGTATATACGTTTTCACTCGAGATGAAGTACTAATTTTCAGTGCGTCGGGGTTTCTTTATTAAAATACTTTGCCTATCACGCAGGAGGGCCCGGGATCAAATCCCACCCGACTCTTTCGCAAGTCGATACTGAAACGTATGCCGTGAAAATTAGGTATAAACCCTGCCATTTAGATGCAATGACGTTTAACTTGACACTTATCACTCAGTTCGTCACGAAAGTTAATAAATAGTAGGAGACGGGTAGTAGAAATACATAAACTGAAACATTCGCCTAAACAGGCAAATCACACGCGCTTACACACCAACATACGCCATAATACACTCAAACAACACTTATAAACACACCGAGATAGGTCACCACACAATACAAACTCATAAATCGCGCATACACACATACTATACCCGATGGAAGAAAGAACTAATTTTGGAAAAGACCTATTTCACAGTTTCAAAAACTGGGAACGCGGTGATTACAATTCGACTGTTACTGCGAACGCGTTTCCGCAGTCAAACCTACACAGACACGGTGATTGTTCAACCCCTCCTTTATAACATAAGTTTCTCTGAGAGGTAAAAATTCAAACTGACCGCACAACCAAAGGCTTGATACATATTGCAAACCAAATGTTACCTAATCAAGGATTTGGTTCACGGGAAATTACAATCTTAACATCGCATTCAAATTTCGCGTGATCATTGTTACCATGTACCTGCCAGATACCAGAAATATTACACTAATTTTAACTTACCTTTTAAAGAATAATTCTTGAATTTTCTTTGGTAATTTTCGATTAATCATGTATCCCTTAAATCGCATTGCAAACTTATTACCCGCGTGCAAATTTATATCCTTGTTTATGTTCTTGCAATAGTAAAAAAAATATTTCGAATGCAAAAAATACACCGACGGAACTTCGTTAAAAATGTCTTCGTTTGTGAGTTGTTTAAGATTTTTATAAATCTGCTCTCCTTCAATAAATCTCTTGTAAAGTGGAGGTTTTTCCTAAGAAAGTGATATGAAGAATTATTTCACTGATATGAACGAACATCTGAAAAGTATGATTTTAAAAAACGCAGAAATATTTCTCAATAATCATTGCTTAGAAGACGTTATTTTTTAAAACCCTCTAACCATATCTTTACTCTAACCAAGAATGTATTTATTTATTCTCAGGGAGAATGAATATGTTGAGATTATTTTTAGCGTTTCTCTAATTCGACCCGTTGTGCCCCCCGGTATGCTTCTCCGTTTAAATTAAATCCAATTCGTCCTGCAATCTCATTGGTTCTTAAAAATTACGTTTTTCGACGCGATTAACGCTGCTGCGAGGACGCAAACAATAAGACCGCCTCCTTTTTCTCCTCGCCCACCTCTAGCGTGAAGGGGGTAGGGGCTCAACGTGTCCGTCGATCGTCTCAACATATTCATTCTCCCTGAGTATAAATAAATACATTCTTGCTCTAACCTTCAAAAATAAATTTATAAAACAGAAATGTTTAATATGTTGGTATTATTTAATTTTTTTTTTCAAAAGGTATATTTAGATTCTTCTCCCAAGTCCCATAATACTCCAAACGCCTCTATGTAAAGAGCGAGGTGCATTGTACCAACTCAAAAGCAAAACAAACATACATTGTTTGAAAATGCCAGTAGCCTTAAATCTCGCATCGGAATTTTCCGTTTTAGACATGTTTTAAGAAAAAAAGACGTGACTCGAACGCGGGATAGGGTTGGAAGGAAAGAGAGCAAATTCCTTTCGGTATTGAGTTGTTCTTCTTGAGCTTGAAGATTCTGAAATGCTGAAACCCGTTGACCTTATCTTTTCCGACATCTATTGAAATTTCGTACATATGGTATTTTGGTAAAAGTCAATTGAGATTTTGCGCGTAAAAACAATCAATGGTTAGCGGGTAAGTTCTTTTGAATTTTTAGCAATAAGGCAAATCTACTCGACAAATATTTTAAATGAGTTGAAAAAATGTCACGCGTAAATAATTTTCAGAATTTGCTAAGTTTAATAAACTATTATTTTTTATAACAATCAAAAAAGCTATTATTCAGTCTAACATTAAATTAATTTTGTGTTATCAGTAAATATCATTATAATATCATGTAACAACTAAGATTAATAAATTAACATTTTTGACAATCAATAGATTAACATAAATATATAAAAAGCGAAATCCATTAACGGTTTGGTAATTTTATATCTTAACCTAAAAAAAGGCTTGGAGGCTCGTGGTATTGCTCCAGGCTGATCTCAACGCCTGTGATGACGTCCTTGTTATGCGGACACGTCCACGGGAGGAAAAGAGCCTCTTTGTCAACAGTGATGGGCACCGCCTTTTTAATACAAATAATATGATCCATCATACATTTACAAAAAAATTCCTTATAACGTATAAAAACTAAATAAGTAATTAAGTTTACTAATCGCGATCTCATAGTTCAGTGCAACACAAATTTCTCAGTCATCTAAACAAGAATGCTGAGTCTGTGAGGGATGGTCGACACTACACCCGTATCAGGATTAACGTAAATTAACACGCAATGGCCTTCCTTCTTTCGGTCAAGTGTGTGAAAACTCGCTTCGGCTACGAAGTAGTGTTGGCTCTGAGTAGCAGTCGGGCTTCAAGCTTCGGTGTTACCTCAATGACTTTCTCCGAGGAAAAGTTGAATTGCACTTCTCCGGCCATTCTGTGCAAACCCTTACTTTCGTTGTTATTTCTTTCCTTCTTTACTTTATACTCCCTACAATTCTAGCTAGAAACCCGCCTATATTTATACTAAGATATTCTGTCATAATAATAATAATAAACGTTCAGTTGATTGTACGCGGGGATGGCAGTCACGTTGGCTGGCGCTATAAGAGCTTCCAATCCTCACCCCCATTCGAAAAAGGTTTGAATATTTTTAAACTTAATTTATCTTTTTAATGAAAGACTTTTCATAAACAAGCGAGCAGTAATAAAAGAATTTCATTTCATTGTATATACTTTAATGCTATAGATTTGTGTTTGTTGATAAATGTTGCTTTTGTTCGAAAGGGTGTAAGCTATTATACACGTTAGGTATTCTAATTAAAGGGTTATATTTTTCTTTTTAGCTGAGCTTACTTAAAACGGGTTTAATCTTGTATCAGTATTAATCTGAGAATAAAATTTTTTAATAATAAATAAGAAAAAGATTAAAAATAAGCAAATAAAATAGTTTACAGCTAAACCATAAAAGGTTTAAAATTTAATGAAAATACTTGCCTATTGACCATCAATCGTCGACAACTAGTATTTCTCATGGAAAATAAAAAAATAAAAAATGAACTTCTTGTAACATTAACTAGTTAATTTTAGAAAAAAAACGATTATTCACACACGTCTTTTGGAATTATACGCTTGTAATCATGCTCATAATTGGCTTTTCCAACCCTTAAACAAATCGTAACTGATGTTTGAAATAACGTATGAACGTGTTTTAATTCACTAAGATCCATCGAATGACACCTATGAATATCCTGTGTACAGGGAAGGTAACTTTGCTGCCAGGTTCGCGGCTAAAACATTTGGTGCTACGTCCCTCTACTTCACATCCTTATCACAAACATTAAACGGAATATTTGGTATTTTTGGCCAAATTTGGGCTGTTTGAAACACTTTGAAGATAAATGTAGAGCGCTGTAATGTCTAGGGATCTTGAGGGTCATTGAATGGTCCTTTTCTTCCAATTCATCGCTATGGCAACTAAAAGTTGTTGATGAGCTGGTGCCCCGTCATGCTGGAACCAAAGGCGTCTGTAAGTGCCCAAAACAGTATCGTCCTACTCATTGCTACTTCGCTTTGAAGGAAGGCCAAGTAACGAAGTTGAAAGGCCACGTAAATGTTTCAAAGTATGGAGGTCTTTGGTTTGTTTATAAACCTTACTTTCAGGTTAATGCAAATATTCTCCAGTTTCCAAGTCGTTAAGTTTACAGGTTCCTTTTAACTATTTTTTTAACTTTAAATATCGAAGTAATATAATCAGCTAAATAAATGGTTTCGTTTTGCTTCAATATAATTTTCTCTATTATTTATATAAAATACATCCCTTTTCTATAAATGAAACTTGTTTTCAAGTACTTTTTTTTTCAGAAACTGTATTTCAAAACAAAACGATATATTAACTCATTTATATATTTTGATCTAAAGCCTGGTTTTCATGGTCGATTTTAAGCGGAAAATACACGGCAGAAGCGGAAGCGGAATTGTATTTTTCTACTTCTGCTTCCTACTTTTTTATTTTCATGATAATGGGAGCGCAAAAAACGTGGCGTATTTAAGTTGCGTATTCGCAAAATTGCTTTCCGCGCCGATCAGAATGAATTTGATATTTTCCACTCTCTCTTCGATTTTACGCTTGACGTCATGTCACGTGTGTAATAAATAGCCAATACTGTGGCTCTGAGTGGTCTGGCTAGGTGTCTGCTATTTTCACTTTGTTTACCACGGAGTCCACGCGTGTTTTGGTAAAGTGTCCCCTTTTTAATTTGTTTCAAAACATTGTTGGAAATTAATTTGGAAATGGCTAGCAAATTGCTAAAACAACAAAGAGAAGATAAACGAAGGAAAGACAACGAAGTGAAAGAGCTACTCGTAGAATCCGTTAGAAAGAGGGTACCCATTTGGAACAGGCGCATGGAGGAACATCGGGATAAACATTTAATGAATGTTTTGTGGAAACAAATTTCTGAAGAAATGTCAATTCCAGGTAAACAATTTAATTAATACTAATTGCTAAACCTAGTACTTAAATATTTTTCAAAAAAGTGGGCAAATGCAAAAGAATGTGGAAAACATTAGTAGACAATAGGCGCTTAAATAAAACATCTTCCCAGAAATTGCCAAGAAGTAATATTTCCGACAGCCAGGACTCATAAGGTATTATTTATATAGTGCTTGTTGAAATATTAGAAAGCTGGAAACTTTCTCGTAACATCGGTTTTTTGCTAAGCCTTAACATGCCAAAAAAAATTACCTGGTTAAAAGGAAACACTTGTTGCATACCGTAATGCAAAAGAAATACGTTTAGTTCTAAAGGAATTAGTTTTCATCTTTTTCCGAAAGATAATTTCATACGAAATGAATTAACTCTGCCTCCATGAGAAGCCTTAAAATTGCCCGGTAATATAAAAATATTACATATAATTTTAATTATTTATACCATAAGAGGATGATAATAATAATTATATTATCTTATTATATTTAGTTTTAGTAACATTATATATTTTACCTTAAAATATATTATCGAAAATTAACATAAGTCGACGCATTTCTTATCTGACGCAAAATTCTCATGAGGGCAAAAACGCGTCTCCATTGGCTTCAATATGACTTTTTGGGCAGCCATTCTAAACGTTTAACCGACCAACCGGAAATAGTTCCTTCCCAGATGAATTTGGAGAGGGGAGTGGAAACCGAGTATCTTTTATTGAAGCGTCCATTTCAGGAAAATTTACAACTCTGTTACCATAACAAAGAGTGGGCAAGAACTCGATGAAGATATGGATTTCAACAATGAAAAATGGATGTTTTTTAAACAATTATTATTTTTAAAATACGACTTAAAGAAAAGAGAGTATGTGAAAGCTATGTACGCAGTAAAATGTCATATAATAATAATATTTTCCTCTAGCACTATTTCAAATTATACGTGCGATTCAAATGCATTGCAGGAAACTGAGAAAAAATTGTCAACTGATATTGAGGTATTGATATATAATGTTTTTCTAGAAACTAGATTTTAGAAACTAACTACAATTACTTAACGAGTTTTAATTATTGAAGAGTTCACTGCTAGTAATGATGAGGAAAATTCGGTAGTAGATCGATGCGAAGCGTTACTAGAGGAATTATCTCATTCTTCTCATGTGCCAACATTTGGAGTTTCTTCACCGAGTACAATTCCGTCATCGCCTATAACCTTGGAGTAGAGAAGTTAACTGGAGGGGAAAAGAGGGTGGGAAGTCTGTAAGCTCAACGTTACCCAGAATCCTTTGCTCCACGGTAGGGGCGCCTTAGTTTCGCCCTCTTTCGGGTTTTTATTGAAATAAAATTGTAAATATTCGCCATGCTTTAGTTTTGAAGCTTGGAGTAGTTTAGAATAAATTTTTTATTTCCGATTGTATTAGTTCTTTTTTTATAATGGATTGTTTTAGTTTAATTTTTTTTGGATACCAACATGATCACACATTACAAATTTTCCAAAATTATTAAAAAAATTAAGGTAAATTTTGTACTATAAACCAAGGCCTAACAAGTTTTTTTTCTCTTTTATAAATTAAAATTATTAATTGAATCACATTTGCAATTTTTATAACAGCAGTACTTTTCATTATGAACAATTCTAACTATGTCAATTTCTAAACTATATAATACCGTCTTTAAAACATGATTTTGATTGTAACAAATTTGCCATTCAAACCTCTAAGTTCAAACCTTTAACCGTTTGTTCGGCCTTGGCTCTATAAAATCAAGATCAAATATTCACAACACCCTTGGAAATAACTCTCTTTTTCGTCGCTAGAGTAAGGTAAAACGTAGGCCCCTACCAAAAACGCAGTGCATGCTGGGAGGGCTTAGGCCGAATTGATGGGGGAAGAGACTCAATGCTACAGATATGGGAATTTCCCCTCCAGTCAAATTCTCTATCCCAAGCTATAACTGTACCGTCCCCTTCACCATCACAACACACCGAACAATCATCCATCAACGACTCAAAAATACCCGAGCCATCAACTAGTACAAACACTCACTCAGTCCCTAAATTACCAACAAATGAAAAAAGAAAATCTACTCCGATAGTGGGTGCTGCTGAACCAATGAAGAAAAAAGGGCCTCTTAACTTCGAGAACGAAGTTTTGAAACAGCTTTCAAAAATTGACAAGTGTGTTTGTTTTTTAATATATATAAAATTATCATTTAATTATATATAAAATTATAACGTTTCGTTCGTAATAGGGAGATAAAGGACTGTGGCAATGTCACTAATTTAGCACCAGAACGTGATGCTCGTGCGTTCTTTGGAGACTATGTGGCTCAGATAATTAGAAGCTTGCCTGAGTGTGACAGAACGTCTTGTGAAGTTAAAATTATGGGTGGTTTGAATGAATTTTCAGATAAAGCAAAAAATAATTTACTTTCGTCAATTAAATTGTTAATTTTTCAAAAATCATTTCCAACTGAAATGAATTTTTTTTGACAAACATTTTGAATTAAAATCTAGTCATTTATTTTTTCAATTTAACCATAATTATTTCCTTTTTTACATTTTCAGTATTATTCAAATTTGAGAGAAAATTAATGTTTATTAGATGTTTTGTATAAACAATTTTACTATTTTTGGGGAATTTAGTTTTCTATTTCCTTAAATTATGGTGAAAGTGTCACAATGCTCAAAAATTATAGTATCTACTACCTCAACCTATAATTATCTTGGTTTCACAACACCGGACAAGTCCCATTGCCAGGTTACTTCTCCATCTTCACTAAAAAAATACGTTGCATTTGCATTTCTCACATCTGACGCACGAACATTACAATTTCTGGCTTGCGTTGGGTTTAAATTAACCATAGCATTGGCTGGTGTTCTAATTAATTCATTATGCCAATCTCCTTGAATTACATTCCCCAGTGAATCAATAGTGTCGGCAAAATCTGGTGGGCAATCGGTTTTATTCAAAGAAGACTCTTCTTCCTTCATCAAATAGTTATGTAGTAGTACTGAAGCTTTGACAACCAAATCCACATTTTCGGGTTTCATGTGAATGGAATTGCGAAAAATTCTCCACCTTGCGGCCAGAATTCCAAATGCATTCTCACTTCATCTCCTAAAATTATTTTAAAGGTACCAGTACAATAAATTTACTTAATATTTAACGTATTCCGTTTTTTATTGATATGGGAAATCGATGTCAATACCCACTTTTACCGCTTTCTTTCGATTTGGTATTAAAAAATTTAAACAATGCGGTGGCGGCGCAGCTAGCGCCATCTAACGCTTAGTTCAGAAATTGGTATCGGCAGTTTTTACGAGTAATCGGGTGACATCGGTATGTTGAACCCATTTCAGACGATGGTTATAAAACTGAGTTAAGTAAACCGAAGTTCAACTTTTCAGTTTCAACTCATTTCAGTATAAATTTAATCTTATGTTTAATAAACGAAGTCTTTACCAGGTTATATAACCGTCGTTTGAATAGGGTATAACGCATTACTTGGTAAAATCGACATCTCGGTAACAGAGCCGTGCAGAGGGTGTTTTGAGGACCGGGAAAAAGTTACTCGCGAGCCGTTCGATTTACATCACCCCAAGTTATCTTGATTTGCATCCCCTTGAGCTTTTAGGATGGGCCCCTACAGCTACGGGCCACATATCAGTCCTTCGTGGGCCCTTTTCAGCCAGGCCACGGGAATTTGGCCGACTGCACGCTTGGTAACCGATACCATATTCTCTTGAGCCCGACACTATTAAAACTTTACCGAGCTCTACTTAAACGATAGTTGTATACTCTTTTTTTACTTTCCAAATCCTGACCGGGGAATGGTCTCATAAATGTTAGTAGAAGTTGAAAAGCCTCATCACCCACAAGAACATGAGGAATGACTAGTTCTGATTTAGGCAATAGAGCTTGAGGCGGGAAATCAACGTCACCATTTTGAAGTGCTTGACCAAACTCGGATGCCTTGAAAATTCCTCCATCAGAGCTTGATCCGTAAGCCCCAATGTCAACAGTTATAAATCTGTACTTCGCATCAACAACTGCCATAAGTACTATGGAATTGAAGCCCTAGAAAAGGTGCATGATTAACATATACAACAGTTTTTTATAAAACATACGTTACATACCTTATAATTGTGGTACAGAGATCCTGAATTTGGTGGCTGAACTATCATGATATGCTTGCCATCTACAGCTCCACAACAATAGGGATAGTTCCATCTCAATTCAAATTCTTTAGCAGTTTTCAACCAAGTCTCTTTGTTTGGCATCTGTTAACATATTAATGATTAATTCAAATTAATTATATTACATTAAAAAACATTTTTATTACTGGTAAATATAACGGTACTTATTTAATTTAAGCAAAGTTTTACCGATGGATGATAGTTTACCGTAATGTTAAACTCAAACGATCTCCTGGGGAAAGAACGTCTTTTCTACAAAATGAACGAGATTAAATACTAGGCTTTAAAAGATTGAGCAATTCATCAAATTTATCTGGAGACATTCTTGTGAAATTTTTGAAATATGTAGGGTCGGTTTCTCTCATTGCTTTTAGCTGAAATTGAAATAATAGATATTATAACCTTAATAAGCCTTGGACATAGTTAAAAAAGCTTACCAAAGTTCCGTAACGTAATAGGTCGTTTCCACCAACGTTTGGTTTTATAAGCACGCTTTCTTTTTTTAAAACTGTTATATATTAACGTGACAATTAAAATTAATTTCAATTTCATCAACAATAGTCGTCTGCGGCGAATTAAAGCCTCCATTTTATTTCCCCAAATGCGCCAAATATTTTCAATACGCCAGGCCAAAATATATTCCATGAAAACATAAAGCTTATGATTAAGCGAAAAGGCGACGCGGGAGCGTAAAACGAAATCCGCTCGATGTTTTTCCGTTTCTGCGTAAGCTCAAATATTTCGCCCAATTTCGACCATGAAAACCAGGCTTAAAATTAGTAATTCAAATGATCACCACGTCAGTAGAAAATCGCAAATAATTTCGAAAATAAACCTTATTAGAACTCTTTCAAATTGTTTGGCCCCTTTCATCAAAACACGCAAGTTATTTGTAAACATACATTTTTAAAATCCGTTCTTCTATATATATTTTTAAATTTTCTATGGATAATACTTATTTGTCTCGAGGTAACAATTGTATTATGTGCTTTACCAAAACCTTGGTTGCTTTATATGGTTGGAATGGCAAGTGCAATCTCCTATTTTTTTTCCTTCATAAGGAAAATTTCAAATTTTACAGACCCATTCTTAGATTCAACTTCGCTTGATTTGAGTTTAAGCTTATTATAGTTATATTTCCACTTACCTAAAAAGCATATTGGAAACATATCAGCTTCATCAGATAATTGTGCATAAAGAAATTACTTCAGATCTGATAGAATCTCGTAATATATCTTACCCCAGTAGTGAACATATTTGAAAGCTGGTCAAGTGAGCTGTGAAACACTGTACATTCACGCGACAGTGGCCAATATTCTTCCGCTTCTGCTATCGGCAAATAAGTGTAATTGGTTTTTGTATACGTATTAATCACAAATTCACCGTCGATAAGTATAGGAGTAAGATCAATGTCTCGAGTCTAAAAATAAGTTTTATTGTATTAATTTTTTGTGAATAAAAGTTTTTTTAACGTATTAGGAAAAAATCAATGACTAAAATTGGAAGTTTAAGTTTCCCATAAAAGCAGTTTGCGTGTGTTTTATAGCCAAATTTATTGTTTTGCAAAATAGGATTTTAAGATTTTAAATAATGGTCCCAAAGTCAGATTTCCAAAAGATATTAAAAATCAACTGTCATTTGACTCATAATAAAACTTATTCTCGCGCGTTAATCTTTTAAATAAATTATGCCTGTTGAATACCTATGAATGACTGTTTGGACATTCTTCATAATGCTTATATAAAAGTTGATATGACTTTGGAAACTGCCTTATTTAAGTGGCGGACGTAACCACAGATTTTCTTATATACTCTTTGTGTTAGATGAGTGTTTCATTTCAACAACCACCATAACCACAAACTGTTATTCAACTCAGTATCAAGTGCATTTTCTATGTACTTCCAATAATAAAAGAAGATCAGAATTTTTTTATTATGAACAGTTTGAGACTTATCGGCATTAAGACATGAAATAATAAATTAACCCCTTGTCTTTAATGGAATTTAAAATACGATTTCTATCCTGCATATCAGATCAGAAATGTTGAAAAATAATATTTTTTATATTATTGTAGCAAATAGATGTTTGGCAATCTAATTTTTAATGAGTAAAGTAAATCAGTTAATAGATTCAAGTAATAAAAAGGGGGAGCAAATATGTTTTCTTTCATTTGTTATCTGCATTAAACCGAATATTAAAAGCAGTTAATACATGTAATAGGCCTACGCCAGAGTGGTTGATGACTCTCGTACAGCGCTCAATTCGAGACACGCGTTATTGTGCTCAGCTCTGAATTGCGCTAAAAGATTGGTTTTTGAACCTCAACCGTAACATCACAACTTTTTGGTTAAATTACACCAATCCAGAAAAGCTTTCAAGAACTAATATTTTTGTTCAAGCGCTCATGGCTCATTTAAAAATAAACAGATTAAACCAAAATTCGATAACTTATCAAAGAAGCTTTAAGGATTTGTATACGTCGTTTTAATGTGTTTAGTATACACTCCTTTAAATTCTTCCGGTGCCTTTTACAAGGTGGGAATAACTTGTTTAATAATCGTTTTCCACCTTATGAACTTTAATTTTCGTTTTCGAATATGGTCTACTGCTTTCACATACCAACCAGTTATCTAATCAGATTCTTAAAATCTTTAAAATAATTTTAATTGTTCAGAAAATATCTTTATCGATAATATTTCACAATTTAAATTTGTTTTTTTTTTAAGAAAAAGCATTGTCATAGAAATTTCGAACACTATATTATATCTATATTCTTTAAGTATTTAAATAAAATTAACCGGCTTATGATTATTTTCTCTAAATAAGTGGAGAGGTTATTTTAAATACCGCTTAAAAGCATATTGCATTTTTTCTTTAAATGATCAAGTGAAAACACCCGCCTTATGTAAAAATCACTGAATTCAACTTTTTGTGTTATAAATTTCGTTAAATTCTAATTTTTTATTTACAACAAAATGTCTCAAAAAAGTTAACGTAAAAACATTAATGTTGGTAGTGCATATTACACAATGCGATTTTTTAATGCTTCTGTGGTCTGATAATAAAAAGAATTATTATTAATAATAATTATTTTAATTTTTACCTCTCCGAGGGGACAAAGTCCCCTAGGAGGGGTTATACAACGACCGTGTCTGTCTGTGGGTGGGTCTGTGGGTGGGTCTGTGGGTGGGTCTGTGGGTGTGTCTGTCTGTCAGGACTGCGAACGCGTTCGCATTTTCGGTGCAAAGTGTAATCACTGCGTACGCAGTTTCTCAAAGGGTTGGCAAAACCACCGTGTGACGGTGAGCGTTAACGGATGCATTTGCGGTTTGGTTTGGATGGTGTTTTTTCGCTCACCGTCGTGACGGTTTGGTGTATTACGGTTTTTGTAATGTTTATGCGTAGGTTGTGAGTGTTGAATTTGTTGTGTTTGTGTTCTGATGGATGTGCATGTTGAGTCTGTTGTGTTTATATGGGCGTTTTCTCTCCAACTTCTTCTTAATGACTTTGGGACGGACCGAGTGCTGAGTGTAATGCTACCTCTCAACGTCCAATGGCAGGGTTTCCACCAGTTGTACACGGTATTCGTCTTAGTATCAATTTGCGATCGCATCGGGCGGGATTTGAACCCGAGACCTCCTGATTGACAGGCGGACGTTCTACCACAGAACCACCGACACTTGTTACGCCTTATTGAAAATTAGACCTTCAGCTTTATCGGAAGCGTATTTAATAGAGTACGAAATTTTGGTTTAATTGAAATAGAATTGAAATTGAAATTATTGCATCGAAGAAATTCTACTTTAGCGTTTCTCTATTGATTAAAAATAAATGCGCCACCCAGGTTTCGAACCCAGACCATTCGGCTTGGCAGTCGAGCGCTCTACCACAGAACCACCGATAGCTCCTTAGATTCATTGAAATTAAGACAGGCATCGTAAGCATAATAGGTAATAAAGTCTTTTTTATTAATGAATTTATGAAGGTCTAATCTGGTATTTTTTAAAGGTTAAATCTTGTTTTAGCGCAGTCAGCCGAGATTAGAGGGTTAAAGGGTAGACCCTGTGGGTGGTCCACTTTTTTAACGACCTATATATAGTTCTGTTAATTCAAAGGAGATAATTTAACGTAAATTGCTTTAAGAGCTGGCGGTTCGTCAAGTGGCTCTCTGTGCTTTGTTGATGGTAAGGTTTTTGCTTCTTGTAAATACATTTGGTGTGGATATTTGGATATCTACGATTTCTAACGCAGTCAATGATTTCTTGGGTGTGCGAGTCATTATATGATATTGGAAATTGGACGGCATTGGTCTTTTTCATGTGGTATGCGTCACAACGTCAACAGGAAGTGAACGAGTCGTCCACTACCAGATATCTACGGTATCTTCATCAAGGGCGAGTGTTGAAATAAAATGAGCGTTAAAGATGCGGCAAGTATTTCGTAAGAGAGTAATTCCAAAAAGCCTCTGTAGATATTTCTTTCATTAAAATTTGCTTCGTATTATATTTAACTGATAAACTTGTTCTGTAAAAGGGTTTAATTCAATTGTGCATTGTTATAGTACGTCTAACTTACTGTTGTAACTACTTAACTTATGATATTCTGAATAAATTAAAATTGGTCGTTTCGTCTCAATTATTTTAATTATAATTAAAATTTTATACCGGGCGGGATAGAAATGGGTTAATATTTTTAACAAATAACTCTAAATTGCGGAGATATATCTTTAAGGGTTATTTCGATAAATTAATACCACTAGGGACAATTCTTCCGAGGAGAGGTATATTTTGGCTTGCCAACTTGTTTAATTAATTTTTATCGTAGAATATATGCTATAAAGCCTCGGTATCAATTAGTGAAACCACTTACTTTAAACAATTCGAAGATTAAATATTTAAAATTGAATCTGAAACGATATTTGTTTGGCATTATATAAAGTAAAACCTCAAAAGTAAATGAAACAAGAAATAAAGAAATCATTAGTTAGATTTACTTAGTTTTCTTAAACGACGTGACGAAATGTAAATCTTCGCAGAACCACAGGTTGGTTTTATTAATTATACAATAATCAAGGTAATACTGAAAATTAATATAATAAAATTGTGATTATATTAAACCTGCTATTTCAAAGCTTCTTCGTGAAAAGCCCAATATTAAACCAGTTATAAATCTATGTTAAAAGGAACCACCTATGGACTGCATTGTACAGGATGAAAAATTGGTGAATAAGTAGATAAGTCCATAATGAAAAGGGATAATAAAGCTAAACCCTAAACAAATTTTAAGAAATTTAAAAACTTACTAATAGCTCGTACCGATAGGTCTTCGAGCGGATCAAAACGCGAAACTCGGACCAAATAGATCTTCGAGTGAATAATTTTTTATTTAATTTAATTATTCACTCGAAGATCTATTTGGTCCGAGTTTCGCGTTTTCATCCGCTCGAAGACCTATCGGTACGAGCTATTAGTAAGTTTTTAAATTTCTTCAAATTTGTTTAGGGTTTAGCTTTATTATCTCTTTTCATTATGGACTTATCTACTTATTCACCAATTTTTCATCCTGTACAATGCCGTCCATAGGTGGTTCCTTTTAACTTAACATTACGTATATAATAATCTCCACCACTCTCCCCCTATTCGGCTTTCCGTTGCTATGCAACTCGTTTTGAAATTTTTAATATTTAGGCTTAGTTTCTCTATTCGGTGTTATAGTCGCAAGCAAGATTTCCCGCACGGTACTGACGAGTCCCAAATAGGACGAAACCGGTCTACCGTTGGATTTTCTGACTATTTTATTTTATTTTATTTTATTTAATTTAATTATTCACTCGAAGATCCATTTGTTCCCAGTTTCGCGTTTTCATCCGCTCGAAGACCTATCGGTACGAGCTATTAGTAAGTTTTTAAATTTCTTCAAATTTGTTTAGGGTTTAGCTTTATTATCCCTTTTCATTATGGACTTATCTACTTATTCACCAATTTTTCATCCTGTACAATGCAGTCCATAGGTGGTTCCTTTTAACTTAACATTACGTATATAATAATCTCCACCACTCTCCCCCTATTCGGCTTTCCGTTGCTATGCAACTCGTTTTGAAATTTTTAATATTTAGGCTTAGTTTCTCTATTCGGTGTTATAGTCGCAAGCCAGATTTCCCGCACGGTACTGACGAGTCCCAAATAGGACGAAACCGGTCTACCGTTGGATTTTCTGGCTATTTTATTTTATTTTATTTTATGTAATTTAATTATTCACTCGAAGATCTATTTGGTCCGAGTTTCGCGTTTTCATCCGCTCGAAGACCTATCGGTACGAGCTATTAGTAAGTTTTTAAATTTCTTCAAATTTGTTTAGGGTTTAGCTTTATTATCCCTTTTCATTATGGACTTATCTACTTATTCACCAATTTTTCATCCTGTACAATGCAGTCCATAGGTGGTTCCTTTTAACTTAACATTACGTATATAATAATCTCCACCACTCTCCCCCTATTCGGCTTTCCGTTGCTATGCAACTCGTTTTGAAATTTTTAATATTTAGGCTTAGTTTCTCTATTCGGTGTTATAGTCGCAAGCCAGATTTCCCGCACGGTACTGACGAGTCCCAAATAGGACGAAACCGGTCTACCGTTGGATTTTCTGGCTATTTTATTTTATTTTATTTTATTTAATTTAATTATTCACTCGAAGATCTATTTGGTCCGAGTTTCGCGTTTTCATCCGCTCGAACACCTATCGGTACGAGCTATTAGTAAGTTTTTAAATTTCTTCAAATTTGTTTAGGGTTTAGCTTTATTATCCCTTTTCATTATGGACTTATCTACTTATTCACCAATTTTTCATCCTGTACAATGCAGTCCATAGGTGGTTCCTTTTAACTTAACATTACGTATATAATAATCTCCACCACTCTCCCCCTATTCGGCTTTCCGTTGCTATGCAACTCGTTTTGAAATTTTTAATATTTAGGCTTAGTTTCTCTATTCGGTGTTATAGTCGCAAGCCAGATTTCCCGCACGGTACTGACGAGTCCCAAATAGGACGAAACCGGTCTACCGTTGGATTTTCTGGCTATTTTATTTTATTTTATTTTATGTAATTTAATTATTCACTCGAAGATCTATTTGGTCCGAGTTTCGCGTTTTCATCCGCTCGAAGACCTATCGGTACGAGCTATTAGTAAGTTTTTAAATTTCTTCAAATTTGTTTAGGGTTTAGCTTTATTATCCCTTTTCATTATGGACTTATCTACTTATTCACCAATTTTTCATCCTGTACAATGCAGTCCATAGGTGGTTCCTTTTAACTTAACATTACGTATATAATAATCTCCACCACTCTCCCCCTATTCGGCTTTCCGTTGCTATGCAACTCGTTTTGAAATTTTTAATATTTAGGCTTAGTTTCTCTATTCGGTGTTATAGTCGCAAGCCAGATTTCCCGCACGGTACTGACGAGTCCCAAATAGGACGAAACCGGTCTACCGTTGGATTTTCTGGCTATTTTATTTTATTTTATTTTATTTAATTTAATTATTCACTCGAAGATCTATTTGGTCCGAGTTTCGCGTTTTCATCCGCTCGAAGACCTATCGGTACGAGCTATTAGTAAGTTTTTAAATTTCTTCAAATTTGTTTAGGGTTTACCTTTATTATCTCTTTTCATTATGGACTTATCTACTTATTCACCAATTTTTCATCCTGTACAATGCAGTCCATAGGTGGTTCCTTTTAACTTAACATTACGTATATAATAATCTCCACCACTCTCCCCCTATTCGGCTTTCCGTTGCTATGCAACTCGTTTTGAAATTTTTAATATTTAGGCTTAGTTTCTCTATTCGGTGTTATAGTCGCAAGCCAGATTTCCCGCACGGTACTGACGAGTCCCAAATAGGACGAAACCGGTCTACCGTTGGATTTTCTGGCTATTTTATTTTATTTTATTTTATGTAATTTAATTATTCACTCGAAGATCTATTTGGTCCGAGTTTCGCGTTTTCATCCGCTCGAAGACCTATCGGTACGAGCTATTAGTAAGTTTTTAAATTTCTTCAAATTTGTTTAGGGTTTAGCTTTATTATCTCTTTTCATTATGGACTTATCTACTTATTCACCAATTTTTCATCCTGTACAATGCAGTCCATAGGTGGTTCCTTTTAACTTAACATTACGTATATAATAATCTCCACCACTCTCCCCCTATTCGGCTTTCCGTTGCTATGCAACTCGTTTTGAAATTTTTAATATTTAGGCTTAGTTTCTCTATTCGGTGTTATAGTCGCAAGCCAGATTTCCCGCACGGTACTGACGAGTCCCAAATAGGACGAAACCGGTCTACCGTTGGATTTTCTGGCTATTTTATTTTATTTTATTTTATGTAATTTAATTATTCACTCGAAGATCTATTTGGTCCGAGTTTCGCGTTTTCATCCGCTCGAAGACCTATCGGTACGAGCTATTAGTAAGTTTTTAAATTTCTTCAAATTTGTTTAGGGTTTAGCTTTATTATCCCTTTTCATTATGGACTTATCTACTTATTCACCAATTTTTCATCCTGTACAATGCAGTCCATAGGTGGTTCCTTTTAACTTAACATTACGTATATAATAATCTCCACCACTCTCCCCCTATTCGGCTTTCCGTTGCTATGCAACTCGTTTTGAAATTTTTAATATTTAGGCTTAGTTTCTCTATTCGGTGTTATAGTCGCAAGCCAGATTTCCCGCACGGTACTGACGAGTCCCAAATAGGACGAAACCGGTCTACCGTTGGATTTTCTGGCTATTTTATTTTATTTTATTTTATTTAATTTAATTATTCACTCGAAGATCTATTTGGTCCGAGTTTCGCGTTTTCATCCGCTCGAAGACCTATCGGTACGAGCTATTAGTAAGTTTTTAAATTTCTTCAAATTTGTTTAGGGTTTACCTTTATTATCTCTTTTCATTATGGACTTATCTACTTATTCACCAATTTTTCATCCTGTACAATGCAGTCCATAGGTGGTTCCTTTTAACTTAACATTACGTATATAATAATCTCCACCACTCTCCCCCTATTCGGCTTTCCGTTGCTATGCAACTCGTTTTGAAATTTTTAATATTTAGGCTTAGTTTCTCTATTCGGTGTTATAGTCGCAAGCCAGATTTCCCGCACGGTACTGACGAGTCCCAAATAGGACGAAACCGGTCTACCGTTGGATTTTCTGGCTATTTTATTTTATTTTATTTTATGTAATTTAATTATTCACTCGAAGATCTATTTGGTCCGAGTTTCGCGTTTTCATCCGCTCGAAGACCTATCGGTACGAGCTATTAGTAAGTTTTTAAATTTCTTCAAATTTGTTTAGGGTTTAGCTTTATTATCTCTTTTCATTATGGACTTATCTACTTATTCACCAATTTTTCATCCTGTACAATGCAGTCCATAGGTGGTTCCTTTTAACTTAACATTACGTATATAATAATCTCCACCACTCTCCCCCTATTCGGCTTTCCGTTGCTATGCAACTCGTTTTGAAATTTTTAATATTTAGGCTTAGTTTCTCTATTCGGTGTTATAGTCGCAAGCCAGATTTCCCGCACGGTACTGACGAGTCCCAAATAGGACGAAACCGGTCTACCGTTGGATTTTCTGGCTATTTTATTTTATTTTATTTTATGTAATTTAATTATTCACTCGAAGATCTATTTGGTCCGAGTTTCGCGTTTTCATCCGCTCGAAGACCTATCGGTACGAGCTATTAGTAAGTTTTTAAATTTCTTCAAATTTGTTTAGGGTTTAGCTTTATTATCTCTTTTCATTATGGACTTATCTACTTATTCACCAATTTTTCATCCTGTACAATGCAGTCCATAGGTGGTTCCTTTTAACTTAACATTACGTATATAATAATCTCCACCACTCTCCCCCTATTCGGCTTTCCGTTGCTATGCAACTCGTTTTGAAATTTTTAATATTTAGGCTTAGTTTCTCTATTCGGTGTTATAGTCGCAAGCCAGATTTCCCGCACGGTACTGACGAGTCCCAAATAGGACGAAACCGGTCTACCGTTGGATTTTCTGGCTATTTTATTTTATTTTATTTTATGTAATTTAATTATTCACTCGAAGATCTATTTGGTCCGAGTTTCGCGTTTTCATCCGCTCGAAGACCTATCGGTACGAGCTATTAGTAAGTTTTTAAATTTCTTCAAATTTGTTTAGGGTTTAGCTTTATTATCCCTTTTCATTATGGACTTATCTACTTATTCACCAATTTTTCATCCTGTACAATGCAGTCCATAGGTGGTTCCTTTTAACTTAACATTACGTATATAATAATCTCCACCACTCTCCCCCTATTCGGCTTTCCGTTGCTATGCAACTCGTTTTGAAATTTTTAATATTTAGGCTTAGTTTCTCTATTCGGTGTTATAGTCGCAAGCCAGATTTCCCGCACGGTACTGACGAGTCCCAAATAGGACGAAACCGGTCTACCGTTGGATTTTCTGGCTATTTTATTTTATTTTATTTTATTTTATTTAATTATTCACTCGAAGATCTATTTGGTCCGAGTTTCGCGTTTTCATCCGCTCGAAGACCTATCGGTACGAGCTATTAGTAAGTTTTTAAATTTCTTCAAATTTGTTTAGGGTTTAGCTTTATTATCCCTTTTCATTATGGACTTATCTACTTATTCACCAATTTTTCATCCTGTACAATGCAGTCCATAGGTGGTTCCTTTTAACTTAACATTACGTATATAATAATCTCCACCACTCTCCCCCTATTCGGCTTTCCGTTGCTATGCAACTCGTTTTGAAATTTTTAATATTTAGGCTTAGTTTCTCTATTCGGTGTTATAGTCGCAAGCCAGATTTCCCGCACGGTACTGACGAGTCCCAAATAGGACGAAACCGGTCTACCGTTGGATTTTCTGGCTATTTTATTTTATTTTATTTTATTTAATTTAATTATTCACTCGAAGATCTATTTGGTCCGAGTTTCGCGTTTTCATCCGCTCGAAGACCTATCGGTACGAGCTATTAGTAAGTTTTTAAATTTCTTCAAATTTGTTTAGGGTTTAGCTTTATTATCCCTTTTCATTATGGACTTATCTACTTATTCACCAATTTTTCATCCTGTACAATGCAGTCCATAGGTGGTTCCTTTTAACTTAACATTACGTATATAATAATCTCCACCACTCTCCCCCTATTCGGCTTTCCGTTGCTATGCAACTCGTTTTGAAATTTTTAATATTTAGGCTTAGTTTCTCTATTCGGTGTTATAGTCGCAAGCCAGATTTCCCGCACGGTACTGACGAGTCCCAAATAGGAGGAAACCGGTCTACCGTTGGATTTTCTGGCTATTTTATTTTATTTTATTTTATTTAATTTAATTATTCACTCGAAGATCTATTTGGTCCGAGTTTCGCGTTTTCATCCGCTCGAAGACCTATCGGTACGAGCTATTAGTAAGTTTTTAAATTTCTTCAAATTTGTTTAGGGTTTAGCTTTATTATCACTTTTCATTATGGACTTATCTACTTATTCACCAATTTTTCATCCTGTACAATGCAGTCCATAGGTGGTTCCTTTTAACTTAACATTACGTATATAATAATCTCCACCACTCTCCCCCTATCCGGCTTTCCGTTGCTATGCAACTCGTTTTGAAATTTTTAATATTTAGGCTAAGTTTCTCTATTCGGTGTTATAGTCGCAAGCCAGATTTCCCGCACGGTACTGACGAGTCCCAAATAGGACGAAACCGGTCTACCGTTGGATTTTCTGGCTATTTTATTTTATTTTATTTTATTTAATTTAATTATTCACTCGAAGATCTATTTGGTCCGAGTTTCGCGTTTTCATCCGCTCGAAGACCTATCGGTACGAGCTATTAGTAAGTTTTTAAATTTCTTCAAATTTGTTTAGGGTTTAGCTTTATTATCCCTTTTCATTATGGACTTCTCTACTTATTCACCAATTTTTCATCCTGTACAATGCAGTCCATAGGTGGTTCCTTTTAACTTAACATTACGTATATAATAATCTCCACCACTCTCCCCCTATTCGGCTTTCCGTTGCTATGCAACTCGTTTTGAAATTTTTAATATTTAGGCTTAGTTTCTCTATTCGGTGTTATAGTCGCAAGCCAGATTTCCCGCACGGTACTGACGAGTCCCAAATAGGACGAAACCGGTCTACCGTTGGATTTTCTGGCTATTTTATTTTATTTTATTTTATTTTATTTAATTATCCACTCGAAGATCTATTTGGTCCGAGTTTCGCGTTTTCATCCGCTCGAAGTAAGTTTTTAAATTTCTTCAAATTTGTTTAGGGTTTAGCTTTATTATCCCTTTTCATTATGGACTTATCTACTTATTCACCAATTTTTCATCCTGTACAATGCAGTCCATAGGTGGTTCCTTTTAACTTAACATTACGTATATAATAATCTCCACCACTCTCCCCCTATTCGGCTTTCCGTTGCTATGCAACTCGTTTTGAAATTTTTAATATTTAGGCTTAGTTTCTCTATTCGGTGTTATAGTCGCAAGCCAGATTTCCCGCACGGTACTGACGAGTCCCAAATAGGGCGAAACCGATCTACCGTTGGATTTTCTGGCTATTTTATTTTATTTTATTTTATTTTATTTTATTTTATTTAATTATTCACTCGAAGATCTATTTGGTCCGAGTTTCGCGTTTTCATCCGCTCGAAGACCTATCGGTACGAGCTATTAGTAAGTTTTTAAATTTCTTCAAATTTGTTTAGGGTTTAGCTTTATTATCCCTTTTCATTATGGACTTATCTACTTATTCACCAATTTTTCATCCTGTACAATGCAGTCCATAGGTGGTTCCTTTTAACTTAACATTACGTATATAATAATCTCCACCACTCTCCCCCTATTCGGCTTTCCGTTGCTATGCAACTCGTTTTGAAATTTTTAATATTTAGGCTTAGTTTCTCTATTCGGTGTTATAGTCGCAAGCCAGATTTCCCGCACGGTACCGACGAGTCCCAAATAGGACGAAACCGGTCTACCGTTGGATTTTCTGGCTATTTTATTTTATTTTATTTTATTTAATTTAATTATTCACTCGAAGATCTATTTGGTCCGAGTTTCGCGTTTTCATCCGCTCGAAGACCTATCGGTACGAGCTATTAGTAAGTTTTTAAATTTCTTCAAATTTGTTTAGGGTTTAGCTTTATTATCCCTTTTCATTATGGACTTATCTACTTATTCACCAGTTATAAATCTAAACCGTTAAAGGTTGTTAACGGAACAAAAATGAATTTTGTATTTTTAACTTTTATTCGATACTTTCATGGTGACATTTGGAAAATGGAGTAGCCATTCAATATTAACACCTCTATTCCTCTACTTTCTTTGGCCAAATTGGGACTTCAAATTGAACCTCGGTGTTCTTTGGCAATCGAACAAGTATCTAGTGGAAGTATCTTAGTCAAGCAGGTAAGGGAGGGAAAAGGTAATTTTATTTCAGTGTATTTGCCTTGTGGTACTCTGCTGGGGCATCTAGACTGTCTTTTAAGGTTTTCATTGAAGCTTTTAGGAATAGATAGTCACATGAGCTGTTTCGGTTTCGAAGTGACATATGGCGCCGTTGCTATCAGTGTAATTTTTATGGACAAGTGAAATTTGTGGTTTATTATTTTACCTTTTGCAATGCCACATTTAATGTTATGTTGTTTTCCATTGTTGCTTGTTTCTAGGATAAAGGATTAACAAGGAATCAAATCTCATTGATTGCTTTTCAGTTCAGGGTCCAATTAAGTGTACTCCCAAACTGGAAAAAGCAAGTGACATAGTGTAGTCAAAATAGTTCGAAGTTTAAAAAATAAATATTCAGACATATTGGATTACCTAACTTTGGATTTCGTTGTTGGTGTAATTTCTTGAAACTAATAAATTATTAATTCATAAGCAAAGCCCCTTTTAAGTATTTTACTTTGAGAATTGCCTTACGAATTTTTTTATGCCTACCTTGCTCAGTCTGTTCAAATAACGTTCCACGATCTACCAGGACATAATTAATTACTTTGCTTTTCTCTCTATAGAGTCAAATATTGTAAATAGCATTAGCTGGGCTGAGACCATTAATACATTTTCTGAAGTGAAAGCGTGAAAACGTAATTGCGAATAGTTTCCAAACCTTATCAAAATCATTCAATGATTATGTTACTCTCTTTGTACCGTGTGCGATAAAAAGTTTTATTTTTAAACTGTTGGTTTCCAATTATTATTCTTACTATTGTTACGAGTACACTTACGGCGAAACAAAAGTCTGAAGTTTCCATTGGTTTTTAGGGGCACAAATTATCTTGGACGCCAAGCGAAAATCGCGCAATCCTTCTCTGACTCCAATAAATCTTTACATAACCAAAATTTATTTAAATTACTAACATTTAAAGATTTAAGTCCACTGAAATAACTAAAATTAAAATATTTATTTCAAATAAGCTACCTTATCATCAAATCAAATTGCGTAATTTGGATTCATTCGTTCGTTACTATCTTCGGCTTTGGAAATTTTAACAGATTTGAAAACGTTTTCGGCGATAACTATAAGGGTATCAAAAACTCCTGCTCTGTTTTAGAAATGTAAGCATTTTCGCCAGGTTTTAAGTAATATTTCGAGTCATTCAAATGTGGTGAGCTATTCCAAATAAAATAAACCAGGTCCATACCACTCAAGTAACCGATTTTTAAGAAATTGATAGAAGAGCGAAGTTATGCGTTAACATGACCCCTGTAATGCTTAAATATATTTTATGAGTTAGTTATAACAGGACTGTAGAGAGATGGTTCGATTACTAAAATTTTTTATTTGGCGAAATATTTTTCTACCACGGATGGCGCTAGTGACGCTTAGTAGCCCCTACCGATGGTTTGTGGGCTTTACCTTATTACACTGGAGTACCTACGGAGAGGGAACACTACCAAGTTTTCGTGTCGATCGATCTCGGTTCTTTATGACCTCTAAATTAGTTAATTTTCGCTTTGTTATAAATTCATTAACAATTTTATTTTTGAAAATTGCGAACAATCTAAGCAAACCTAAGCTAATTAAGAGCCAAAAGGCAAAACTATGGTCAGTGTTATTCCTTTATTACTTCTAGTACAAAATTTGTAGTTCAGTTCAAATAAATATCTGAGAAACTGAAATTTAATGTTCGCTAATTATAAATATTAAAAAATAAATTTCCTTGAAATTCACACGTGTAAAAACGAAACAGAAATTAAAGTGATCCTAGTTAGCTTGTAAAATTTAAATTTCCCGTTTTCTCCTATAAATTAGGCTGCAACTCAGTACTTCTATGCATTGGGGGAATGCCCATAAGTATCTGAATGGGCTACGCCCTCTATTTGCCACATTTTCTTTAGCCAAACTCTCCTGTGATAGAATTTCTCAGTGATCGAACCATCTCTCTACAACCCTGGTTATAGAGCTAATATTTTTGGGCAATGTTCCGCAAATTCCTTTGTACTGCAACTATAAAATGGCTATAACGTTGGTTCTAAAAGAAATAAATATATGACTTACGACTTGTTTTCAAGGTAATGAATCCCGTAATACGCAATATTATTATTTTTCATAAAGTTTTTATTTTGAAATATTTTGGAAATTTGAAATTTAGAGATATAAAAAATAACTATATTTAGAAAAATAAATTGTCCTTTGTGGATTTATACCGTTAATGTAACGACAAGACATTTTTTGTAAGATATTATTTACGTCTCCTTCTCAAAAGAACCAAACCTGGCCCTTTCTCTAAAGTATAAATTTTTTCAACATTGATCCATTGAACGTTGGTCGTTTCGAGACTAGTCGAAACATTTTGCATAATCAATATTTTATTTATAAAGTAATTTATTCATGCAAACCATGAAAATGTTTTTAATTTTTAGTTTTATTTCTATAAATGTTTTATTTATTCAAATGAACATTACCTTTATAAGAACGAATTTTAACTTTTGATCTCCTCGTCGTCCGAAGGACTTTCGTCTACCGATCGAATGCTCCCTCGATTTCTAACGGCCACTTTGCCCGGATAATGCCTTGCATTTGAGTAAATGCATAACTTAAATCCTATTTGTTTATTTCGGCCGGTAACTACGCCAACAAGTATCATTTGGAAACAAAATAATTAATTCATTAAGCGTATCACACACGCGTTCCGGCCGACTCATAGAAATAACATTGTTATGTTATTTTATAGATCAATTGTAAACTGCGCGATAGCGACTGAAACTAAAATTACATTAGTTGCAATTACAACGGCCGCCTTAATTAAATCGCCAAGGTTTCAATATCTCCCAAACGTAAACGGCAAATGAAGTTTTCAATATTTAATGTAATACAATTGTTAAAACGTTCCACGCGCGTTGTCATACTAAAAAAGATGAAATTTCATGAATTTCTAAAGTATGAATCCAGCAGTTTACAATCCGAACCTTGCCACAATAAGACCGCCGATATCCGGTTTGTTCCTTTGATATTGGGAAATTTCTACACCGGAATGTCATTGACATTTTCTAGCCTTCTGGCACAAACAACGACACAGCGCAATCAGTAGGTTTCTTTTACCCAGCTGATAAGATAGTGCTCCTCTCAGAAATATTCAGCCGGGCCTTCAAGTAAACAGTACTCTGTCACGTTCCTTTCCTTGATCTCGAACTTCAAACGGGCGATCTCGACTTTCAAAAATGTTATGTTGACTTTCAAAAGGGCGATCTCGACCTTCAAATTGTGATCTCCAAATTAAATTGGCAATCACGACCTTCAATTGGTGATTTCAACCTTCATTATGGTGATCTCGACCTTCAAAAATGCTATGTCGACTTTCAAAAGTGCTATCTCAACTTTCAAAAGGGCGATCTCGATCTTCCAAATGGCGAACTCAACCTTCAAAATGACGATCTAGACCTCCCATTGGTGATATCGACCAACGCCTCTGCTGTTACACGCGATGATGCTCTTGTCGTCCACCTTAAGAAGCCTGCCACTGGGAAGCCTTCTGTCCTCTTAACTTATCATCCGCAAATACATCGAATCGCAACTGTTATACGGAAAAACTGTCACCTTTTACAGCTCGACCTAGACAAAAGCCATATTTTCAGTGATCCGCCTAGATATTGTTACTGCCGTGATAATAACGTGCGATCTATCCTTGTTTCTTGCTTCTTCCCAGGAGAAGACGCCAGCGCGACTTACGAGGGTACCCAAATGTGCAATCGCCCGCGGTGTAACACTTGCGCTTTTATGTCTGGTGATCTACTGGTGCGTGGTATGAAGCGGGATTTACAGATAAAGGGTCTTTCACCTGCACGACGTCCAATCTCATTTACGCTGTAAAGTCTGCCCGATGCTCTACATCGGTGAGACTGAAAGGTTCAGGGAGCATCTCAACGACATTAGAAAGACGCCCGCAAAAGAACCACATCACCCAATGACTTTTCCATCCGCGTCATGTAAACTACTTATCTTACCATAAAAGGCCGCCGCACCGAGGAAAACCGACTAGTTTTTAATTAAGCCACAGAGTTGCCGTCAGGGTTAAACGTTAAATAACATTAAGCTAGGTTGGTTCGGTTTTGTTTGGGGGGGGGGGGGGGGGTTGTTGTGATTTTGCGGTCATACCGACTTCGTGTTTTTTTCCGCCCGCGTTCAACATTGCTCGGCTGTCCTCTTTTTCGAACGTAGATAGTTTTTTGTTTGTCGGGTAGGTGATTGTTCGCCAGCATTTGATTTTTTGTTCCTTCACCCCTCTTTTTTCTATCGTCGTTTTTTCCCCGGTAATTGTTCATAAAAATTATTGTGCACATTCTTTATTTATAACAGTCACATATAACGATCGTTGAAGGGTTATTTGGTCAGAAAGAGCAAAAAATGTGAGGCAAAAATATTTTATTTCCAAAATTACAGACTCAAGAGCGGATATCTCGAAAACTCTACTGAGTAAAACCTGTAGCAAATTTAAACAACTTTCGGTTTGTATAAGTGGTCATGTCGCTAGGACGCATTGTTTCCGAGATATAAGCCATAACCCCAAAAATGGGACCAACAAACCCCCTCCTACCCTGGCTCAAGGGCTACGGGCGGGGACTTTTGATATGTTCACCTCCTAACTAGAAATTTATGAGTGTAAGTGCAGTTGTATTGTATGTTGTCTCTTTATGCTACACGATCCTCTTGTTTTCTAGCACGGGCTTAATCTGCCCAATCGGAATTCATATTTCTAACCATAATTTTCCTAAGGCACCATTTGTTTTGGACCACAATTATTGCCTGGATCCTAAAGAGAATATGAACCGTGACTCTGAATTAAATTGCAACAATTTAAATCGCAAACCTGAACAGATTTTAGATTGCGAAGTTGGTGCTCTCACTATTAATAATGCGGTTGATATTATTGGTGAAAATGAAGTTTTGGTTGACCTCAGTGACAATTTTAATCTTCAAAGCAGTGATATTTTGATTGCAAAATATTCAGAAAGTAATGTGCACGAGTGTCCGGAAAATAGGGAAGTTTTAATTGAAGAAAATCATATCGAGTCTCTTAGACAACTAACCCATAATTTTTTGGTTTATCAGTCACAGAACTTAGAAACAATTAATTGGTTTGTTAACTTAAAACAAGAAAATACCGGAAATTGTCTCAATATTACTAGAGTAATTTTTTTCCAAGATAAGAATACTTTAAAAATGGAAATTGACGAAAATTTTATCCCATCTTTAACGTTTTGCAATGAAGCAGTTTGAGATAATCACCCCATCTTTAAATCAAGTTGAAAAATTTTAAGCAGCGTTTAACTTCTCTTGCCAATGTACTGGAGTTACTATCTGAAATTGGTAATTGGACAAGCTATCTAGGCATTCAAGGCCAACTATTTCAGTTTTATCAATATAAATATTTAATATCGGTAAAAACTTGTATTGTCAGTTTGTCTTTTAGATCTACTAAATGCCTGCAAGTTTTTTAAGCAAAAGGGTACCCATTTGCCAATATTGTCGTCTTACCAGAAAAATATTACACAGTCGACGAACTAGAGAAAAAAATCAAGAACAGAAACAAAGATTAACACCAATATTCGCTATATGTCTGAGAGTCAAGTACGAAGAAAGGTGGCCTTGCTCAACAAGAAAAACAATGCACTTAAGAAACGAGTTAAATTACTGGAAACTAAAATTAAGAAAAGCTTTAAAACTTACGGTTTATTTTTATCTCAAGAACAGAGTGCTGAGTTTGAAAATATAATAGCGCGAAACCCATATGAAAACAAATCAATTTTTCATCGTTTATTATTAAGAAAACAATTAAAGCTTCTAATATCAAAAAAGTCACGTCCAAGAAAGTGGCACCCAGCTATCATTCAGTGGTGTCTGTCGATAAAAGCTAGGTCTTCTTCTACGTATGAAGCAATGCGTCAAGCCTTCATTTTACCTTCTAAAAGAACTTTGTTCAACTACTCAATCAACCTCAACACCAAAAGTGGATTTCGTGATTCAGCTCTTGAAGAAATGAGGGAAAAAATTGCTCTGGATGAGGTTGAGGATTACCAAAAATATTTCTCATTAGTAATATATGAAATTCAGGTTAAGCAGGACTTGGTATTTCACAGTCGAACTGGGGAATTAATTGGTGCCACAAATTTAAACACCTTTCGAAATAAAGTTGCTGAAACCGAAAAAAAAATAATGGATACCTCCGAAGACATTGATTCTACTCCGAGTTTAGCTACTCACATTCTTCATTTAATGGTTAGAGATATTGCAACTATCTTCAAATATGCCTACGCATTTTTTCCTTGCGGAAACCTTAAAGCTGAAGATATATATTCTATAGTTTGGGACGTTATCGAAAATTTGGAAGGAGCTGGTTTTAGAATACTCTGCATTGTGTGTGACAAGGCTTCATCAAACCAAAAACTTATAAAATCGTGTACAGAAAGTGAAAAATTTTAAATAATCACGGAGTGGGATATATACAAATGGGGAGCCACTACATTTTGTATCGGATATATGCCACGCTGTAAAAACTGCCAAGAATGGAGTTTGCAATAGTGGACAAATGAAAAAACAAAAAGACGGAACAAGTAAACCAGTGCGGCTGTTGAAAAAAATGGGAAATTTATTCTCTGGTCACACATAGTTGAAACCTATCGCATTGATTCCACATCAATTTTGCGACTAGCACCTAAACTAACGTATAATCATGTTTATCCAAACTGTTACAGCGCAATGAAAGTAAAATTGGCAACGCAGGTGTTAAGCAGCACTGTAACTAATGCAATGGAAGAACTTATTGGTGATGAAGCATCAGAAACCATAAAATTCATTCGCTTGTTTGATAAATTTTTTGATATTTTGAACGTTTCAAATACCTCCAGAACATAATTAAAAAGAAAGCCGGAATTAGCTCCATTCACGAGTCTGGATGATTGGCGTTTTAATGTAATTCATGCAATTTACATTCAAATCTTGAAATGAATCACACATTTTTTTTATAATTTCAGTGGCTAGAAGAGGTATTCCTCGGATATTTGGATGAATGGGAGGCGGAAGTGGATGAAATAGTAGCTGAAGAGGGTTTTGACAAATCCAAAATGCTATTAAGTAGAGAAACACTGGAAGGAATAAGAATAACTGGTAAATTTCATTTTTGTTCAAAAAAGGAATTGTGACGTTAATATATTTACTGGTTTCAGTGCGTTCTACAATTGAAATAGTTAATTCTTATTGGTAAAAGGAGCGCCATTTGTGCTAACCGCAAGGTTAAACCAAGACATAGTCGAAAACTATTTCAGCAAACAACGCTCAGCGTGTGGAGCTGGGCAAAATCCAACAGTAAACCAGTACGGGCAAGGAGCCAAAAGATTGAAATTAATGAAATCGTTAATGATAAAAGTTACTAATGGCAATTGTTCCAAGACCAAAATTAAAAGGGCACAGAGAAGGAAAGATGCTCGAAATGCACAGCTTTAATTATAATTTTATTTTGAAAATTGTTTAATAAGTTTATTTAAATTGAAATAGAAATGCTCATCCTTCTTCGGGGATATTTACACGTTTGAAGGAGTGATAGTTCCTCCGAAACGTTAGATTTAAAAATCACGTTTTGTTCATTTAGAAAGTTATGTGCATTTCTAATTTGGTTTTTTTAAGAGTGCTTCTTGATTGATTTAAGTATTGTATAGTTAGAAAAATCACAAAAAACTGATGATTTTAGCCGTTAAAGGCCATAAAATTCTTAATTAATTTTTTTTATTTGTGATCACTTTTAATTTTTTACGAATACCGCTGCTTGTTGGACAGTTTCTCTTACTAATTTGGAAAATATTTTTTACTTTTTTGTCAAGCCCTTTAAATGGCAATTTATCAGAATTTGGTAACATTTTGATAATGCTTTGTTAGAATTTGTATTATCACCCCACAACGAGTTCCAAATTTTCACAATATCTTGATTTGTATTTAAGGCACTTAAAATTACATTATTCCTGGTAGTATTATCGTTGAAAGGCTCGTTTGGTTTCATAAAAGGAGAAATAGTACCACACACTTTCTCAAAAAACTGATATGCCATGGGTGATAAAAATAGTAATCCTCCCCAGTCTTGCTTTTTAGTCTACGAGTGATATTCTTCTTGCGCTTCACTTTTTTTTATTAAGGCATTTCTCCAAAATTGTGGGCATTCGTACAAGCCAACAATTTCATTTACAACATAGCCACCAATTTGATGAATTGTCTTTGCGTTTTTATTTTTAGATCCGGCTTCCTTTAGTTTAGCTCCAATATTGCATTCTTGGTGAGGTTCATTCGTAACTTCTTTGGATTTATACATTACAAATATCTCATCTAGCAACCGGTGAATGAAAATTGAGACCACCAAGTCCTTTTCGCTTTCTTTTAATATCGTGAATTCTGATAAATGTGTAAAAGAATTTTTAACTTCTTTTAGAAATTCAGCGTTAGTGAAAAGCTCGTGTCTGTTTGAAACAAACCCAGCTTTGTCCAAAAGGTTAGTTGACTTATCAACCAGACATGCCAAAGAATTTATTGCCTCTGTATTCAGACAGGTAATTTTTCTTGCCTTTATTTCCTCCAGAGAATTCTACAGGTTATTAAGATTATATGAATAGTAATATTTTATCTATTTCTTTAGTAGCTACAAATTTATATCAAGAAGTTTGATTTTAAAAGTTGATATTTAACTATTACTTACCACAATCACTTTAGGTCTTCCGACGTAAGATACATTACTTAAATTTGAAGCATTGTGGAGTATAGAACTCATATTTTTCAAAACAAACTCTTCATTAAACAATACACCTAAGAAAATAAGGGAAAATATTGGTTAAGATAAAAAAATATTTAGTTGATATTTAATTATCATTATATTTTTTGTACCATAATCTTTCTTTTTTGTTGGGCTTTAGTTATTTACTTAACTTTTATTTTACAATAAGTATGATCCATAGCTTACATAAATGGCTCGTGGCACAATGAGACGTGACTAGAAGGTTCAAACCTACCACGTAAATTTCGTAACGGTTTTTAATTTTTCAAAATTATTCTTATTAATAGAGGGCGCGATCTACCTAGCGAGTGAAAAAGTCTACCACGTCTATCCCCTTTTTATTCAATACCCCCTCCCGGCAGCGGCGAGTTGTCACTGCGGTGTGGGATTTAACGCAGCGTCGGAATTCCCCTCCCTACTATTCCTTCATGGTCCAAACAAAGTTACGAAGTCAAAAATTGTGTTCCCAACATTTCCCTCTATACCTTTTCGTTGCCTGGACTATTGGTCTCTTTACTTGTTCGCGTTTTAACTGTTAACTCTCTTGACCATTGGTGGTTCTCGTGTTTTTCTCTATATCTAGATATCTAAATCACGAGGTCTAAATCTAGAGGTCTAGATCACGAGGTCGAAATCAAGAGGTCTAAATCTAGAGGTCTTAATCTAGAGTTCTAAATCTAAAGGTTCAGATCTAGAGGTTTAGATCTAGATGTACATAACTAGATGTACAGATCTAGATGTATATTGAAAAGAATAGATTTAAATATTGTTTAATGTGCAACAAAACAGTTACATTTAAATAACCGGCAAGTTGTTACGTACAGAAACTTTTTACATTCTCTACACTAAACCGGTATTATATTAGTTATAAATGGTTTATCTAGCATTGTCATTTAAAAATCTTTTTCAATCGCTTACAATCACTAGAAATTATTTAAATACAACAATTCCCCAATACGAGTTAAAAGATGTATCTCTCGATAGACAGCCATTTGGAAACTTTAGAATAGAATAAAATTTGTAAAACCATAAAATAACAAATCTATCATAATATATACAAATCTAACCAAAGATTAGAGCAACAAGTTTAGTGATCTCAGAAGCTTAAACAGTTCCGTTTCAAGTTTTGATAGTATTTCCGAATTTACATACCATTTGATGATTTCACGGATTTGTATCTTATCTTGTTTTCACTAAAAATATTATTGTCTAGTCCATATTTGTTAAAAGTAAAAATCATTCGGTTCATTGCCAAAGGTGTATTTGAGCGAGGGTAAAATAAATTTATAATTCGAGAATTATGACCACCAAAATTATAAGTTAAAAAGTTTAAAATCTCGGTACAGTTGACTTTATTTCTAATTATTCGGTGTAAAGATTTAATGATCGATTTGATTAGGCTTATCTTAACGGGGCTAATAGGTAAGGTATTTTGTTTCCCAGAAAGTGGACTTTATGCAGGTAGCTAAATTTGTTCAAAACGTTTTCTAATTTTAGGATATTTGTGTTACAGGTATTACTATAAATTACCGAGCAGTACTGAATGGAGGACATAACTTAAGAAATAAATAGTTTTGAAATACATGGGCCAGGGTTTAACTGTCGCGATAGTCTAAAACAAACTCCTAAATGCTTCCGGAATTTTAAAATGAGTTGTTCAACATGGTTTGTATATGTTGGGTTTCCAGGAGACTGCATTTGAATCAATTGCTTGTATGAGAATGAATTAGGTAGTCGGAAATCATGGCTAACGAACAGAGTACAGAAACTGGACGATAATTCTCCGGGTCACCCTTGAACCCCTTCTTAAAGACTGGAGTTATAACTGCTTGCTTCCAAATGCGCGGAAAAGTTCCCGTTTTTAGAGATAAATGGAATAGCTGAGTCTAAGGTGCAATTAACGGTTATACGCAGCCTTTAAGATAAAGCTTGGTAAACCGTCAATACCTCGAGTGCAAGTCGGATTAAATTTTTTGATAGCGCCAATTACGTCTGCTTAACAATGATCTTAAGTTTTAAAAATTCATATGAAGATGATCAATTTGCTATCGGAACTTACGTTGGAGTCGATGACGAAAATGTACGTATAAATTCGTTAGCAATCATGTCGTTGTCCGATAGAATTTTGCCGTCAGTGACTAAACTAATTGAGTGGTATGTAGATTTCTTTTAAGAGCGTCGGTCACAGTAGAGAGATAAACCGACTTGTCTCGTTTTATTAAGCGTTTTTGCCCCCAATGAGTAATGTTTTCTTAGTTTTGACTCTATTATTTTGTTTTGCTAAATTATTTTTTTAGTTAATTTCCAGAGTGCTGAAAAAATAGACTAATTTTGCAGAATTTCTGGACGTCTGGACCGATGAATTGTGAAGGATTCCTCCTACATAGAAGCTACTATCTTATAAACCGTCTGGACAAAATTGACCAATTTGCTGAAGTGCTGAATTTCTGGACCGTAAAATTTTACTTTATTTTCGAATAGTTTCTTTAATTTTCAAACCGTCTGGACAAAATTGACTAATTTGTATAAATCTGGAACAAATTGACTAATTTTCTGAAGTGCTGAATTTCTGGATCGAAAAATTTATTTTCGGAGACTATCTTTAACACTCAAACCTTCTGGACAAAATTGACTAATTTGCTGAAGTGCTGAATTTCTGGACCGGAAAATTTATTTTCCAATCCAAAATAATGGATATGACTGTGGTGCTTTTCTATGCCTTAATGTATACAATTTATTAAGCGTGTAACCGATCCGGTCAGTTACAATATGTTTATTATATTATTTTTAGTGGTGAACGAACCGGCCCGGATTTCTTATGTGGATAAGAAAGCATTGTTCCATTTCTTTATTATACGAATATATTTTAACTTATTATCTCGTGTCATATCTTTTTACGTATAAAACTTGCCTGGCCTAATCCTACACATTGTGACGGTTTAGCCTAATCATGTTGCATCCTTCATAGGATACGATTAGGTTGCTTCAAACTGTGACACTGGCACCCAAACTGCGGCCAGGCATTTAAAAATCACGAATTAAATTATGTCGGTGGACGATATTATTCATGGCCTTGCGGCCGCATTAACAAGGCACCAAGGCCCGCCGGAACTTTCGCGTGACACGCGATTTTCCAGTGGTGCAGACGAAAACTCAGCCGAATTTATATTATCGCTAGACAAATATCGCACCTACAGAAACCTTACCGACGAAGCTCTTCTAAAAATGCTTCCTCTAATTTTAAAAATAGAGCTCTTTCGTGGTTCCGACAAACGATGACACCGTTACTTGCCCAATATTATCTAACGTGGGATAACTTTCAACAAGCGTTCAGGGCGTATTTCTTTCCTCCCGCTCAAGAAGAGGACACCTAAATTGACATATTGCAATCGGTTCAAAAGGACGATGAATGCGTAACTGAGTTTTTTAATCGAATAGTCAAATTAAACCAAAGATTGTCAGTCCCGCAAACAGAAGCGTCCCTGATCACGTTGTTGAAACGCAATGTACGACCCCAAATTCGTGTTCAAATAGCGCTCATGGAGTTCGCGCAATTGAACATCCCCCAAGCAAAATGTCTGACCGTAGAGTAAGCGTTAAAACAAATAGAAGCCACGACCCCCCATTTACAACCACGACAGGATAGGCCTAACAATCAAGCGCGTGGACAAGATCCGACATCAGAGCCACGATGAACCCCGGCAGCACGTGGGGCCACTAATCAAAACCCCGGTAACTCTACGCCGCAAAACGACGCAAACGCAACCACGTGGTCGCAAGGAAGACAGAGCGACAGTCCCAGCTTCCGGTGCTACCGCTGCAAACAGCTTGGCCACATTTCAAGAGCGTGCCCGAACCGGGGGGGAGGGGTCAAACGCTAACGTGGAGGCAGCGCTCCCGGTGGCCGTGATGGCCACTCTCCCCAAAAAAAGGTGGGTCTGCAGGTCGCGATTGCGGTCGATATTGTTCACGCAATTTTCGCCGCTCGTCTCGATACCAGGGCTGACGCTTCCTTCGTCAATCTCTAGCAGTGGCGTAAGATTCAGGATCACACCTCAGGGGCGGCCCACATTCCCACTTAGGATGATCTCGAATGCATAATGCTTGGCGATGGGCGTTATACCTTTTCTAAAGATTCGACACTTTTGAAATTCTGTATTTCCGAAGGGGAGTTTGAACAAGAATTTCACAACGTGCCCACGTTGTTATGCGACTTCATCCAGGGTCGGGATTCTCTGCAGCGGACGTCGGCAGTTTTAGATTTCCAGACATTAACTTGTCGTTTCGGAAATCTGGTGATTCCGTTTGCAGAGGAGCCAGTCAAAAAGCGGCCACCCCCACTAATTTTTGAGACCATAGAAAACGCGGTTAACTCCACCGCCCTAAGTCCTAAAAAGCGTAACGAACTTCAGAGTTTGCTGATTCGGTATCCCGACGTTTTTACGGAAAAGGAGGGCAGAACCAGCCTCGTCTACCACGAGATTAGGACAGGTGACACGCTTCCGGTCAGCTGTCGAAATACGTTGAGTTGGTTCCGGTCAGAAGAATCACGGCCGACAACTGTTGCGAGGCCTTCAAGCGTTTTGTTCTTCGTTGGGGTTCTCCTCGTCACATTTTCAGTGATCAGGGACGGCAGTTCACTTCGACCCTTTGGAAGAGCACTTGCCACCTGCTGACGGTTCATTGCAAGATGACCAGCGGGTATCATCCACAAAGCAACATAGTGGAACGCCTCAACCGTGTGATCGGAGAAATGGTGTCGATGTATGTTGGTAATGAGCACCGTAATTGTTACCAGTTGCTTAAGTTCTTGCAGTTTTCCATTAACTCGGCTCCCCAGGACTCTACCAATTGATCACCATTCTTCCTCAACATGGGGCGAGAGCCGCGCTTGCCTTGACAGCTGGATGATGAGCGTGACATCGTACTTCCGGAGTCCGCCGATCGCGATAAGGCCATGCAAACCCTCCAGGAAGAATTGGACCGAGCAAAAATCGCGATGCTTCCAGCGCAAGAGCACCAGAGGAAGTACTTTGATAAGTGTCGGGAAGAGCTGGAGATTCCGGTGGGGTCTCTGGTTTGGATCCAGACCAACGACCTCTCCCAGGGCACGACATTTCATGGTTCGAAGTTGAGTCCCAAGTGAAACGGTCCTTTCCGCATCATTCGCAGAAGGACGCCTCTGGTGTACGAACTCGTAGATGCGATCACCGGAGAAACCCATGGACTGAAGCACGTCAGCCAGTTAAAACTGCATTGGAACCACTGCCACCTTCCGATCACCGAAGTGACGACCGAGAACGTACCTAGCAACGCAAGACCATCTTCTTTACGAAGTATGTCCAACGACCTACCAGGTCCCTTGCTTCCAACGATGGGTAAGCTGTAAAATATTTACCACACCCCCCCCCCCCCTCAACCAAATTGGGATTTTTTACTCATTTTCCTAAATTTTATTTTTGTTCCTTGTGGACAACCAAATTGATATAGGAGGGGTTATACAATCACCGTGTCTGTCTGTCTGTGGGTCTGTCTGTCAGGCCTGCGAACGCGTACGCATTTGTGTAGCAAAGTGTAATCATTGCGTACGCATTATCTCGGAATACGCGTTCGCAATTGCTTGGAATTAGGGAACGAAGTCGAAAGATTGGCAAAACCACCGTGTGACGGTGAGCATTAACGGAAAAATTTGGGATATTATTAAATATTTTTCTATTCGTTATTTTTGCTCTTAGCCTGTTCAATTGGGTTGTTATTATATATTTTTCTATTAATTATTTTTGCTCTGCTCTGGTCTGATTGATTGGGTTGTTATTATATAATTTTCTATTGGTCGTTTTGGCTCCAAAGTTTGGTCGATTGAGTTTTTGTATTTTAATTTTTTGATTGTGTTGAGCTTTTGGGCGGTATTGTTGGCTTTTAATTATCATTTTTTCGTGTGAAGTGGTTTAAAGAAGGTGTTTTGTGTTGTTATTTCGTAAGCGAGAAAAATACAAATACCCTCTGTAGATTTTTATTTCAATAAAATTTGCTTCGTATTTCATTTAACTGATAAACTTGTTCTGTAAATAGGGTTAAATTCAATTGTGCGTTGTTCTAGTTCGTCTAACTCACTGTTGTAACTACTTAATTTATAATATTCTGAATAAATTAAACTCGGTTGTTTCGTCTCAATTATTTTAATTATAATTAAATTTTATACCGGGCGGGATTGAACCGGGATTACGTTTTAAGTAAATAACTCTGAATTGCGGAGATATATCTTTAAGGGTTATCTCGAGAGATTAATACCACTAGGGACAATTTTTCCGAGGATAGGTATATTTTGGCTTGCCAACTTGTTTCAATTTCACCAGTTACTTCGAGGTGTACTTCACGCTGTTTTAAAATTATGATTTTATTATTTCACTATTTGTGAATTGAAAAGCAAAGCGAACTGCGCCCACCACACTTTGAAACACAAGCGCGCCTCGTCACAAGACGCACCCGACGCTTCCGCCGCGAGAACCTTCTCGAAACGTCGCTGCCCCTTTATAAAATTCCGGACAATGCAGTTCGAGTCGGAGAACTGTTGGACGCCAGTCGAAGCTCTAAAGCCACTGTACGACGCAGAATAAGGTCGCGCATTAATTATGTACATCAGTTTATAAACAACTTCTTTTGCCATAAAAATCCCCTTTTTGCAAAAACCCATTTTTCTACTCTAGGAGTCACTACCTTCTTCAAGTGCAGATACATAGTATTCCTATTCTCGCATCGTCTGTTTTTAAATCTGCTTCTAAATGGAACAGAATGAAGAGAAAAATCAAGCCTCAGTAATAAAATACTGAGGAAGATCAGATTTCACTACAGAGAAAGCTTTGTTGATAAGCATCAGAAGTGGCCCAAAAAAGGGCAAATATAAGCATCATTTTGATTAATACTATTAATAATATGGGAGCCACTAAGAAACCACAAGACGAAGATAAAACACAATTTGTTACCTATATTATAAATCAAAACGAGGTTACTGCCTGGAATGGAACTTTGCACAAACTGCCGAGAGGTAATAACTGATATGGGACCGGCCACTGCATTTAAAGACACTGATATTGATCAAACACCATCAAGCTTCACTGCTGTTTCCCAAGAACAGTTTCCACATTGGAAACCTTCTTTCAACTCACCTAAAATCCGATTTCTTGCTAAAGTCATCAAATCTTTAGAAGTTATCGGTGAGTAACATTTGAAGATAGATCAACCCCCAGAGCTGTGCTCGGGCTCACCTCACTGAATTCGTATATGAGCTTATGGATGGTCCCGGGCTCACCTTGGTCGAAGTTGTGGTGGCGCCGATATTATTTGGAAAAAAGTAGGCCCCCTCATTTTTATTATTCTTAAAGCCTTATATGGTGAGTCACTGTCTACATTTCAATTTCTTTATCCATTTGAATGATGTCAATTATTTTAAGGGAATTTATAAGTTTTAAAATGCTAGATTGATTTTTTGGCCACCTTTAAAATTTCCAATTAAGCCGCCACTAAATATGAACTAGACCACTTAGGGCTCTATAGTAGCAGGAAATGAAGTTAAATTCGAACATTTTCAAATATTTGAAAGGGAATATAACCTCCACGCGTTTTTTAAGGAAGACCCTTCACAACTCGAGCAAGAATTCACGAATTAGCACCCAAATATCTAGGAAGTGGGCAATGTTGGAAATGTTGGTGTTCTACGCCTTTTAACTGAGGCTCTATTCTCTTAAAGCGATCATGCTATTGACCACTCACAATGTTCAGGTAACACCGCCAATTCAGCTCTGTAAAAGACATAATGAAGTCCTTAAATAATTCTCTCGATTCAATTAAACTTCTCTTGGTCATCGTATTTTTTATTTTTTCGTGAACTACCGGTGCCCGGGTATCTTATAACCCTTTGTATAAAGTCAAAACGCTTGCCAAACTTGTTTTAATGTGTAGACTTGTCACGAGACTCGTAGGAGTTCAGTTCAGTTTTAAAGGTTAGATCTTTATAAAAATGGCGACTCGTTGAACTTTTTTTTGTGTCTTGTTCAGCTTGTTAAAATGTCCCACGCGCTTTTTAATATTTCAGCGTAAAAGGCTCGTGCATTTTTTTTATATTTCAAGGAGCACGCGCGAAATCGCTCAAGCCCATTATCGCCAAAATATCAAGACGCTTCTGGAACTTTTTAACTAGTTGAATAAGACATAAATATAGTTTATACTAGGCTCTATTGGCTTTCACAGTGAAACCTGACTTTAACGTCACGAGTGACGCGCCCGATACATATAAACCAAAAGGCCAATTTTAATTTATATAAAGGCTTTTTGGGTTGGTTAAGACCGGGGCTAAGCAGTGGTGTAGCGAAGGTACAGCGGGCTCTGGAAGTTAGGAAGCCCATATCATTTCAGGTGTATTTAGGGTAAGGAGAGAGTGCCCAAAAAGATGAGGTACGCTACTATGCCTAGGACCCGAATTCCGAGAATAAAATTATTTTTGATCTAGTGAAGTAATTGAAAATTCACACTAACCAAATTTCGAACTTAATTTGTGAAATTAAATTTGTACGCGGCTGATGGTCATCTTAAGACGCTAAAAAATTTAATGAATTTCAAGCAAACTAAATTAACAGAACTGATGGCGGCTATGAAAGTGCAATGCTGTCGTTTGAGTTTAAGAGGTTTCCTGATATGCAGGTCACTGTGTTGCACGGTGTCCTAATAATCATCATTCAAAATTTAATAATGCGTTCATTTTATTTAATTTTTTACAGCCAAAGCTAAAGATTTGATTAAAATTATATTTTATCATGATTTAATCATGTGACGGTGTCCTAATAATCGATAAAGTGGTCTGCTCCTCGTGTTACCCTTTGGAAATAGTTATGAAAAATAAAACCAAATACTCAAGAGGAGTTACTGAATTTTTACCTAGATTTTTGAAAACGTCGGTGTGGCCCTTGAAAATCAATTATGAATATCAACAAAGCCTAACCCCGCCTTCTCTTCGCTCACTCGGCCAATAAAATTCCAATAATTCCTAAATTCAGTAAATATCCGAAAAGGCGAATGAACTTAATAAACGGATATTTTACCCTCTTTTATTTGAAAATATTGACGCCAAATGATCTGGAGCTAGGTTAAAAATGACATAATAATTTAAATTGCGTACGCATAGAACCACCATTAATCTCACCACCGAACATCACGCCCACAAACTTGTAACATAAAATAACAGATCGTAATTATTTTCCCTGCACAATTCGTTCTGAGTGGGTCTTAGTAATTTACCCAAAACAAATTGGGCCAAAAATTGAGCTTTGCGCAGCATCCAAAAAAGGCTAGTAACGGCACTGATGAAAAGGCTTTCGGCGAATAAGAGGCATTCCACGAACTGAAACAGATGAAAACCTGACAGTGTAACGAAATGGCGTCGTTCAAATGATTCACCAACTAAAACACAGATTTAATTTATCGGAAAATGGAAGCGAGAAAATACAAGTTTTAAAGTCTATATGCACACAAAATTTGAAGTTTATATATGATAAATATACTTCTAAATACAAAATCTTATTGTAATTGTAACCTAATGATGCCAAAAAAGCATTATTCTTACTTATTTCCAAACAATAAGCTTTGAAGTGAAAATCACACACGCGCAAATTTTTCGAAGAAGTAAAATTCTTTCGCTTGATCTTGGCAAACCCTTGCTTTAAAAGTGGCTTGTTTTCCAAGGGATATTCAAAGAAATTAAAACCGGATGAAGTTGAAGACGTTGAGCGAGTGAATTCACAACAGTAATATATATATCACAAATAAGAAAACGTCTTTGAAACTAAATAATCTTAAAATGGGAATTTCCAAGTCAAAAACGAGAATAAAGGGATTTTTCGTTCCCTCAAAAAATATTTTTCAGCACTATTAATTTACAGGGTTTAGTTAAACGCATAACTACCCCAAATTTCCTAAAAATCAGTAACTTGCGGAGTATGGACCTGGTTGATTTGACCTGTAATAACTCTTGTAGTTTTTTCCTAAGATACAACACATCCTCGAAACATTGATTTAATTTTAGAAAATTTAAAATGATTAACACTATCTTCTTATTTGTAAATTTTACGACAAACCTTATTTCTTTTATGATATTATTTACTTGGCATTACCTCTAAAGTTATATTCGTTGACAGTGGAACGATGGTCGTTTCGAAACTAGTCGGGAAATTTAGCAAATTCAATACTTTATTTATAAATAAATTTATACATGCAAACGATGAAAATGTATTTA